>NC_057344.1:177859777-179059777 GCF_016509475.1 Prionailurus bengalensis
GAAATCTGCAAGCACTACCTGGGAGCCTAAGAAGATAGATGGAAATTTGTGTCTGTCTTTGGTGTTTCTAACCTTGGTGAAAAATATTCTGCAGAAGAACATGACCTTTTTCAATTTGATACCCATCCACATCCAGCCCAGTAATCCAAAAAACTGAGAAAGAATCCAGGGCAAGCAGTACACCTGCAGTTCCAGATGCTGCCTCCTGGAGCAAAGTATGTCAGCTAATCAGGAGCACTATATGGCGACTGTAAAAGGGCTGCTTCACTCATTCTGCTCTCCCCAAGAATGTCTTGTGGTCCACCTGAACTGGAAACATACAAGAAAGAGAATTCAGATAATGTAGTTTTGCTTAGCTGTGTTGACAAATCACAAAATCATCAAACCAGTGTTATTCATTCATTGATGCATCCATTTTTTTAACAAATATTTGTTAAGTATCTAGATTTTATGCCAACTTAATAGATTGTTGATACAGATGGGAGTTTCAAGATGCAAACAATGAGAGAGAGTTTTCAGTTATTAGTGATCAAGTCCTGTGATTTTCCCACTGGAGCTTAATATAAACTGACATGGGATCCTCTCCCGCAGCTGAGGGTCTGCTGGATCGTATGGCCCAAGCATGAGGACTACTTCTAACACAGTCTAGGCATGTGATAGGGTCTTTTCTTCCTCAGGGTCCTCGCAAAGTTGGCTGCCTTTCACATCATCTGTTTCTTAGTAGAGAATTCCTCCTTGTGGAATATACTGCTTTCAGAATTCAAAATGGTCCTCCAGGCAGTATGCTTCTTTCTTTGGTTAGGAATTGAAAGATGGGGGTCACCTGGGTGGCTTAGTTGGTTAAGCATCTGACTCTTGGTTTCGGCTCAGGTCATGATCTCATGATTTTATGAGTTCAAACCCTGCATCAGGCTCTGTGCTGACAGTGTGGAGCCTGCTTGGGATTCTCTCTCTCCCTCTCTCCCTGCCCCTTCCCCACTCACCCTGTCTCTGTCTCTCTCAAAACAAACTTAAAAAAATTAAAAAAAAGAAATTGAAAGATGGAAACATTTGTCTTTAACTTTGGAAAGGATGTCCCCTTATATACCAGATAATTAGGTCCCTAATGACTTTACAGATGTGGCCAGCTCCTGAATTGTTCTAGAGTTAAATAAGATAATAATAGTGGTGAAAGAAAGAATAAAAAATCAACATATACTTTGGAGGAAAAAAAAAAACATAAGATTTTCTTCTCTGAGTGTTCATGATAAGAAGTTAAAGCTGACTTACAAGTTTGTGGCTTCTATAACTGAGTAGATATAGTTCCATTTACCAGGATAAGAAAGCCTAGAATAGGTATTTGAGTGGGGTGGGTGTCAAGAATCATTTTTGATTATGTTATGTTTAAAATGTCTATAAAAATCTACTGAAATATGTGAAGAATTATAATTAAATTTGCAAAATATAGTGATAAAGAAAAAAAAAATCTTATAAGTAGCAAGACCAAAGAAGAACTTAACTTACAAGAGAAAACCCATAAGGCTAACTGGAGACTTCTTAACAGAAATTTGGCAAGCCAGAAGGATATATATATTCAAAATGCTGAATGGGAAAAGTCTGTAGCCAAGAATAGTCTAGTCAGCAAGACTATCATTCAGAATAAAATGAGAGATAAAGAGTTTCCAAGACAAACAAAAACTAAAGGAGTTCGTGACCACTAAGCCAGATCTGTAAGAAATATTAAAGGCGACTCTTTGAGTGGAAAACAGAGACTAAAAATGACAAAGATTAGAAAGGTTCAGAGAAAATCTCCAGAACAACAATGAAATAAATGATAAAATGTGAATAAATACATATCTGTCAATAATTACTTTGAATATAAATGGTTTAAACAATCCAATACAAATACAGGATGTGCAAATGTATAAAACAAAACAAAACAAGACCCATCTATATTTTGCCTACAAGAGACTCATTTTAAACATAAATACACCTGCAGATTAAAAGTGAGGAGATGGAGAGATAATTATGCAAATGGATGTCAAAAGAAAGCTGGAATAGCTATACTTATATTGGACAAACTAGACTATAAAACGAAGACTGTAACAAGGAAAAAGGGGCACCAAATAATCATAAAGGAGACAACCCAATAAGAATATTGCATGCAGGGGTGCCTGGGTGGCTCAATTGTTTAAGCATCCGACTTTGGTTCAGGTCACGATCTCACAGTTGGTGAGTTCAAGCCCTGCATCCGACTGTGTTGACAGCTCAGAGTCTGGAGCCTGCTTCGGATTCTGTGTCTCCCTCTATCTCTGCTCCTTCCCTGCTTGCACTCTGTCTCTCTCTCTCAAAAATAAAAGGACATTAAAAAAAAGAATATTGCACCCAATGGGGAGGCACCCAAATATATAAAACAATAACAACAATGAAGGAACTAGTTTATAATAATACAATAAAAGTAGGCTAATTTAACACCCCATTTACAACAATGGACAGATCATCTAAACAGAAAATAAACAAGGAAACAATGGCTTTGAATGATACACTGGACCAGATGAGCTTTATAGAAATATTCAGAACATTTCATCCTAAAAGAGCAGAATACACATTTTTCTCAAGTGCACATGGAACAGTCTCCAGAAAAGATCACATATTAGGTTACAAAACAGACCTCAACAAATACAAAAAGACTGAATTCATAGCATTCACCTTTTCTGATCACAACACTGTGAAACAAGAAGTCAGCCACAAGAAAAACAGTTGGAAATATTACAAATACATGGATGTTAAAAATATGCTAGTAAAAAATGAGTGGGTAAACCAGAAAATCAAAGAAAAAATAAACACATGGAAACAAATGAAAATGAAAACACAATGACCCAAAACTTTTGGGATGTAGCAAAAAGAGTCCTAACAGGGAAGTTTATAGCAATACAGGCCTACCTCAAGTAGTAAGAAAAATATCAAATAAACAACTTAATTTTACACCTAAGAGAAAAAGGAGCTAGAAAAAGAACACAGAACAAATGAAATCTAAAGCCAACATAAGGAAGGAAATAATGAGGATTAGAGCAGTAATAAATAAAAATGAAACTAAGAAAAACAATAGACAAATGAAACCAGGAGCTTGTTCTTTGAAAAAAATCAGTAAAATTGATAAACCTCTAGCCAGACTTACCAAAAAGGAAAGAGAAAGGACCCAAATAAAATCACAAATGAGAGATGAGAGATCACAACCAACAGTAGAGAAATACAAATAATTAGAATATTATGAAAAACTATTGTCAACAAATGGACAACTTGGAAGAAATGGATAAATTCCTAGAAACATATAAACTACCAAAAATGAAACAGGAAGAAATAGAAACTTGTACAGACCAATAACCTTCAAATAAACTGAATCTAATCAAAAACTCCCAACAAAGCAAAGTCCAGAACCAGATGACTTCACAACTGAATTTTACCAAATATTTAAATAAAAATTAATACCTATTCTTCTCAAACTATTCCAAAGCAGAAAAGAAAGGAAAATGCCAAAAATCACTCTATGAAGCCAATATTACCCTGACACCAAAATCATAGAAAGACACCACTAAAAAAAGAGAACTATGGATTTTTAAAAAATGTTTCCAATTCTATTTTCTGATTTATTATCTTTCAGATAGAATTTTTCTCTAAGTTAAAAAGATGTAATTAATGATGAGTCAAATAATACCAACATGTCAAGGCTTACACAAAATTATTATCATTGGCCTGGAATAACAGATTGAAGAATTTACAGATAAGGCACTGTCTGAATAGAGAGCACTTGATTAAATACTAACCTGTGTAAATACTAAATGTGTTGAGCATTACAAAGTTCAGATATTACCCTAAATTTTATTTTTAAATCTTTTAAAGAAGTTTTTATTGTTTTCATTCCATAGATTTTTAAAAATGTATAGTACACTGATAGGAATGTGTATCGTTAAAATTACAAGTTGAATTTATATATATATTGAAATATATATATATTGAAATATATATATATTGAAATATATATATACATATATATATACATATATATATACATACATATATATATATATATATATATATATATATATATATATATATATATAAATGTCTGAGGCAATTCAGACATTTACCACCTTTTACATCCTCATGATTCCTAGTTGATTTTTGCAACCATTTTCTGCTCACTTTTGCCTGTTGGAAGATCTGCTATCCAAATTCTTTTTAAGGACCTGAGGCTAAATCTCTCTCAGATAAGGTGAGATTTCAAGATAGGTGATATGTGCTCTGTGATAATTTGTCAGCTCTGTTCTCTATCATAATCACTACATTTATAATAAGGGCTATTTCCCAGAATAGCGTATTTTCTCATTTTCTATATTTCCTTTGTACGTAATTTGTCTTGACATGATTTCCCTATTTCTCTTTTCCTTTAATTACTCCTTCTTTCTTACTATATACAAAAATATCTCATTGAAATTATTTATTCTAAACTTACATTTTATTCTAGTTTCCACCACTATACTCTCCTTTTTAGATGAAAACACATGACTACTTCATTATCATTACATCTTTTTAGTCATGTGCAATAACTAATATAAATAATTTATTATAAATTGGTTTGATTTTATAATTTTAATATATTATGATATTAATTACTTTTGAAATTGTGTTTATAGATAGATGCAGTTATCTATACATTTCATTATGATTTTGTGAAGAACCTCCCCTCTCCAAAAATGGACTGTTAATTAGGGCAACGGTTCTAATAGGACTTAGAACTATGTGGCTAGAATGTGATTGTTAGGAACTAGTGTATTTCACAACTAGTTTATAATACAATGTGACTTTATTGGATTTTTTAAACTTTGGTTTTTTAAAACAGTTTTAGGTTTGAAACAAAATTGAGAGGGAGGCATAGAGGTTTAACATATATTTCTTTTTCTTACACATGCACAGCTTCCCCCATTATCAACATCACTGACCAAAGTGGTACTTTTTTTTTTTTTAATAAAAGTAAACCTATATTGACACCTTCTAATCACCCACAGTCTATAGGTTACCTAAAGGTTCACTCTTGGCATTGTGCATTCTATGGGTTTGGGCAAATCTATAATAACATATATCTGTAATTGTAATAGTATATAGGATATTTTCACTGACCTAAAAAAATCCTCTGTGCTGTGTCTGTGCATTTCCCCCCCACACACCCTCCCACTTCTGGCAACCACTGATCTGTTTATTGCTTCCATAGTTTTGTCCTTTCCAAATGTCATATATTCAGAATCATATACCAGGTAGCTTTTTCAGATTGCTTTTCACTTAGTAATATGTACTTTAAAGTCTTCCATGTCTTCCAAAATCTATAAAGAACGCACCAAACTCCACACCCGAAAAACAAATAATCCAGTGAAGAAACGGGCAGAAAACATGAATAGACACTTCTCTAAAGAAGACATCCAGATGGCCAACAGGCACATGAAAAGATGCTCAACATCGCTCCTCATCAGGGAAATACAAATCAAAACCACACTCAGATATCACCTCACGCCAGTCAGAGTGGCCAAAATGAACAAATCAGGAGACTATAGATACTGGAGAGGATGTGGAGAAACGGGAACCCTCTTGCACTGTTGGTGGGAATGCAAATTGGTGCAGCCACTCTGGAAACAGTGTGGAGGTTCCTCAAAAAATTAAAAATAGACCTACCCTATGACCCAGCAATAGCACTGCTAGGAATTTACCCAAGGGATACAGGAGTACTGATGCATAGGGGCACTTGTACCCCAATAGTTTATAGCAGCACTCTCAACAATAGCCAAATTATGGAAAGAGCCTAAATGTCCATCAACTGATGAATGGATAAAGAAATTGTGGTTTATATACACAATGGAGTACTACGTGGCAATGAGAAAGAATGAAATATGGCCCTTTGTAGCAACATGGATGGAACTGGAGAGTGTGATGCTAAGTGAAATAAGCCATACAGAGAAAGACAGATGCCATATGGTTTCAATCTTATGTGGATCCTGAGAAAGTTAACAGAAACCCATGGGGGAGGGGAAGAAAAAAAAAAGAGGTTAGAGTGGGAGAGAGCCAAAGCATAAGAGACTCTTAAAAACTGAGAACAAACTGAGGGTTGATGGGGGGTGGGAGGGAAGGGAGGGTGGGTGATGGGTATTGAGGAGGGCACCTTTTGGGATGAGCACTGAGTGTTGTATGGAAACCAATTTGACAATAAACTTCATATATTGAAAAAAAAATAAAGTATTCCATGTCTTTTTAATACTTCATCCCTTTTCAATGATGAATAATATTTCATTGTTTGGATGTACCACAGTTTCTTTACCCATACCTACTGAGAAACAACTTGGTTGGCTCCAAGTTTTGGTAATTATGGAGCTGCTATAAACATTCATGTACAATTTTTTGTGTAGGAATAAGTTCTCAATTTATTTGGGTAAATACCAAAGAATATAGTTGTTAGATACTATGGTAAGAGTACATTTAATTCTGTAAGAAAGTGTCAAATTATCCACCAAACTGCTTGTACCATTTTACATTTCCATAAGTAATGTAAGCGAGTTTTTATTAATCCACATCCTCACCAGAATTTGGTCTTGTCAGTGCTCTGGATTTTGGCCATTCTAATATATATGTAATAATTGACATCTGGACATTATTGAATCTTCCTATCCATGAACATAGACTGTCTCTCCGTTTACTTAGTTTTTGATTTTGTTCAACGGAGTTTTCTAGTTTTCCTTGTGTAGATCTTGTATATGTTTTGTTAGATTTATACCTAAGTATTTCATTTTGGGGGTTGCTAATGTGAATGGTATTGTGTTTTTACATTTCAAATCCACTTGTTCACTGTTAGCACATAGAAAAACATTTGGCTTTTGTATATTAACCTTGCATCTTGCAACCTTTCTCTAATTGCTTACTAGTTCTAGTTTTTTGTCAGTTCTTTCAAATATTCTACACAGGCATTCATGTTATTTGTGAATGAAGATGGTTTCATGTCTTTCTTACTAATCTGTATACCTTGCATATACTTTTATTTTTTTTTTTGTCTTATTGCATTAGCAAAGACTTTCACTTTATTGAACTTAAAAAAGATAAATTCTATCCTGCTGGGAGGTTCAATTTCAAATTAAAAACTGACTGCATAAGTATATATGATGAGAGAAGGAAACATTAAGGTGAGACTTTTTAAACATGTTTATTAATTTATTTTTGACTGTGCTGACAACATGGAGTCGTAAATTACATTTATTTTCTTATTTTTAAGGTTTGTAAAATGTTATAGTACTATTTGTCATTTTCTGAAATTTAACGTTTTCTTTGGTTATGTTTTATTTATCTTATTTTCATTTACTTTCTAAGTTGAGTTGTAGTTTATCATTTTTACTCACATATGCTCTTTATAACCACCGTATCAACAAGCATTTGGGTTGTTTAGACTTTTGGCTATTTATTATTTAATCATTCAAAAATATGTATTAACAACTAATTGTACAAGGCTTTCTTCTAGTTAAGTGAGATAAAGCAATGAAAGTATCTAAAAACCTCTTTCCTCACGTAGCTTACATTCTAATGAAGAAACTCTCATGAACAAAGTGTTTGTGAATACTCTCACATATGTCTTCTGTGTCGTCAGTGCACACAAATCATCTAAGGTTTTTTTTCCACAGTCCACAGATCCTTAAAAATCTATTGATAGACTTTACAGAATGTATGAAATTATATATTTTAAAATTCATTTTGTTTTCTTATCTACTGGTATAATTTCTACAGAGATGGTAGAATCAGCTCTAAAGAATAGCTTTCTTCAAAAGTAACCCTATGCTTACTCTATTTTTCATACCTTAAAAAAATATTATGAGATCACCAAAAATAATCACTCTGCCTTGATGATTTTCTTATACTTTATGTACATAGCAAAATTCCTAATAACTAATGAAATAAATAAAAATAAATACTTTTAAATGTTGGTTTTGAGATAGGAATGAGATCTAAAAGACTCTTTCAAGTTTCTCATTCAATAGATGTAGGAATTGCATATCAATATATTTCTGAGATTGAGATTTGGCTTTGGAGTCCAAAAGGCTATGCTAGAATATTGACTCAGCCACGTAATCAGTTTATTTTTGGACTGTTAATCACTGTTCATGTTAGTTTTTTGTTTATATATAAACCTTAGATATTATCATACTCTTCATAAATCTGTGGTAAAGGAATAAATGGAGTAATCATGCAAAGAACTCATCACAATGATGCTATGCAGCTAAATAAAGATACTATGAGTATAAATAAATATTAATATTGCTATTGTTGATTATTGAATCAATTATAATTATTTATTTTATAATGCATATAATTATTTTGTTTTCCAGAATTATGGCATAGAATAAAAAACTGTAATTTAAGATAGTAAACATCATTTTTCTCTATGTTGGTTTCTTGATTTGTTATGTAATATTTAACCTTTTATTTTGAAACTAGAATGTTTCAATAGTGTGAATCATTTGGCTTTGACAAACATAAAACAGTGAAAAAGGAATTAAGAAAGTAAAATTAATTTTCAAAAATATCTTAAATTTTATTATTTTATATAAATTAAATGATTTAAAATATAAAGAGAAAAGCTCCTATATAGTTCTTCTTATGTGAAGAAAAGAATGGATAAACTTAAATTCAAGCATGAATAATTTTGGGAATATTTAACTAGGAATATTCCAAAAGTACCTTTTCTTGTTTTCTCATAGTGTGTACTAGTTCGACCTTTTTCTTCAATAATCTTTCAAAATTAACACAGAAAAAAATTTAGCAATCCCTAGAAAGATAAAACTAGTGTATAATTATATTGTCCTTTATACATTGAAGTCACCTCCAGAAAAAGTCACATTGCTCTTGTCATTTGTATAATGTTTAATTATAATGAACTCAATAGGTGAATTCATTTAGAGTTACTTAAGAAGAAACAAATGGAGCTCTATAGATGTTAAGGCATAATTAACTCCCATATGAAGTTTTAAAATCAAATACAAATTACTTTAATTACATTTAAAATATAAAAATTCACAGTGAATTTTGATACATCAGGAGTAAAATTTTAAAAATCCACTAATAACTACTCAGGATGTATATTACATCACAGAGTTACTTCAATATTAACTGGAATTATTAATGTAAGGGTATAGGGTAAACTACAACTCCAGACTCCCATTAATTTAGTTGACCAAAGCTCACTGATTGCTTAGGTGTTCCCAATCTACTTGAAGGCCAATTTAGACAACTGCATAGTTAGTTACATTAAGTGTATGTCAATTAAAGAGATATCATGTTGAAATATGAACTAGCCATGCAGCTAACCAGCATGTCAACTTGGTTGGAGGTGGAATTATCTATCTATCTATCTATCTATCTATCTATCTATCTATCTATCTATCTATCTATTTATTTATTTTTATTAATGTTTATTTATTTATTTTTTTATTTTTGAGAGAGCAGGTGAGCTGAGGAGCAGCAGAGAGAGAGGGATACAGAGGATCCCAAAAAGGCTCCATGCTGACAGCAGTGAGCCTGATGTGGGGCTCAAACTCACAAATCCTGGGATCATGACCTGAGTAGAAGTCAGATACTCAACTGACTGAGTCACCCAGGTGCCCATGAAACAATTTTATTAACCATATTTTTATTAGTTTTGTTTTGAGGTTATCCCTTGTGGAAGCTTAGGTCCTAATTTAGGTTAAATCAATAATTTCTACATTTAGATATTTGAATCTTCAGGAGACTTCTTGGCTGTTAATTAATTTGCACCTTTGTCCCCATACACAACGCACCAGAATTTCCTGCCCACCAGCTTATACTCACATGTAAAGAAGAGAAGAAGAAAAGAAACATCCAGCTTTTACTGAAGATGATACTCCTGATAGTTAAATTGCCAAAATTAAATTCTAATAACTTATTTCCTCCCTTGATATGCCTCTGTTACTATTATAAACAAAATATATATTTATTGACATGGAGCAAGAAAATACCTTAGTGAGACCATACCTGAAAAAGGAAGTTCCACTTCATTGAATCTATACTTATTTTTGTGTGAGTGAACACACAGCACAGTATGGAGCCTAATTATAGAGGCAAAAGCAAATCAGACAAAATGGATGTAGCTGTTGGTTTGGCCTCCATTTATAGGCTTAAATTTTATAACCAGAGCTTCGACTCTATTCCATTATCTGTTAGACATTTCACTGGGAACGCTAATTTTACCAGTGTTTATATAAACCAAGCGTGCTTTCAAGCTGTAACTCCCACCTAAATAATAAAAATCAAAGACTGTGAATAAACTGAAATATATTTTTACTGAAACAAATGTACAAAAATGTTTTAGATTAGAAAAAAAATGAGTAATAGATTAACTATATTAGTGTTTTTTTTGTGTGATATGTGTGCACATGTGGGTGCATGTATTCTTATGAATATCATAAATAACGTAGCTTAAGCAATAAAATTGAGTAATTAATTAAATAATATAGAAGTGGGTAATGGTAGGATAGTGATGGGGCATTAACAGATATCTACACAGAGATTTTATAAATAGACTCTAGGATATTTGAGTCTGTATTCATTTTAATATGTATGGCATTGTTGAACAAAGCAGCTACTCAAAAGTAGCTGAGTAGGGTGAAAAAAGCAAGGAGTTAATTTTTAGCTTAAGTTCCAATTCTTTCCTTTCCTGTGAGATTCTGAATAAGTTACAGATATTCATGAAATCTCACATTTCTTATTTGTACAGACTTCTAATAACATATGTCACAGTGCAAATATAAACTGTGAGAAGAAAAGGAATAAATTCTATAAAGCTCTTGCAGCATGGTAAGCCTTTAATAAATATGTGTTCTATGTCCATGGTAGGATATTGCTACATATACATAGTTATCAGTCACTTTTAGTCATCCGTCCATAAGATATTGAACCCCATCTGACCTAAAAGAGTGGGCAAAACAGCAACAATAATTCAGGTATCATAATGATCACTGAGCACCAAGTCTTTATTGTTTTCCTTCATATATTTTCATAATATATACTGTGCCTCAAAGTTAAATCTGAATAAATTTAGCAATTTATAGTAGCAGACAGATATTGAAAGACATAGTTGATTGTCTTAATTAGTTGTCTTAAATATTTATAAACATAGTGCATATCTCATCCATGTTTAAAATAATAAAAATAGTTAAAATTATGTACATATTATGATTTTATTCTTCTTTAACCCTACTTTGCTTATGAGAAACATTTGATAAATGCTGTGTGAATGAATAAATGAAGGATATAATGAAAATAGTTTAATGATTATGTATCTAATGAGCCTATAAAAGTATTTTAGAATAGTCAGTGATATTGGTCATAACCGGTTAGGGTTGCTATTTCATTTTAAGAGGAAAGAAAAAAATCAACAATAACCCACCAATGTATACACAAATCTTATTCAATATATATAGCTTAAAGTATTTTGACACATTTTTTGTTGTTTATTCCATTTATATTTCCCTAATGGAGTATATAATACAAGCACGAGAAGAAATTTTAAGAACTCAATAAGATAAAATTTATAGCAAAATATTACACCTTTTCTCTCTGAAGAAAGATAAAGGAGACCTACTGTATTAACTTCAGGTTTTCACCAGTTGGTTTTTAATATAATCTACATAGTTAATGCTTAATAATATTCCAACTTAACATTTTTAAAATAGAATATACAGTATATGAACATAGATATGCAAAATTCATGAAAAATGAAAATTTATCTTTTCATATATATTATATAAATTAAAATGTCATCAATTGCATTTATACAAATTTCACAGTTTTCCAATTTTATAAATAAGGATTATTTCTTTAGTTTTTTGTCAGGTGTTCATATCTATCAATAGTTACAAGAACTGAGGAGTATTTAAAGAAAATTTATAACGTTTTAATGATTATGTGTATTAAATACTATGGAATCATCATATTTTTCCTCAGTAACATTGTTAGATTAGATAACAATTGGTAGAACTACAAATGATGTCAATTTTCTTCTGAATGATTATATGTATTTTTATTGTTTTAACTTGTATGATTATGTATAGTTTATTTTTTAAAAATGAGTGACTGATTTAAATTTAAAAAATAAGGTAGAGATTTATCAACCTGTAAGGTGACTAAATTTTAGGATTCCAAGAGAATCTATACACCATATCTTCAAACCATCTTATAAAGAAATGTTATACAAAGTGTTTAGTTAATTAAAAAAAATGTAATGTTTATTTTTAGGAGAGAGAGAGACAGACAGAATGTGAGCAGGGGCAGAGAAAGAGAGACACAGAATCAGAAGCAGGCTCCAGGCCCTGAGTTGTCAGTTAGCACAGAGCCAGATGTGGGGCTCAAACCCACGAACCATGAGATCATGACCTGAGCCAAAGTCAGTAGCTTATTTGGTTGCTTTAAAAAATGTTTAGGGTTGGGGTACCTGGGTGGCTCAGTCAGTTTAGTGTCTGACTTTGGCTCAGGTCATGATCTTACACTCTGTGAGTTTGAGCCCCATGTCAGGATCTGTACCGACAGCTCAGGGCCTGAAGCCTGCTTCAGATTCTGTGTCTCCCTCTCTCTTTGCCCCTTCCCCTCTTGTACCTGTCTCTGTCTCTCTCAAAAATAAAATAAAATCATTTATTTTTTTTAAATTTAGGGTAATAAGAAATGAAATGATACTTGATGAAAATATCTTTGCTGAGGTTTAAGCTCAAATTTTAATAAGGAATCTTTTTATGTTTATGAAAAATATCTCTGCTTTCATGGCTACTTGTGTTTTTGCCAAACATGTCCTTGTGCCAAATATAGATGACAATATAATCATTAAAGTAGAACCAATTCGAGAGTTGCGGCAAGATGGCGGCTTAGGAGGACGCTGGGCTCACCGCACGTCCTGCTGATCACTTAGATTCCATCTACACCTGCCTAAATAACCCAGAAAACCGCCAGAGGATTAGCAGAACAGAGTCGCCGGAGCCAAACGCAGACGAGAGGCCCACGGAAGAGGGTAGGAAGGGCGGCGAGGCGGTGCGCGCTCCACGGACTGGCGGGAGGGAGCCGGGGCGGAGGGGCGGCTCGCCGGCCAAGCAGAGCCCCCGAGTCGGGCTTGCAAAAGCGGAGGGGCCGGGCGGACTGTGTTCCGACAGCAAGCGCGACTTAGCGTCTGGGAGGTCAGAAATTAACAGCTCTGCTAGGAAAGCAGGAAGGCTGGAGGACAAAGGGAGGGAGAGCTGCTGAGCCCCCTGACAACAGAGCTCAGTTTGGTGGGGAACAAAGGCGCTCGCCAGCGCCATCTCCCCCGCCCATCCCCCAGCCGAAATCCCAAAGGGAACCGGTTCCTGCCAGGGAACTTGCTCGCTCCGCGCAAACACCCAACTCTGCGCTTCTGCGGAGCCAAACCTCCGGCAGCGGATCTGACTCCCTCCCGCTGCCACAGGGCCCCTCCTGAAGTGGATCACCTAAGGAGAAGCGATCTAAGCCTGCCCCTCCTGCCCCCGAGCACCTTGCCTACCCACCCCAGCTAATACGCCAGATCCCCAGCATCACAAGCCTGGCAGGGTGCAAGTAGCCCAGACGAGCCACACCACCCCACAGTGAATCCCGCCCCTAGGAGAGGGGAAGAGAAGGCACACACCAGTCTGACTGTGGCCCCAGCGGTGGGCTGGGGGCAGACATCAGGTCTGACTGCGGCCCCGCCCACCAACTCCAGGTATACACCACAGCACAGGGGAAGTGCCCTGCAGGTCCTCACCACGCCAGGGACTATCCAAAATGACCAAGCGGAAGAACTCCCCTCAGAAGAATCTCCAGGAAATAACAACAGCTAATGAGCTGATCAAAAAGGATTTAAATAATATAACAGAAAGTGAATTTAGAATAATAGTCATAAAATTAATCGCTGGGCTTGAAAACAGTATACAGGACAGCAGAGAATCTCTTGCTACAGAGATCAAGGGACTAAGGAACAGTCACGAGGAGCTGAAAAACGCTTTAAACGAAATGCATAACAAAATGGAAACCACCACAGCTCGGCTTGAAGAGGCAGAGGAGAGAATAGGTGAACTAGAAGATAAAGTTATGGAAAAAGAGGAAGCTGAGAAAAAGAGAGATAAAAAAATCCAGGAGTATGAGGGGAAAATTAGAGAATTAAGTGATACACTAAAAAGAAATAATATACGCATAATTGGTATCCCAGAGGAGGAAGAGAGAGGGAAAGGTGCTGAAGGGGTACTTGAAGAAATCATAGCTGAGAACTTCCCTGAACTGGGGAAGGAAAAAGGCATTGAAATCCAAGAGGCACAGAGAACTCCCTTCAGACGTAACTTGAATCGATCTTCTGCACGACATATCATAGTGAAACTGGCAAAATACAAGGATAAAGAGAAAATTCTGAAAGCAGCAAGGGGTAAACGTGCCCTCACATATAAAGGGAGACCTATAAGACTCGTGACTGATCTCTCTTTTGAAACTTGGCAGGCCAGAAAGAATTGGCACGAGATTTTCAGGGTGCTAGACAGAAAAAATATGCAGCCAAGAATCCTTTATCCAGCAAGTCTGTCATTTAGAATAGAAGGAGAGATAAAGGTCTTCCCAAACAAACAAAAACTGAAGGAATTTGTCACCACTAAACCAGCCCTACAAGAGATCCTAAGGGGGACCCTGTGAGACAAAGTCCCAGAGACATCACTATAAGCATAAAACATACAGACATCACAATGACTCTAAACCCGTATCTTTCTATAATAACACTGAATGTAAATGGATTAAATGCGCCAACCAAAAGACATAGGGTATCAGAATGGATAAAAAAACAAGACCCATCTATTTGCTGTCTACAAGAGACTCATTTTAGACCTGAGGACACCTTTAGATTGAGAGTGAGGGGATGGAGAACTATTTATCATGCGACTGGAAGCCAAAAGAAAGCTGGAGTAGCCATACTTATATCAGACAAACTAGACTTTAAATTAAAGGCTGTAACAAGAGATGAAGAAGGACATTATATAATAGTTACAGGGTCTATCCATCAGGAAGAGCTAACAATTATCAATGTCTATGCACCGAATACCGGAGCCCCCAAATATATAAAACAATTACTCATAAACATAAGCAACCTTATTGATAAGAATGTGGTAATTGCAGGGGACTTTAATACACCACTTACAGAAATGGATAGATCATCTAGACACACGGTCAATAAAGAAACAAGGGCCCTGAATGAGACATTGGATGAGATGGACTTGACAGATATATTTAGAACTCTGCATCCCAAAGCAACAGAATATACTTTCTTCTCGAGTGCACATGGAACATTCTCCAAGATAGATCATATACTGGGTCACAAAACAGCCCTTCATAAGTTTACAAGAATTGAAATTATACCATGCTTACTTTCAGACCACAATGCCATGAAGCTTGAAATCAACCACAGGAAAAAGTCTGGAAAACCTCCAAAAGCATGGAGGTTAAAGAACACCCTACTAACGAATGAGTGGGTCAACCAGGCAATTAGAGAAGAAATTAAAAAATATATGGAAACAAACGAAAATGAAAATACAACAATCCAAACGCTTTGGGACGCAGCGAAGGCAGTCCTGAGAGGAAAATACATTGCAATCCAGGCCTATCTCAAGAAACAAGAAAAATCCCAAATACAAAATCTAACAGCACACCTAAAGGAACTAGAAGCAGAACAGCAAAGGCAGCCTAAGCCCAGCAGAAGAAGAGAAATAATAAAGATCAGAGCAGAAATAAACAATATAGAAACTAAAAAAACTGTAGAGCAGATCAACGAAACCAAGAGTTGGTTTTTTGAAAAAATAAACAAAATTGACAAACCTCTAGCCAGGCTTCTCAAAAAGAAAAGGGAGATGACCCAAATAGATAAAATCATGAATGAAAATGGAATTATTACAACCAATCCCTCAGAGATACAAACAATTATCAGGGAATACTATGAAAACTTATATGCCAACAAATTGGACAACCTGGAAGAAATGGACGAATTCCTGAACACCCACACGCTTCCAAAACTCAATCAGGAGGAAATAGAAAGCTTGAACAGACCCATAACCAGCGAAGAAATTGAATCGGTTATCAAAAATCTCCCAACAAATAAGAGTCCAGGACCAGATGGCTTCCCAGGGGAGTTCTACCAGACGTTTAAAGCAGAGATAATACCTATCCTTCTCAAGCTATTCCAAGAAATAGAAAGGGAAGGAAAACTTCCAGACTCATTCTATGAAGCCAGTATTACTTTGATTCCTAAACCAGACAGAGACCCAGTAAAAAAAGAGAACTACAGGCCAATATCCCTGATGAATATGGATGCAAAAATTCTCAATAAGATACTAGCAAATCGAATTCAACGGCATATAAAAAGAATTATTCACCATGATCAAGTGGGATTCATTCCTGGGATGCAGGGCTGGTTCAACATTCGCAAATCAATCAACGTGATACATCACATTAACAAAAAAAGAGAGAAGAACCATATGATCCTGTCAATCGATGCAGAAAAGGCCTTCGACAAAATCCAGCACCCTTTCTTAATAAAAACCCTTGAGAAAGTCGGGATAGAAGGAACATACTTAAAGATCATAAAAGCCATTTATGAAAAGCCCACAGCTAACATCATCCTCAACGGGGAAAAACTGAGAGCTTTTTCCCTGAGATCAGGAACACGACAAGGATGCCCACTCTCACCGCTGCTGTTTAACATAGTGCTGGAAGTTCTAGCATCAGCAATCAGACAACAAAAGGAAATCAAAGGCATCCAAATTGGCAAAGATGAAGTCAAGCTTTCGCTTTTTGCAGATGACATGATATTATACATGGAAAATCCGATAGACTCCACCAAAAGTCTGCTAGAACTGATACAGGAATTCAGCAAAGTTGCAGGATACAAAATCAATGTACAGAAATCAGTTGCATTCTTATACACTAACAATGAAGCAACAGAAAGACAAATAAAGAAACTGATCCCATTCACAATTGCACCAAGAAGCATAAAATACCTAGGAAAAAATCTAACCAAAGATGTAAAGGATCTGTATGCTGAAAACTATAGAAAGCTTCTGAAGGAAATTGAAGAAGATTTAAAGAAATGGAAAGACATTCCCTGCTCATGGATTGGAAAAATAAATATTGTCAAAATGTCAATACTACCCAAAGCTATCTACACATTCAATGCAATCCCAATCAAAATTGCACCAGCATTCTTCTCGAAACTAGAACAAGCAATCCTAAAATTCATATGGAACCACAAAAGGCCCCGAATAGCCAAAGGAATTTTGAAGAAGAAGACCAAAGCAGGAGGCATCACAATCCCAGACTTTAGCCTCTACTACAAAGCTGTCATCATCAAGACAGCATGGTATTGGCACCAAAACAGACACATAGACCAATGGAATAGAATAGAAACCCCAGAACTAGACCCACAAACGTATGGCCAACTCATCTTTGACAAAGCAGGAAAGAACATCCAATGGAAAAAAGACAGCCTCTTTAACAAATGGTGCTGGGAGAACTGGACAGCAACATGCAGAAGGTTGAAACTAGACCACTTTCTCACACCATTCACAAAAATAAACTCAAAATGGATAAAGGACCTAAATGTGAGACAGGAAACCATCAAAACCTTAGAGGAGAAAGCAGGAAAAGACCTCTCTGACCTCAGCCGTAGCAATCTCTTACTCGACACATCCCCAAAGGCAAGGGAATTAAAAGCAAAAGTGAATTCCTGGGACCTTATGAAGATAAAAAGCTTCTGCACAGCAAAGGAAACAACCAACAAAACTAAAAGGCAACCAACGGAATGGGAAAAGATATTCGCAAATGACATATCGGACAAAGGGCTAGTATCCAAAATCTATAAAGAGCTCACCAAACTCCACACCCGAAAAACAAATAACCCAGTGAAGAAATGGGCAGAAAACATGAATAGACACTTCTCTAAAGAAGACATCCGGATGGCCAACAGGCACATGAAAAGATGTTCAGCGTCGCTCCTTATCAGGGAAATACAAATCAAAACCACACTCAGGTATCACCTCACGCCAGTCAGAGTGGCCAAAATGAACAAATCAGGAGACTATAGATGCTGGAGAGGATGTGGAGAAACGGGAACCCTCTTGCACTGTTGGTGGGAATGCAAATTGGTGCAGCCGCTCTGGAAAGCAGTGTGGAGGTTCCTCAGAAAATTAAAAATAGACCTACCCTATGACCCAGCAATAGCACTGCTAGGAATTTATCCAAGGGATACAGGAGCACTGATGCATAGGGCCACTTGTACACCAATGTTCATAGCAGCACTCTCAACAATAGCCAAATTATGGAAAGAGCCTAAATGTCCATCAACTGATGAATGGATAAAGAAATTGTGGTTTATATACACAATGGAATATTACATGGCAATGAGAAAAAATGAAATATGGCCTTTTGTAGCAACGTGGATGGAACTGGAGAGTGTGATGCTAAGTGAAATAAGCCATACAGAGAAAGACAGATACCATATGGTCTCACTCTTATGTGGATCCTGAGAAACTTAACAGGAACCCATGGGGGAGGGGAAGGAAAAAAAAAAAAAAGAGGTTAGAATGGGAGAGAGCCAAAGCATAAGAGACTGTTAAAAACTGAGAACAAACTGAGGGTTGATGGGGGGTGGGAGGGAGGAGAGGGTGGGTGATGGGTATTGAGGAGGGCACCTTTTGGGATGAGCACTGGGTGTTGTATGGAAACCAATTTGTCAATAAATTTCAGAAAAAAAAAAATAATAAAGTAGAACCAATTCAAATTACATAATCTGAACTTTGGCTTCTGTATCCAACATCCTACCCAACTTCCCTAAATCAAAATCGTCTAAAGAATTAGAAAATCCTGTAGATTCTGTGACATAAGGAACAGTGTTTTGGACAGGGAGACAAGAGGGATTCTTTCAAAATGTATTGACATAAGAATATGTGTAAGTATGTAATTCAAACTTTGAAATGTTAGTATGTGCTGTTGGCATTTTCTATTATTCTTTTTTAAACATGTTCAAATACCTCGATAAAATTCATGCTATTTATCATTTACTTATTTCTTTTTTAATGAAGCAATATATTATATGAATAATTCTACTAACAATTTTTCCCAATTATCTGTAGATCTACTACATTAGCACCAAGGAGAATGACCAGAAAGATGTTATAATTTTGTAGACGCATAAATGATATTAAACTTAAATCAGTAGCATTGTGGCATAAATCTCATATATTACTGACACTCTGTAACCAAGAGAAGGATCTTTACTGTTGTCACAGTGCAGGCATTGTGATTTCCTGGTTTGTGTAATCTATTCAATTCTGTGTGATCAGTGATGAGACATTCATGTACGTGGTTTTTGCTCAAGGAAAAACAGTAACATTCACAAAATACAAGGAAGGAATGCACAGCTACTGAAATTTGTTTTTACATGACTGCTTCTATATATATCTGGAAGGAAGTAAATGTTCATCTTTGAACATCTTTGTTCATCTTTGTTCATCTTTGTTCTCACACCCAGATATATACATAATAGGAAAAAGTGAGTTATCTGATTACTTTTTTCCTTCTGTTCACCTAAGATTATTAAAACACAATAATTTGCCTTCACATGTGTGTGAGTTCTTCTGTATATAGACACATGCATGTAAAGAGGATTGGTGTTTCCAGATAAAGCTGCTTATTAGACACACTATGCAAGACACTTTAGGGAGCACTCCAAAGATTGGACCACTGCTATAGTATTTATCCTTTAAAATTGAGAGTATTTATTCTCTTTTTTTTAACGTTTATTTATTTTTGAGACAGAGAGAAACAGAGCATGAACGGGGGAGGGTCAGAGAGAGGGAGACACAGAATCGGAAACAGGCTCCAGGCTCTGAGCCATCAGCTCAGAGCCCGACGCGGGGCTCGAACTCACGGACCGTGAGATCATGACCTGAGCTGAAGTCGGCCGCTTAACCAACTGAGCCACCCAGGCACCCCAAGAGTATTTATTCTTAAAATTGTTTACAGCTACACTGTTTCATCATAAATGTAAAATATTACCATATTATTTTTGCCAATTAGATTACCTAACTGTAAAATTATTTTCTAAAATGTATCTAAGGAAATATTTTCTAAGTCAGCAACAACATTAATGCTGTGTTTAGAAATCAACTAAAACTAGTGTGCTTGCCAAAAACCTTTCAGAAATCTGTAGAAATAAAAGAAATCTTTCAAGGACTTAGCACTTAAAACTTTAATAATACATTCCAATTCAGGGAAAAATAAATAAGAAGATTTAGTTGTCATGGAAAGAGTCTTGTCAAATATTGATTTCTTCATACCGGTAAAAGATTGAAAATTTATGTGCACAGGTCATGCATGAGAATAGGGATTACAAACATGGTTTGTGCAATGATTTGTGTGTATTTACACAATTTTGGCCCTGTGTGATCTCTGAGACATAAATTTTATTCACCATTCAAAATATGAGGGCCTTGATCTCATTATTCTTTAACATCTCTTTATTAGTAATGGCATCTGGAGACCTTAGAGAAATGCCAGAGATACACTCATGCAACGAAAACAAATTTGCCTTTTATTTTCATTCATATTTTGCATGAGGAGGTGACTTTGGCAATAACATCTAATGACACAGCTTTTGCAATTTATGGGGGCCAAGTAAAATCTTTGCACGTAAGTGTTCTAGAAATTTTAACACTTCATTGGTCTATGAATTATGTAGGCTGGAAAGAACATTGTAATTAAGACCAAAGTAATTATTATTACTGTACTTGATTGGAAAGGGGCCTCAAGAGACAACTGATCCTAGATTTGTCTTTATATATCATTAGACTTCAACCTGCCACAACTTGCCTAAGGTGGGGGTGGTGAGAAAACAATAAAATTGCTAAATGTCATTACAATCACTGAAGTGTATCATGAATACATTTGAGCAACCTTTATTGAAAAAGCATGTCCGGCACCAGAAATGTAAGTGAAAACTATCAACATAGTATCTTTATAAAATATGTTCTGTAAAAACAGGATGTTTGATGGACTGCTTTTTGTTTATATATGTAATGGATTGATGATATTTTATATGTAGTAGATATTTAATAAACATATATTGAATTTATATTCACTTCTCTTCCCAAAAAGAAATTGCCCTATATTTCTCTGCTCTGATAAGAAAGCATTGTGCTCAATTTGAGGGAACTCCATTAAAAAAAATGAAAACTTATTCCTCATTGACCATGAGGTATTAATGACTTCTCTTAGGTGTACAGGATATATCTTGAGTAGAATCTGAGCAGCTGAGAAAAAGGTGTATTATAACATTTTAGATATGAAAGATCTTAAAAATCCAACATTCAGAAACAGAAAAGTAAAAGGCCTATATTTATTAGAGATGAACTAAATCACAAATTTATGTATTTACTTTAAAAAATCTACTACTGTCTTTTTTTTAAGTAAACTCCACCCACAACGTGGGGCTCAAATTTACAACCCCAAGATCTCAAGTTGCATGCTCTACCTACTGAGTCAGCCATGCACCATAATTTTCTCTTTTTAAGGAATGTTTAATCCAGCTTTCCTGATTTATAGGAAGCAGTCTACATAGGCAGCTTTTAAAATTTATACCTTAAACAGTTCTGATTTCAATAACATATTGTTATTGATCAATGATACCTGGATGTTCCAACTGATTGGTTTTACTGAAAAGGCAAGCACTCTTTGCTCCCAAAATTCATCATCCTACTGTTGATATTTCCCTCCCCTTCCTATCCTCCAGGTTAATTCCTTTCCCTCTAAGACTTCACTGAATCATTTACATTTTAATACATCTTGTCCTGACCACCTATTGAAAACCTATTTCCTTTTCCTGGCCATTGACTCCTGGTTTCTTTTGTCCTTGTCATGTTCTTTCCTTTCTATAGTATTTTTCATCTTACAATATTCTATGCAAGTTAATTTCGATCATACAGAGGTGTTGATGCCATAGATTGATTTGTATCCATGTGTAATGTCCTGGTGGTTGCTTCATCATGTCTAGAAAAGCTGGGTATGTGTGTGTGTGGGAGGGTGTACTACAGAATGTAGACTGACATGTAAGGTAGTATAAAGACGACTAACATTTTTATATAAAAAATAGACTATTAACCACTGATACAGATATACCAAGGAATCTTCTTTTGCAGTAAGATGGACTTTTACTCTTTTTGTACAAGTGTTTTAAACATAGGAATATGTGTGCGTATTATTAACTTGCTATTGCTTAAGAATCATTGAAGTAGGGGCGCCTGGGTGGCTCAATCAGTTAAGCAGACAACTTCAGCTTGGGTCATGGTCTCCCGGTCTGTGGGTTGGAGCCCCTCATAGGGCTCTGTGCTGATAGCTCAGAGCCTGGAGCCTGCTTCAGATTCCTTGTCTCTCTCTCTCTCTGCCCCTCCCCCACTTGCACTCTGTCTCTGTCTCTCAAAAATGAATAAACGATAAAAAAAATTTTAAAAAAGAGTCACTGAAGTAGAAGATGGAAGGAGAAACAAATATAATAAATAACACATATCACATATAAGTCTAGTTAATTAAGACAAAATTACCATTCTCAAGATATTATGCTTTTTTTTTCATAAAAATATAATTAAGAAACAACTTGAGGTTGGCAAAATAATGGCTCCTTATGATGCCCACATTCTTATCCATGAAATCAGGGGATATCTTACCTTACATGGCAAAAGTCTCTTCGCGAGTGTGCTGTGGTTAAAGTCCTTGAGATGGGAAAATTATCCTGGATTATCTAGATAAGCCCAAACTAATCACATGCCTCCTTAAAATAGGAAGACCTTTCCTGACTAAATTCACAGATTCAACATAGCTGGCTTCATGATGGAGAAAGAAGGCCACTAACCTAGGAATGTGGGAAGCCTATTGACCTAGACAAGGCATTTAAATGGATCTCAAAGAGCCTCCATAAAGGAATTCAACACTACTGACACAATAGTTTTAACACACAGGTCAGACTTCTAACAGAACTGTAAGATAATAATTGATTTGCGTTACTTTAAGCCACTAAATTAGTTTTAATTTGTTATGGCAGAAATATAAATCAAATACAAAACTGCAACAATATTTTTCCTTGTTTATTTCAATGTTACTTTGTTTTAATGTAATGTGCTTGCACCAGAGACATGCAAGAATCAGATGAGAGGGAAGGCCAAATTTACAAATGTGTCTCAACTTTTTTAAAAAATTTTTTTAAAACGTTTATTTATTTTTGAGACGGAGAGAGACACAGCATAAACGGGGAAGGGCAGAGAGAGAGGGAAACACAGAATCGGAAGCAGGCTCCAGGCTCTGAGCCATCAGCCCAGAGCCCGACGCGGGGCTCAAACTCACGGACCGCGACATCCTGACCTGAGCTGAAGTCGTCGCTCAACCGACTGAGCCACCCAGGCGCTGCTCAACTTTTTAATATACTCACACAATACTGTTACAAAGTTTCATAGATTTGTTTCTTGCCTTACTGAAGTGAAACTTTTTCTCTTACTTGTTTATGTGTTTAACTTTGATACTTTACCCTAAGCATTAAGCTAAAACTTGCAACATAAAATAGAAAAACATATGACTTCCTTGGTATCATATGTACATGCCTATTTCTGGAATGAGCAAATTTTCCTAATTAGAAAAGGTAAAAATTTTAAATTATAATCTTTAAAAAAAATACATAATTTCTTGTGGAACATTCCTAAAACTAATTATAAATTCTCTGGTGTGTTATCATGGTATACTAAATAACATTTCTGTCTTTTCCTAAATATAAATAATTGTTTGAAAAATATTCAGAGCTGTTCTCCTGATGAATGTATGCAATGGCCCCAAGCCTTGTGTCTTCTGATTGCTAGATTGTCATTGTCCATTTGTAGTAACTCCATTTCATTTCATAAACTGACATTTTATAGGGCTCAGTGGAGAAATCAAATAGCCAGCAATAGCAGTGACCTTAATTCATAAAATATGTAATATTTTAGTGCCATTTGATCTGAAGGTATGTACACTTCTCTTCTGTCATAAAAAAGTGATTTCAGAGGCACAAACATTTTTTTAAATTATACTTTGCATCAAATAGTTGAGGATTCTGTAAAATCAATATGCTAAGTATTCATCAAAATATGTTGTACTTATATATAGAAATGAGTTAGTCAACCAAAACAATTTTGTTGGCCTCAATACTCTAACTTACTGTGGACGTGCATGTGTGTGTGTGTGTGTGTGTCTGTGTGTGTGTATGTGTGTGTGCGTGCATGATTGCGTGTGGGATGCACACATGTATCATTTTGCCTGAGTATTTTCAGAATTGTCTTCCAGAGGCAGAACTTACAAAATAATGAAGACAAATCATGACTAAAAATAAATAAAAATATCTAAATTGGACATATATTTTAATATATAAATTCTGAGGGCAGAGAAAGAAATTAAAATAGTCAAATTCATAAGAGCAGTGAATTTCCCAGCTCCTAGTGGTTTCCAGGGGCTGAGAGAGGGGAAACAAGAAGATAGGAGTCAAAGGGCACAAGGTTTCAGTTATGCGAGATGAATAGACCCTAAAGACCTACTGTAGAGCATAATGCCAGTAGTTAATAATGCTGTATTTTATATAAACATTTGCCGAGAGTAGATCTTATGTTGAGTGTCCTCCTCTCTCTCTCTTCCTCTACTTCTCTCTCTCATTACCGTGCTCTCTCTTTCACACACACATACACACACACACACACACACACACACGGATAATAATAATGATAACAGATAAAGGGGGCAGGTGAAAACTTTTAGAGGTGATGGATGTGTTTATGGCATAAAGTGTGGTGGTGGCCTCAATGATGTCCACTTATATCCAAACTCATCAAGTTGTATATAGTAAATATGTATAGCTTTTTGTACGTCAATCATACATCCATAAAGTAATTAAACAAAAGAAATATAATTTTCATAGAAAATGTCTTTAAAAATGTGTCAATAATTATTTAGAAGTAGGAAAGTAAGATATGCTGCTCTCATTTTTAAATAATAATTATGGTTACATATACATAGCATAAAATTTATCCTTTTGACCATTTTTAAACATACAGTTTTGTGACATTACATTCACATTATTGCACAACTATCACCACCATCCATCTCCACAACTTTTCTATCTTTCCCAGCTGAAACTCTGTATTCATTAAATTTCAATTCCTCAGGGCACCTGAGTGGCTCAGTCAGTTAAGCGTCCCACTCTTGATTTTGCCTCAGGTCACCATATTGTGGTTCGTTAACTCAAGCCCTGCATTGCGCTGTCAGCACAGAGCCTGCTTGGGATTCTGTCTCCCTCTCTCTCTGCCCCTCCCCTGCTTGTTCTCTATCTCTCAAAATAAATAATAAAAGAAGTTATTAAAATAAATTCTAATTCTTCATTCTCTTCCCCAAAGCTTCCAGGATCCACCATTCTACATTTTGTCTTTATGAATATACAGACTCTACTTAACTCATCTACATAGAATCACAAAATATCTGTGCTTTAGTGTCTGGCTTTATTCCTATCACCTATATCTTCAAGATTCATTTGTGTGGTAGTATCAAAATCTTCTTCCTTTTTAAGCTGAATAATATTCCATTGTATATATGCCATATATTGTTTACCCATTCATCCATCAATAGACACTTGGGTTGCTTCTACATCTTGGCTATTTTGAATAGTCTTACTATGATCAAGAGTATTCAAATATTTGTTTGTGTTACTGCTTTCAATTATTCTGGGTATATACCTGGAAGTGGAATTGCTGGATCATATGATATTTCTATGTTTGCATTTTTTTGTGGAATTGCCACATAGTATTCTACAGTAACTGCTACATTTCATATCAGCAATGTACAAGATTTCCAATTTTTCCACATCTGTGTCAATACTTGTTATTTTCTGACTTTTTTTTTCTAATAACTATTCTAATGGGCATGAAGTAGTATCTACTTTTGGTTTAGTTTTGTATTTCCTTAGTGATTTTTGATGTTAAGTATCTCTCCATGTGTTTATTGGCCATTTGCATATCTTCTTTAGATAAATCTCTACTCAAGACCTGTGCTCAGTTTTAAATTGAGTTGTTGCCTCTGTTTTTAAGAGTTTTATAGGTTTAGCTCTGACAATTAGGTTTTTGATCCATTTTGAGTTATTTTTTTCTATCTGGTGTACAATAGGTGTATAATTTCATTTTCGTGTATGTGGATATCCAGTTTTCCCAGCACCATTTGTTGGAAAGACAATCCTTTCTCCATTGAATGGTCTCATACCCTTGTCAAAAACCCCTTGACCATTTTAAGAGTTTATTTCTGAGCTCTTTATTCTATTCTACTGGTCTATATGTCTAGCTTAATGCCAGTACCATTTGGATCATCATGACTGTAACAAATTTTGAAATCAGGAAGGATGAGACATATAATTTTGTTATTTTTCAAGATTGTTTTGGCTATTCAGCATCCCTTAGGTTCCATGTAAATTTTAGAATAAAATTTTCTATTCTGTAAAAATGCCTTTGGGATTGTGATAAAGATTGTGTGGGGGGCACCTGGGTGGCGCAGTCGGTTGAGCGTCCGACTTCAGCTCAGGTCACGATCTTGCGGTCCGTGAGTTCAAGCCCCGCGTCGGGCTCTGGGCTGATGGCTCAGAGCCTGGAGCCTGCTTCCGATTCTGTGTCTCCTTCTCTCTCTGCCCCTCCCCCCTTCATGCTCTATCTCTCTCTGCCTCAAAAATAAATAAACATTAAAAAAAAATTAAAAAAAAAAAAAGATTGTGTGGAATTTGTAGATCAGTTTGGGTAATATTGGCATCTTACCAATATTAAGTTCTCCAATCCATGAACATGGATGTCTTTCTATTTACTTGTGTCTTCTTTACTTTTCTTCAGCAGTATTTTGTTATTTTCAGCATACAAGTCTTTTCTGTCCTTGGTTAAGTTTGTTCCTAAATATTTCATTCTTTTTGTCATTACAGTTGCACTTCAATAACCTCCTTTTCTTCTTAAGACAAAAACCCTTAACATGACTTCCTTTGGACATTTCTCTTTTTGCCTCATAGCCACACTTGGTTTCTTTTATTCCAAAGCAGCATATTCCTTCCCACAGAGTTTTGTCAATAGTTTTCCTCTGTAAAATACTTTCTTTCCCCACTTTTTTCTTATCTTAATTAGCATACTTTTCAAATATCCATTTAATTATGACTTCTTCATAGAAAACTTCCCTGACCCTCCTCCAAAGATATTATTATTATTTATTATTATTATTTTCCGTGATGAGCACTAAAGATGTTCTTAAACATTCCAGTTCTCCCTTCTTAATGGGCTCAGAGCTGAATTGTGCTTACCTGTCCTTTGTAGTTAGGTGTGACAATGTTTTCTGTGGTTTTAGTTAATAAAACAGTAGCAGGAGTGACATTTTGCACTTCTAGATAGAAACTTTCAGGATTTGTTTACCATTAACCGCACTCTTTTCTCTTTTCTATGATAATTACGGAAGCATCACTGACACATGATATCTACGTCAGCCTTGATTCTTTAAGATGAACAGAGCCCCTTTGCTAATGTTGGTTATATAGGGAGCAGGAAATGAAATATTGTTTTAGCCACAGTGACTTGGGTTGAGAGTCAATGCAGCATAACTTACATTAACCTCACTGTTATGAAATTTTGTACTAGAATTGGTGTGCTGCCTGCCATAACCTACATGTGTGATCTAAAATATGAGATACTAGCAACATGGGCAGGGGTGACCAGACGGAAATTTATCAGAGACTGACAAGATGGTTACCATTTTAGAGAATAACAAAATATTTAGTGAAATTTGAGCTTGCAGTCACTTGAACAAATGAACTTCAGCTAAAAGTAGAGTTCGGAAAACAGTGATAATTTGGTATGCTGAATGAAGTTGGATGTCTTTGTAGTAACAGGAAATTATGAGCTCAGAAAATGACTGACCAATTTGTAATCAGAAAGCAAAAGGAAAAGAACATGTTGATAATTGTAGGGATATGTAGGTTTGAAAGGAGATGAGTAACAAGGACTTTACATTGTGTATTACAATATTAATGACAAAACTTGCAGAAATTTTAGGAAGGTAAATTAATGAAAATACTACTTTGTAAACAAATAATATAGTTTGTTAGTAAGATACTAATATTTTGCTAAGAATCTTACATGAATAACTCTGCAGTATCCTGTTTAAATGGTGAAAGAGAGATTATAAAGATACCTTTATATTTGAAGAGTTTAAAATCATAGAGATCAATTAAAAATTAAAATGTATGCTTTATGAGTCTATGTTTGCTATAGAAGGATTCAGTCAGCAGCTAAAGCAAGTAACTAGACCAATCATAGATTTTTCAATTAACAAGTTTAAGGAATTCTTAGTAACATATCATTTCCTGGAATTACTTTTTAAACTTTGAAGTTATTGCAATTTGTTTCATCAATATTTTTTTGACCTTTTTCACATATTAAATTATTTAACTATTTTTTCTGCAATTTTATGATGCCAAATATAAGCACTGTAGATATTTTATGAAATAAAAATTTTAAGTTAATCTGATCTTTTAAAATAGTAATAGAAATTAAGAAGTCTTTAAAATAGATTGAAAAACTAAGGCTGGGATTTTGAATTTCATATATTTTTGAAGTAAGGTTGCTGTTGCGTGTGAGTGTGAATAAAATCAATAGTAAGAAGTACAAGCAGTGAAATTATAAAGTTAAAATTAAAATACTCTGTGTAATTATTAATGCTTCTTGAGAGTAAAGCACAAAGAAAAACAAAGGGCTTGAAAAGTCCTAAATATCATCAGATAGAGTTTCCATGTTGGATTTCCATTTTTAAGAAAAAAATTTTTTAAGAAAAAAATTATTTCCAATGCTTCTGACTGAAAACAAACCCTATGCTTTTACATACTGTGACTTTAGATAAAATGTTGGTTAAAAATTCACAAGGATGTTTAAAAAATGTTAGGGGAAGAAATCGGTTTATTTTCTAATTACTCCTTATTTCTCTTTGTACTTTTGCAAGTTCTTGAATGATTTTTCTTGACCTTAAGAGATTTCATTCAGACACAGAGAGGGTAACTTCTACTAAGAATATTTAGGGGATTATTTAGTAACATATACATGAGTCAACATGGGTATCCTCAAGTGAACTGACTAATGTGTGTGTTTTAGAACTAATTTTTGTAGTTTTGTGGAATTTAATGATCTTCCAAGAGGTCATAAGGTCAGGAACAAGGAATACTTTCTCCTAATGCAGGTAGAAAGTCATGGCTGAGAAGATATTTTTTTCCCCACATATAACAACGTACTGTGCATCATGTTGAGAATGGAGAGGGAGTGGATCTATCTAAACTTTGTGACCAAGTAAAGAACATCAGAGAAACAAGAGCAAAAATAAATCCAGTATCCTGATTTGCAGACCAAAGTTGGCAGGCGTAATATAAATTGAGACTCTATATTTTACGTTCTTAGTTAAGCTCATGCTTCAGCACATAGGTCTAAAAAGAGTAAGATTTAAAAAAAAAAGAAGAAGAAGACTGTCTCGACTTATTTTCACCCATTAAGAAGCTTGGCATACAAACAGTGTCAATAAACACGTTCACATATTCAAGAGCAGTAAACTATTCTAAGTAAATACTTACTGACCATATACTTCACGTGTTACTTTAAGAAATAAAAGAAAGAAAATATATACCTACATGTGAATTATGCCTTTAGAAATCCTATTTACAATCTAATTTCTTCAAGTGGAAAATCATCATGGTCTTCAGCAACCTGAAAGGCACAGACTTTCTAATCTAACCAATCAGATTAGACTGGCTCAATTAGCAAAGTACAGGTTATAGCACCAAGTACAAGCCAAGTGATGGGCACCAGTCCAATTGAAGGTCTGCATGTGTGTTCAGTGTGCACATTTAAATAAAAAGACTCAAAACCTAAAACCAATTACCTGAGAAATTAACATTCAAAGAAATAAAATGAATATATTCTGATATTTAAAATAAGACAATCAGGCTGGTTAGGTTACTATACCTAATTTAGAGTCTAATGTTGTAAATATAGAGTTTTATGGGTCCAGAAATTATTTACATTTTTCTTTTCACCAAGATATGGGTCAGGTAGTAGAATTAACAAAATCAGATTCACAAAAGTTTGATATGCATAAAAGAATGTTGAGTTAATCATTTATGGTTTGATATTTTTTGATCAGACTCTTAACTTCTATAATCAAAGATTCTTCTGTCCCAGTTATAACGATTTCTGAAAAATCAAAATAGTAAATAGATAAAAAAGAAGTGGTTTCATGAGGCAAAAGAATCAGGGCATAGAAACGGGTTCAATTTAAGTAATATTTTATAAGGACTATGGAAATGAAAGTTTAAGTAGCCATGGTCTGAAAGAGGGTAATAAAATGGGATATAAAATAATAATATCTCTCAAATGTAATGTGGCGTGGAACTAAAGAAAACAGAATAAATAATGGCAAATCTAATTTTTTGGCATTTTTTCCAAAATTCTACATAAAATATAATTTTAGGATCAACAAAAAAAAGTACTTTTGGAATGTTCAAATACCAAAATGTAGTTTAGAGGTGATATACCATATCACCTTCCAGTGAAGTCTTACTGAGAATATACTCCTCTTTTTCTCTTAAGATACTTGGAATGTATATTTACTTTATAAACATTTAGTTCTTTACGAATAGCACTGCAAATATTCAATCTCGTCTGTTACTTAAGTCATATTCACTGAAGGTTACTGTGTCTGAAAATATTCCTAGTCATGTAGATTGGTTTATTTTACTCAGTTATGTACGAACTATATTTGTAGATGCACCAAGTCAGCAATATTAATAAATTAGACCTTGTTTTGGGAAAAAGAATTATTATCCTTTGTGTCAGAAATCACTTTCTGATGGCAATAGAAAGTATCCACCTACAAGCATACCACGTCCTTGGTCATTTGCTTCAAATTTCTCATTTTCAGATGCAGAAATGGACACAGAATTGCCTAAGGAAAATAGAACAGGTTTGGCATTGTAGGGATGCCAGCCCATTCGTATCCTCAGACATAAAGTTCAGCCTCTCTGCCATTAGTTAGTTTAAAATTATGGAAGAGGTTTTTAAACTCGGTGCTGTAACACCAAGTTCATCATCTAGAGCACGAAATAGACACTGGGCTCTCCTCAAAATATACATTACTTACTGCCTCCTCATTTCCTCCTCAGAGCCTAGCATGATCTATCCAGACTTTTCTTACACAGCCCTTTGCTCAATGTGTTAAACTTCTATTGTGCTCTTATTTTCTTTGCCTTTATCTAAGCTGCCTGTGCCCTCATTCTCTTTCTTTATATAATTTCCTCTCAGCCTCCCTTTTTTCCTGTTTTCATTATCCACACATATTTTTAAAGTCTTTTTTTAAGAATTTTATTCTAAGGGATTTATATAGATTGGGATTTGCCGATCACTAACAATGCAAAACTTACACTATCTTTCACTGAAGTCCTTTTGCAAGAAAACATACTATTTTATCTTTATATGTGATTTGAAATGTCACATAAAAATCTTCAAATCTTATAATACGGCTGATAATCTGATTCCCTTGACGAAGCACTATAGCCGTAGAAAACATTCTTCGGAAATTATGTATTGATTTTATTAAGTATCTTGAAAGGTGGAAGATAGGCAAAAAGAAGTTGTTAGAATCTGTAGGTATTTCTCCCCCAATGTTGCCTCAATTTGTCATCATCGCAACTTATGCCAAAGCATAATTCTCAATTTAAGGGATTCCCATATCTTCACATTAATTTCGTAAGCTCAAAACTTCACATGTGGAGCCCAATTAATGTTACTGATGGCTGAATAAAAAAAAAAAACTTACTTTCATTTATGCAAGTATTATCCCTATATGAATCACATTAAAACTTGCTGTTTATCCAGTAAATCAGAAGCCTTTGGGTCCCAGGTGAACTTACCTTGTGAATTGCTATTTTCTTTTCATTCTGTTAATACACCTTTGTGTGTTGATCACTTTATTTCCACTCTTTGATTCCTTGATCCCAAAATGATTCTTTGCTCCTTTAGTGATTTAGATTGTGCCATAATTGTGTCAATAGCTCAAAAGAACTCTCAATTCTAAGGGACTATTATTTCTCTCATTTATTGCTGTTTGCTAGCCAGGCACTGACTGACTAGAAAAAAGCAATTTTTTTCCCAGGGAAGTTTGCGTATTTTAACAGCAGTGGAACAGCTGTCTTCGGAAGTAATGTTTCTATATTTCACAGCTTGCTGCCGCACTATTAATACCATTTTACTTCTTTAATGGAGGTAATTCTTAAACACCACAAATCCTAATTATTTGAACAGCAGTGGGCCTTAATTCATAACCGCTTCTTCTGAAAACAAAAGTACTTTATAGCTTGAAATAGGATGTGTGTGAGGGGCCCTCCCCTTTTATCTGATGATGAACATCATTTCCGGAAATACTGCTCCCTCGGAGGTGATAATTATCCCCATGAGCAGCCTGGGAGCATCCCTGCTGCTACATAGCGGTGCAGTGAGCAGACTCCAACTGTCTAGTCTCTCCCCCACCCCCTCCACCCCCATGTTCAAACGTTCCCAAATGATCTAATCATCGCTTTATTTTGGGAGAGGAGATTAAGAGTGTATGAATCATGCTATCCTTTTAAAGTTTCTGTTTTAAATGGATAATTCCTACTGGCTTATACACTTTCATTTCTCCCCTAGCTATTGTAGCTCTGAAATCGATGTGATCTTATTGATATAATTAGTAAAATGGCTATACTGTCATGAGTTCTAAAAAGGCTATTAAATAAGAAAAAATATACTATTAGAATGTGATGTTTAGTATCTCTTTTGACCAGTATGTATTTTTTTCTATGTACACCTTATTTCAACAGCTTAGTATTCTCACACTTGGTACACATCTCTAGCACTTGCTGCTCTATCTGTGTGTGTGTGTGTGTGTGTGTGTGTGTGTGTGTGTGTGTGTGTGGTAAATTGCATCAATAAACTATGAAGGCCTTAAAGAGCCATTTTATTACAAATTGTAGATGGTATGCATAATAATAACAATAATAAAATGCTTGTAGAATTATCACAGATGTAGGAACATACTAGACATTCATATTGAATGAATAAACGACACATAAAATATATGACTAGAGTATTACCAATCATGATAAGGCTAATACTATCTATCAACCTCTCTACTTACCTATATCTTATGTATTCATAATTACATATATGTCTACATATAAATAAATTGTATACAAACATTTGCATACATCCCAGGGATTTTGATAAATTAGAAAAATCTAACAAAATACATATTTCCTTGATTATAGCTTAACTATATGTTCTGAAGTAAATTGAAAAAGATAAAGCAGAATTGAGAGACACACAGTGATATTCAAATATTATTCACTGAATAAATAAATACTGAATGAAAGGATTGGGTTGGCAGATCAATATGTTAAAGGCTCTCAAAGATAACAAGATCTATGACAATGACTCCTGATCTCAGATTCAGAAAGTGCTCGTTCAAGTTTGGAGTCTGCAATGGTTAACTGTATGATAATGGGAAATTTACTTAACTTCTCTTATCTTTATTTCCCCTATTTTTGTGTTGAAGAATATGCTCTAAATTACCAACCGTGGTCTAAGTAGTCTGAGATCTATAAATGCACATAATGCAAGCTGCACAGTCAGTATTATAAAAGCAATCCTGAGCTGATTGCCCCTCTCTTGTTCAGTGCCAAACTGATAAAAAGTTCTATTTCTGGATCCTTGAGAAGTCCTTGCTCTCTTTGTTCCTCCAAAACCAGTAACATCACAGCTGCAATGCAGCTGCTAATAATTAGCTCCTTGATTCATTACAAGTCTGGTTTGATAAGAGAATTTATAGATGGAGAAAAGAAGGTATTCCACAAGTAGTTAATGATTTCTTGAAGCTCACACTGTGCCCATTGTGGGTAATAACATGTCCCTTTAAGAGAGGTGTGAATTCACCTCTAGCCAGTGATTATTTGCTAGAAAAGGACAGTTGGGTTAAGTTTTGAAATTCTTTATGTAATTTGCAAACTTTATTCACTTATTCATGTTTATCTTCCTTGAGATCTGACTGACTGTCTTCATACAATGTCTCGGTCTTTACGACCTCAAATGTCCAGTGCAGATTTCCAGGATATGCAACATCTGAATTTATTGTCTTTCTTTCAGAGAATACTTTATTCACTGTTAGCGTATCTGATTATTTGACCATTTCAGTATAGTCCTTGAGTATGTCATTTATAATTGTTTTAGAAATTACCCCCTACAATATGATTTTTAGCATAATCTCTGTCAATATTAAATTTTATTTCGTGTGTTTTATTTAATGTGTTAGCTGTTATATAGTACATGATGGTGATTATGCAATCAAGAATGAGACATCTCAAAATTAATAGAGATTCTTCAGTGAAGGATAAGAACAATATGTATATATAATATATAATATAATACCTTATATACATGTCCAAAGACTGACCATCACAGGATAATAAAAGATAGTAATATAAACCAAGGTAAGAATATTAATAGATAAATTTGTAACCAGAGAGATTTTACTAGTCAAATAAATTTAGGCTTAATTAACGTAACATCTCTTCTGGTTTTAAACTTTCAAACTAAAAGGCACACAACATTTATTTCAAAAATAGACTTATTCCCATTTTTACACACACACACAAGCACACACTCAAACAGACACACAAGAAATTTGCAAAATCTTTTCCAAAATCAAAGTAACTAAAACTTAGTTTGAACATAGTTCAGGTACAATTATATCTGAAGTATAATACCCTTTTCCTTTCTGGAAATGAAATAAAGATTTTTCTGCTTGGGTCAGAGTGTTTCTTGGATGGTTTTATTTTACCATACAGGAGAGTGAGGGAGAAAAGAAATCAATTGAATTCAAATTTTCCAGGTTCAGAGTATTGAATTTTTTTTTATTTTTAAGTAGTAAACTCCTCATAAACTGGAAGTTATTATTTTATTCATACTATCTTAGCTGAAATCTGCAAGGAATTTGTGATGTTTTATGCTCTCTCTAAAAAAAAATGGTGCGTCCTCAAGTTGTAATACAACTACAAATACAGTTAGTTTTCCTTCTTCCTTTTAACCTGTTCCACCCTGTTGACAATGACAATTTTATAAATGGCACATTAAATGATTTGGCACATAAATGAAAATATGTATTTTCAAAAGCCCTATTTGATAGTGCACTTTTAATAAAATAGTCCAATAAAAAAAATGTAGGGATCTAACCTTTTGACTTGGCCATAATCGGAAAAGACTCATGATTTCATAAACTTGTCCATTCTCCCCTATTTTTGTCATGTGACTCTTTAAAGGTCAGCATTTCAGTAGCTTCTCTGAGTGGCCACTTGGTACTCTACTCTAAATTTAATAGGAAGTAACAAAACATGAATTTTGCTGATTAAGTGCTATACACTTAACAGTTAAATAAAAATATATATAGAAAACACAGAAAAGTTTGGAAATGTAATAGCATTGGCTTTTTAAAATTTTTATTTATTTACTTTTTAGGTAGAGAAAACAAGCAGGGCAGGGGCAGAGGCAGGGAGAATTTTGTTTTTCTTTTTCTCTTAAAATTTTTTAAAATATAATTTATTATCAAATTGGCTAATATACAGTGTGTGAAGTGTGCTCTTGTTTTTTTTTTTTTTTGGGGGGGGGTGAATTCATGTGGCTCATTGCTTACACAGAATACCCAGTGCTCATCCCAACAAGTGCCCTCTTCAATGCCCATCACCCATTTTTCCTTCTCCCCCCACCCCCCTATAAACCCTTAGGTTGTTCTCTGTATTTAAGGGTCTCTTATGGTTTGCCTCCCTCTCTCTCTGTAACTATTTTTCCCCTTCCCTTCCCCCATGGTCTTCTGTTACGTTTCTCAAGATCCACATATGAGTGAAAATATATGATATCTGTCTTTCTCTGATTGACTTATTTCATTTAGCATAACACCCTCCAGTTCCATCCATGTTGCTGCAAATGGCCAGATTTTATTCTTTCTCATTGCTATGTAGTATTCCATTGTATATATAAACCACATCTTATTTATCCATTCATCAGTTGATGGACATTTAGGCTCTTTCCATAATTTGGCTATTGTTGAAAGTGCTGTTATAAACATTGGGGTGCAAGTGCCCCTATGCATCAGCACTCCTGTATCCCTTGGGTAAATTCTTAGCAGTGCTGCTGCTGGGTCATAGGGCAGTTCTATTTTTAATTTTTTGAGGAGCCTCCACACTGTTTTCCAGAGTGGCTGCACCAGTTTGCATTCCCATCAACAGTGCAAGAGGGTTCCCATTGGGAGAGAGAGAATCTCAAGCAGGCTCCACGTTCAGTGCAGAGCCCCACACAGGGCTCAATCCCACGACCATGGTATCATGACCGGAGCTGAAATCAAGAGTCTGTTGTTCAACCAACTGAACCATCCAGGTGTTTTGCGTTGGCTTTTGTAAGCACAATGTTGTAATTCTTTGGGATTACTGACCTAATCAAAGCTATAACTATCTTAGAGAAGGAATTTCACTAACGTACAGAAGCTAAAGATAATTTCAAGTTGCAAGAAAGAGTATACCTGGGCTGCAAGAAGAACTGAGACAAGGCTTCAGCCTCACTAGCGTTCTCCCTCCATTTGTTACACTTGGTATTCTCGTCACAGTGTCCTCCACCTGTCTCATTGAAGTCAAGTTGTCTCAACAAGAGGTAAGTGAAACTGCAAACAGGTCTACATTGCTCTTGCCTCTGAAGAATGACTTATTAACCATTCCAGTTGGTAAGAAATAAAATTGTGGTGAGGCACTGAATGTCTCCAGAGTGTACCTCTAGACTACAATAGGATAAGGGTAAACAAGAATGATTTCCCTTGCTTGGATTAGAAGTCTACTCATCCATAAAAGAATTGTGGCCAATGGCGGTTTTTAAAATAATGTGATTGTAGCAAGACAATGGCCTTCAGAATGAATAATAGATGTATGACACCCAGATTGTTGCCCTTAAGTATTGAAGATCATTCAACATCTCTCAAAATGAAGTTAAAAGCAAAAAACAAAAACAAAAACAAAAACAAAAACAAAAACAAAACAAAAACAAAACATCTAGAAGCAGGAGTTCAAATAGCAACTAGCAATTCTCTATGTGTAGCCCCCACATGACTGAATGATCTTAGGCAAATCACATTTCCCTCTGTCGCCTTTGTTCTTTTTGTGTGTGAAGTAGGAAACAATGCCATTATAAACCTATCAGTAGAAATAGTGAAGGTGCATTAAAAAACACACTCACAGACTCCAAACCCACAAAGCTTAGTTCTCACATATTAAGGGGCAATCAGGGACTGTCATGAAGTGTGCTCTGCTTAATTTAGGTACTTACAGACTCAAATTGATACAATTATGTCAAATGCTTGTCACTATGCCAAAAGGAAAGGGAAATCTGAAAAGTCTTGATCTAGCAATTAGATGATGTCTTGTGGTTTTGACGCCTGACATTTTTCTGCTCACAACTTATTAGGAAGAACTTGTCACTTGGTTTCACTCAACTACAACTGGGCCCAGAAGTATAATGCCACCTATTAACAGATTTGGGACTATTGATTTGTGAACAAAATCCTTTTTTCGACAATTCACCTTCTGGTCACCAAATATTTGGTTCATCTTTCACTGTATACACAAAAGGCAGTTATCTCCTTCCAAGAGAGCTATCACTGAATTGCCATCTGCTCCTGGCATCCAGTTTTACATTTAAGATCTATATATTGATTGTTGATATCTACATCAAGATATTATTTATATCAGACACTTTAATAAAAATCCCAAGTTGGGGACTCCTAGGTGGCTTAGTTGGTTAAGAACTCGACTCTTGATTCTGACTCAGGTCATGATCTCACGGTCATGATTTCAAGCCCCGTGTCAAGCTCTGTGCTGATAATGCGAAGTCTGTTTGGGATTCTTTCTCTCTCCCTCTCTCTCTCTCTAACTCTCCTCCATTCTCTCTTTATCTCTCAGAATAGATAAACTTTAAAAATCTTTAAAAACAACAACAACAACAACAAAAACCAAACCAAAAACCCTATGTGTTTATTCTTTTTTTTTTTTTTTTATTTTATTTTATTTTTTATTTTTATTTTCTTTTTTTTTTAATTTATTTATTTTTTTATTTTTTTATTATTTTTTTTTCTGAAATTTATTGACAAATTGGTTTCCATACAACACCCAGTGCTCATCCCAAAAGGTGCCCTCCTCAATACCCATCACCCACCCTCTCCTCCCTCCCACCCCCCATCAACCCTCAGTTTGTTCTCAGTTTTTAACAGTCTCTTATGCTTTGGCTCTCTCCCATTCTAACCTCTTTTTTTTTTTTTTTTCCTTCCCCTCCCCCATGGGTTCCTGTTAAGTTTCTCAGGATCCACATAAGAGTGAGACCATATGGTATCTGTCTTTCTCTGTATGGCTTATTTCACTTAGCATCACACTCTCCAGTTCCATCCACGTTGCTACAAAAGGCCATATTTCATTTTTTCTCATTGCCATGTAATATTCCATTGTGTATATAAACCACAATTTCTTTATCCATTCATCAGTTGATGGACATTTAGGCTCTTTCCATAATTTGGCTATTGTTGAGAGTGCTGCTATGAACATTGGGGTACAAGTGGCCCTATGCATCAGTGCTCCTGTATCCCTTGGATAAATTCCTAGCAGTGCTATTGCTGGGTCATAGGGTAGGTCTATTTTTAATTTTCTGAGGAACCTCCACACTGCTTTCCAGAGCGGCTGCACCAATTTGCATTCCCACCAACAGTGCAAGAGGGTTCCCGTTTCTCCACATCCTCTCCAGCATCTATAGTCTCCTGATTTGTTCATTTTGGCCACTCTGACTGGCGTGAGGTGATACCTGAGTGTGGTTTTGATTTGTATTTCCCTGATAAGGAGCGACGCTGAACATCTTTTCATGTGCCTGTTGGCCATCCGGATGTCTTCTTTAGAGAAGTGTCTATTCATGTTTTCTGCCCATTTCTTCACTGGGTTATTTGTTTTTCGGGTGTGGAGTTTGGTGAGCTCTTTATAGATTTTGGATACTAGCCCTTTGTCCGATATGTCATTTGCGAATATCTTTTCCCATTCCGTTGGTTGCCTTTTAGTTTTGTTGGTTGTTTCCTTTGCTGTGCAGAAGCTTTTTATCTTCATAAGGTCCCAGTAATTCACTTTTGCTTTTAATTCCCTTGCCTTTGGGGATGTGTCGAGTAAGAGATTGCTACGGCTGAGGTCAGAGAGGTCTTTTCCTGCTTTCTCCTCTAAGGTTTTGATGGTTTCCTGTCTCACATTTAGGTCCTTTATCCATTTTGAGTTTATTTTTGTGAATGGTGTGAGAAAGTGGTCTAGTTTCAACCTTCTGCATGTTGCTGTCCAGTTCTCCCAGCACCATTTGTTAAAGAGGCTGTCTTTTTTCCATTGGATGTTCTTTCCTGCTTTGTCAAAGATGAGTTGGCCATACGTTTGTGGGTCTAGTTCTGGGGTTTCTATTCTATTCCATTGGTCTATGTGTCTGTTTTGGTGCCAATACCATGCTGTCTTGATGATGACAGCTTTGTAGTAGAGGCTAAAGTCTGGGATTGTGATGCCTCCTGCTTTGGTCTTCTTCTTCAAAATTCCTTTGGCTATTCGGGGCCTTTTGTGGTTCCATATGAATTTTAGGATTGCTTGTTCTAGTTTCGAGAAGAATGCTGGTGCAATTTTGATTGGGATTGCATTGAATGTGTAGATAGCTTTGGGTAGTATTGACATTTTGACAATATTTATTTTTCCAATCCATGAGCAGGGAATGTCTTTCCATTTCTTTAAATCTTCTTCAATTTCCTTCAGAAGCTTTCTATAGTTTTCAGCATACAGATCCTTTACATCTTTGGTTAGATTTATTCCTAGGTATTTTATGCTTCTTGGTGCAATTGTGAATGGGATCAGTTTCTTTATTTGTCTTTCTGTTGCTTCATTGTTAGTGTATAAGAATGCAACTGATTTCTGTACATTGATTTTGTATCCTGCAACTTTGCTGAATTCCTGTATCAGTTCTAGCAGACTTTTGGTGGAGTCTATCGGATTTTCCATGTATAATATCATGTCATCTGCAAAAAGCGAAAGCTTGACTTCATCTTTGCCAATTTTGATGCCTTTGATTTCCTTTTGTTGTCTGATTGCTGATGCTAGAACTTCCAGCACTATGTTAAACAGCAGCGGTGAGAGTGGGCATCCTTGTCGTGTTCCTGATCTCAGGGAAAAAGCTTTCAGTTTTTCCCCGTTGAGGATGATGTTAGCTGTGGGCTTTTCATAAATGGCTTTTATGATCTTTAAGTATGTTCCTTCTATCCCGACTTTCTCAAGGGTTTTTATTAAGAAAGGGTGCTGGATTTTGTCGAAGGCCTTTTCTGCATCGATTGACAGGATCATATGGTTCTTCTCTTTTTTTTTGTTAATGTGATGTATCACGTTGATTGATTTGCGAATGTTGAACCAGCCCTGCATCCCAGGAATGAATCCCACTTGATCATGGTGAATAATTCTTTTTATATGCCGTTGAATTCGATTTGCTAGTATCTTATTGAGAATTTTTGCATCCATATTCATCAGGGATATTGGCCTGTAGTTCTCTTTTTTTACTGGGTCTCTGTCTGGTTTAGGAATCAAAGTAATACTGGCTTCATAGAATGAGTCTGGAAGTTTTCCTTCCCTTTCTATTTCTTGGAATAGCTTGAGAAGGATAGGTATTATCTCTGCTTTAAACGTCTGGTAGAACTCCCCTGGGAAGCCATCTGGTCCTGGACTCTTATTTGTTGGGAGATTTTTGATAACCGATTCAATTTCTTCGCTGGTTATGGGTCTGTTCAAGCTTTCTATTTCCTCCTGATTGAGTTTTGGAAGCGTGTGGGTGTTCAGGAATTTGTCCATTTCTTCCAGGTTGTCCAATTTGTTGGCATATAAGTTTTCATAGTATTCCCTGATAATTGTTTGTATCTCTGAGGGATTGGTTGTAATCATTCCATTTTCATTCATGATTTTATCTATTTGGGTCATCTCCCTTTTCTTTTTGAGAAGCCTGGCTAGAGGTTTGTCAATTTTGTTTATTTTTTCAAAAAACCAACTCTTGGTTTCGTTGATCTGCTCTACAGTTTTTTTAGTTTCTATATTGTTTATTTCTGCTCTGATCTTTATTATTTCTCTTCTTCTGCTGGGCTTAGGCTGCCTTTGCTGTTCTGCTTCTAGTTCCTTTAGGTGTGCTGTTAGATTTTGTATTTGGGATTTTTCTTGTTTCTTGAGATAGGCCTGGATTGCAATGTATTTTCCTCTCAGGACTGCCTTTGCTGCGTCCCAAAGCGTTTGGATTGTTGTATTTTCATTTTCGTTTGTTTCCATATATTTTTTAATTTCTTCTCTAATTGCCTGGTTGACCCACTCATTCGTTAGTAGGGTGTTCTTTAACCTCCATGCTTTTGGAGGTTTTCCAGACTTTTTCCTGTGGTTGATTTCAAGCTTCATGGCATTGTGGTCTGAAAGTAAGCATGGTATAATTTCAATTCTTGTAAACTTATGAAGGGCTGTTTTGTGACCCAGTATATGATCTATCTTGGAGAATGTTCCATGTGCACTCGAGAAGAAAGTATATTCTGTTGCTTTGGGATGCAGAGTTCTAAATATATCTGTCAAGTCCATCTCATCCAATGTCTCATTCAGGGCCCTTGTTTCTTTATTGACCGTGTGTCTAGATGATCTATCCATTTCTGTAAGTGGTGTATTAAAGTCCCCTGCAATTACCACATTCTTATCAATAAGGTTGCTTATGTTTATGAGTAATTGTTTTATATATTTGGGGGCTCCGGTATTCGGTGCATAGACATTGATAATTGTTAGCTCTTCCTGATGGATAGACCCTGTAACTATTATATAATGTCCTTCTTCATCTCTTGTTACAGCCTTTAATTTAAAGTCTAGTTTGTCTGATATAAGTATGGCTACTCCAGCTTTCTTTTGGCTTCCAGTCGCATGATAAATAGTTCTCCATCCCCTCACTCTCAATCTAAAGGTGTCCTCAGGTCTAAAATGAGTCTCTTGTAGACAGCAAATAGATGGGTCTTGTTTTTTTATCCATTCTGATACCCTATGTCTTTTGGTTGGCGCATTTAATCCATTTACATTCAGTGTTATTATAGAAAGATACGGGTTTAGAGTCATTGTGATGTCTGTATGTTTTATGCTTATAGTGATGTCTCTGGGACTTTGTCTCACAGGGTCCCCCTTAGGATCTCTTGTAGGGCTGGTTTAGTGGTGACAAATTCCTTCAGTTTTTGTTTGTTTGGGAAGACCTTTATCTCTCCTTCTATTCTAAATGACAGACTTGCTGGATAAAGGATTCTTGGCTGCATATTTTTTCTGTCTAGCACCCTGAAAATCTCTTGCCAATTCTTTCTGGCCTGCCAAGTTTCAAAAGAGAGATCAGTCACGAGTCTTATAGGTCTCCCTTTATATGTGAGGGCACGTTTACCCCTTGCTGCTTTCAGAATTTTCTCTTTATCCTTGTATTTTGCCAGTTTCACTATGATATGTCGTGCAGAAGATCGATTCAAGTTACGTCTGAAGGGAGTTCTCTGTGCCTCTTGGATTTCAATGCCTTTTTCCTTCCCCAGTTCAGGGAAGTTCTCAGCTATGATTTCTTCAAGTACCCCTTCAGCACCTTTCCCTCTCTCTTCCTCCTCTGGGATACCAATTATGCGTATATTATTTCTTTTTAGTGTATCACTTAATTCTCTAATTTTCCCCTCATACTCCTGGATTTTTTTATCTCTCTTTTTCTCAGCTTCCTCTTTTTCCATAACTTTATCTTCTAGTTCACCTATTCTCTCCTCTGCCTCTTCAAGCCGAGCTGTGGTGGTTTCCATTTTGTTATGCATTTCGTTTAAAGCGTTTTTCAGCTCCTCGTGACTGTTCCTTAGTCCCTTGATCTCTGTAGCAAGAGATTCTCTGCTGTCCTGTATACTGTTTTCAAGCCCAGCGATTAATTTTATGACTATTATTCTAAATTCACTTTCTGTTATATTATTTAAATCCTTTTTGATCAGCTCATTAGCTGTTGTTATTTCCTGGAGATTCTTCTGAGGGGAGTTCTTCCGCTTGGTCATTTTGGATAGTCCCTGGCGTGGTGAGGACCTGCAGGGCACTTCCCCTGTGCTGTGGTGTATACCTGGAGTTGGTGGGCGGGGCCGCAGTCAGACCTGATGTCTGCCCCCAGCCCACCGCTGGGGCCACAGTCAGACTGGTGTGTGCCTTCTCTTCCCCTCTCCTAGGGGCGGGATTCACTGTGGGGTGGTGTGGCTCGTCTGGGCTACTTGCACCCTGCCAGGCTTGTGATGCTGGGGATCTGGCGTATTAGCTGGGGTGGGTAGGCAAGGTGCTCGGGGGCAGGAGGGGCAGGCTTAGATCGCTTCTCCTTAGGTGATCCACTTCAGGAGGGGCCCTGTGGCAGCGGGAGGGAGTCAGATCCGCTGCCGGAGGTTTGGCTCCGCAGAAGCGCAGAGTTGGGTGTTTGCGCGGAGCGAGCAAGTTCCCTGGCAGGAACCGGTTCCCTTTGGGATTTCGGCTGGGGGATGGGCGGGGGAAATGGCGCTGGCGAGCGCCTTTGTTCCCCACCAAACTGAGCTCTGTTGTCAGGGGGCTCAGCAGCTCTCCCTCCCTTTGTCCTCCAGCCTTCCCGCTTTCCGAGCAGAGCTGTTAATTTCTGACCTCCCAGACGCTAAGTCGCGCTTGCTGTCGGAACACAGTCCGCCCGGCCCCTCCGCTTTTGCAAGCCCGACTCGGGGGCTCTGCTTGGCCCGCGAGCCGCCCCTCCGCCCCGGCTCCCTCCCGCCAGTCCGTGGAGCGCGCACCGCCTCGCCGCCCTTCCTACCCTCTTCCGTGGGCCTCTCGTCTGCGTTTGGCTCCGGCGACTCTGTTCTGCTAATCCTCTGGCGGTTTTCTGGGTTATTTAGGCAGGTGTAGATGGAATCTAAGTGATCAGCAGGACGTGCGGTGAGCCCAGCGTCCTCCTAAGCCGCCATCTTGCCGCCACCCCTATGTGTTTATTCTTGATACAGACATTTATGAACTGAATAGACTAATTATACAGTACATCCAGGGAACTGGATAATTTCAGCAAACACCTGCATTCAGAAAAAGGAAAAATTGCATGTTTGCATGTCAATTTTGAAATCTACCTGCACAGTTACTGTGAGGGGATGTTCAGTCAATTGTCCCCTGTGCTTCTAAGCTCCATTCTCCTGAATAATTCTCTCTTCTCCTTTTTTTCTAGTAAGTTTCAAGTGAAAGGAGAAATAGAAAATATACCCTCCTTGGGAAACCTAAGAGCTTTTCCCTAATCTGCTTTTCACCCTTAGAAGATTGGAGATCTTGAACAATCAGAGTTCTGGTATTTCTGGCATAGTCTGGTCTTGAACAGTCACAGATAGTTCTTTAAGTCATGATTTTATTGATAGTGCAAGTATTTTCCAAACATAGTAGAATTTCCATCAATTCAATTCAGTCAGCAACATGTGCCACCAGCCTCACCCACATTTCTTTTCTATACGTATTTCTTTGATTTGTGACATATCTTTGCTTTTTTGAATCTATGTCCTCTCCTTTTTTAATAGCTAGTATCATAACTATATCAAGTTTCTTTGTAGAAATATATTTGTACTCTATTTTTCCTGAGTCACTATGTCCCAAAGAGAGGATTTATTGGGAGTCAAACATGAATTGAGTCTTTGATCTGACACTCCAAAATCGAGTCAGAGCTTTTAAGAAGGAATGTGACAGCTGTGCCCTGACTTGATTCTTGCTGCAGGAGTGAGTCTAATCAGACTTTATTGCTCAAAGGTCTTCTCAATATGATTTTTTTTTTCCTGGCTGCAGATGAGAAGCAATTACTCCTTCCAAACTTGCAAGTCTCCAAATTTTTGTACTCTTTTATTCTGTTTTTTTTATTGTTTTGTCCTTCTTTATTATAAGACAGTCCTTGTGGTAATTTGACAAATGCAGTCAACATTAACTGACACAATCAACCAACTTTTTGTGGAACTTCTTTTCCTGAACCTGTAAGCTCACTTAGTAGCAGAAAGTCAGCCATTCTCAGTATACCCCTCTCACTATTCAGGTCAACTACAGGCACCATATGTTCCGCTTTGGATCTGTTCCACCAGCTCAGGTCTACTGCTCACAATGGCAATGGATAAAAGTTTACATTGGTGGATTTTAGACAAACATGTGAATGCTTACACACAGACACACACACACACACACACACACAGATAATGTCTAATAGAGGCTGTAAATATGCATAATAAAAGCCTATTTTGCACAACTTATCCCTCTTTGTTTATCACTTTAATCCTCTTCTCTAGAGGGAGAAAAGAATAGATGATTGATAGATGATAGAGCGAGAAGAGAGAGACATTAGAAGAGAGATAGATGATAGATAGATAGATGATAGAGGGGTTGAGGGAGAGAGAAGAGACAATGGTATCAATGGTATAAAAAGCTAGGGGCTATGTTTTACACCTATTTAATATTTAATTTAAAAGCAATGACAATGTTGATAAAGATTTAATTATACAAGAGAAAATGAAGGCTACAGTTTTATTTCAAGATATAATTATTTCTACTTCTGGAATAAGAACAGACTAGAATATTTTGATAATGAAAGTTTTCTTTGTCTAGTGGTCTAGGAAATTTCTCCTTATAGAATTTCTTCTTTGATGAACATTTCTTCTGGCATTCAGTTCTACTCTGAAGGTCAATTATGCCTTGTGTGTTATTCACAGCCACATGAGCTGGTGGCGAAAATCTAATCATGTTTTATATTCTGTCAAAGTCTGTGGATATTTTAAAGTACTGCTCAATATTACAAAAAATAAAGGAAAATTTTCACCATCTTGCAATTTATCCAAGTCCTTTGTTTTTTCCTTTGATGACATTGCCAAGTAATATATTATTATTTAATAGAAATATTAAAAAATAATTAAAGGAAACTTGATACAAATTTTAATTACCCTAAATTCCAAGAGAGAAAACCACTGATACAATTTTGATGTATCTTACCCACATGATGTCTATTAGTATCATTATTGAAGAAACGGGATCACACTTTAGCATTATTATTTTTTTACTCAATTGTTAGTATACAATAAATACATTCCTCCATACTTCTTCTCAGTTCACCCTGGATCCTCTATCTGCAGTGACCTCTGTTCTGATTCCTACCCCTATAAGGAAATTTACTGCACCAGTTGCCAATAAAATATCTTAGACTTCAAAATATCCTACTCCATTATTACTTAGAGTACAAGAACAATACATATCTATAACTAAAAGTATATCTTTGGTTTTTTCTTGTATAATTAAAATCTTACTAGCATTCAAGTTGAGGTACTTGGTGAGCATTCTGTGTAGGTAGGTAGAGCTGTTAGTGAATAACTTGACATAAACATGTCTTTGTATTTACTTTGATATTTCTGAAACTGTGTACAAACTAACAAACATTACCTTCACATCTTTAGACCAAAGAGTCGCAAATATTTCCACCATACACTGTAATAACCAAACTTGTTCCAAATAAAAATGCGATTCATGTAGAAGATTGTATCACTAGCCATAATTATTTTATACATGGAGATTAATATTTAACTGTAATTCAATTAATTAATAAAAATCACATTTCCTTTGAAATCTCTATCAGATCATGCATTATTTTTAACACGTAACCTATCTAAAGTAAGATTTTTCATATACATTGACATGGAACAGGAGGTAATGGTTAAGACATTCTCTATTTCCAGCCATATTTCACAAGTAAAATTTTCTTTTCCTAAAGTTGGGTGTTAAAAAATAAATGGATCAGATTTCAGGAGACTTGTGTAATTCTCCTATAGTGAAGAAACTTTATGACTTTAAGTTAGTATTTGCATTCTCTCTGAGTATTAACACCATCACCATATATGTAAAAATGGAAGACAGACAATGTTTTTTTTAAATGTCTATTCCAACTCTACAAGCATTGCATAACGTCCACGATCTGCCATAATGGGTACATAGCAATTCCTTTTTCAAGAAAATACTTTGGGGACAAACTGTAGCTTTAAATTTGTCAAAAGATTTTACCAGAATAGAGACTGATAGGTAGATACCTCTTAATCTGTGTTTGTGTACTCATTTGGTGATGATTGGTTATTGATCTAGTGATCTATTCCTTGGTCTAATGGTCTAATAAAATAATTTTATGATAATTAATTTCTTATGCTTTGTGGAAACATTTCAGAGTGATAGATCATCATAAGATTAATCTAGATATTATGTATAACTCACAGACATTTTGAAGGATATTAGTACAAATTAATGTCCATTTTCAGATGATAATTTACATTTAATTAATAATTTTTCATGTATAATTCAGTGTCAAGAATTTACTAATTTAAGGTTTTCTATTTTTAATCACTGCATTATGTTTTAAAAAGGTACAGAGAATACATAATTTTTGTCTCTTCACTTAGTATTTCTTTTATAAAGTCACATAAAATTAATAAATTCTATCAAGAGAGAAACTACTGTCTTGTGTTTCTTTAAATGCCTATAGTCTGGTTTCCCTTGCAAAGACAAAATACCAGCATACTGGGATGAGAACAATCAGATACTTAGGTTTTAGGGCATATCCTGTGTGGTGGATCTGAGATAAGATAATTTAAGGAGAAATCAAATTAAAATCAATTTATTTAAAGGATTTGTTTGAGTCAAAAAAATCAAAATAAGAGGCTGTTGAAGTCTACCGTATAACTATGCTCCTAAATATCAAGAACAACAGACAATTAGAGGCGTCCAGAGAATTTCTCTGAGACAGGAGTGTGAACATAAACTTCTGTGGTGCTGGTCTTGTGGCATCCTACATGTACACAAATGAGGAGTTTATTTCTTTATTTCTTTTAATTTTTTTTAAATGCTTATTTATTTTTGAGAGAGAGATAGACAGAGTTGAGCAAGGGAGGAGTAGAAGGATGGAGACACAGAATCCTAAGCGGGTTCCAGGCTCTGAGCTGTCAGCACAGAGCCCGATGCAGGGCTCAAACCCATGAACTGTGAGATCATGACCTGAGCTGAAGTCCGACGCTTAATCAACTGAGCCACCCAGGCACTCCGAGGAATTTATTTTTACTTAAATTTTTTTAATATTTATTTATTTTTGAGAGAGAGAGAGAGAGAGAGAGAGAGAGAGAGAGAGAGAACACAATTGGGGAGGGGCAGAGAGAGAGAGAGAGGGAGGCACAGAATCTGAAGCAGGCTCCAGTCTCCTCAGCACAGAGCCCAAAGCAGAGATCAAACCCACAAACCCTGAGATCATGACCTGAGCCAAAGTCGAATGCTTAACCGATTGAGCCATCCAGGTGCCCCACAAACAAGGAATTTAAAAGCAGTAAACTGGGCTCTTGATTTATCAACTGATTGTTGGTGCTTATAACTAATTTTCTTCTCATGAATAAATCTACAGTGAGATTAGCTAGCACCAGTTTCTTAACCTATATTACCTCACTTTTTCTAGTGCTTCTATATACAAAAACCAATTATGGGAATTCAATCATTTTCTCTTCAAAACACATAGAGTGACTGTGTGACTGAAACAGATATCAGATTGTAGATGGTGGAGGCAGAGTTGAAAACCCAAATGGAATCTCCATACAACCTCAGTACAACCAATGGGGGAAATCAGGGAACTAAAATGGAGCCTCAGCTTTGGGTCCAATGATCACACTGGACCACATTACCATATAAGAGGTCAACAGGCTTTTTACATAGAATTTCTTAGAGAGATGACCACGTCTATGCAACTTTAATTTTTGAGGATCTCACATAATCATTATTTTGAGTCAGTATATTACGACATTTAAGATAGTCCCCAACTTTCAGAGGTTTGACTTAAAATTTTTCATCTTTGCGATGGTGTGAAAGTGATATAGATTCAATAGAAACCATATGTTGAATTTTGAATTTTGAAATTTTCCTGGGCTAGCAACATGCTGCATGCGGTATGCTACTTGTCTGTGATGCCGGGTGAGGCGCTGAACCGCCGTTCCCAGTCAGCCTGGAGATCACAAGGGGGAAAAACTGATAGGCTAACAACCACTCTGTAGCCATATAGTCATTTTGTGCTTGGCTGTCAATACGGCATTAAATAAAGTGCATGAGCTAATGAAATTTCATTGTGAAATTGGCTTTGTGTTAGATGATTCTACCCAACTGTAGGCTAATGGAAGTGTGCTGAGTATGTTTGAGGTAGGCTGGGCTAAGCTGTGATACACGGTAGGTTAGGTATATTAAATGCACTTTCAACTTTTAATATTTTCAACGCATGATGGCTTTACCAGGACATTGCCCCATTGTAAGTCAAGGAAGATCTGTAGTTCCAAATTTAAAGTAATACTGCCCAATTCTTCATAGTAAAAACTGATCTACTTGACTATCTCTTACTATAATATCGATTCTCAATAAACTAGTATTTCTTCTGCATTTAGGTATTTCTTTCTGATATGCTCACAGATGTCATTTATCACCCATAACTATGTTGGTCCACCAGAGTTTCTTTAGGAGAGTAGCAAACAGTTGAAACTGAGAGCAGCTTCAAGCATGGATGCCTTTCATGAATCTACACTGTCCCCTTTGGCCTCGGTGGCAGTAGCATTTCTGCTTTCTCTATTACCTTCATCTGTTTACCCTCTGGAAGTCTCATCAGGTCCTCACGATTCCTGCTCCTCTCTTATTATTTCTTTTTCTCGATTTAAAAATGCTAGAGCGCAGGTTGATTGAGAAGAGAATATGTTTTTTAATGTGGCCAATAAAAGTTTTTAGTAAACAGAAGATTGATGAGCATTCAAAACTCCAGATATTTTAAGATATTTGTTCAGTTACCCAATACCTACATTTTACAGGATCATCCAAATAAGGGTGAGCATCCAGAGTTGTTTGTGGAATATTGTTCGAACCAAGACAAAGTATATGGGCTATTTTCCCCAATACACATTCATTCCACATACAAATCCTTTGCTACTTTGTTGTTTTTTACTATGGGCTTATTAAATGTTAATAGGGAAAATATATTCCTTGTAAAATATTTAAAAGATACGGTAGGAAATGAAGTAAAAAAATCTCTCTCCCACTTTTTTTTTCTGGCCTTGCTAGTTACCTCTTTTAGATGCAATCATTTTGACATGGTTTTTGTCTGGTTTTTCAATCTGTGCAGCTATAATCATCTTCATGTATATTTATTTTATATAAATGATATCATTTTCTATGTACTGGTTTAAATTTATCTTTTTTTTATTTTTTAACTTAGCGTTTGCCTTGCTTTTTGAAGTATGTTCTTTTAGGAAATCCCTGTATTTTTATTCAAGGAGTTACTTTGTAACTATGTTTTTACATACTATTCTTAATCATTTATTTCTTCAATATCTACTGATTCTGACTGTGAACAATGAAGAAACTGATTTTTGCTCTTCTCTACTTTTTTTCCCCAGGTGTTCATTGGTTTTATTATTTTGTTATTTATCAGCTTTATAACCTTATATTACTTACGCTGTCTTACCCAATCTATTAATTTTAAATATTTTGATTCTGTCCACAAAAGAGAAAACGACTGTTATATCCACCTTTTCCCTATTATTTTCAAATTTCTGTATAGTACACCATTTCCACACCTCCATACTTCCTAACATCACATTCTTGTCCATATTTATAATGCACACATGAGTTTTAGTTTAAGCCATACAAATAAAATGGGCATGTTGCTCCATAATAGTTCTCTTACCAAGTTTCTCCATTAATCTCTTAGCAAAAACTTGTCCTCTGGTAGTTTCTTTGAGAAGGGCTGATCTAAACCTTGAGTTGATTTTTCACATTAAAAGTGGCTTCCAGGTTCAAAACTGATCTGAGTGTCAGCTTGCCTGGATATAGAGCTTTGGAGTCATGCTTGGTTTTTATGAAAAAAATTATATGCAGTATTCCACTGTTATGAAAGAGGTATGGGAAGACAGACTGATTTTTTTGTCTTTAAGAGTTACTTGATATTTTTGTCTAGATAACCAATGGGAATTATTTCTTTGCCTTTAAGATTTACCCATCTTTAGTGGAATATCTATTTGATATATATTTTATTATCTTGTGTCAATGTTTCATGGAACATCTTGTTCTCTTTAAATCTGTAGATTCAATTTTCCCTTATATCTGTCAATTTTTCTTAAATTTTATCTACCTTTTTTTTCTTTTTATATTGCTCTTCTTCAAAAAAATCGGTTATATATTTATTGTCTCTCTTTGTCTTTCACAGGTATTAACTTTCCTTGGTATTTTTTCCAGTAAACTTTATATTTGGAATGATTTTAGATTACACAAATGCTGCATGATGGCCAGTGTGGCCAGAGGTCAATTCAATGCCATTTTAAATATGTGAACTAGAGGGGCGCCTGGGTGGCTCAGTCGGTTAAACGTCCGACTTTGGCTCAGGTCATGATCTCGCGGTCTGTGAGTTCGAGCCCCGTGTTGGGCTCTGTGCTGACAGCTCAGAGACTGGAGCCTGTTTCAGATTCTTGTCTCCCTCTGTCTCTGACCCTACCCCGTTCATGCTCTGTCTCTCTCTGTCTCAAAAATAAATAAATATTGAAAAAAAATTAACAAAAATAAAAAAATAAGTGAACTAGATATTTCACATTAAATATTGGTGTAGTTACTAAAAGAATATGTAAATGAAACTGGGCAAGGAAAATTATCGTCCATTTTGGTGAAAATATAAATTGTAAATATACAACAACCTGTTTTATGCAGGATTTGGAAAAAGTGAATGTAACTAGTTCTCCAATTTGTCTTTATGGACTAGGGGCAATTGAATCTGAGTGAAATTGTATGCAGCATTTTTCAGGATTGTCTGTTTTTGTTTTAGCAGAAACTGATATAATTATCACTTTGCCACTATCATCTCAATCCACTGCTTTGTGTCATTGCCCAACAAATTACAACACTTTGCCATTGTGGGGATTTCCTAATCAAAGACCCATTGTGGGAAGTTATGAAATAGTGAGATGAAGCTAACAATGAAAATGTAAAGGATAACTGGATTTTCCCCATGCCAAAGGCAAAGGAGTAAACAAAATAATTACAGAAATCGCAAGATATATGTAGTAGGCTGATAATGACCCTCAAACGTATCATGTCCTAATCTCTGGAATATGTGAATGTCACCTTATTTGAAAAAGGATCTTTGTATATGTGATTAAATTCAGGATCTAAAAAAGACAGATTATCCCGGATTATATGATGGGCTCAAAATATCATTACATGAATCCTTACAGGTAGGAGGCCGAGGAGATTTGATATACAAATACATCTATGCCAACATATACACAAACACACACGTGTGTGCACATGCGCGTGCACACACACACACACACACACACACACAAACAGAAGATATGATGTGAAGACAGAGGCAGAGATTAGGCCCATTAGCCACTAGAGGCTGGGAGAAACAAGGAATACATTCTCTCCTAGAGCTGGTGCAGCCTTGCCAATACCTTGATTTTGGCCCAATGATCTGGATTTGAATTTCTGGCCTATAGAATTGTGAGAGAATAAACTTCTCTGTTGTTATAAGTCACTTTTTGTTACAGTAGTCACAGAGAAGTAGTACAAAGCACATTGCTTATTAAAAAAATAATCTTGGCAGTTTTCATGCACATTCCAGAACAGAACAGGAAGGTTTAAGTAAAATACAAGTTTCCCTCTTCTAAGATGATTAACAATGTGGTGTGTGTGTGTGTGTGTGTGTGTGTGTGTGCATGCATTGTGCTTTTAATCATTGGACATGCATAAATCTTCCACTCATTTTGGAGATATATAACTTGCTGCATGCAATCACAACTGAATATGTGTGTGTATACACATAATTTTTATATAGATTTTGTGTTCCCGCGGAAAAATGTTTTGGTGTTTTCATTAAGATTTGTCTTGTTGGCAGGAGAGCAATGTGATCTGAGTTGAAAGCCACATACTAGTTGTGTGAACTTGGGACACTGTCATATCTGTGGAGCCTATCTCTTCAGGAGCAGTGTGGGGATAGCATGATCTAACTCATGGGTTATTGTCAGGGCACATGAGATAGCACAATTAAAATGCATACCACAGTGTGGCACAGTGTTTGAAACATAGTAGGCACTCAATAAATAATATGGAGTTATATTCTTTCTTCTCTCAAGCAAACAATATATTCCTTAGAGAATTACTCTGGCAGCAGACCAGAATTGTGAAGTAGATTGCTTCAGTTCCATTTTCCTTATAAATGGTTAAGTTTGGATATTTTGGAGGTGGAATCTAATTTATCATTACTGTGGAGATGTCATGTAATACTGTATAGAAAACTGGCTTTTGTGAGTGCAAGGATGTTACAGTTTCCAATAAAATTACAAAATATTTACTGCATCCAGACCAGAGACTGTGTCTGATTTCAATAGCAGGTAAATAAAGACCTGTTCTCACAGCCTTAAATCACTGTCATCTCTACACAGTCTTGTTATTCATTGCCAGACTAAAAGCCCAAAGCCGCCCAGTTCTATTGAATGTGAATTCTCTTCTTACTGAATTTTACAATCTGACGCAAGTAACAGTGGCTCAAAAGGAACAGTCATGGAATTATTAAAACTCAAGTAAGATTCATTTTAATAATGTATTTTAAAAGCTCTGAAGTTGAAGTATTAATCAAATTTCTAAAATTCAATTAATCATACCATAAATGTTTTTAAGGCAATCTTTCCCTAGGGGGTGAAATCAAATTAATCATAGGAAAGTTTGCTGACAAATGTTTGTTAAATGCATAATGTAAAGACATGATGAGGATTCTATTCTCTACTCTAAATGATGTGACTGCCAATTGTAAGGTTGTAAAAAGCAACAGTGCCTCCAGTGAGCTCAGAGCTAATCCTGCCTGTTTTGTATCCAGCTCCTGATCTAAGGCTCAGGCTATTTGTCACAGAGGAGAAGTTGTGGACCAACTACATAAGCCATCATTAAAAGTTACAATTCCATGTATATGTGGCATATAGGCCACATCAAAACCAGTGACTGAGTGGATCAGAACAGTAAACAGATAGCTATTTTATAAATACAATCATGTAATACTGCTCCCAGAATTGTGGGTACACCATGATCAATTCCATCATTCAGTAGTTCCTATAAGTGTGTCATTTATGTCATATACCAGGATATTACAAATAGATCACTGAATTACTTTCTACCATCTTAACTGCAACTTGAACAGTACTGTGAATATATTAAGATCTAACTCAGTTATCTCTCATTGTTGTCCATTTTTTAATAGAAAATGAAAAAAAAAAGAACTTCTATAATTCAATACCAACGATGGTTTCTATTTTCTTGTTGTGTCCCTAACTGATGCTATAAGAGGCACCGAGTTTGGTCACAGGGACCATACCCTTAAATGAGGACCCTTGGAATGGTTGGGATGATGAAAACATTTATTGGAAACTGGAAATCTGGGGCATGGAGTGATATCAAAATTACTTAAATTAACACTTGTTATTCCTCTGAATAAAAACTGTTTTACACCAAGCTTTAGAATATCAAGTGACTGTAGTAATTGACCATTATCATATTAATGATGATATTAAGAACTAGGAGTGGAAGGCCACCTTGGGATTATCCTCAACAGTTTACACAAAGAAAATGAAGAGCTCAGGGCCATAAACTCTTTGATCAATCCCAATCAGATGATCAGAGAGGTACTACTATGGTCTTAAAAATAATCACTTATATCTTAAAATGGCTGAGCAGATAGCAATGAAAATTATATCCCAAATTTAATTGTGCTGAATACAAATTAATCATGCAAGTTGAATTCCCACCTTCCTATCATTTATCTAAAAATGAGGAGTGGAACTGTGATTGTGGAATATGAAAATTTCATGTCCTTGTTGAAATCCTTGAATATTCAACTTGCTTTGAGACTTTCTTCCCAATGGAAATAGCACCTCTATCTGTGGGTGAGGAGACAAACTTTCCTTGTTTGATAACATTACTCAGGGTAGTTGTCTTATAAGAGGATGCCATTTCTCCCAAGACCCAACCTCACTATATCTTGTTTTTCGAGTTCTACAATTACAATCCCATTTTAGCATTAGATAGCAAAACCAGACCCACGTGAATAATTTTTGCATGAAAATATTAGTAAGATTTGCTAATTTATAGAAGTATATAACCGATACAATTTATTTGGGAATAGATCTGAGGAAGTGAACTCAAGAAAGCCTCATATATCCAAAGATGGAGATAATGAATTGATACGGAGACACATTTTAACGGAATGTGCCAGTTCGGGCTGCTGTAGTGGCTCTACTGTTTATTTGGTGGTTGACTGAAAGCCAGCCTTGCCTATGTCAAATAATCAATGAAGCTGAGATGGGTTGCAGGTTGGGTTTTCTGGAAACAGAAGCTGAGATGGAGTTTGAGGTGCAATATGTTTCTTAAGGTTCAATCCCTGTGAAATGAAGGAGAAATTGATTTTATAGAGGAAAGGACTAAAATACAAATACAAAGAAAAATACAATACTGTCCTGACAAATTCTCAGTCAAGTCAGTGGTGGGAAGTTTAGAAGAATTCCATCCCGAGATTTCCTGCAGGGACCCATAATAGTTGAAACTCTCTCTACTTAGATAGAGAATATGAGCTGCCTCAGGAAGGATGCGGCCTTGGGAGAAACCACTTCCTGCAACCAAGGTAGATGCTGAAGGAGCTGACAGCAGCGGGCTGTCTTCTGACCTCTCTCTAAATGGCAGTAGTTCCTTCCCTGAAGGGAAAGGTGAGTGGCCCAGAAGGGGAATCAGGGTGTCACCATCTATCTGTCTACCACAAGATGGCAGAATGTCCCTGGCTTGAATCTCTGGGAAGAAATACAATGTCTTAGGGAGATAGGAAGGTTGAAATGGATTCTTCATGCATGTTATGAACATCACCCCATATTCCCTGAGAGCCTAAAAAGCTCTGGTCTCATTAACTCTTCAAACTGTGGTGCATTTAGAGCCTTCTCCCTAAAGCATTCTATTCAGAGGATGTTCCCACTTTATCACTTTTTAAAATCTTGAGCTGGACTTGAGCCAAAGCAACATTCTGTATTGTCTCCCTGAAAGCAACCAGAGTATTCAGCTTTGTCTAAATACATCAGGCCTTTACACTCCCATACTCTTGTCCGTGATGTTGTTTTACTGAGATACCATCCCTTCCCCCTTGTTTGGAAAATGAGTTCATATTAATTTCCTAAGTTGTACTTTAAACATTATATTTCTTTAAAACGTCTTGGACCCCTGCTGACAAAATAGACTGGTGTATCCCATTGCCTGTAAATACCACGACATTATATTACTACATTGTCTTTGCACATTAATTTTCCACGTGACTTTAACATCCTTGAGAACCTGAGTTGAATTTCGATATCTTCTTATATTCAGTTCTTGCCTTATGCTATATCTCCTCGTGAAGATTTGCTGGGGGAAAAAGTAGTTTTTATGGCAAATTGTGAAGTGATGGTGCAATTGACTGGGATTAAGAGGCTGTGAAGACAAGGTTTGTGAGGAATATGGGAAAATAATAACAGGCTGAATGTAAGACAAACTAAGTTTGGAGTCTCCGAGACAGAGCCTGACTTAGATAAATAAATATGTGTTAGCGAGGTAATAAGTGACAGGATACATGAACGAATGAATGAATGTGAAATGCTTCAGTGGAAGATGTTTTTAGCCAGTCAAGGCCACAGATTAAATGAGATTGTTTAGCAAGGTAAACATAGTTTTGGTGGCTGCCTTATCTTTGGTTGCAGAGTATGGGATACTATAGTGCAGCCTCTCCAAATGTCTCAGAATCACCCCATGAGTAAAAAGCCTCACAATTATATCTTAATCAGTATTATTAAGGTATAATTGGTAGTTAATGAATTACCCATATATAAGCCATGTTAAAAGTGCACACTTTGATGTATGCATGCACAATAGATATAAATACTACAATTATGAGAATATACCCATCACCTCCACAAGCTTGCTCATGCCTCTGCTAATCTCTCTCTCACATTTCTGCCAACCCCATTATCTCCAGCAAACCACTGATGCATTTTATATCTCTATATATTGGTATTAATTTTCTTGATATTTATATATAATTAATTAACAGTATATATTCTTTTTTTTTTTGTCTGGCTTATTTCGCATAGTAGCATTAGTTTGAAATTCATCCATCTTTTTGCATGTGCCAAGGGATCTTTTGTTTGTTGTTGTTGTTAATAGTATTTTATTTTATGGGTATACACTAACAGTTTACCCATTCATAGGCAGTTGATTATGATTCGGGTAATTTGCATATCATGGTATCATTTGGATAAGCATTATATTTATTTATTTATTTATTTATTTACTTACTTACTTACTTATTTATAGACAGAGATAGCATGAGTGGGGAGGGGCAGAGAGAGAGGGAGAGACAGAATCTCAAACGGGCTCCACACTGCCAGTGTGGAGCCTGTTGAGGGGCTCAAATTCATGAAACTGAGATCATGACCTGAGCTGAAACCAATAGATGCCTAACCAACTGAGCCATGTAGGTGCCCTTGGATAGCCATCATTCTGATATCCATTGGATGATCAATGGATACATTGGTTATTTATTATCTTGACATACACATTTGATCTGTTTCCAGTTTTTGGCTATCAGAAATAAGGCTGCAATTAACAATTGTGTGCCAGTCTTTAAATGGACATATATTTCCTTTCTCTTTTTGGAAAAACCTAGGAGTGGAATGGTTAGGTCAAATAATAGGTCTGTGTTTAATTTTTTAAGAAGCCGATAAATATTTCCCAAAAGGTTATACAGTTTTACATTCATATCAGTAGTTTATGAGAGTCCCTGGATGCATTTTTTCCAAAACTCTTAGAATCAGCGCATGAGGAAAAAGCTACCAGATATTATTTATTCAGTATTATGGAAGTTTTTCTTCCATGTTATTATTTTCACATTCCAGTCCAAAGCCATTCATAGTTTAATTTCTTTTAAAATCTTGAGCATGTTGTAATTCCTGGTTCACTTTTCTTAGTGTTTTCTTCTCTGTTTAGGATCTATTATTTCTGTCTTCTAAGTTGTTGTGTAAAGGGCTTCTTAAATCTTTTCTCTTTCCAAGGCGTAGAAACCACTGAACATGAGCTTCACAGAGAGCTGGCACTGAATTCTGTCAGTCAGTCAAGAAATAGTATTGTACAGAATATTTAATTTCTAAACCTCTTATTACATATGGGATTTTCCTTCTTTGTGACTCCTTAGAGTAGCTAAGGATGTCTGTTTCTCTTAAGGCTTCTTGTGCAATTTTCTTCATAGGATCTCATAATTTTTCTCCTTTACTTAGGTCAAACAAAATTTCCTTTGTGACAATCATAACCAATTACCAATAAATTTTAATTACGAGTAACTGCTGATAGCTACCAACCCAAAACAAAAACAAAAACAAAAATGAGGAATTTTTAAAACTTCATTTATATCCCCCCTTCCATTTTTGCCCAAATTCTGATACTTTTTACTCTTTTTGCCAATAATCAGCATTGCCATGAACATTGATATTTTCTCTCTAAGCTTAGTGCAATGTGATCTTTAATGAGAAAATTTCCCACCATCCTATTCCTTCATACCAATAAGCTAGCTATGATTATGTCTCCTCTTTAACTCTGTGTTGGGAGTACACTTTTATATTATATCATCTTTAATATTATTGGACCCGTGTCTTCATAACTTTGTTTTCCATTATTATGAGGTGTCTCATAATGGCAGCTGCCTTATTGGACTTTTTTTACTTCATGTGAGATACTCAGTACACATGTAATCTTGTCAGATGCTGCATGTGTGATTTCTGCTTTGCTGATTCCAGAACTTATAAGGGCAAAGCATCTAACAAGCAATATTTTTAAATGTATAGATTGATAAATCAATAAAGTGACTTTTCAGAACCATTAAGCAATATCTTCATCGATTCTGGACTAACGCGCATTCATCCTGAAATGATCTCTTTAAAATGATTTCTTGAGGGAACCTGAACATGACAATATTTTTCTTTTTTTATTTGTGAGCCAAAAATATTTATGATCACCAGTAGTTCATGACCATATGACAGTCGTATTTTTGTGTTACCATTTAGGTATTTCACGTATGCATTTCATCTCGGAGAAAAGTAGTAAGTTGAAACATCAAAACTATATTTTACTTCATAGTTATTGAGACATATTACATACCTTATCTTGTTTGATCCATACAGCCGTACGAGGCGGATAGTGCAGGTTAGAAGAGCTACCAACACTTACAAACATTCTGGCTACAATTTCGTCAAGAGCTGCCAGAGACACATATATCCATTACTTATGAAAATCAATAGTGAAGCTATAAAAATAAGGACATGTTAGTGGACAATAAAAGTACTAAGTAGTGGCCTGGAAATTAAGTCCTCTTGTCTGCCCTCACAATACACATCTTCTTGTGAAAGCCCAAAGCTGTCTTAGAAAGATAGAGCAGAACTTTCAAATGTATAAAGTGGGTGTAATACCAGAGCATTCAGAAGTGAGGAAATGGATTTGAATGGCAGTACTAATTCTGTTCTTAGCTGTGGGTCATCTCCTTCAAAGAGAGGCAGTACATTGGCAAGGAACATAGAAATCATATTTTTCTCTAATATACTTTCTTCCTCCTCCAACACACTCTACCAGTAATAGATGTGTTTGCCCTAAAAATTCCTCTTTTGTGTTGTCTGTGCCCCCTAGAGAGTTAATTCTCATTGTTGTCTTCTACTAAGAATGACTTAATTAGATAATGGAAGTCCATTTAGGTTAACAGACCGTAGTGAAGACACACAGAGTGGGATGGGGCTATGATACCTGTAACGAGTGCCCAGTGTCCAAGGAAAGAGAGAGCTGTCTGGAGGTGGGAGCCCAAGAATGTCAAACTTCACTTTCCATGTTAAGAAATTTACAAAGGACTAACCTAATCTATCCAGCTCTGTATGTTCCCAGTTCTGTAACCCATAAGGCTAGCCCCAAGAACTCCATCAACTGGACCCTCTCGCTTTTCACTTCTGGTCAGGTTCAACTACTAGGGTCCAACAGCAGCTAGTTTCAAGGGCAAAAATGAAACAGAGGTGAAGAAATTCCCCCTACTCCCTTCCTGCTGTAATTCTGCAATTGTATAAAGAGCTGCACTCTTCCAGGAACACCATTTCCACCAAGTGGACCCTTTACAAAAACTCCAGTGCTCATTGGGCTCCAGTAACATGATCTTTTCTCTACAACCTCAGCCAGAGGTGGTAGTTTTCTGCCACTGTTAGTCTTTGAGTACCTTGACATCTCTTACTGGTTCTCTTTTTGATTTCTTTAATCCTATTTATACCTCAGTAAAGAATCCCAACATTAAAATCTTGATTTCTCAATCTGACTACAAAACCTCAGTCTCCTGTTATTTGTTGCCAGCTTGATTTCTGCCAGATGCCTCCTCTCAGTTATAGGAGGAGCAGAGCTGTCAGTGCAGAGTTGATGAATGCATAAGGATCTGTGTGAGAAGAATGTGAAACAATTATCCTAGATTCCCTACTTTCTAGAAGGCTTGTGCATTCCTTTGGACCACAACTTCTCTTACTCACTGTTACGTCAACTATTTCCACCCACTTTTCTCATTTTCATTCTTTCTTCCCATAATCTTTTATCCTTTATTATTGTCATGCATTGTTAATTTCTTCATAACTCCACTGCCATTGTCTCCAGTGAGTGTCTGATTTGTATACCATTCTCTGTTTAATAACATGTTGGGGTCTGCGCTGATAGCATGGAGCCTGCTTGGAATCCTCTGTCTCCTCTGCCTCTGCCCCTCCCCTGCTCATGCTTCCTCTCTCTCTCTCAAAAATAAAATAAATAAAGATTAAAAAAATAGATTAACCTCATGAAGCTGTTCTGTTTCCTATATCATGACAGTCCTAAAAACAATTCTGCTAGCTTAACAGAGTTGCTTTGAGGACCAAATGAGGTAATGTAAGTGAGAGTGCTTTGAAAACACTAGGGCAATATCTGAGCATAAGATAATATAATTTTATTGTTTATTAGGGGTCTAAAATGAACCCCTTTATCATCATTTGTGATATATTACACTTACAAACATTGGAAAATGGTACTTGGAAAGTTGTAATAACATTTCATGTATAATTATTTGAAGTGGAAATAGAGAAACATTTTTTCCTAGGAAGAGAGAAGAAATTATGAACAATTCCTTATATACTCTGATCCAACTAGAGGTACAATAAATAGAAAATAATAATCTAATGTGGATATTAACACTTAACCTTATCCCCCCCTATATTATATTATATTGCATTTCATGGGGTGCCTGGGTGGATCAGTCGGTTGAGTGTCCGACTTCGGCTCATGTCATGATCTCCCACTCTGTGAGTTTGAGCCCTGCATCAGGCTCTGTGCTGACAGCTCAGAGCCTAGAGCCTGCTTGGGATTCTGTGTTTCCCTCTCTCTCTGCCCCTCCCCCGCTCATGCTCTGTCTCTCTCTGTCAAAAATAAATAAACAAAAAAAAATTTAGATTGCATTTCATGTTTGGTCAGCTTCACATGGATATCTGTATATTTTTATATCTTTTTTTCTTTAATATTTTAACCAGTCAGTGATAATGCAAAGCATTTTTCAGCCTGCAATCTGGGGAGGGGAAAAGAGAGAGGGAGGAGGAAAATCCCAAGAAGGCTCCACACTGTCAGCACAGAGCCCGATGTCGTCTTGAACTCATAAACCGTGAGATCATGAACTGAACTGAAACCGAGTCAGATGCTTAACCAACTGAGACACTCAGGCACCCCTCAGTAACTTTCATAAAGAGAAAAAAAAAGGACTGAAGATATTTGCTAATATTTTCCAGTTTTAATTTTAATAAAATGTGTGCTTTGCCTTTATTTCTTTAGAAGAGGTCAAGTTAGTCTACAATGCATTTTTCTTTTTTTTTTACTTCAATCTCAGTGTGTGGACTATGAGACAATAAGAAAATTATATTTACTGCTTTTTGTTGAATGCACAACTCTGCAATGTGGAAATGTGTTCCCTTTGTATATCTTCATATATATATACATATATTCATATATATACATATATACATGTATATATATGTATATATATGAATGTATATATATACATATATATACATGTATATACATATACATATATATGAATACAATATATGAATATATGTATATATAGTTGAATAAAATATGACAACTATATATATATACACACATATATATACATAAATAGAGTATACTTATACATATACATATATATACATATGTATGTCATGTGAGACCTACAAAAACCCTCTTGATGGAAAGAAATGTCTTCCAAAACTCTCATTCTGTATATAGAACTTTCACTGATAATCAGATTGCACATCCAAGTGACATTATAATTCCAATTTGCTTATCCATTTTTTTTAATTTTAAACAAGAAATAATTCTTTCTTTCTTTTCTAAGGTGGTATTAAATAGATTCCACCATGATGTCCTAGTCACCCTATTTCCCTGTTTTAACTTTCAATGATAATCAAGTTGAAAATATCTTTACCACAGTGCATTTAAGAAAGAAGAAAGGTAACCTTCAATAAGGGTCCATTAAAAATGTTCTAGCTCAGTATGTCACAGAAGATCAATTTGAAAGTTGTCTTGTTTAAATGAGAGCATCAATTTAAAAATTCCACTAATGTCTTTTGGAATCATTAGTAGTATGGCCATAATTACTGAAACAGAGAGAGAGAGAGAGAGAGAGAGAGAGAGAGGAAGAGAGAGGAAGAGAGAGAAACATAGTCTCTAGACAGATAAAAATATTGAGCAAAATTTCAGGCAGGCATTAGCAAAGCATAAAGATGCCACTTCATTGTACTTTTAGTGGTATCTTTTTCATATCAAAAGCATAGTTTCCCAACTCATAACAGAGCAAGTATTCTACTTAGTATTCATCATCTGAACGAAATTGTGATAATTAACTGTATCCGCTGAGATAGTTGCTAATGATATGTGCAGAGACCAGGCTGCTAATGTTCAAATATATTGACTAAAGACAGATATTTCCAAAGTCCAATTGTGAGTTTTTCTTCTTTAGAAAAATGTTGATAAGACCTATGATATAATAGGAACTACTAATTACTTGACGGAGGATTATATCTCAGTGATGATTCATTGTTTTAAAAAATGGCAGTTTGTTCCTTAAAATTTTAACTCTATTTCTGAGAACAGCCACTCTATTTCTGAGCTTTTTATCTATAATGATGAAGCTATAAAGTTTCAAAAATACACAATAAGGATGGCATACCATTATTATTTTACTTAAACTATCTTTCTGAACAAAATGTTATTGAGATATACAAAGTTATATTCATTAATTTGTGGCTAACAAATTAAAAAATAAAATCCAAGGTATATTTGAATGTTCCATGAAAAGAACTTGAGATAACGCTGAAATCAATTGCTAAAAATAGTAATTCTTGAGGCGGGGGAGGGGAGGGCACTGTGTGAAACAGAACAGTTATCCAGAAATGTTCCCATTCTTTGACAATCATCAAAAAACTTATATAACGCAGTTTTTAATAGACAATTTTTAGAGCAGTTCTAGGATCATGGCAATAGTGAGCAGAAGGTGCAGGGATTTCTCATATACCTACCCTCTGTTAAGGTTCCCAATTCCAACCTGTGGGATGGAGTTTCCCGCCCACAAGAAACCAAGCAATTCTTGGACACTGTTTGGACGTCCAGGAATTTAACTCAATTCTGACACTTTCTACACATAGTATCAGATTCCACAGGTTAAGGGTTTGGTCCTATAAGACTAGCCCCGACCCCCCCATTGCCAGTTGCCAATAGCAAGCCCCAGACTGGTACTCGTGCTTCTGACCAACCAGCTATAGATTGGAGGCTTCAGTGACCCCCTCCTGGGGTTTCAGACACCGGTTGCAAATCCAGGTTGGTACCTGTACTTCTGACCAACTGGCTATAAATCAGAGGTTGTCAGTATTTCCTCCTCAGGTTCAATTAATTTGCTACAGGAACTCACAGAACTGAGAAACATTTTAATTACTAGATCACCAGTTTTATGTAAAAGGATGTAACTCAGGGACAGCCAGATGAAAGAGATGCATAGGCAAGGTCTGTGGGAAAGGCGTCTTCCAGGTGCTCTACTCACCGCTACCCTGCCCCCAACACCCATCTCCACATGTTCACCCACCCAGAAGTTCTCTGAACCCAGTCTTCTTAGGTTTTCACTGAGGCTGCACTGCATAGTGATGATTGACTGTCCTTGGCTTTTGGCTGATTCAACTTCTAGCCCCTTTCCCTTCTCTGGAGGTCCAGGGGTGGGACTGTAAGTTTCAACCCTCTAATTACATGGCTGGTCCTCCTGGCAACCAGCTCCTGCCCTTGCATGGGGTCCAAAAATCTCCTTTATTAATATAAGAAAAGACACCCTTATCTTTCCAACACTTGTGAAATTCCAAGGGCTTTGGGAACTGTGAGCCAGGAACTGTGGACAAAAACTAAATATACATAAGAAATATATTTTGGTCACCTGAATGACTAAATACATATTTCTTACAAATTATAATATCACATACTCCCTGCCTCAACACATGTATAGCCTCCCCATTATCAGCAACCTCCAGTAGAGAATACATTTGTTATAATTGATGAACCTACATTGGCATTATTATCCAAAGTCCACACCTTATATTAGGTTTCACTCTTGGTGTTGCACATTCTATTAGTTTAGACAAATTTATAGCCCCATGTATCCATCATTATAGTAGCATACAGAGAATTTTCATCACCTTAAAAATCATCTGTGCTTTGTCTGTTCGTCCTATGCTCACCCTCAACCATGGCTAACACTGACTATTTTATTGTTTTCATAGTTTTGCCCTTTCCAGAATGTTGGACTCAAATACTATGTAACCTTTAAAGATTGGCTTCTTTCACTTAGCAATATGCATTTAAATTTCCTCCATGTTTTTCATTATTTATTAGCTTAGTGTTTTTTAAGCACTAATAATCTTTCATTGTCTGGAAGTACCACAGTTTATTTATTCATTCACCTATTGGAGGACATCTCAATTGTTTCAAAGTTTTTTTCAATTAAGAGTAAAGCTGTTATAAACTTCTGTGGCCATAAGTTTTCAACTACTTTAGGTAAATACCAGGAGTCCAATTGCTAAATCATATTGGTTAAAGTATTTTTAGTTTTGTAAGAAGCTGTCACTATCTTCCAAAGTAGTTGTACCATTTTCCATTTCCATCAACAATGATTGAGAGTTCCTATTGCCCCACATCCCTAGCTCCATTTCTGAATCCTGACCATTTTAATAAGAGTGTAGTGGTATCTCATTATTGTTTTAACTTGAATTTCCCTGAGATCATATAAGGAAGACCATTTTTTGTTTTTAAGTAGGTTCCATGTCCAGGATGTGGAACCCAATGCAAGGCTAGAACTGATGACCCTGAGATCAAGACTTGAGCTAAGATCAATAATCTGACACTTAACTGACTGAGCCACCCAGGCACTCCTAGACCATCTTTTCTATGCTTGTTTGCCATTTATATATCTTCTTTGGTAAGGTGTCTTTTAAAATCTTTGTACCAGTTTTTGATGGGATTTTATTTTCTTATCACTGAATTTTAAGTATTCTTTGGATATTTGGGGTAACAGTGCTTTTTAGAAAAAATTTAAGTTTATTTATTTTGAGAAAGAGATACATAGTGCACAGGAGAGGGGCAGAGAAAGAGGGGCTTAGAGAATCCCAAGCAGGCTCTGTGCTGCCAGAATGGAGCCTAATGCAGGGCTCGAACTCACAAACTGAGATCATGACCTGAGCCGAAACCAAGAGTTGGATGCTTAACTGACTGAGCCACCCAGGTGCCCCAAGGGTAACAGTCTTTTGTCAGATGTGTCTTTTGCAAGTATTTCCTCCCATTCTGTGGCTTATCTCTTCATTCTCTGGACAGTGTCTTCCCTAGAGCAGAAGTTTTTAATTTTAAGGAAGTCCAGATTATCCATTATTTCCTTCATGAATCGTGTCTTTGGTGTATCTAAAAGTCATCATCATACCCAACATATTATAGATTTTCTTCGAGGTTATTGTCTAGGAGTCTTACAGTTTGCATTTTCCATTTAGGTCTATGATCCATTTTGAGTTAATTTTATTGAAGGGTGTAAGACCTCTGATTAGATTTTTTTTTTTCCTTTTTGTCTGTGGATGTATGTGTGTTGCAATACCATTGGTTGAAAAGACTATTTTTTCCACTGTAACACCTTTGCTTGTTTGCGAAATATCAGTTGGTGGTACTTATAGAGATCTATTTCAGGGCTTTCTATTCTGTTTCATTGATCAATTTGTCTATTCTTTCACCAATACTACACTGTTCATTACTGCAGCTTTATTGTTAGGCTTGAAGTCAGGTAGCAGGTAATACCAGTTCTCTAACTTTGTTCTTGCTCTTCAATATCATGTTCTTTATTCTAGAATTTTTGCTTCTCTATATACACTTTAGAATATAGCATCCATAAAGTAGCTTGATATGGTTTTGATTTGGGTTGCATTGAATACATAGATTATGGGAAGAACTATGGGAAGAACTGGGAAGAACTGACATTTTGACAATATTGAGTCTTCCTATCCTTAAACATGGATATATCTCTATTTATTTAAATCTTCTCCGATTTTTCTCATTAGAGTTTTGTAGTTTTCCTCATATAGATCTTGGACATATTTTGTTAGATTTATACCTAAGTATTCTATTATATTGTATTTATTTAATAATAAATAATGTGCTCCAAATAATTTTTTTTCAAAGAATTGGTCCATTACATCTAAGTTATTAAATTTGTGGGCACACAGTTGTTCATATTACTATATTGTTTTTCTAATGTCTGTAGATCTGTAATGATGCCACCTTTTCATTTCTGGTATTAGTAATCTCTGTGTACTCTCTTTTTTTCTTAGCCTGGCATATGCTGATCCTTTTTGCATTATGTTTCCTTCCCACATCCACCCCACCCCCTCCCAGTGAGTGCTTGCTTGCAGCAAATGACTGTGTGCACTATGCATTATCTCAATATAACTTACTCAAAATTTTAGTCTATGATATTTCTACTTTGCTTTGATTAGTATTAATTGAATGGAAAATGAGGGAAGCATACCTAAATGACTTTATAATCAATGTTTCATTATAAATTTAATTTCTTACACAATTAAATACATGTTCCAAATGAATAGGTCCATAAAATAATTTTTAAAACATAACTGTATTTTATGTTATTCTTCTACAAGGCCATTCTTATAGAAAGATGATGATTTCTTCAAGACTGAATTTATCTGATTAAATTAATGATTCTTTCTTTTCCTAATAAATATTTACTGAACATCTACTATGATATGGGTAAATGTTGTATGGGTAAGTGCATTTTGAAGAGGAAACACTGGGGTACCTGGGTGGCTCAGTTGGTTAAGCATCTGACTTCAGCTCAGGTCATGATCTCCCAGTTCATGACTTCAGGCCATGCGATGGGCTCTGTGCTGATAGCTCAGAGCCTGGAGCCTGCTTCGGATTCTGTGTCTCCCTCTCTCTCTGCCCTTCCCTGCTCACACTCTGTCTCTCTCTCTCAAGAATAAATAAACATTAAAAAAAAACTGAAGAGGAAACACAGATATATTAGCATGTGCCACATTGCCATACCACTATGAAATGTAGCTGCTCTTATTTTAACTTAATTTCCATTGTGGTCCTGACATGCAATCACACTAGTGAACCCATGTTTAACAAGATATTCACAAAACAGTGTGGAAAAATATGTATTTAGCTCTATTGGAAACAGAAACATAAGAGGCATAGTTTACAGTATATACGGGTGGGAATACCACCAAAGTTCACTTTGACAAAAATAAAGTGGAATTAAACAAAACAATCTATCACCTCCCCCAGGAAAAAAAACAGAAAATATATATGAAAAACATATTTCACTAGACCAGCTTTTAGTTTAGGCTCCTGAAAGTCAATTTGTTATGTTTATTTTCAAATGGTTCAGTTATGCCTTAAACTACTCCCCTTTGAGTTTTAAATGTTATGCTAAGCCTGGCAAGATCACTGTTGTTTGTAGTCAATGATTTTTATTCAAGGAAGTTTTGAATAAAACTTGGGAGACATTATTGGGAGACAAAGATGTATAAGAGGAGGAAAATTCCATAGCAGAGCATTAAGTTATATTATTCCCTACTTTTCGTACTGGTGTTTTCTTTCCTAACTCCATTTGATAAAAACACATCAGTGATAAGCCATGGACTTCGTGTGTGTGTGTGTGTGTGTGTGTGTGCGCGCACGCGCGCGCGCGCATGTGTGTGTGTATGTGTTTAAAAAAAATTCTTTCTGCACACTCATAGATCCACAATAAATAAATATAAGGCTTTTTAGATGTAACGGATCCCTTCGATGTTTCTGTGTACTCTTCTAAGTTTGAATATAAAATAACGTATTCTATCTTTGGAAAACATACAAGTTTCACATGAAAGTACAGAAAATAACATCTTATTTGTTTTGAAATGGCCTAGGACTAAATATTCTTGTTGTTGTTTTACTTATTCATATGCAAGAAGAACACTGAGGTTTGAAATGATCCTACTGCTTCTAGAGAATAATGGGACAGCAAACCATCATAGCTTTATTTCCCTCTTTTCCAATGAATTAAAACAAGCTGTTTATAGAATATAATAAAGCATTATAAGTATCTTTCACATATCCATAATTTTAATTTCATAAAAATGTTATTACAATCACATCAATTAAATGGGAATTTTCTAAGTAGAATAACCTTATAGTGCTCAAAGTAAACTGACAGAAAGCAGAATGATAAATAATGAATAATTCTTTATCTTTCTCTAAAAAAAATCCTAGATACTTTGAAATTAGTAAAAATAATCTTCTGCTTTGCTCATTAAGTATTTTTTAAGTTGGATATGTTTATGTTCTAAACATTTTTCTAAAATTTTACACATGTATTCTTTAATTTTCTCATTGCATTGACCTAACTTCCATTTTACAGTCTTGGGAGGTAAGTCCTTTGCTCTTCTCCCTCTGCCAATTTCACACACCCAATTAATTGTTCATTGAGATAATGAGGAAACCTGGCTAAATCAAAAGGAAGAAAATATAATTTTATATATTGGAGAATGAAGTTAATGCTAAAATTATGAAATTTAGTATGTTTAATTCAAAGCTCTTATCAATAAATATCTGGCTTGTACACTGGGCTGAATAGTTGCCCTCAACTATTCATGGCTACCAGGAACCTGTGAATGTGACCTTATTTAGAAATGGGATCTTTGCAAATATAACCAAGTTCAAAAGAAGCCGCACTGGATTAAAGCATGCCCTAATCCAGTAAATGGCGTCCCTACAAGAAGAGGAGCAATCTGGACAAAGAACAACACAGGAAGAACATGATAGAGACAGAGTTCGGCATTATGCTACTACAAACTAGGGAACACCAAGGATTACTGGCAACCACCAGGTGCTAAAAGAGCATCCTACTAAGCCTCCAAAAAGATCCAAACCCTGCTGATACTTTGATTTTGGACTTTTGGCTCCAAAATCATGAAAGAGTTTATTTCTGTTGTTTTCCACCAGTAAGACAGTGGCGATTTGTTATGACAGTTGCATGAAACTACTACAACATGCAATTGGTAAACTGAAGCAGCTGACTTTTCTGCATCTGTCCCCTTCAAATGACCTGGGGTCGAGTTCTTTCCCTGTGCATAGATGATATTTTAGTTAGGTTTTAAAAAATACAAACTATCTCATTTTCATTAACTAAAGCTCCACCCAGTCTACTGTAATAATAAAATACTTTACGTCAATACAAAAGTAAGTTGCCTCCCTTCATCATCTTGAGTTAGCTGTAGGCTGGGAAGCTTACACTGGGGCGCTGGGTATTTACCTTCTCTTCTCCACTACATGTTTCTTCTCCTTGTCCCTCACCCAATTTCTAGACATCTCAATGAAGCGAAAAGAAAAAAAAAAAGGAATAGATAGAAAAACTGCATGTCCTGTGCTTTGTTAGGTGTATAATCCTCCACCCTCTCTCTGAGGGGATGCTTTTATGTGTTAGTTAGATATCATATTACCACCCCTCCCCCCCTTGATGGGAAACTACAGTTCTTAGTATTATAGCTATATCTCCTCCAGCTGGTATTTTATGACTCTATCACTGAGGCCTTGGCTTCCCATGGTCCCTGTGATTCTGGGTCAATTACAACTCCTGGCTAGACTCTTGAGCAGATTCTCTTTTAAGAACTCTCCAACCAACTTCTTACTGTATGGCCTATTTTTGATTCATAGAATACAAGCTTTTTCAAATTGCCATTTATATTGAAACATGGGTCACAGCTTATGACCACTATGAAACTCTGATCTCCTGCCATTCTGATCTAATGACCATCTAGCCCAGACATTCATAGAGTCCTCATGCTTCCCAAACTTGATAGGATATACATTAATCTCTGAGAAATCACCTTGAAAACCTGTCTTGTCCTTTAACCTAAAATAGGTTGGTAGTGCACACAGTACTGACAACTCCCTCCAAAGACATAGCTGCTCCCTAACTGTTCTAAATGATTACAGGTGAGTGACTTCTAAATCTGACAGAATCAGAACTACAGTCTCTTAACATGGCATGCATGGGTAGTGCACTACTATACTTAGAATCTGGGATATTTGGTTCCTATTGGATTAATTTCTGCACCCAGGATCTCTGCTGAAACTCTGAGATAACATTAAAGTATCACATTAAATATCCCAATATGTAAAGATTGTCTTCCTAAGGTATTGTTTTCCTTGCCTCTTCCATGTCTAACTCACAACCAGAGTTTTAAAAATTAAGTTTTTTTTTTTTTCTGGGGAGCCTGGGTGGCGCAGTCGGTTAAGCGTCCGACTTCAGCCAGGTCACGATCTCGCGGTCCGGGAGTTCGAGCCCCGCGTCGGGCTCTGGGCTGATGGCTCAGAGCCTGGAGCCTGTTTCTGATTCTGTGTCTCCCTCTCTCTCTGCCCCTCCCCCGTTCATGCTCTGTCTCTCTCTGTCCCAAAAATAAATAAACGTTGAAAAAAAAAATTTTAAAAAAAAATTAAGTTTTTTTTCAAGTTTCAATCTCCTTATAAAACTGCAAATTTGTATGGACTTGTAGCATAACTTAACTAAAAGCCTATTATAAAAATATACAGTCTCTAATCTGCTGTCTTCACTTCTGTTATACAAGTAGTCACAAAGCTAAGTAGTCACACACATAGGTTAAGGTGTCTTGTTTTGTTCCTTTTTAAGGTGATTAAAATAGATCACTACTCACTTTTTTTTTTAAAGTTTATTTATTTATTTTGAGAGAGACAGAGACAGTGTGAGTGGGGAGGCCTAGAGAGAGAAGGAGAGAGAGAATCCCTAGCAGGCTCCATGCTGTCAACCCAGAGCCTGATGCAGGGTTCGAAACTCCCCAGATGGTGAGATCATGACCTGAGCCAAAACCAAGAGTCGGGCATTCAACCGACTGAGCCACCAGGCGCCGGGCTACTCACCTCTTCTGATAGCTTTGTTGCAAAGGTTTTGTAAGTTTTGTGAGATTATTAACTGCCTAACATTTTATTGTTCTCTTCAGACATATATAAAATCAAATTATAGATGACTTTGAGTCATGATGACCTTTTGATTGTAGTTAAGGGTACTAAATGTTTGGAATCCCTAGTGCCTCATCTGCTCTCTAAAATACAGAAGGCAGACAAGAATTGATTACTCAATGTCAAGAATCTAGAGAGAGTGGATTTCTCCTCTTGTCTGAGAAAGAATAGTCTGTGAGCATTCGAATGGAATCAGAGACCTATTAGATTAATCAAACTTCTTATCTGATGAGAAATGAACAAACCTGCAGAGGCTTTATTCTGGATCTGGCATAGTACATGAAGAGACTATGTCAACTTGAATGTCCACACAAAATATTCTTTCTGTTTGACAAATCAATTGATATTTAAATTTTCATCATAAAGCATGTACAAAAATTCCATTGGGTTTGACTAGATTCCCTGGTGTGACCAGGCTCAAACTTAGCAAGTTTCTATCCAATGTATCACTTTCCTGTCCTCACTAACTACATGTCTCTCTCTAGGACAAGACTTGTGATACCAGAAAATAAAAATAAAAATAAAAATAAAAATAAAAATAAAAATAAAAATAAAAATAAAAATAAAAAATAAAATATAATTCAAATAACAATAATATTTAATGTAATTAAATAAGTATGTTAAGTAATATGCTATATTTAATATTTTCATATATTTTATCACACATGTTTTCATATATAAATATATAATATTTATAAAACATGTAAATATATAATATATAAATTTAAAATATATTTATATTATATTTATATTAATAAATTTGTATTAAATTTATATAAATTGAAAATATATTTTAAAAACATAAAATGCATATAAATAAATATATATACACATATACATATATATACACATATACATATATATACACATATATATATATACATATATATATATATATATATATATATATACATATATATATATATGAAGAGGGCCATGTACTTTGTACTTTGGCTATTGTGACAAGCATACAGTAATAATAATTATAAATAAATGCTTAGTGAATCCTTTATTCTGAACTGGACTTTTTCGAGAACATTATATAGAATAACTCACAGAGATGAACATTATATAGATGGACATCCACAGAAAATCATCATTATTTCCATTTTACCAATGAGGAAACTGAGGCCTATCGAGGTTATATTTCTTGCCAAGTTCAAATAATTTGTAAGTGGTAGGGTCAGGATTTCAGTTTTACAAAATTAACTTCAGAGTTCATGCTTTTACCTACCATATAGTACTACCTCTCTGGAAACATCATATTAAAACTTACACATAATTGAATTTTATAACTCTAACACCATAAAGTAACAGTAAACATTTCCACATACAAGACAAATTCCTTCATTTATATATTTCCAAATGGACTATTTAAGACCCCTGAATTTTCCTTATGTGAAGACAAGAAGTTTATCCCTATGTAAAATACAGATATATTTCTTTGTAAGAAATGTTATTGCTTTTTAAATACAGATGGAAAGTAAAAACAGAGGACTTAGGCATTGAAAGACATTTTAAAAACTATATGATAATTTTGTGGCAAATTGCATATAGAGTTATGTGTCTGGAGAAAATTATCTTAGGTGAAATAAATTTACAAGTAAATATGGTGGTAGGTATTTCTATTATATTCAAAGTAACCCCTCAGTTTTGTGGATGCCCTGGAGAAAAATAGAATTAATTATATTATATAATTAGCCCACTCTGTTTTCCTGGTACAGCTAAGAAAAATTGTTATTTTATTTATTTTTTTTTATTTATTTTTGGGACAGAGAGAGACAGAGCATGAACGGGGGAGGGGCAGAGAGAGAGGGAGACACAGAATCGGAAACAGGCTCCAGGCTCCGAGCCATCAGCCCAGAGCCCGATGCGGGGCTCGAACTCACCGACCACGAGATCGTGACCTGGCTGAAGTCGGACGCTTAACCGACTGCGCCACCCAGGCGCCCCAAGAAAAAATATTTTTACTGTTTGTAAATGCAATGAGAGGTATAGAAAGGGCCAGAACTCCAGGCACCTTATATTTCCTTTTGGGACTGGGAGGTATCATATATAAGCAAGAACAGCCAAAGAACAGGATTTTAGAGACATGGATTCTCGTGTTTGTCCTACTTCTGATGATTTCACTAAATGGTTTAGACCCTCATTTATCTATCTGAACAACAAAAGCAATGAATCATTTCACCTCCATTTTTCCTTTCAATTTAAATATGCCACAATCAACTGAATGTTTGCAATAATGGAAAAGACATAGAAAAGCATGTTTTGCAAAGTGTATAAGAATCTTGACTGTTTCTAGTTGTGCGAAGGTGCCATTTTGTCTCCTGTTTCTTACAGCTCGTAAATCCAATTATACCTAGGAATATTAATCACTCTAATGAAATGTTAAGAAACTTGTTCTTATTTCTTTGTTTTATGTCTGGTATGGCAGATTTTAAGAAAAAAGGGGTGGTATTTAAATGCATGTCCCATCAGTTGGTAAAAATGAAGGTAACTATAAAATGCAAATTAGTAGGGGCGCCTGGGTGGCTCAGTCAGTTAAGAGTCGGACTTTGGCTCAGGTCATGGTCTCATAGTCTGTGAGTTTGAGCCCCACATCGGGCTCTGTGCTGACAGCTCAGAGCCTGGAGCCTGCTTTGGATTCGGTGTCTCCCCCTCTCTCTCTCTGCCCCTCCCCGGGTCGCGCTTTGTCTCTCTCTCTCAAAATTAAACATTAAAAAAAAATTAAAAAGAAATAAAATGCAAATTAGTATTAATTAATTTATTGGTTTACCTAAAACATATTATTTACATAAAAGTGTTTAGTGTCCTGTCATAATGTATCATCTTCACTCTAGTTCAAAATTTTATTTTAATTTTACACTTAGATAAAGTGTGAAGTTGTTTGCAGATGCCTGGGAACTTAATGAATGAAGACAAAAACTATTCAAATTACAGTGAAAGAAAATGTGCTCTAATTTTGACAGTCATGGTTTCTGTGTAAACAGATCCAACAACATTTCTTCCAAACACACGCTGTAAGTTTTTATCTCTACTTCACAACTGGAATTATTGAGAGGAGATTATTTAAAAAATGTTTCCAGACAATGATATAAATCCCAGCCACAGCATATGGTTATAGTTTCTGTGAATAGCATTCCCTGGAATTGTACAGAGCCTGACCTATGTAATTGTATCAGTAAACATATAAGACGTTTGCAAATAAAGGAATTCCTTGAAAATAAATACAGGTAGTAACTCTATTTTCTGAACATATTGGCTGGTGGACAGGTTAAGATTTTAATACTTAAAGTAAGACATGTGAGGAAATAATTATTAAGACAGTTTCTTAATACAACAGATAAATTGGTGAGTAGGACAAAGGGTTGATCAAGATTAATATATCTTTTTGGTTTCTTCACCATTTTAAATCTATCAAAAACATTTGATAGTCATATGCGTCCATTAAAAGATAAACATGAAATTTAGAAGTTAAGTGTCTTGGCCAAGGTCATATGTGGCAGCAACAAAGTAATTATGATTGTGTTACAACAGGAGAGCTTGGGTTCATGTCTTTTGTTCTCATTTCAAACAGTTGTTTCACTCCTTTGCTCTCTGTACTTACAGCATTTCTAACCGTTTTATGGTTGACTATAGTATCTTACTCTATTTCTTCCTTAGTTTTCTCACTGAGAGATAAAATTAAGAATAATAACATTCACATCAGAAGGTTACTGAGATGACTACACATGCTAATTGTGGAAAAACCTTAGATTAGTGCTCAGCACATAGTGACTGATTAATCAATAATTTGATTACTAATATTATTTTTATTACTACCCTTTTGATTATTATCTTTGGCTAAATATTTTTTAAGTATAGTTGATACACATTATAACATTAATTTCTGTTATAAAACATAATGATTCAACAAGTCATTACGTTATGGTATGCTCATCACAAGTATAGCTACCATACAACACTATTACAATACCATGGGTGATATTCCCTATGCTGTTCCTTTCATTCATTCATATGGACTTATTCATTCCATAATTGGAAGCCTGTATCTCCCACTCTGCTTCATCCATTTTGCCCATCCCTCTACACCCTTACTCTCTGGCAACCATCAACTTCTTTGTATTTATGGTCCTGTTTCCAACCTAAAGACTTTTTTTTTTAATTGACCAAGAGTTCAATGTTTTATACTAAGTTTCAAATTTTGTCTTAAAGTAAAACAATTTTTCAAATGTCTACATGAACAGGCATTTCTCCAAAGAATACATATAAATGGCTAACAACACATGAAAAAATGCCCAACATCACTCATCATTAGGGAAGTACCAGTCAAAACCACAATGAAATACCACCTCACACCTGTCAGAATGGCTAAAATGAACAACTCAGGAAACAACAGATGTTGGCGAGGGTGTAGAGAAAGAAGAGCCCTCTTACACTGTTAGTGGGAATGCAAACTGGTGCACTCTGGAAAACAGTATGGGGGTTCCTCAAAAAGTTAAAAATAGAACTATCCTATAACCCAGAAATTGTGCTACTAAGTATTTACCCAAAGCATACACAAATACTGATTCAAATGGACACATGCACCCCAATGTTTCTAGCAACAGTATCAACAATAGCCAAATTATGGAAAAGCCCAAGTGTCCGTAGACTGATGAATGGATAAAGAATATGTGGTACATATATACAATGGAATATTACCCAGCAATCAAAAAGAATGAAATCTTGCCATTGGCAATGACATGGGTGGGATTAAGAGTGTATTATGCTAAGTGAAATAAATCAGCCAAAATGACAAATACCATATGACTTCACTCACAAGTGAATTTTAAGAAAAAAAAAAAGATGAACATATGGGACGGAAAGGAAAAATAAAATAAGATAAAAACAGAGAGGGAGGCAAACCATAAGAGACACTTAACTATAGAGGGTTGCTGGAGGGGAGGTGGGTGGTGTAATGGGCTAAATGTGTGATGCGGAGCAAGGAGGGCACTTGTGAGGAGCACTGGGTATTTTATTTAAGTGATGAATAACTAAATTCTCCTTCTGAAACCAATACTACACTATATGTAAAGTACTAGAATTTAAATAAAATCTTGGGGGGTGCCTGGGTGGCTTAGTTGGTTGAGTGTCAGACTTTGGCTCAAGTCATGATCTGGCAGTTCCTGAGTTTGATCTCCACATCAGCCTCTCTGTTATCTGCGCAAATCCCATTTCAGATCCCCCCCCCCTCTCTCTCCGCCCTTCCCCTGCTCATGCTCTCTCTCTCTCCAAAATAAACATTTAAAAATAAATAAATACACACATAAATACATACACACATACATACGTACATATATAAAATCTTAGAAGAAAAAATATCTCTAGAAGGTGGCAGAGACTGTCATTTATTTTCTATACATTTGGAAATTGAATACCTGGTATACAAACAAATACAGTTCTCCTGGTGTAAGTAGAGCTTAATAAGTAAAATTATTTTGAATTCAATAATGAAAAAAATTAACTTTCACTTTTATTTTTAGTAGTATTGAATTTTAAAGAAAACTGTAAGCACAAATTATGCTTTAATCCACAATATGCTTTAATTCAAAAACACACAATATAGGCAAATTAAACTGGACACTGACATGTGGGAGAAGACCATTTTGACAACCACCTAAGAGGAAAAAAAAACAAAAAAACAAACAAACCTCCTGCATCAGAAAATGATTCTTTGTATAACAACAACAACAACAACAACAACAACAACAACAGAAAGAATAGAGAACAAAGAAAAACATGTCACCTAGAATTTGATGGAAAAATTGGTTTATTCAATTCTCTAAAAGGCTTTGGAAGGATTCATTAATCTCCACTCATAGGAGAGAAAAGATAAAAGCTTTATAAAATCATGAGATGATACCCTCAACCTTTGGCACGTACATTAGAGAACAGTGCTGTCCAATAAATTGTCTATTGTGATGGAGATGATCTACTTACGCTCTGTCCTGACATTGATTGTCTCCATAATAAGTCTCTAGATGAGGGACGCCTGGTTGGATCAGTCAGTAGAGCATGCGGCTCTTGATCTCAGGTTTGTGGGTTTGAACCCCATGATGGGTGTAGAGATTACTTACTTGTGCTCTGTCCAGTGTGGTAACCACTAATCCCTGTGGCTATTGAGCACTGGAAATTGGGCTCGTGTTGCTAAGGAAATAATATTTAATATCATTTATGTTAAACTAATTTGAATTTAAATTTAATGAACCTTGTGTCTAATAGATGCCATATTGTACAGTGCAGTTTAGAAATAGGCAGTCACTACATACTTTATTCTAGGCACCAGGACGCACGGTAGAGACAAAGAGTGACGGCCGTTGCACTAAGAGCACTGTGGCAAGCACATTTCATCAGATGCTGTTGCTGAAGGGGTAGAATATGTATGACTGGACTCTAAGTTGAATCAGGGCCAGTATGATGTCTCTCTTTCTTAGCAATATTTTGCAATTTCTTAGCATAGTGGCTAATACAGACTTAGGAAATGAAAATATTTCTGAATGAAGTATAAAAATACAGAGACAAATATTAAATGATGAAATCATTTAGATAAGAAAATCATCTTTGGCGAAGAAAGAAAGAAAGAAAGAAAGAAAGAAAGAAAGAAAGAAAGGAAAAGAAAAAAAGAAAGAAAGAAAGAAAATACTTGAATACATACTTTTTTCCTAGAGAAAGAGAACCTTCCTATCAGTCATAACAATATGCAACAGACAAAAGAAAAGATGCATATAAAATGGTAACAATGGAATGGGAATATTGGTGATGTACATGGTCTTAACCAGCAGCAGGGGTTACCTTAACAGGAAGTTTTAGTGAGAAGTTCCCACCAGAAGAGGATTCACCAAATTTGGACAAAGGATGTTAAGATTTAAGAAGAAATAGGATAAAATGTGTATTTATGACACTTTCTATCCTGAAATTCACCAAAATGAGTACAAATATTGGATGCAATTATGCAAGTGAGACATTTCCTTATATTGTTTTCTCTCCCTCTCTCATGCCTGTATGTTTGGCCTCTGTTGCTCTTTACTAGGTTTATTGTAAGAGATGGTATTTTTCTACACACACACACATACACACACACACACACACACACACACGAAAGTAGAGGAAGATTTAAATAAAAGGGAGAAAGAGAGATGGAAAAATATGTATATTAAAAGTATGCTAGAAAGCTTATTATAGAATAGAACAGTATAGGTATCAGTATCAAGCCTTACTGAGGCAGAATTTCCCTAAAATTCTACTGTGCTGGTATTCATAGTCAGTATGGGATTGTTACTGCCTTCTAGTCTCATGCTAACATGTAAACGTATGTATATACACACATATGTATATTCTATCATATATTCTATCAGCCTTCTAGTTTCATATTAGAATATATATCAATAACCTCAAACTATGTGACCATAAATACAGGCATAGTAGAATTTAGACCAAAATTAAGGGAGGATATTAGACATTTTAGGAAAAAAATATATTTGCTGCTCCAGAGGTCAGGCCCTGTGCTGATTCATAATCTAAAACTAAGAGAGATATCTTCCAGTAGATTACCTTTCTGCTTCACTCCTATGATGCATTTATGTCACACAGACCGTCTTTGAAATTAAACGGAGAACACGTTTTCCCCCATAATTAAAAAGATGTACATTTACTTTCATGTGAAGAACAGGAGGACAAAGGAAAAACCTAAATAACTTATTTATAATCTGTTGCTAAATAATTTGTGCATTGTATAATTCTAAACATGAGCTACGGAGATTTAAATCTTCTCTTTTATTTAGGTCCACAGAGATGCTACCTCTTATGTACTTGTCCTTTTCAGAACATGGGAAATGTTGAAATAAGATGCTGACAGAAATTAAAATTCATTGAAATGTGCTCTACTATCTAGCATTTATTCATAGGTTTATTATCTTCAGGGTAGATTTCCTACCCATGTAATGTTCCCAGAAATACTTTTGGCATTAATTTGGAAATAAAAAAATAGGTGTATTTGAGGGCATGCATCATCTCCTTGTTAAACACAAATTTTATAGAATTTAAGCAGAGTGATTTATTCTGCTCGGGACAAAACTGGGTCATTAAAATTGCCAATTATTTTATATATGCCTACGATCATTTATTTATTCAAAAATCCACCTCTTCTATTTGTAAGCATGCACTTTCTTTACGACTCATCAATGCATAGGAAAGGCAAGAATCATGATACATGTAACTTCATTTTGGTTCCTCGCACAGAGTAAATTCTTTTTTTTTTCTTTTAACTTTTTATTTATTACTGAGAAACAGAGACAGAGACAGAGCACGAACATGGGAGGGGCAAAGAGAGAGGGAGACACAGAACCTGAAGCAGGCTCCAGGCTCGGAGCTGTCAGCACAGAGCCCGACACAGGGCTGGAACTCACTAACCATGAGATCATGACCTGAGCCGAAGTCGGTCGCTTAACCGACTGAGCCACCCAGACGCCCTGCACAGAGTAAATTCTTAATCCTTCTTGATTGTTGCCTTTGTTCGGTTCTTTATCCAGGCATTTCTGATGCACATCTCTGTAAGTCATGACCCCTTTTCTTCAGTCTAATCTTTGTAGGATCACTTAGCTGTCTCCAGCAGAACATACCTTTTCAGTCATTCTTCACCTCTGCCTGGAGTATCCATTCTACTTTTGTCTAACCAACATACACACATCCCACTCTGTGAAATTTTCCTATTATTCACCCATCAACAGCTTTGACGATTTCCTCTTTCTACACTGTGTGGTATACACATACATGTGATTGTCTCTGTAGGCATCAATAAGGTCTTTGAGGGCCTTATTCTCCGTACCCCAAGCCTGATATAAAGACTTGCATGAAATAAAATCCTAATCAGTACCATGAAAGAAGAAGGATAAGAATATGTATCTACTATAAAACTGACTGAAAGATTTTTATAAATGCCACTAAGCTAGTATCAATCCCTGCCTGACCCCAGCAAAGAGTAAAAACAAGTTAATCACCTATGTGTATTCGGATAAAGCTTCTTGGCGCTATGGGGTAGGCTGACTTTCAAGACCGAGAAATCATCTACAACTTCACATAATCTGTATGGTAGACGAAAGAAGAGTCAGTAGTATACCCTGAGAGATGAATATGCATTCAGCATTGAAGACAAACTTGCATTTGCATGGGTTTCCTTACAGTACAGTGTGTTAGAGCAGATGGCATGCTTTTTACATATGTAGAGTTATATTTAACCCACTCAGAAAACTTCTTAAATGTTAAACAATAGTGACAATATGAATGTGGAAAAGCCTTAAAAACAGAGGAAAATGATAAACTGATTCTATGCACTCTGCAGTGATGTGACCCAAACAATTTTAAGTTTGTGATTGCTACTCTTGACAGTCTCGTGTGTCCTTGCTAAGCCAAGATAATGACTATTAATATTTAAAATATTTTTCTTATTTTCTCCAACACAGGAGCAATTTCAGAATATTCTGCATTGTTTCTTTTAAGTAGGTGAAAAAATTCAAATTGCTATCTTTCCGTAACCTCCTACACAGACTCACAATGAAAATCACTTGCCTTTCCTCTCTCCTATACTTAAGTTTATCATGAATATAATATATAACAATCTCCGGCTACTTTCACAGCATCTGTTCTTTTGTGAGTTTCTTACTACCTCCCAAGTAAGTCAGCATGTTAGAAACTGCTGTTTCGGTTCATCGTTGTGCCCCCTTTACATGGAAAAAGATGGATCCGTGGAGAAAAAGAACCATGAAGTTGTTGTTAGGATGTGTGGGATCTAAAAGAGAGAAGCCATGCCATTGAAACAAAGTTTAATTTTAAACTTGTTTTTAAAGAAGAAAATATATAATGTTATTTTGGATGGAAAGAAATAAGAACACTTAGACGTGTTTACAGGGAGAATATACATTGACAACTTTTATGGAGAGCAATGTAAATAAAGGAACATTGTTTTGTGTAATCTAAAATATAGAACTTTATTCTGAACTACTATAGTCTCAGAATATATAAAACATGTATAAAGTATTTTGAGCCAGAACACTCAGCATGATGTTATTTTACTGCTTCAAAAATTTTAGAGCCACTCAGAAAAATACAAATCGCTAATTGGGTAAGTGAATGATAAAACATGCTTAGAGTGCCATGCAGTTACGCTGGTTAATAAGAATACACATTCTGGAGTCCCACTATTGGTCACACAATGTAATAAGCCTGCATTACCATTAATTTTGATTATATACCCAACTACATTAACTTTATATAAAATCATGGAAACATTTTCTGAGGAAAGGGAATGCATATTATTTGCTTACATCTTAAATCAATCACCTTCACAGATTTTTCTCCCTTCATTTCTAAAAACAAAAACATAGTTGATGAAAATGTTATATGTAAACAAATATTCTTTAATTTAAAGAAATAAACATATTTCTTTCCATGACATATGATTTATAAAAGAAGATGATAGATGAAACTTTGGTGCAGAAGACCCAAATAAATCGAGTGACTTTGGATAACGATTGTAGAGTGAATTTTTAAAAAATGTGTGTTTGTGTCGATAAAGAGCATGAACAGGGGAGGAGCAGGGAGGGAGAGAGAGAATCCCAAACAAGCTTCATGCTGTCAGCGCAAAGCCTAACACGGGGTTTGATCCCACAAATTATGATATCATGACCTGAGCCAAAACCAAGAGTTGGACGCTTAACTGACTGAAACACCCAGGTGCCCTATGGAGTGAATTTTAATGTACTAGTTCTTTAAACATAAGCAAGAAGGCCACTTGATCTTCAGGTCACATATATGTATCACAGATCTAACGCTATGAATAATGATTCAGCTTGTGTGGTAGCTTCATGTACTATCTGGAAAGCTGATGAAAACCTTTTCTCTCAACAGTGCAGTAGATTATATCAACAGCCCATAAAGAATGCAGGCCACAGTATGACAAAAAGCAAATACAAACAATTGAAAAACATTAAAAAACTCTAACCATAGATCGCTATGATCATCAATTTTTGAATTCAGAGATTCAACCTTCAATTTTTATCGTTCTTAACATTGCACCATTCATGAAGCAAACTGATGAGTAACGTGATGTGTGAAGGCGATTAGTAACCTTCTGAGCTCTCATGCATTGGTATTATTTCAGAGTCACTGGTTTTATCATTTTTCTCTCAGCATGACTTATTATGTTATAATTTCATTATTCAAATTCTGCACATTTTACATTCCTACACATTTTCTGGAGACATTGTGCATAAGTAAAGAAGCTTAACTGTTTTTTTTTTTTTTTTAATAAAGTAGTAGAAGCCACAATCTTCCAAAATAAACTTTTCCAGTTCTTAGTCTGTAGATCCTGAGATTTTTTTTTTCAACGTTTATTTATTTTTGGGACAGAGAGAGACAGAGCATGAATGGGGGAGGTGCAGAGAGAGAGAGGGAGACACAGAATCGGAAACAGGCTCCAGGCTCTGAGCCATCAGCCCAGAGCCCGACGCGGGGCTCGAACTCACGGACCGCGAGATCGTGACCTGGCTGAAGTCGGACGCTTAACCGACTGCGCCACCCAGGCGCCCCAAGAGGTTTTTTTTTTTTTTTTAAGACAAACATGATATCCTCTGGCTAGTCTTTAATATTGCCTTCAGGATTCTTAGCTGACTAATTTCTTCGAAAGCTGCTCCAAAAATTTCATTTTTTTCTTAAAATATTTCTGTATGCAAACTTTCTATTCTGAATCAAATCCTCACTCTTTCCTCTGAATCATTTTATAAGTTGCTGACACAGTAGTTCTCCTAAAACACAAATACGATCAATGTGACTTTTCTACTGTCTATTTGTTTAAACCTCCAACATACATATCTTAAGCACATTGTATTCTCTTTCTGCGGTGTGTTTTCCTCCCCACATTTGTCTTGATCCAAAATAGAATATATATATTACTTCTAATGGTGTATTGATTCACTCCTAAAAATAAAATTTAGGATCAATGAGGCAGGGTTTTTGGTTTGTTTGTTTTCATTTGTTGCAAAATTCTTTCTATTCACTTACCTATATCCATTGTCTTGTACAGTAACTGGCACGTTATAAGTGGTGCAAATTGAATGAATAAATGGATCTTAACAGGCAGGTTGTCTTAATGGTTAAAAATATGTTGCCTAACAAGCCAAATGCCTAAGTTTGTCTCTCTCTCTGTCTGTGTCATTTATTACCTATAGTACTCTGGACAGTTTTGACCACTATTCTATGCCTATTTTTCTTTATTAAAAAAATGCCATATAGTGGGTGTGAGACAATGAGACAATACATGTAAATCACTTAAAACTTTAACCTAAGTTTTGATTATCAGTATGTTCTTGATCCTCTTGGGTCAGTGGATTTAACATCCCTTTATTCTACATATATATTCCTTCCCTCAAGAAGGACTGGAGGGAAACATTCCATACCTAAGATTTCCCCTTGCCTTTTAAAACATTTATTAAGGGTACTACTTTCTTATTATAGGAAGAAGCCTATTGGTTGTTATGAGGACAGGCAGGAAAACAGAATTAGGACAGTGTTGGAGAAGGTATGATCATGATAGTTAAGGTTAATCTTAAACAATTTTAGGGATAGATTACTGTTTTGAGTTGACCTTGACTGAACTTAAACTTGGTACTAGCTTGAACCCAGTATATACAAAAATCATTAAGATATTTAATGTTTTTTGAGCTAAGCTTGGTTCTCATATTAGCTTTGAGAAGTGAATAAAATTTTATTGAAATACAATAGCCAACTAATACTGTACATGGCACCCAAAGTTTAATTTTTAAAATATTGTTTGTCATCTGTGGATGGGAATCTGTGGATCAATTATCAGATTATTGGCATGTGTGGGCTTATGCAGGTCTAGACATAAGACACTCATTACCCCTTTAAAAAGGTAGTCAGAGCCACCTAGAAACTCTTGAGGTTCTCATAAAGGATTTCACATTTTCTGCAGAGTTAACATTTGATCGTTTGTCCAGTGTAGGAATCTCCAAGAATAAAAATGGGACAGAAGAGGGCAATTACATAGGCCAACTGAGGGAACATTAAATAAAGTCTTGTCATTGGAATAAAATATCAGATGGAAAAATAAAAGAGTAACAATGTCAGGATAGTTATGTTTTTTGAATTTATTTTAAATAAATAAAATTGTGCCCATGAGAAGAAGAATCAAGGGTACCCATAAGAAAAAGTGGAATGAATACTACAGATTTAGGTCAGGCTTTGTTGCTTTTTCTTAGTGTTTGAATTGTATCTTGAATTCTTTCAAGGAACAATGTTTTTCTTAAGGTTGAAGATGATATTGTGTATGTTCCTAGTTGAGAGATATAATAAAATCAATATTTGGAAGTTTTTATATTGGCAAAGAGTGTGTTGAAATGGTTGTCATTTCTATAGTTAAGAGCATTAGTTTATAAATTTACCATCCTAAGAACTTCCTGTCCAAATATGATAAATGAAGAATGAATTAGAGAAATAAAAAAGTATTCTGAAACCAGATAAACTTTTATTAAAAAAATTTAAAACAACCAAAATAAAGAATACTTGATATTCATATAAAATATAACTAAAATAAAGAATATTTGATACGAATGATATTTTCTTTTAAGTAAATTAAGCAATTTGGAGGTAATAATTTGGCTGAGCTTTTTTTCATGGTAGTATGAAATTAACAAATAATATATAATTAGAATGATATTTATATCATATTTTAGTCACACCGGTACTGATATATGTACTAAAACTGCAACAGAATGTATAGCTTACAAGTTTTCCTTAAGCGTGACTGTGGGTATGTGTTTATTTTTATAGAAGACATTTAGGTCATTTCCAAGAATAATGATAAAGTATATTCAAAGAGTGTTGACAAATATAAAAAGGCAATTTATATGATGTAATTTTACCTGCTCTGAGATGAAATCATTAATAGATAATACAAATTCTCTCCTTCATAATTTGATTACCATCGTTCTAAAAACAAAGTTGATAGAGACAAGGGCAGGTTCTTATGGATTTCTTAACTTAAAGCGTCCATGAGGATCTTTATTTAAACATTTGACCTACTTTATCTTATGATATTTAATAAATAATGTTTATATTCTGCAGTATGTTATTATTGTATCTTGGCTTTTTATCTTTATCTTTTAATTAGGAAAACATTTTAAAAAAGAATACACAATGCTATATATCCCAATACCTTAGTGACTAGGTTTACAATATGTATTTGAGTATATGAAACCTGATTAGAGCACCATTGTCATGGGATTTAATCTAAGCCTCTTGGTTATTTCAAGACATTGTGGATGACAAGAGTCCTCTGGGGCTTGCCTTGTCTTTATTTTATTGTTTTATATCTAATGCTCTCTGAGGTACAAGAAATTTTATCTTATGTCTTTTTATTCTTGACACAGACATATAATTTCATAAACTATTAGGGTTTTGTGCTTCCAAAGAGACAGTTATGGGTAGATTGAAGAAAAGTGTAAATCTTTTCCTAGAACATTCTAATATTGTTATGTGTTACTGGTGACAGGGGGAGTGGGAAAGGCAGAAAGGTGTCTTTGAATTGTAAATGGTGGAAAACAAACACTAAGTTCCCAAATTCTAAATTACTATTTTAGGTTTTATAACCTGAATTCTCCCTTTAGTACTCCTAAGTGTGAGTATTAGCAAAAGTCAAAAGAATAGTTGTCAGCTACATACTTCCTGATTAAATGTAATATGATGTGATACACATAAATAGCTTTAAGATACGACATATTATATTTTGAGAGTTAGATAGTATATAAGCCTTGAAGTAACTACTGAGGAAAACATTCAAGGTATATACTTTAATGCAATTTATAAAAACAAGCAGATATTCAAATTACATCAATAGTCCCAAGATGAATTAAATTTTAAAATTAATTTTCTTTAATCTCTAAAATGATCCAGGTATTAATTTAAAGTGTTACAGTACCACTGTTTTCAACATAACTTTTCGTTAATATTTTTTGTTGAGTTGTCAGGGCTGGAGAGAAATATACATAATATACATAAGCTATGGTCTCTTTTTTCAATTGATTATTCAAACAACAATCATAAATATATTAAGTAAATGCAATTATTTGGGGGGTGATTGAATCTTTAATAAAGAAAAAAAAACATATCACACTCATGAACACTGCATTTTGCATGTCACTGGGTCAAGGGTTGAAGATACGCATGACAGAACTAGCAAACAGGATAGACAGAAACAAAGATATACACTGTTACAGAATGAAAACCTAGCAGTGCCCAGTAGGATTAGGTTTCACTTTCCTCATCACGCAGCACCATGTTGGGGATCCCATGGCTGATGAGGAACAGGCCCCGGGCATTGCGGGGTGCCCCCCCCAACACATCCACCTCCAGCAGCAAGTGGCCATCTTCCTCAGAAATTTCTCATCACCCTTGTACCCTTCAGATGGCCTTTTGGGTACATCGGCCAGATACATGGTATCCCCCACATCCAGGAAAGCTGCCCACTCCACCTTGGGAATCATACATGTCACAAAGTTGGGGGTGAACTCCCCCCGGGGTGCATGTGGACCTCGGTGGCCTGGAAGCTCAGAGGGAATCTAGACCCTCTGCTTGTGTGAGCTCCACAGGGGTGAGCAGCTTCATGTTGCCACAACGCAGTTCTTAATATATTTAAATTTTCTTGGAATTTAACCAGAGAAATGATTTAAAAAGAATCATCACCTCTAGTTATTATTATAAAATTAACATTATAGCATTTGTTTTTCTGGGGATCATCTGAAGTATTTACAGAACATGGTATCTTTGAAAAACTTGCAAAATATTGTGAGTAGTTAAGGCAATTATCTAGATGTTGAAGAGGTTATTTTAAAGCACAGAGATGAGTTTAGAGATGAGCTGATACGTGAGGAAACATGATTTTTGGATTAATCATTTTGATACCATTTTCAATTCTCCTTTCAAAAGAATTGAGTCTGTAGCAAAAAAAAAAAAAAAAAAAAAAAAAAAAAAAAAAAAAAAAAGTCACTAAATCAAGCCAAGCAAACAAATACTGTTCAATAGAGAGGTCTTTAGGTATCCAGTGTATTCTTTGGATAGGTTATTAATGATTTATATAAACATATGGATTACGGAGATATTCACTCATAAGCCATTTGAAATAGAAATGGAATACATAGCTAACTAAAATATTGTCTTTGGAAAATACTGCAACGTTTCATAGTTATCAGAAGAAAGTGTAAGAATGAGAGACTTTCTACATGGACGTATTTTAAAAGAGTGGTTTCTGAGAGTGCTCAACAGACCCCAATTGTTGTGTAGCAATAGGGAAAAAGAAAAAAGAAAGAGGAAAATATTGAATTTAAAGGAAAAAAAAGAAAACTACCTCTGAGGTCTTGTGAGGTCTTCTGAGATTCTTTTGGCAAATATTTAAGATATAGTGAAATTACTTCTACGACTATGTGCAGATTTACAGGAGTTAATAATGTATATTTTCTCATCTGTTTCTGTCTTTAAACATCTACCAAAGACATTAAACAGAATAAATGGGAGCTAACAGATAATTTCCTAAGTAGACGTAGATTAGTGAAAGATGGCCCTTACCATTCTGAGCAGACAGCTGTGAAAAATCCACGGCCTTCCACTCATTTCCCTAGCCTTTAATCATAAATGAGTCCTTCAAAAATGAGCTTGATTAACTCAACCTCCCTGGATCTTATATATGTTGGTAAGTTAAACCCTTTTTCCTCTTGTTTGTTCAACTACAGTAAGTATCAAATATAGGTCATTAAATTTTAATTTTGTAACTAAATTTTATTGTGAACACTTTACTAATACTGAACTATAATTACATTTTTCTTTCTACCAAACTGATACTGCACACATAGCATGGATGTGAGTCTTTCCAAACATTGGATCTATTTTTATCTCCTTTGATTCTGTGAGATTCTCTTTGTATACAAGCCATAGTAAATTGATACTTCATTTCTCTATTTAATAAAAAACAATTTTTTGTTTTTGTTTTCAGAAGCAAAAATTGGTGTATATTATTTTTCTACACAGTGGCTGAATACATGAAGCTTAGGAATAAATTTATACACCTACGCAAATGCACACACATAAAGTATATTTTTTCCATTATATTTCAATAATATTTCAGTTAAATGCAAATGACTTAATTCAATGAAGCATACTTTTGAAAATACGCTATATAATATAAGCTTTTCACACATTTAAAGAATTAGTTTCTCCTCCTGGCATGGGTTTTAAAATTACAAAGAGCCTGGTCAGCTCAAATTAGAAAACTCTACTGTATCATCTTCTAAACTTTTTCTAACTTTTAAATAGTATTAATTTATTCTAGTCTCTCCCATGCCATATATATAAAATTGTATGAGTATTAATTTTGATAAGTTTGTTAAGCTACATTACATCAGCATTTCTCATGCATGTAAACATGGATTCCCTCTTAAGATAATCTTTTCACTGAATGCATTGGTTCTGTTTGTGAGTACATGTAGTAAAATAACTATAACTTCCTGACATCCACACAGTTTCAATTTTAAAAATCATTGCCAGAATTCGGTTGCACTCTGTCTGACTTTAAATATTGGGCTCTATTACCTGCATACATAGAAATACATACAAAGTAGCACAGTACTCGAAAATAATTCTAATAAATCGTGCTGTAACTAAACATTCTCATTGGAAAAGTAACACACACAGCTATTCTTTTTTTTCTATTTTTTCACACAAAACTATTCTGTGACATGAAAGTTGCAATGTGCAAAATCGTGGAATATAAAAGTGTGAATTTTGGCATCATTTCATTGATAAATGATCACATAATAAACATTGATGTCTCTAACAACAAGTGGATTGTCAGTGTGTTTTTCACATTGTCATTGCCTGTCACACCTGCTTGTGTTCAAACATTTTCAAATAATTAAAATGTGCTATTATTGTCCAGGTCATTCTAGCTTCTGAAGAGATGAAAGAAAACCAGCATGACACAAGAAAAAAAAATGCTTTGTACTTATTTGTTTTTGTTCCAAGTCAAAAGTTGTATTTTGTAATCATAAATTACTAAAGCAAAGCTAAACATATGCAGGATAGCACCATTTTTTCCAAAGAGAAATGATGATACACAAATCAAATAAGAACACTTTGAAACATTCTCCTAAGAGGTATCACAGAACATATGCTGTGTGTTTGTGAGCTAGTGGTTTTAATAATCCTCCAGTGCTTTTTAGCCAGTCTTGCCTCATGTTAGATGTATTATTCATAGGAATATATTTACAAAATTATATACCTATTTTGTTTAAACAAGAAAAAATGTGGAATGCACAATTCCATTGGAACGCATTTCCTATTTCTCTCATTATCTAGTACTTGAAAATTATCCTTATTAAACTTTCTCATTCTTTTCAAAAAAGCCAAAGATAGTTGATCCCAGAGATCAAGTACCGCTAGTTCTATGTTAATAGAAGTTTGTTGATGGTTTGCGAGAAGTCCTAAAGGTTCATGGATGAACAAAATTATATTTTACTATAAGCTTTCTCATAAATACCTGGGACAAATAAAGCTACAGTATAGCTTTCTTCTTTAAAAGTTAAACTTGAATTGTTTACCAAAAAAAAAAAAAAGGTTTAGTGTCATATCATTACATATTTAACATAATCTCTTTCAAACCCTTAATTCTCTAAAGGTAAATGTAGATCGTCCGTTGGTATTGTTTTCTTAAAGAATGCACTTTTATTAGGTACTGTAAACATCATTTCTACATTATTGTTTATGGCTGGCTTGACAAGAGCAATAGAGATAAATGATAATCACTATTAAGTGCTTGCTGCATGCCAGGAACATTATACTTATTCCTCACCCAGCTGTCTATGATGGGCATTCCTATTATCTTACAGATGATGGCTATGAGCTTGAGAAAGTTTATTTGCCTTACCCAAGGTCATGAAATTAGCATGCAGTGAGTTTCAGGTTGGTCTGGCTTGAAAGTCTATCTTTTTTCCATTAATATGCTAAGTATTAGTTTGTGAAAGTGGTCAAGATGTATCATTAAGACCTTGGTCATGGCTGATGGATTGTCTGTGAGGTAGAACATTGGACATGATATTGGGATATATGTCAGCATTATGACTGTGGTAAGTTTTTAATTTTATAGATATCTGCAAAATAAAAATAAATGACAAGATTATTATAAAGATCCTGTTCTTCCAAGCTCTAAATTCTTTATTTTATTGCCTTATAGAAATATGTTCTTCAAGGGTTTCAACAGTCATCATAAAACATGGTTTCCTGAGTAGACATCCATATAACCCATGTCTCTTTCTTCTCATTTTCTTATGGCTCATAATATTGTGTTCAATGTAAATAACTAATAAGTTGATTTTATTACCAAGAACTTTCTGGATGATGTCTGTGGAATTAATAATGCATGCTGTTTTCAAATGTATCAGTTTTTTTGTATGTGTATTATTAAAGTTGGTATTTTATAATATGCATAAACACAGGCACAGTTCAAGTTTGTTTTTGGAGGTTAATATAAGGTAATTATGTATAATATTCCTTTCATTTAGCAATAATCACATCTCAGATAAACCTCATGGGCTATGATACAACCACTGTGCAAAGCCAATATTCCTATTCAAATATGTATACTCAGTTGCAGTACCAAAAAACATTACTGGCATAACTACTATACCTAGAGAACTAGTTTGAATGTTTTTTTTTAGCTTCTTTACCACAATTATAATCAAATTGAAGAGAGGATATTTGCATAAAAATTCATTGTTATAAAACTAGAAGACAATACTTGATAATTGTGAAAGGAGAGGTCTGGATAGGTTCTTCCGTAAGATTTCACAAAAGTAGTGACCGGGGAGGGATGCTGTGCTCCTAATACATTGTTTAAAAAGTAAATTACTAGAAGCCAGATAGAACCTTCAAACTACAGTGCAGGTCTGACACTTGAGAAATAAGAGTTGGAAGAATAGAGAATAGGAAGAAATTCACATGGCAGTGAAGTTGCCAAAATGTTTTAGCCATGCCTATGGCTAGTCCTCAAGTCAAAATAACTTCCTAGAGGACTCCATGTCTCAGGACAGAGTTGCCACATGAGTCCACTTGAAATTACAGTAGCGGAAGGGAGTATTAAGACATGGGAAAATGGGAGTGCCTGGGTGGCTTAGTCGGTTAAGTCTCAGACTTTGGCTCAGGTCCTGATCTCACCATTCATGAGTTTGAGCTCCACATCAGGCTCTTTGCTGTCATCACAGAGCCAGCTTCAGATCCTCTGTTGCCCTCTCTCTGCCCCTCCCCCACTTTCTCTCTCTCAAAAATAAATAAACACTGTTTAAAAAGACACGGAAAAGTGGATTACCAGAGTTCCGCACATACTCTTCCCTACTTTTGTTGTCATAAGCAGCTTTCGCTCTTCTTGCTCCTCACAGCCAATGGCCTTACCAAAATAGTGGCTCTTATTCTTGCCTGCTGGATCATAATCACGAGATCTACAAATGGCCCTGAAAACAGCCATAGCCTATGGTTTAATGCATGTTATTTTCGAAGGTATCAGTGTCACATGCTACATCCTCTGCCACAACTACTTTTGCTTTGTGGACTGCAAACTCAAATCATCCATATCCAGAGTTACGGGGACCTGATACAAAAAGTCTCTCAATTGGCTATTGGGAGAGGTAGTAAGTAGATCCACTCCCACTTCCCTCTTTGTGCCTGAACCAATGATTTCTGTTTGTTGGTTGGTTGGTTCGGTTTGGTTTCCATTAGGCACACAGTTCCATAGACCGGTATCTGATTTAATGCAAAGACTGCATCATGGAGAATGCCACCCCACTCTTGCAGAATATTATATCTCCGGTTGGCATATCAGTTATGCCTCTAGAAGTCCATTCCAATACTCTATGAGACCAGATGCTTCTGACTGGTATGGTAATTGATATAGAAGGTGGATCCCAGGGTTCACTGTGAAGAGGATCTAATGGTCTGATGCTTTGTGGTGTGGAATTCTATGCCTGTCGATCAGTTATTCTGTAGGCACGTAGATAGTGGTATTGAATGACACTTTGTGTACAGGAAGTTTGGTCCTCACCAGGTATAAATATGTCTCCGTATCAAGATGAATTGCTGGGCTTTCCAGGATAGAAGGTACCAGTATAGTCAACTTATTAGGTAATCAGTCTCCCAAAGTATAGTTGAAGTATATGAGTTGCTCTCTATTGTTGTATTATTTAATATTAAGTAGCAGGTAAGTCTTGCAAAGTAGGAGCTTATGGTGTTCAGCTCATGGATAGTGTCCACTTCTACAATCTTGTAGACTTTATTTATGGGTTCTCCATGCTCATTTCAGAGTAGCCAATGATAACAAATAACCAAAGACCACTGCCCAGGTCATTTTGTCTAGTTGGTGGTTTGTTACTCTTTCCATGATAACGCTTGCAAAGGTCAGGGATATACTATCCTCCCCCTGCTACTCATCATGTTTAATCAACAATCTGTCATTGATACACAATCTGTCATTGATTGAATCAATGTGATGTTCTACGGGATAGACAGATGATCTATATCTTCAGACTATATTTTGACAGAGGATGGCAACAATGTAAAGACATTAATAAATATTATTGTCTATTATCCATAAATGTATCTATTTCTGCTTCTTTTTTTCTAGTCAGAGTAAAATAGAAAATGGCTGTATACCATATTCCAAAGGCCTTGTTAATTTCTTCTAGAGACAATACCATGTTCAATGTAGCAAATGTGAACATAACTATCACTTGGTAAAGTTCGTGGGTCTTTAGTCATTATCCAGTATCCCTCCTCTTTCTTCAGGGTCTCACCTGATGAACTTTGGATAAGTTAGGCATAATCACACCTGCAGTCTTTAGGTAATTAATAGTTCACAAGCATCATCCTCCCACTACTAAGATCTTTTGTTTTCATTTTCATACTGGCTTGAGAAATGATGTTTGAGTTGTCACTTTTGTATCTCCATTGCTTCATAATCTAGGGACCCAATGTGGAAGTTACTCCAATTAAAAAGTATATCAGCCCCAACTACATAAACCACTGGGTGATTTTACTCATGCTATGCAAGCACGATGAGCCAACCTTTACCCATAATTCCATTATTACCTACTCTGGTAAGCCACTACTGTAATGGAGGATATGTATCAAGATGACACTTAGGTTCTTTGGGTTTCCAAATCAGCATAGACCCTGTGTGCCCTGTGTGCAACTGACTCAAAATTCTCTAAGTATTTTCTTTTCCCCAATGTAAATGGTTATAAATCACTTTGGAGAAGTGTCTAGGGTATTTTACACAGTGAAATGGTACTAACCATGGTACTGCTGGGTCCTACTTCCTAGGCACATGATATCTTCTTCCATCAATAGATACTGCACCTAAAAATTGGCTCAAGTCTAGGAACTGAGCAAGGGATCATAATTTGCCATTTGGATGACTACCATCAGACTCTTGACTCTACATTATTTTTTCCTGGTTATAGATGCTAAGCATAAACCTTGTTGGCACTTTTTTTCCCCCTTAAACGTATCATGCTCTAATAATATCATGCTCTAATAATCAGCTTTAAATCTCCTTGTGGATCAGGGCACCTGGGTGGCACCTGGTTGTCTGACTTTGGCTCAGGTCATGATCTCACTGCTCATGGGTTCAACCCCCGTGTCGGGCTCTGTGCTGATGTCTCGGAGCCTGGAACCTGCTTCGGATTCTGTGTCTCCTCCTCTCTCTGTCTCTCCCATGCTCGTGCTCTGTCTCTCAATAATGAATAAATGTTAAAAAAAAAATAAATCTCCTTGTGGATCAAGATGTTTTGGCTGCTCCTCTAGTCTCACCAGTCTCTATGATCATTGCCACCTCCTGTCTTTTGGCATTTAAGACCTGCACTTGGCTGCTATTACCTCTGGAATAGAGGAGGAGGAGGTCCATAATTATTCATGGATATGAACAAGTCAATATTTGTGACCTCCTGTCAGCCTTGACTTGAGAGAAGTTACAGTACTGAACTTCTTTTTTTTTTAATTTTTAATGTTTATTTATTTTTGAGAGAGAGAGAGAGAGAGAGAGAGAGAGAGAGAGAGCGCGAGCACGAGCCGGGGAGGGGCAGAGAGAGAAAGAGACACAGAATCCAAAGCAGGCTCCAGGCTCTGAGCTGTCAGCACAGAGCCCCACGCGGGGCTCGAACTCACAGACCGAGATTATGACCTGAGCCAAAGTCAGATGCTGAACCAACTGAGCCACCCAGGCGCCCCAGTACTGAACTTCTTAGCAATACTAAGAAGTGAGGTATCTCTCACCGGTACATTCCTGATGACTGAAGTGAAGGACATATTCTCACCTTACCTACTGTATCCAAACCAGCATTCCCACTTACTCAGCCTTTTTAGACCTTCCACATCTACTTCAGTTACCTATTGCTGCACAATACATTATTCTAAACCTTAGCAGTTTAAAACATCAAGCATTTATCACTTCATTTATTATTTCTTAGGGTAAGGAATCTGAGAGGGGTAAGCTAAGTAGTTTGCGATTGGGGTCTTTCAGAAATTTGCAGTCAAGATGTTAGTTAGCCAGAGCTGAAGTCATCTGAAAGCTGAACTGAGACTGGAATCCATGCCCATGAAATTTACTAATTTACACTGCTGGCAAACTTAGTTCCAGTTGTGATCAGGGGGTGTTAATACCTAGTTACATGGGGCTCTCCATAGGTTGCCTGAGTATTCTCCTGACATGGTAGCTGTCTTTCACCAACATGGATGATCCAAGAGAAGGTGTTGGAGAAGCCACAATATTTTTACATATGACTTAGCCTTGGGATTCATACATCACCTCTTCTGTTAATTCTTTTGGTCACATAGAGTACAATGTGTATGATACAATGTGAGATGGGATTACTCAAGGGTATAAATACCAAGAAGAGATCATTGGGGTCATCTTGGAGACTGACTACCATAGTCTGCTTTCTGAGCCCCAAAATAACATCTTTTCCACATAAAAATATACTCGCCTTTGCAAGCATACCTAAATTCTAATCCATTTTTATACCAGTTCAGGGTCTAGAATTGTGTCATTTAAATCAGGTCCCACTGTAGATAAATTTCCTCTAGAGTAGTTCTTTAAATACAGCTCCTCAAATGCAGTTCCTCTTAATCTGAAGAATTTGAACTATCCCATAATGATGTATCATGCATTTGAGCAGAGACATAACTTTCTAAAAAATTTTATCCAACATTTCCTGTGATTTAAGCAGAGAGGTTTTTATGTTTGTTGGAAGCTCACAAGAAAAAGGAAATTTATAAGTAAAAGGGTTTAAAGTTTAAGCTAGATTTAAGAGATTATTCAAGTGAAACATAATACATAATTTCAAATATTCAGCATGTGACAATATGAATGAGGATTTCCTATGGGTCATCACAATTGTACAAATATTTCTGGAATAGTTGGAAGAGAGAACATAGCAGCAAATGGGTGGTTAAATATGTGACCCTCCAACTCTGAGGTCCTGTGTTTTTATAAATACATAACATCAAAAATAATTTATGAAAATTACACTCAACAAAATGGCCAAAATTAATGGAGAGTCTTAGGAACTTGTGAAATATGTGTTTTCATAATCAATGGAAAGTGATGAAAGAACAAGTTAAATATAACCATAAGCATCCTATACATGTTTTAAAATGCACTCAGATTATGAAAAAAATAACTCAAATTATTACTGCACAAGTGTCCTCACAAAACATTTGTAAGCCCTTAAAGGATCCTTTGATGATTTTTTAAAATTTTTTGAATGTTTATTTATTTTTGAGAGAGAGAGAGGGAGAAATTGAGAGAGAAAGCACAAATGGGGTAGGGGCAGAGAGAGGGCGACAGAGAATCCGAAGCTGTCAGCACAGAACCTGATGCAGGGCTTGAACCCACCAACCATGAGATCATGACGTGAACCAAAGTCAGACGCTCAGCCAACTGAGCCACCCAGGCGACCCTCATTTGTCTGAAATTTTGATTGTATAATCATATATTTTTCTCTCCCTCACTCTCTTGTTCCCATCCTCTTCTTTCTCTTCTCTCTTTCTCTTACTCTCCATTTCCATTATTTTTCTATCCATTCAATGAGTATTATATACACAGTTATGTTTTTACTTATTATTCAGTATAGAATAGAGCATGGGTTTGAAGTCAGAGTAGCTGCACACATTTCTCCATACAGCCATTTGGACAGAGAGAGACCTTGGCAGGGCACCTTATAATACTTCTAAACTTCATTTTCCCCATTTGTCAAATGGAGACATTTAGAGTACCTAACTTATTTATCTATTAGAAAAGATGTAAATAATTTATATAAAACACTGGTACATAGGTAAATTAGATTTTTTTTCTGTTTTATGATATTAAATACTCCCAATATTTGCATTCCTCCACAAATTCTTGACCTGGAAAAGTTTCCTCTGTAAAAAATATACTCTCAAAAAGCTCTATATACTCTCAATAGACTCTTCACAAGTATACTCTTATAGTTTCAATAAGCTCTATACTGCCTCCATTGTAGACTGTCCTGATGGATTTTGTCACATGCAGCAGAAGTTTAAGAGGTTTATTTACCCCTTTGTCTTTATCACGCAAACATCTGAGGTTAGCAAAAAGGATAAAGAAAGGGAAAATATATACAAATATTATTTTAATACTATTTCAAACTAATGATTAAATTACCTATACAGTAAGCTTATGGTCTTTCAAATGATTTTGAATGTTAATGATAAACTAAATACTTGTAATTCACTGTCTTCTGGGTAGTTTCTCCAAGTACAAACTCTATTCAAAATAAGCCCTACAAATTCCAACACCTAGGAAAAGAGCTCCTTTGCATGTGCTCCTTATGAAATGTGCTTTGTGATAGACAGTCACTTAAATATTAACATAAAATGAAAATTCAAAGTGAGAAAATTTTGAGGCAACAGTTTTGTTCAAAATAAATATTAAATACTTTAAATGTTTGGTTAGATTTTGAATAAATGAAGTCAGGTAGAAAATACTTAACATAAATTCAAGTGTTCATCACAAATATTGTGGGACCAAATGTCATTTCAAATAGCACTCTATAAACTGATCAAAGAATAATTATCCATTGGAGTTTAATTTAAGCTTTATTAAAAAATTATGACTGCCTTTCTATGTAAATTACTCAAATATAAACATACATCATAGTAAGATATCATTTATTTATTAAAGAAATTTTATATTAACATAGAATTGCCAGAGTAACACAATTGATAAATAACAATAGTAGACAAGAATTAACAGTTCCTCAAAATGCATTCTATTCTAGGTAGAATATCTATTAATTCCATTATCTAATGATTCAAATGTTAGTTAAAGCAAGAAAATAGTATATTAGTAAGGAAAGTTGTAATGTGTCTGTATTGAAATAGTTCTCAATGAGTTAGTTCAGGATGCATCACTTACAACACATCTCTCATACTTGTCAGGGTGGGGCCTGTCCAGGTTGCAGACATTTGGCTTCTGCTTCTTTACTGTCAGTACTGATAGATAAATTCCTGCATTGATCCCCATGCCATGCTATATGGATCAGCTTTCAGCACACATTCCAGAATAATAAGCATGTATTTTGATGCAGCCTGTGGTATCTGATCAAAAAAAAAAAAGATATTAATTTGAAAAGTGTCACATGTTCTCCTAGAAACAAGGACTGAGATGGAGGTGTGTGAAGGAAATTTATTAGGGAATGCTTTTATGATCAGTGTTTGGGGGAAAACAGTAGAAACAAGATTGATCGGAAGGAGATATTGGACAGCAGTGCCTTCAGACCAATATCTATGCCAACTGTGACAGAATATTTGAGAGTAGAGGAGCCAATCAGAGCTTCTCTGAGTTTTAGGGAGAAGGCTAAGACTCTATACTCCTGTGTTGATCATCACTCAACATAGGTTGACTGGAGAAGGAGACATAAACAAAGGGGAGGACTGAGCTCTCCTGAAGAGGAATGAGCTCTCAGATGACAACTTTCTGAGCAAATCTGTCTGTCTAATATGGGAGGAGGGTGTGCTATGTAGCTTGAACAGCAGAGTAGGACATGAGTGTCCTCTCTTTATGCTACTTAGAGCCACTTGCTTAGTTTGAGTCCTGGCAACAGCTACTTCAGTGCAGTGGGGCCTCTTTTCCCAGGGGAAAATATAAAAAAAGAAATATTAATGGGACAAAGGCAGCACAGCTGGACTAGAGGCAACACATAATCTCCATTCTCTACCTTACTAAATTCCTTAACCCTTATCTAGAAGCACAGGTGGGTCACCTGGTGGGGTGATCAAGACCCATCCCAGAGAGGTTCAAGCTTCTCTTTGCCATGTCCTGATCAGGCCATGGGTGCTGTACTTTTCCCTTTACCTACCATCATGATTTGGCAAGGTAGTACTAAGTGGTTCCCAAGTTAATCACCTGGTTACCAAATATATTTATCCCTACCATACCTCCTCCTAATGGCAAAAATTAATTGACACTATCAGTGTGATGATTCATTACTTGCCTGCTGATTCCTCAGCACTAGATGCATAAACATGAAATGCCCAGACAACAGCTGTAACTTAAAGTACCATGGGAATTTCTCTTGCCTTGTGCCTTAGTGGAAATATTCCTCTTTTGAGAAATAGGAATCTAATTCTACAGAGCACAGAGTTATGAGAATGGAATCACAAATTCCTCCAGCAAGTCATGGGAAGTGATGGTAAAGTGGGATACTCTTGCTTCTGTCCCTTAGTTATAGATCTCTGCATATACCTGTTGGGAAAACAGGAGCAGAGCATATAATGGTAACTGAATTAGCATGTATTTTTCCAGAATTTTGAAAAAGGGTGACCAACCTCTTACAACACTATTCCCAACCTGGTACCTCAGCTATGCTTTCGCAAGGCTGTTCCACCAGTCTTTAGTTGATCCATGAATTCTATGATCATGGACCACTGATAGTATCTACTTTATATAAAAAGGGTGTCTGAATCTGAGGCAATATCGTATGGGATGAGGTTTCGGTGAATGGAACATTCTGAGCCTTCAGTGGTTTGTACTGGGGCAGTGGGGGAAGAAAGGCAAACTCAAGGGCAGAATAAATAATGATTGCTATGAAAATATATAGCTTTCCCATTTCATTGTGGAAGAGTTCCAATTTAATCAATTTACACCTAAGGAAGAGTTGGTATCCTTGAGGAAGAGTGCTATACTAGTTGTTCAATGTTAGTTTCTCATTATAGAAGACTGAACACTCAAAAATGTCAGCAATGTGATAAGGCTTAGTGAACAGAAACCCATTTGTAGCCTACAGCTCTGGTTCTTTGGGTGCTCCATTCATGTACCTCCAATGCCTGCTCTGGAGTGGTCTGTGACAAAGACTGATATCAAGTGGTTGAGTCATCCTGTCTATTTGGTAATTTAATGTCTCTTCCAAGACTGATGGGCTCTGGTAGGCATTAAGAATATAGTAAGAATACAGCCCTCATGTTTTGTGACCATCACTGGCACGACCTTTCACAAAATTATATACCATATCTTCATTTCCTGTATTTTGACCTTTTTCTTCTAGGTCTTGAAAAATAGGCCACACATCTACAACTGTCTATAACTCTGCATATATTCTAAATATGGGCTACCTCATTTGCCACACAAAGCAGATAAGAGATGTCATATACAAAGACTTGTCCTCTGAAGAATTTCCTCACATCACTGTGTTTCAGAGCCATCTCTGAGTGGAGGTGTAATGCAGGTATCATCCACTTTCAGCTGCATATATACTGAGATAATCTGTCCATGAACTAAGCTCAGATCTTTTTCTCTTTTGTCAGGATGTCATAAAGGGTCCACAGTGGGACTGTATGTGTGTGTTGAGGAAGAGACACTGTGCAGTCATTGTGGGTGATGTGACAGTCTGTTCATTGCTCCTGGAGCATGTTTGTGTCCTCTAATGTGCCTTTTGACTCTCAATGAAACAGGCTGACTAAACCACTGTAAGGCAAATCTTACCATGGAAACTCTGGTCACAGAATAGGGAAACCTAAATATAATGGGACTAATTGGATCCCAGGATGGGAGGGGCCAAGTGGCCACACTTACATTTTGGAAAAATGGACTCTTGAGGAGTTGAGAAAGTTGACTTGGATCACATAGGTTGTTATCAATAATGACACTGTATGACCCTGCCACCTGCATTCTCCCATTATTTTCTTTTGACCATAGTTCATGTGGGATGGTTAGAGATTACAGGATATAGAGTCAGATGAAGCATATTTCACTCTGCAGTTTCTTCATTCCAGACAGGTTGTTCTTTTATTTCATTTCTGCATCCTACTTTCTGCTGCCCAGAGTGCTATCACCACCTCAAGTTCTTCCATTATACACATGGCATTTGTTCTTATTTCTTTTTTTAATATGAAATTTATTGTCAAATTGGTTTCCATACAACACCCAATGGTCATCCCAACAGGTACCCTCCTCAATGCCCATCACCCACTTTCCCCTCCCTCCCACACCCCAAAGCACTCTCCCAAGAAAGCCTTTCCCAATTCCCAGGTAGGATCAGCTATTCCTCTTATATATGCTTCTAAAATGCTGCTTAGTTTCCTTTTATCACTTATGATTTGAAATAATATATGCCTGTGAAAAAGTGATGAAAACTAATTTCCTCTACTAAACAATAAGGGAAAATACTGTTTTTCCTTACCATTGTGTCCTGAGAGGCCAATATAGCCTTCTAGGGAGTAAAATCATGAAAATATCTGTAGAATAAATTAATGTTGCTATTTGTTTTATTTGAAATCTCTTGAAAATATTTTAGCCAGGATTCCCAGTTTGTGTTTTTAAGAAGATAATGCATGGAATGGAAATGTAAATCCATGTGCTTACTATAAGAAGATAGTAAGAAGAACTATCTATACTATACTATCTTATACTATACTATAAGAAGATTTTAAGAAGATAATGCATGTATGGAAATGTAAATCCACGTGCTTACTATAAGAACCTGTCTTCACGGGAGCCCATTTTGGCCATATTGTCAGCACACATATAATATCACTTATGCTTTCAGGACCTTCTTTATATGTTGTCTTTAATTATTCTCTCCGTGTTTCATTTGCATTGAATTTACTTCTTTGTCTCAATATGTAGCAACCTGAGAACAAAAATCCTTCGCATACTTTATTAGAAACCCTAGTGCAACTCGTAAAAAGAGAGACGCCCATTGGCATAAGGGACACATTGTTAAATGGATGCTTGACTATATTCTACATGTCACACTTAATTGAAAAGCAACCTTGAAATTCAATAATATCTCACTCAGAAAGCAGAAACTCTAAAATAAGTTAAAACACAGTGGTTTATGTCTTTTTGCCCTTATGACAGACTAGCCTGACTTAAGCAGTTTTGATTTACTCAAATCTCTTGAGACTGAAGTCACTAAAGAAATAGTGTAAGTCACTACTGCTGTATTTCAGTAAAGGCTAACATTTTGCCTCAGCACATGAACAAATTGGATCTTCAGAAGAGATATTAACAGAATTATAAATGATATTATCTTTGAATTTAGGACTTTCGGTTGAATGCTACACAACACGTTTACTCCCAGAAATTATAAAACCACATGGATGAAAACTCTGCCTTAGTATCAACAGAGATAAAGAAGAAGGAAAAAAAATAAACTTTTTAGAGGTTGAATTTTGTCCTTCTCACAAATAAGTTTTACTGTGAATCATAGACTCTATGTAAGTCATATAATTAATTTTTTAAAATATGCTCTTGTACTTTCACTTCCAGCTATGGTGAATTAGCATACAGCAGAACAGTACTTCTATTGAGAACAACTAGAAAGGAGAAACAAACTAAATTATAAAACAAAGGCATCTCCTCTTTAATGGCATGAGAGAGATAGTAAGGTTAATAGGAGTATAAGATTAGGGGACAAGTCAGAACCAAAACAAAAACTGCTCATAAAGGATATATTAATATGGAGATCCTGAGCAAGAACTATATTTTAGGAGGCATAGAATCTTAACAATTCTTTCCATGGTGTTGGAAAACAGAAGTTGAAATTTAGGGTAACCAATGCATCAGAACTTGAGACGTTAAGATACCAGGGAGAAGCAAAGTGCATAGATATGAAGCCAACCATCTAGGCTGGCTTTCTCTCAGAGAAAGATTTTGCCAAAGCATAAATTGCCTGGGTCACAAGGCGCAGCAGCTGTGCAGAGTCATTGAAAGGCTCATCACCGTAGGCAGGTAACCACTGGAGTTGAAGGCCAACCATAACAGAAAAGTTTGCTAAACATTTTCCACTGGGCATCCTGGAAGAGGTTACTGTGTGGGTGGCACCTTAGCGGTAACTGTAAGAACGAAAGGTTAATTGTACCTTATATTTTGAGGTAAGATAATCAGTTTTAATAAGGATGTTGTACACTATTAATCCATTTCAACTAGACTCATCATGCTATTTTTCTGTCCTCAATGAGTTTTCTGTTACCTTCATGGGAAAAGTTTTTGAAATTTTCGGAATACCACCACACCAGATGTCACTTTTCTAAGTAAACCTGTAAACGTCTCTCCTTAGCCAGTTGGCACAATGTTAAATTTGTCAGTGGAAAGTATTGGAAAGATACTGCTGGAAGAAGGGAACTGTCTTCCTGTTTCCAGCAAGCTTTTCTTCCCTGCTCTGGCATCAGTGCCAGAATGTGGCTGAAATCCACCATATGGTTCTCACCCTCCAGAGAACTCTAGAGGCACTCCAGCAGACAGCTCTCCTGTGAGCTTCAGTATTATGTCACTGGGCAGCTTCCTGGTAGGTCCTGCTGACACATTAGTGAGAGGTTTCTCAGTGCTTCTTCCCAGCACCCTAGAAATCTCCTCATCAAGATTTACCAGTGTCCCATTGGGCAGTTCCCTGATTTTCAATCCTTGACTATGGCACCTCAGTGAACTTCGCCATCCGGTAGTGGAGTAAAAAACACATGCTTTCCAATGAAGCTTGCATCTCAGACTTGGTGAGAGGGAAGATTCTCCCAAGTTTGTCCTTTTCTTGGGTACTCTGACTCAATCTCAGGATTGATCCTTAGATCTATTATTTTTTTTTCCCTCTAGCATGCTCTTTAACTCTGTTTAATTAATAGATATCAGTTCGTAGTTTTTTGAGTTAAAAATCTTGAGTTCAAATTACTGATGTGATTTCTGTCCCCTAACAGGACCCTGACTAAAAAAATCCACCACCTTATTTTTCTATCTACCTTAATATTGACCTATACCTCTTACTTATATCCACTCATACCCTACCTATTGCTTGTCCCATGGCATATCACCTCATCTCATTATTCCTGCTAAGACACAGCCACATAAAGTGATAGCTACCTGTAGAAAAAAAATTTAATTATTGAGGAGAAATCAGCAGCCCACATATGAAGGACTGGTTTTATCATGTTCTAAGACATCTTATTTAAAAATCAACAAGAAAAAAAAATCAACCTAGGATATCTGAAATTCCTTCCCAGAAGATGCTATAATGCAATCATCCTCATAATAGGAGTTTTCTGTTCAGTGAAGATGTCATTGAATTTGTTCCAAGTTATGTATTTGTCTTAACAATATTCTGACAAGCAATTTTTAAGTAAGGATGATTGGCAGATTTGGGCAAATTACACATGTTACAATAATAAAAGAGTCCTAATAATTTTATAGATGATGAAAATGTTTACTCAATCATAATAAATTAAATTTTAGAATGTTTCCTAAAGAAAAGTTTATACAGTTGAATTTGTTCTCACTTTTATGACTTTTATTTTGATAGTGCTTTACAACATGATTTTCATATCAATATTTCATTTAAGGTTTGAGGACTTAAGGTAAAAGAAGAATTGGCAGGGTGAGATTGTCTTCATTTTTTTCTTGATCTCAGATCCACGTCTATAAATGAATTTTTGATTCAAACAAAGTATCCACAACTAATGAAAATTATTGCATATTTTATACTGAATTAAGACTTACATTTTCTGGGGCGCCTGGGTGGCGCAGTCGGTTAAGCGTCCAACTTCAACCAGGTCACGATCTTGCGGTCCGTGAGTTCGAGCCCCGCGTCAGGCTCTGGGCTGATGGCTCAGAGCCTGGAGCCTGCTTCCAATTCTGTGTCTCCCTCTCTCTCTGCCCCTCTCCCGTTCATGCTCTGTCTCTCTCTGTCCCAAAAATAAATAAACGTTGAAAAAAAAATTAAAAAATAAACCTTACATTTTCTTACCTTCATTACCAGTGGGGATAAAGAAATTTCTCCTACCTGTTATTTTGTGGCAACAAGAAGCCTTTTAAGCAATGGAGAGGTTGTGAGTACCATCAACTATCCCCATTCACACATGAGCATGAAACTTAAGCAGTGAAAACCAGAGACCAATGTATTTTTGCTTTAAGTTTTTATTTAAATTCCAGTGAGTCAACATACTGTGTAATATTAGTTTTAGGTATACAGTTTGGTCATTCCACACTTCCATAAAAGACTCAGTGCTCCTTACAACAACTATTCTTTAGTACAACTACTTGGGTACAACTGAAACTACAGACAGCTACTAACTACATATTCCTGTGATGGCTGAATACTGAAGAACCTTTTCTGATACAAACTTTTGTAATAAGCTTTCAAATGATCAAACATTACTAAGAAGCATTCTTAGAGATGATCCAGAAAGAGTATGCAGGATTTAGTCACATTTCTTCTTGAATTTTTAATAACTAGTTTTTTAATGTTTATTTATTTATTTTTGAGAGAGAGAGAGAGGGAGACACAGAATCTGAAGCGGGCTCCAGGCTCTAAGCTCTCAGCACGGAGCCCAGTGCAGGTCTTGAACTCACCAACTGTGAGATTATGAACAGAGTCGGTGTCTGATGCTTAACCGACTGAGCCAGCTAGGATCCCCTCTTCTTGAATTTTTAAAAAGAATTAAGTAATTTCCAAGACCACTGGGAAAATGAATTTATTCTCACCATACTATTTCAAACCTATCTTTACTGAGAGTATACAGTTGTGACTTAAGAAGTATTGGGCAATTGGAAAAGAGTACCACCTTCTTTGCAGTTGAACCCGGTTCCTTGTCTTGCTCTTAACTTTTACTGGAACTGCTTCCTGAAAAAATGGTAATGATAATAAAATAATGATGCCACTTTAACTCTTGTATACTTCTTTCTAGATTAAAACACATTTCCAATAATACTAAGAGGTAAACAACTTTTCTCCATCTGGAATGAATAAACTGAGGCTTAGGGAGAGTAAGGGCTTTGTCAATGCCATAATGTGTGTGGAGAGCCTAGACCCAAACCAAGGACTTTGGATGCTGGCAAAATTAATGGCTTTTAGATCATAAGATGCAATTTAAGATAATAATGTCGATAGCAACAATACTATTTAATGTGAATTTACTGTGTGATAAGGAATGTAACTAGTAGTTCACGCATGGTACAATCTAATCTCCACAAACAATCCATGTGACAAGTATTCTAAGTGTATATATCTAAGCCTAAACATACCTTAAAACTTCGGTTTGGAAGCATAATTCGTTCTGGAAATATGGTTGTAATCCAAAGCACTTGTATATCAAAGCGAATTTTCCCATGAGAAATAATAGAAGCTCAGATGATTCATTCCACAGCCCCAAAATATTCATATAAAAATTATTACAATACTGTAATATAATACAAAATAATAAATAAAATACAAAAAAAAAGAAAAATAAGCAAATTAACCTTTATTTCCTTTGAAAATCTTTGTGGCTGGTGTGAGAGAGACAAGAGAGAGAAGGATGTAGGATGACTTTCTCTATCATTAATGAAATCACAGTTATATTTGGCCCCATGGAGTCTTCTTTTTCATGCAACTTTAACAAGGAACCTATCCAGGGACACTTGTTTTTGCCTCCTTTTGAAGATTTCAGAGAAATGTGACATTGCATTGTCATTAAACAGATTCATTGCTCTCACTGCTACAGCCTTATAAATATATTGTATTATATGGACTTCCCAGCACTTAGTTCTGTTCTTGGTGTACCTACCTGTTCACAAAGGAACTCTGATTCTGCCATAGAAAGCTTCCAAGGATAAGGACAAGATGCTAATTTCTTTCTTTTGAAAAGAAACACAGGTTAATTTATCCATTTGTTTAACACATATTTACGTAGCAAGTATTTGTGAAGCATGCCATACAGGAAAATGGTAAATTTCATTTATATTTGAGCTGTTTTAAAAAAATACCTTTCAGTAAAATTTTATTGTTGACCTAACTATGTCTTACACATTCTTTCTAAGGTTTATTCTAAGATATTTTATGTATTGTTATTGTTGAAGTTATAAACGAAATTAACTTTTAATTATATTCTCTAAATTTGAAAAGGACTAATTTTTATTATGTTTTGCATCTTTGTGTCTAGGGAAATGTTACCATACTTCATGGAATTTAAGAAAATAGTGGAAATAAAAACGTGTTCATCTTGCCTATGGCCAAGAAAAAAGAGGAAAAATTATAAAGCTTAATACTTTGTTATACATGGCATATTAGAAATTCTGGTAAGAGAAATATTAAGTTTACAAAAGATTCAATTTACAATATCTTTTATTAAACTAGTCACTTCTAAGAGTTATAAATAAAGAATGTACAATTACAAAAATGTAGAGCTGTCTCTTATCAACACAAATTAGCCAACAAATTATATTCAAGTAGCTTTCCACTTTTCAATGTAGAATTAATCACAGAATCATCAGGCCCTATCAGTTGTGTTAACGTTTGTTGACCTAAATCTGAAGAAGACACAGATTAGCCTCAAAGAGTTTATAACTGGACAGCCTTACCACTAAATATAGAAATTCTGAAGCAACGTGATAAATGCTATTATAGAGATATTCTTATTTAATCAATACTTTTTTTTTTAAGAAAAATGAGCATCTAATGAAAGCAATGAGTGTCCTGAGCCTGCCATTGATTATTTTAGATTAAAAAAATACACCTATTTTTCCATGTGTGTGTGTTCTAGTGAAATTATTTTAAAATCCCTTCCCTGGGTTTATTTTGCTCCAACTCTTGTCAATCTTATTTTTAATACGACCCTTAAGGATTCACCTTATACTTTTTGAAGATCGGAGTCAATAACACAATTCTGTTGGGGGAGAGTATTTAAAAGTTGAAAACATTTGTTTTAGTCGTTTGTTAAATTATTTTCTTCTACAGAAATTCCTGTGATTTCTTTGAATGAAATGTGTTCTGTATCTCCCTGGTAATTCTTCTCCCAGACACTTAGTATCTAAGAGAATATACCATTGCCTTCCCTGTTCCATTCATGATATCCAGGTCCAGTGGAAGCAACCCATGCGGATGTAGAAGAAGTGGTGCCCACAAGTGGCATTTCACTGTTTGCATGGTTGTATCAGCAACTTTAGAGTTACTTTACCCAGGTTCAAATTGTCACGTCACCACTCCCCAGGTTCATTTCGGCAGACATGTATTCAGTTTATTTTTCTGTGCCCAGATACCTTCTAGGGTCGTTATGACTCAGGAGGATTAGACAAGGCAAAACATGGAAAGTAGTGAGCACATGCCTAACATATGACATCTATTCAAAATATAATTTATTTGATAATGATGCAATTGTATGCATAGCATTTGCTTCATTTTTATCTCACAATACCTAGAATTATTATAAGAAAGAGTGCATGCTGGAGGTACCTGCTTCTAAAAATAATTTGAAAAGCTGCCACCATGTACTTTTTGTGAATGGAAGTGAGAGATGAAACCTAGAAAAATCCTTCAGTAGATTTTTTATAGTCTCTGGTGTCAATAATCATTTTGAACAAAGTGTTTCTCAAATGTAAATCCTCAGTAATGACTTGTTCTGGCAAATCCCTGTGTTTTCAGTAGTCTGTTGTCTACTCCTCACACACTCCACTTCAAAGTCAGCTTTCATGGCACCCAACTCTGTTTCATTTGGAAACTGTTCCTCCTTCATTTTCCCTCTCTTTCTCCTCCTGTATACCTGAGTACTGCTCTCTAGCCAGCTATTCAAGGTAGAAATCAGGTCTTAATTTGAATTTACCTCCTCATTTGGCAATTTCAATAATATTCAGCATTTGTGCTGTATGGTTCCCATGAGTGGTCAGTATTTTCACAGCTAGCTTAATGCTATCTCTCTCACACTCCAGACATGTTTTTCTTTAAGGAAAAAACATGATATTTACATATTTTTAATATTAAATAAAGCTTGTATAAATTCCTAGCTTCATCAGCTTTGTATCTTGGACTCTCTATCAGGAAACAAAACAAGAAACAAAAACCAGATGTATATATTCAACAATGGCCTAATTACAAGACTGGAAAGTCTCCTATTCTCTCTCATTTTCAGTAATCTCATTCTGACATATCTTTGGGCTTCTTTACTGGTTTTCCTCCTATCCTAAATGTTTTCACTCTGTTTTTAAAGATGTAGGTCCACTATAAATAAATGCCAATAAATCATCAATATCTTAGACATTGCGAATACAATGGGAATACACTGTTTAAGATTGTAATTCTGTGGCAATATATACTCAACATTTATGCACACACACACGCACACAGAAGATAAGTGCAAAAGTAGAGTGAGAAATACTATGATATGGAAACCTGAAAAATTATGATAAATAAATGCTTGCAAGGGATTCTGACAGAGCAGAATGTGTAAACTACGAGACATTAAGAAATGTTCTGAAAACTCGATTTGTATGGGAGAGCGGAATCTTGAGTAAGGAATGTAAATGAATAGGAATTTGAAGAATTGAAGCAAGCAGAGAATAGAAGTGGATTTTCTCTCTTGCCACGGTGCAGGGTCTTGGATTTATCCCAAGGATAATCAAAAGTTATTGTAGGAACGTAGACTGAAGGTAATTAATTACAACCGAGTTTTGTAGTATGGCTTTAACTTCAGTGTAGAATTAGACCACAGAGGGAGAAAGGGGAAGCAGAAACACCCACCAAGAGTCAAACTGTATCATAAACTAGATGAAAAATTATGACTTAAATACAGCTAATGCCAATGAAGATGGGAATATATGATTTATAAGATATTAATATACATAATAGGTTTTAGAGACATGAGAAAGAAGTAAGGAAAATGGAGAAGTCAGGAAAGACACGCACATATCTGATTCACTCAAAGTGAGGGTTAGCAATCACCACGACTGTGATAAAAGACAGGGGAACCCTTAGGGAAAATACAATATTATGAATTTAGTATTGTAACTGTTGAGCTTCAGGTGCCTATTCCACCTGTTCAAATACCAAGAAGATATTTGTAAACATAGGCCCAGACTTCGGGAGAGAAATTGGGGCTGAGAAAATTTTCTGAGAGTTACAATATAGAGATTACAAATATTGCCACGGAAGGGAATGATTTCTACCGAGATGATGGAAGAAGTGAGAAGAGAGTCTAGGACAGAATGTTGATAATATCAGAGAATATTTAAAGAAAAAAACAACCCCTTCTGCTACAACCCACATCTTTGTAACTTAACATAAACATTTCTTTGAGGACATTATTTACCTGAAGCACTGTTATCTGTAAGCTACTAATTTTGTTCATACTCTATTAGAAGATGAAAAAGGAAACACAGGGAAAACGAAGAGCCTTCATTTTCTAATTATCATTCAACCAGTTCGCAATTAATTGCTTATCACACCTTCCTCCTCCTGTGAGGATCATGCCATTCACCTACGGCACATTTACTTTAACTAATGATTAAAGAAAAAAAAATATCTATCTTAGAATACTTGTATAATTGCTATAACTTAATCTCTTAAACTTCATACTGTCTTTTGGTATCTCATTTACCTTCTATCTTTGTTGAACTCTTAACCCAAGAACCTGAAATCCATAGCTCATACCTCTCTGGACAAAAGACTCAAGTCCATTGACTTCTTGATTTTTTTTTAATAGTCATATGCGCTTTGCTGACCCGACCCCAAAATCAATTCAGTGTCTAGTTGTCCCTTCTAATTTTTAACTTACTAAGAATCTCTGGGTACACCCACAGAAATTAGTAGTTTGATATCTCAAGAAATATATCATTTCCAATATGAACTTCCCTTTTTTTTTTTGTTCAGTAATGTCTAAACTCACATCACTCTCTAAAATTAAGTCTTCTCTTCTGTTCCACTTCCCTTGAAAGAGTAGACTCAAATGTTCTGTGCCCTTAGTTCCTCCTATGCAGTCTTGGATCTGCAATCTGGCTCCAATCGCATACCTCTAAAGAAACAGCTCTTTATGATTCAGCAGTGTTCTTCTGGGGCCAAAGATTTTTGATTACCTTCAATGTATCCATGAGGGTAGAGCAAAGGTGTATATTTCTGTGAGATTAGGTACAAAGAGATCACTCCCTCCTTCTTGGCTAGACAAAAGCACAGTCTCCATTCAATCAGATACCAGTGCCCAGACTCTTATTTCACATGATATCTCTGTCCAACCAAAGCCTATCTACCAGAATAAATAAATAATACACACACACACACACACACACACACACACACACATACATGCATACAGTTCTGAGAACACTAAATACAATAAATACACTAAATGCAATAGAGAAAACTATTCCAACCACGAGAATGCAGATTGTAAAGAACATTGACAGTCCTATTTTCTTTTTTAATCTTTATTTCCACAGTCGCAGAGGTAAAGACCATGTAATTTTCAATCTACTTATACAAATCCCACACATTATATAATAAACTTACCTTAAAAAGATGCTAACCCAGAGGTAGTCAGAGCTAAAACAACAGATTCCTCTTATTTCTTTAAACTGGTTGAGTTTTATTTTTATTTAAATGTACATAAATCAGTTAAAATAATCCATATATCCACCTTGAAAATTTGTTTTAGAAATTAAAATCAGACAAAGTATAATTTAAATTTCGGTTGCAAAAATTTAGGTATGGGTTTTCACTAAAGTGTGTTCAAACTACAGAATATGGTGACTATATAACAACTTATTGGTCCATTGTCATGCAGATAGACAGTTTTTGCCCATTTTTAAAAAATGAAAACAAATAAAACTTCTATGAACATTCTTGTACTTTCTTGAACCTAAGTTCAAAAGTTTCTCCAAGGATTATACTGAGAAGAGGAACAGATAGGTCATGGAGGATTTTATTTTATTTATTTACTTGTTAATTTTTTAATGTTTATTTATTTTTGAGAGAGAGAGAAAGGGATCATGACTTGAGCTGAGGTCAGACACCCAACCAACTGAGTATCTCAAGCACCTCAGTCATAAATGATTTTAATGTTCAATCCTACACAACAATACCAAATGGGTTTCCAACTTTTTTTTTTTAATAAATGTCCATTGCCATCAGCAAAATGTAATAGTTGCATATAATCCACATCCAATCCAACATTTCTGCCGATGGATCAGTAAAATATATTGTCTCATTTTGTTCTTAATTTGTCTTTTCTGTTTCCTTATGCAGGAGAGCATACTTTTCTGTGTGTGTGTGTGTGTGTGTGTGTGTGTGTGTGTGTATAATTATATATATGTATGTCAATTTGTTTTTCTATGTTTTTCCTTCTATCACACTAATTTATTATTGTCTTTTTACAGTAAGATTTGATTGCATGCTGGAAAAATTGCCCCTTGTCATTCATTATTAGTCTCAGTTGTCATATTTCTTATATAACCCTATTGAAATTTTGTTTGAAATTATAATAAATCTAGAAGCCAATTTGAAGAGCTCAGATGTCTGTATGATGCTGACATTTCATGTGAGTAAATATGGGATATTCTCCTTTAATTCAGTCCTTATTTAATGTTTTCAATAAAGTTTTACAGATTGACGCACAGAGGTTTTTCATATATGCTGTCATTTTTATTCTCATTTAAATGTCATTGCTAATGTCACTAGTGTTATTTAAAATTCTAATTTTTATTTATGTATTAAAAAATTGTTAATGTTTATTTAAGAGAGAGAGAGAGAGAGGGAGAGAGAGCATGAGCAGGGGAGGGGTAGAGAGAGAGAAACACAGAATCCGAAGCAGGCTCCAGGCTCTGAGCTGTCAGCAGAGAGCCCAATGTGGGACTGTAATTCATGAGCTGTGAGATCACAACCTGAGCTCAAGTCAGATGGTCAACTGACTGAGTCACCCAGGCGCCTCCAATTCTAATTTTTATACTATGGGTTACTGTTTTAGAAATGTAGATTATATTTGTAGTGGAATTTTTTTAATAGCTAAAAGATTTTCCAGGTTTTTAAAATTTTTCTTGAGTCACTGTGATAGTTTCTATTGTATTTAGGATTTCACTATTTTTTCTAGGTTTTTAAAAAATTAGTTTTGTGTTGTTCATAGTATGGTATGTTAAATTCTTGCATAAGATTTGAATCCAGCGTGTTTTATTCCTGCTATATTGTGTATGGGTGCCACACTCTCCTTTTCTTGATCAACTTGTAAATATTTTGTCTTCAAAGAACCAATTTTTAATTTTTTTAATGTTTATTTATTTATTGAGAGAGAGAGAGAGACAGAGACAGAGACAGAGCAGGAGCAGGGGAGGGGCAGAGAGAGAGACACACAATCCAAAGCAGGCTCCAGACTCTGAGCTGTCAGCACAGAGCCCAACGTGGGGCTCAAATTCACAAATCACCAGATCGTGACCTGATCCGAAGTCAGACGCTTAACCAACTGAGCCATCCAGATTCCCCTAAAGAACCAATTTTTTAATTTAAAAGTTCCCTTTTCTGTGTCTTTCTGTATGTTACTTTATTTTTTCTTTCCATTCTCTGTCTTTCTCCTTCTCATCTCTTTCTCTCTCTCCTCGCTCCCTCCCTTCTTTCTTTTTTATTGGTGTAAAACAAAAAAGAATACTGGGAGAAAATACACAAATCAGAGGCATTCAATATGGTGAATTATCCCAAATTTAGTACTTATGACTGGCATACAAGCAAGAAATAAGAAAACAGCATCTCAGAAAGGACATTGTGCTCTTTGCAAGAGCCACTTAGCTGAGCTTGTGGTTCCTAACTTCACATGGATGGACGAGGGTGTAATTCTCCACCTCCCTTCTGTCCCTAGGCTTTGCTCTCTGGGCTGTACTGCTTACTTCAAGGGAATTCTTCTGAACTAAACCTGGCTCTTCCTTAAGTAATTCAAACTGATGTTTTATGACAGTTGGAGACCCATGTACATTTGTGAAGCCAGTAATAACTCAAAGAGAGTTTCTTCTGCAGGTGGAATTTCCTCACAGACATAATGGTTCAAGTACAGCTATTACTGCTTGTTATTACAGTTTATATTTTATTTTTTTAAGTTTATTAATTTTGAAGGAGAGAGAGAATGGGAGCAAAAGAGGGGCAGAAAGAGAGGGAGAGAATCCCAAGGTGGCTCCGTGTTGTCAACACAGAGCCTGAGGCAGGGATTAATCCCATGAACTATGAGATCATGACGTGAGCCAAAATCAAGAATCAGATGCTCAACCAACTGAGCCACCCAGGCACCCCTAAAATTAATATTTTAATCTTAAGGGAAGCAGGAGAGTATGTTCTTTGGGGGGAAAAAAAGCAAAATCTCTGAATTAGGCCCTTCAGATTTGAGTGGAAGCTGCACCACATATTCTTTGGATAAATATCTACAAATCATGTTCTTACACTTCAATTTCCTGGCCTCTAAAATACGAGCAATAATAGTACTTCTGACTGAGGGTTGTTGTATGGATTTAATGTACATAAAGCAAATACAATAGTGTGTGAAATGTAGCAAGCTATATAGAATTATTTACTATTATTACTAAATTAGTTTAATTAAAATACATTTAAGTCATTTGATGCCGAAAAAATATTTTTTGTAAAGGCAATTGTAACCTAACTAGAGCAAGTAACTGCTATAATCATGTTTTTATTTAATTTTCTGATTGACTCAAAAAAGGGTTTTTCCTTTTATAAAACTGTTATGATTGGATTTGTCATCTTCTTGTCAATGACTGTTTTAAAATGCTGACTTTGGTTTTAATAATTTGTCATTAAAATGTTTTCTTAGAAAAGTATTGTCAGAAATCAGAAAGCTAAAGTGAATCCATGACTACATAAATGACAGCATGACATAAAATTGTCTTTTTAAGACTATAGGCTTTTTTTTAATGCTACTATTCGGCTTTGAAATGCTTAAAACACATCAAACCTTTTTTTTTTTTACAGGGAATAAGCTTAAGATGAAAAAAATCATACTGCATTTGCCTCATTTCTCTGCAATTATTTATAATATGTCATTGACTTTTTTGGAATAGAAGTAAACAAAGCATCAAATATGGAATAATAGAATACTTGTTGCTTAACAAAATGAAATACAAATTTTAAAATTTAGTTTTGAAACTATGTCCTAGTTAAATTTCAAGAGTTGTTGTCTAAGTTGGCTTACATAAATAATTTTGAAATGCTACTGTGAATCAATAATATATAAATAATTATGGTTTTGTGTCCTGGATATTTCCATATGGTGCTTATTATTGTCTGTTATACATGATTGTATTCCACACTCCTGACATATTTTCTAGAAGTGGTAAGAATTCAAAAAAAATCAGAAAATGAATACCTTTATTAAATGTAGGTACTCCCCCTCTCTTTATACAGATACTTAGAAAGTGCAATATGTCTAAACATCTTAGCCCTTCCTAATGCTCATTTCACAGAGTCAAAGATTATTTTTAAGTGTTTTTATTTTTATTTATTTATTTAATATGAAATTTATTGTCAAAGGTTCCATACAACACCCAGTGCTCATCCCAACAGGTGCCCTTGTCAATGCCCATCACCCACCCTCCCTTCCCTCCCAACCCCCATCAACCCTCAGTTTGTTCTCCGAATTTAAGAGCAGAGTCAAAGATTTTAAAAAAAATGTTTATTTATTTTTGAGAGAAAGAGAGCATGCACGCCTGTGCAAGCAGAGGAAGGAAAGAGAGAGGGACAGGGGATCCAAACCCAGCTCTGTGCTGACAGCAGAAACTCCAATGCTGGGTTGCATCTCAAGAACTGTGACATCATAACCTGAGCTGAAATCAAGAGTCAGGTGCTTAAACCACTGAGCCACCCAGGCACCCCAATTTCCCCCTTTTTTTCTAAAAGCAAGGCATATCTAAATCATTTGGGTCCAGCCAAGAAGTCATCAAAACCAGTGATTAGGCATTTTATTTATATAGCACAAAATAAACTGTTATTTTAATACTGGAATGCCTTTTGAGCTGCGATAGTTGACTCACAAGTGGCATTTGTTGTGTGTGTGTGTTTGCGTGTGTTTGTTTAAATTGAGCATCAAATTTCAGAATTTGATTGACAATACTGATTTTTATGAAGCAATTTTAGTCTGGCTTAAAAAAATATAGAAGAATTTCAATTAAGCGACTAGGTGACAGAACGTAGGGAAAATCAACTTTGGTCAAAATCTAGATCTAGCAATTATCAGTTAGAATTTGTACCATGGTTTATAGAAAATTCAGAAATTCTACCTCTTTCTTCTAATGGAACAACGTGACAGGAAGTGAGACAAAAAGTGAGATGACAGAATATTTAAAAAAAAATGACCAGAGGGCAAAGGGGAACAATTGTTTTTATTAATCATGATTTAGAATAACAATAAACATTGTTTTTATTAATCATCTCGATGCTTGGAATAACCAAAAAGAAAAGTACAAAATAAAATATATAGTGACTTAGATCACTATAATTGATTTCTAAGTCTAAACTTCTACAAATTTAGCTTACTAGTTCCTAATGCAAGATAACATTGGTTTTTTTTTTTTTGTCACTTTGGAACATAGTATCAAATATTACGTGGTAAAATGCCATCATTTTATCAGCAATCGCTCTGGTGTATGAAATTTCTTTCAAACGTGAAAGCGAAATAATAATAGGATAGGCAGCCCTTACTATAAGAAAGTACTGATTATACCGATATCTGACAAACTTTAATTACTCTGATTTCCAGTGTAGGGAAACTTCTCAAACCTGAAGGTTGTCTCCACTTGAAATGCCAAAGAAAGAGAAAATTTGCCTTACCCATGTGCAAAGGGAGAGCTAGAAGAATGAAAATCTGAAACCTAAACACAAAGCTACAGGTTTTCACTTCACTTTTAATATTTATATATATATATTTAAAAAGATAGGTTATCGATTATAAAACAAATTAAGTAACTTCTAGATTATTGGCCAGCTCTCATTCCACTGGATCCCTCCAATTTTGCATAATAAAGGTGGATTATTAATTATGGTAATAAGATATGATTTTATTTTTTAATTTAAAAAAATTTTTTAATGTTTATTTGTTTTTGAGACAGAGAGAGACAGAGCATGAAAAGGGGAGGGGCAGAGAGAGAGGGAGACACAGAATCCAAAGCAGGCTCCAGGCTCTGAACTGTCAGCACAGAGCCCGACGCGGGACTCGAACTCACGGACCGCGAGATCGTGACCTGAGCCGAAGTCGGCCGCCCAACTGACTGAGCCACCCAGGCGCCCCAAGATATGATTTTAAAAACCAATCTAGTAAGAGACAAAAAGGGGTCCTCCAGGCAGTTCTTCTTTACTGTATGTCATTTATGTAGGCACTTTTAGGAACATAAGAGATTATTAGGCAAAAAAAAAAAATCTACGGAAAGTATCCATGTTAGAGATAATTTTAATTAGTTACAGAACAAATGAAAAACTTGAGAAATAAGAAACATAAAAATATACCTGATGTTCAGTGCATAGGTTCATTTCATTTACTGGGTAATTCACTTGACTAGTACATTCAGAAGACAAGACACAGTGATATCCGATTTCTTAAAGGTTCCAGGGTTACCACCGTTCCAGGATTTGAAATAATAAAATAATAAATTGTTCCCCTACTGTTCAGTTTATTTCTAATTATTGGGCTAATAATACAAATCTTCCAGGTGCAAGTTTGCCTTCTGATATCTTGCCCTAAAGTAAAAATAGCTGCTTAACCATAGCTAAGCACTGGGATTTGAAAAATATAAAAGAAAAAATTATTTATGAGAATCTTCCCCCCAAATGTAATAATTAACACCTAAGAATTTATACTTGAAACAATTCACCATCTTTTCTCTAACAAAGTTACCGTCCCAGAGATAAATAATTTAAAGATATAGCCAAGCTGATACCTAATTAGCTCTTTGGTTTTTTTTTGGTTCTAATAAATTATTTATTTTCTCCAAACTTATTAAGGTATGACTTACATAAAATAAAATTCACTGATTTTAAGAATGTTGTTTGATAAATTTTAGCAATCGTATAAAATTGCATAACCTTCACCAAATGACACAAAATCTTTCTTTTGATGCTTTGCCATCAATCTCTTCTCTATTGCCTTTTTTTTAAAAATTTTTTTTTCAACGTTTATTTATTTTTGGGACAGAGAGAGACAGAGCATGAACGGGGGAGGGGCACAGAGAGAGGAAGACACAGAATCAGAAACAGGCTCCAGGCTCTGAGCCATCAGCCCAGAGCCTGACGCGGGGCTCAAACCCACGGACCGCGAGATCGTGACCTGGCTGAAGTCGGACGCTTAACCGACTGCGCCACCCAGGCGCCCCTCTTCTCTATTGCCTTTTAATAAATTTAATAAATTATGTATAAATGGAATAATATTATGTAGTCTTTGGGTTTGACCACTTTCACTTAGCATAATATTGTTGAGATTCAGCAATATTGTTGCTGTATCAATAGTCCATGGTTTTATATTGCCAAGAAGCATTCCAGAATATGTGAATAGCACAGTTTATTTTGTTTATCTATTCACTACTTGATGAACATCGCATTAATTTCAACTCTTAACAATTATGAATATTGTTTCTACAAGCATTCACGTAAAAGTCTCTGTGTTGAAATAGGCTTTAATTTCTCTTTGAAAATGTCCTAACAGTGAGAATGCTGAGCTGTATAATAAACAATTGTTTAACATCAATATACTCTGCCAAGGTACTTTCAAAGTGACTGTACGGGGAAGTCTGTGTGGCGCTGTTGGTTAAGTGTCTGACTCACTTTCAGCTCAGGTCACGATCTCACTTTTCTTGAGACTGAGCCTCATGTTGGGCTCTGTAGTGACAGTGAGGAGTCTGTTTGGGATCCTCTCTCCCCCTGTCTCTCTATCCTTCTCTTGCTCATGCTCTCTTTCAAAATAAATAAATAAGGGACACCTGGGTGGCTCCGTACGTTAAGCGTCTGAGTTCAGCTCATGTCATGATCTTGCAGTTTGTGCGTTAGAGCTCCGTGTGGGGCTCAGTGCTGAAAGCTCAGAACCTGGATCCTGCTTCAGATTCCGTACCTTGCTCTCTTTGACTCTCTCCCCCTCACCCTCTCTCTCTCAAAAATAAATAAGCATTAAAAAATAATAATAAATAAACCAACATTTTTTTAAAAATGGTTGTACAATTTTGCATTCCAAACAGCAACGTATAATGACTCTGTTTGCCTCATATTAAAGAAAGTGAAAAGACAACCTGCATATTGGCAGGAACATTTGAAAATTATATATGAGATAGGGCTCTATTATCCAAAATATATAAAGAACTCTTACAACTCAACAGAAAATACACATAAAGCAATTAAAAAATGGGCAGAGAACTTGTATAGATATCTTTCAAAGAAAACCTACAAATAGCCAAAAGAACAAGAAAAAGATTCTCGGCATCATTAATCGTCAGTGAAATGAAAGTCAAAATGGCAGCGAGATATTCCTTTAAATCCACTTGAGTAACTAATTTTTTTTTTCAACGTTTATTTATTTTTGGGACAGAGAGAGACAGAGCATGAACGGGGGAGGGGCAGAGAGAGAGGGAGACACAGAATCGGAAACAGGCTCCAGGCTCTGAGCCATCAGCCCAGAGCCCGACGCGGGGCTCGAACTCACGGACCGCGAGATCGTGACCTGGCTGAAGTCGGACGCTTAACCGACTACGCCACCCAGGCGCCCCCACTTGAGTAACTATTTAATAATAACAGTAATTTAAGTGGAAAATGACAAACATGGCAACGATGTGGAGGCACTGATTGCAACCTAGTATGTACCAGTATAAAATGGTATAAATGATGAGGGAGCATAATGCAAGCTGATAGGCCACAAACACCCCCCATCCCCAGGTGGGATGTGTGATGTTCTTCCCGCACTCCTGGCTGCCCAAGAACAATGGAAAGGGGAAAAACAAAGGGTTAACTGACAGGGATCATAGTCTCGCAGTACCTGAGTCTCCATCTACTTGCAAATATCCTAGTAAATTACAAGAAAAAGGCAATCTTATCAATAGCCTAATCTCCAGAAACCTGTAGACTCAGTTTCCAGGAGGCCCAACATCACCCCTCCATAGTGATGTTGGAAACAAAGGCAGAAGGAAATGGCAGATAAAATTAAATTTCCTTATTACCTGCAGTGCATTGACAAATACTTGAGGCAGGCAGAGTAAAACCTTTCTCCAGGAACTCCCTACTGTCTTAATGCTAATACTTTGCTAGAGGGAAAAATAACCTTAGCTTGACAATAGCTAGGCCTCCAGGATTCTGTGAGTCTCCTTCAGCATATGAAAATTTCATGGGAAATTTCCCCTGGACTTTACCTCCCCCAACTCCAGTGTCTGTAACCAGTCTCTCCTGATGGTCCGGAGGCAGCTCTTTCTGCCCATCAGTCCTGTCCCTCGTGCTTTAATAAAAATCACCATTCTGCACCAAAGACGTTTTCAGGAATTCTTCCTTGGACTGTGAGCTTTGGACCCCATGAACTCCACTATCATCCCCAAAACCTCATCACAAACACTGTTGAAACAGTTCGACGGTACTTAAAAAAAATTAAAATAAACATAGTATTACATCTACTTCTGCCATTCTACAACTAAAAACGAATTAAAGGGGCATCTGGGTAGCTCAGTCTGTTAAGTGTCCGACTTCGGCTCAGGTCATGATCTCACCGTTCGTGAGTTCAAGCTCAGCGTGGGGCTCTGTGCTGACAGCTCCGAGCCTGGGGCCTGCTTCAGATTCTGTGTCTCCCTCTCTCTCTCTTCCTCCCCCACCTGCTCTCTGTCTCTCTCTCTCTCAAAAATTAATAAACATTAAAATATTAAAAAGAAGAATTAAAAACAAGTACACGAATGTTCATAGCAGCACTATTTGCTGTAGCCAAAAGGTGAAAACAATGCAAATCTGAATCAACAGATAAACAGATAAAGAAAATGTGGTAATTGGGGCACCTGGATGGCTGCATTGGTTAAGCTTCCAACTTCAGCTCAGGTCATGATCTCCCCTTCTGTGAATTCGAGCCTTTCATCGGGCTCTGTGCAGACAGCTCAGAGCCTTGCGCCTGCTTTGCATGCTGTGTCTCCCTCTCTCTCTGCTCCTTGCCTGATCACACTCTGGTTCCCACCCCCTCTCAAAAATAAATAAACATTAAAAAAAAAAAAAAGAAAGAAAGAAAATGTGGTAAAGGCATGCCGCTAAATATCATTCACTGTAAAAAGGAATGAAGCATGGATACCTGCAAAAAATGTACACGAGTGCTGAAAACATTTTGTTAATCTCAAAAAAAAAAGACATAAATGAGTACCTATCATATCATTATATAAATATTCAACATACTTAAATCTGTAGAGACAGAAAGCAGCAGGTTGTCAGAAGCTCGGGAAAGGGGGAATTGGTGAGTGACTGTTTAACGGGTAAGATTTTCTCTGGAGGCCAGTGACAAAGTTTGGGAACTTGATAGAGGAGGTGATTGTACAATACTGTGAATACACTAAAGGCCACTGAATTGCGTACTTTAAAATGACTAGCTGGATTTGTTCACAGAGTGATGGTCTCAGAGTTTGCCACAGCCACAGAGGGCAAGTGCAATTGCTCAAGAACATTTGGGTCCCATGTTGGCACCATCTTTGCTAACATCCTACTGGAGAAAGCAAGCCACTTGAGCAGCTCACAGTCGAGAGATGAGGCTCCTTATCTTGATGGATGAAACTGTGAAGTCACTTTGCAAAGGGGCATGAATACATTTTTTAAAAATCCACCATTTTTAAAAAAATTTTGTGGCCATTGTTAAAAAATCCACCCACCACAGTAAAATGGTTTTCCCAAAATAAATATCATAATTGCAATACAAATAAAATAAATTTTCATAGTATAATGTATAGAGAACTTGAATCACTATGTTGTACACCTGAAACTAATGGAAATTTGTGCATCAGCTATACTCAGATTTTTAAAAATACAGGGCACCTAAGTGACTCAGTTGGTTGAGCATCTGACTCTTGATTTCAGCTCAGGTCGTGATCTCCGGGTCCTGGGACTGAGCCCTGCATTGGGTCCGTGCTGAGTGTGGAACCTGTTTGGGATTTCCTCTTTCTCCCTTTCCCTCTGCCTTTCCCTTGGTTACACAAACTCTCTCTCCCTCCCTCTCTCTCTCTCTCTCAATTAAAAAAAAATGCAATATTGCAAGGTAAATGTCTATAATATCTCCTATTTATATATTATTTTGCAGATTACACACAATCAATTTGGACAAATAATTGTTATTTGAGCAATTTTGCTCATGCATATTATATATAAACAAATCAAACAAATAGAATCTCCTCTTCATTTAAGCAATTTACTCAAGCCAATTCATTATTAATTTCATTGCTCAACCTAGCTTCTCCTTTCTGCACATCATATATATCTATCCATATAGAAGTGGATCAATAACTCTGGAAAATAGTCAGAAGTTAGGTTAAGAGTATAATAGTTGTGATGGTTAATTTTATATGTCCACTCAACTAAGCCACATGTTGCACAGATTATACATTATTTCTGTACATGTCTGTAAGGGTGTTTCCAAATGAGATTAGCATTTGAATTGCTAATGTAAATTATCTTCCCTGGCATGGATGGGCATCATCAAATTCCTTGAGGGCCTGAATAGAACAAAAAGAAAGGAAAAGGATTTTGCTTCCAGCCTGCCTACTTGAGCAGGGACATTGGTTTTCTGCCTTTGTCCTGGGACTTATGTACATATACATACCATGTATATTATGTTTATCAAAAATCAAATATATCATATATCTTCTATTTGTTCTGTTTCTCTGGGAAACCTTGACTAATGCAGCAGTTGAGGTCATCTCTGCCTCTTCGCTTATGGAGTTCAAAAACCCTTCCTAGTAACGCTACAAATGAGAACTAAAGCACCTGAGAATCAACTAACTACTCAGATATTTTAGTATTTAATGGGTGGAACAGTTCCCTGAGAAGCCATGTGTGTAAGCCAGTTTATCTTTCTCTCCCAGACTTTTTTATGCTTTGAGTTTTTAAAATTTCCCTAGGCAGGCTCGTGAGAACTGAGTGAAGGTGGCATTTCCTGGAACTTCGTTTATTGCCAGAGATCCATTTTCAATCTTGCATCAAATAGCAGTTTGTTTGGGGTTTTGCATTGCTTGATTTTTACATAGTTTTTGTTTCTTGGGTTGGTTTCCAGTTTTTGTTTTGTTTTGGTTCACCTCGGTCTTTTGTTTGTTGGTTTGTTTTGCTTTCCCAAAAGCATTTTAGTGAGTTCTGAAAGGATTATGCATTGTTTAGAAAATTCAGCCTCAATGAGGGGATATTTATATGAATGAGCCCCCAAATACCTCCTTCTATGATTTCAGGGCCATTTTTTTTTTCCAAAAGCTCTCAAGGGAAAACAATACGATCATTGCAGAAAGAGGCTGAATGACTTGTAATTTTCTTCTCCATCTTCCTCACTGGGATCTTTGAATGAGTATGCAAATGGCAGCAAACAAATAGTATTTTAAAAATCTCCTAATTGTAGACCTTTGTAGAGTACTCTATGACAACGTATGCTCTTGTATACAAGTAGAACTCCTTGTCACCAATCTTTACATCATCCAGCCATATGGTTAGTTGCTGCCCATAGATGGACACATACCCATACCTCTTGTCTCTCCTTCTGGGCAAAGTAAACAGGAAGACACAAAGTTTTAGTAATTGGAATGATTTCCCTTTCTCCTTTTCCTTCAGACTGCTCCTGAGGGAGTTGTCTACCGCAGCAATCTTGGCAGGTGCCAACATATCTTGCTGAGCCAATTAAACTTGAGCTTTTCTTAGTCATTCAGATTGTTCATTGGGAAATATGGAGACAGCCATGGATGCCAGCTGAGAGCGAGGTGGCAATATCAGCAGAAGAAAGGTCACTGGCAAGGTCAGGCAAGGTACTGTGTATTCAGGAACCCTAGGAGCCCCACACTATATGTAGCTCTAGCACTTCTGCTTGATGATGGAAGGAATGTTGATGGGCACACATAACTTTATGGCTTAAAGGTCCAAAGAAATGCAGTTTATGAAGAGCAGCTCGGACGTTCAGGCCTTATAGAAAGCAGTCAAAAGGAAGACAGTGATCCTCAAAGGGAAAATAATTATTTGAGGAAAGGGGCAGGTCTGTGCTCCAAAACCATGGCAGTCTTCAGTGTAATTCTTTATTTTTTTTTTATTTTTTAATGTTTATTTATTTTTGAGAGAGAGAGAGAGAGAGAGAGAGAGAGCATGATCATGAGAGGGGCAGAGAGAAAGAAAGAGAATCTGAAGCAGGGTCTGCACTGTCAGCACAAAGCCTGACACGGGGCTCGAACCCACGAACGCTGAGATCATGACCTGACCCTGTAATTCTTTAATTAAACCTTGCTACCAACTATATAGAACATTGGAATTTGCCACATGTTGACTCAAATGCCAAGTGACAGAGTTGCCAGTTATGCAGACAGGACAAATGGAGAGACTTTCTCAACTCTATGATCACTAAAAAAAAACAGGCAACCTTACTGTTTTCTACAATAAGTGGGCAGGGGAAGTAATTTCTAAATGTGCCAAATTATTTCTTGTGTTTCTTTGTAAAAGAAACCACTATATGTATATATACATATACACACATGGTACACACACACACACACACACACACACACAAGGCAAAACCTTGGATTGCAAGTAACTTGTTCTGCAAATGTTCTGCAAGGTGAGCAAACATTTCTAATAAATTTTAACTTGATAAATGAATGATGTCTTGCAATACACAAGTAGGACATGATGCCGAATATCACATGATCACAACTGAGCCAAGGGTTCTTGAAATTCACTTTGATATACAATTCTTTGGATTACAAGTGTGTTTCTGGAACGAATTATACTCACAAACCAAGGTTTTACTATATATTCCATCAACATCTACTTTCACATTTAAGAGATTCATCCATATTGATGAATATAACTTTGGTCATTTGTTTTAACCATTGTATTTTATTTTATTATACATGTATATACAATACTTTTGTTGTCAGGTAGACTGAGGCCACTTATCCAGGGCCCTGAGGCCTCTACCCAGCACATTCCCAGGATGTCGCCAGATGTCCTTGGTCTTATTGCAAGAGAGGATTCAAGTACAGACCAGAAACAAGGTTTGAGTGGTGCAATAGGAAAGTTTATTAAAATGAGCGTATTCTTGAGATGTGAGAATGAGTGAGACAAAGGGAGTACTGTCCCTGGGATTTGGGTCTCTATCTACTATTGACAGTTGTTAACCAAGGGGTGGAAGCTTGATGACATGGGGAGGGGACTTATCAGGAGGAGGGTTTCATACCTTTGTTACCTTACCTGGTCAGAGTCTCTGGCCCTCTTTCTCTTGGGTCTGGTTTGCTCTGGCTTCTTGTAGCTTTGTTTTGGAAGTGCTGTCAGGACAGGTCTCTAATTCTCCCTTATAGTGGGCCATGACTTCCCCACGGCTGGCCTCTAGGCATCCTGTTAAAGCCTAGCTAAGTGCCTAGTCTAACACTGTTATCCATTTTACGGTACATATGTATTTGGACTTTTCTCCCACTTCTCTCTAAGCATGGCTGCTCTCCCATCTTTTGGTGAAGAAACAATCTAAGAATTTAATAGGATCATAGGATTCAACATTTTCAACCTTATTAGTTATTGCCAAAATGTGGATGCAATTTATAGTTATTCTACATCCTATACAGCTTCTATTGGTGTTGGAAATTATATTTACCTGTTTTATGGTTGTGAAATGGCATGACATTGCAGATTTGGTTTGTGTTTTCTCAATATAAGTTTCAGTGAAATTCAAGTATTAATGAACAATTTGTTTTTTCTCTTCTGTCAAATGTCATATTAATCATTGTGTTTTTGTTTTATTATATATTCTACTTATTACAAGAGGGTTTTTCCCCCATATCTTTTGCATGTTATCCCTTAAAGTTATAGGCACGGATACTTTCATCCATCTCCCAGTGATGCTTGCTTTACTTTTGATCAGCGTGAAATCTTATTTTAATAAATCAATTGTTTCTCTCATCATTTGCACTGTGTCTAGTTGAAGAAATTTTACTTTACTGTACAATCATAAAGATATCCCCCCACGTTACCTTCCAAATGTTTTATAGATTTGAATTTTATATTTAAGACTATAATCCTCCTGGAATTGGTTTTTGAGTATGGTATGATGTAGGGTTTCAATTTCATTTTTTTCATATTGTTAACCAAAATTCTAGAATCCTTTATTGAATATTTAGTCTACCCAAGGACCTGGGGTGCCCTCTTTCACAATTCAAGTTTCCATACATACCAGGACCAGGGAATGATTTTGGAATATTTATTATGTTTCATTTGTCTATTTATTAATCCTGGAAAAAGAGCATACAGTCTTCACCACTAATTATTTGTGATGAGTTTTAATAGCTACAAGGAAAGTCTATCCATCTTCTTTAGGAATTTGTCAAAAAATATTCTTGATTTTCCTTTTCTGGATAAGCTTTCAATGCTTATCTCTTTAATAATTCCTGTTGTGTTTCTGGGTGAAATTGCAATGATCTAAATTGTTTTCACAGACCAGACATTTAATAATATTGAAACTTCTAATCCAGAAATGGTATATTGCTGCCTTTGCAAAATTTTTAATGACCACGTTTTCCATAATAATTTTGCACATGTTGAGTTACACTTTTTTATACATATTTAGTAACAATTTTTCTAAGGTTAAGATATATAATATATATATATTTTTTTCTAATATATTTATATAATGTAAGTAGGTATGTATCTATCTAAATATGTTTTTCAAATGGTATTTTATAAACTTTATTTACTAATGGTTACTGGCATATGGAATTGCAAGTCTACTCAATCTACTTTTTTAAAAAAAATGTTTATTTTTGAGAAAAAGCATGAGTGGGGAGGGGCAGAGAGAGGGGAACAGAGGATCTGAAGCCGACTCTCTGATGAGAGCAGTGAGCTGAATGTGGTGTTTGAACTCACAAACTGTGAGATCATGATCTGAGCCGAAGTAGGATGTTCAACCAACTGAGTGACCGAGGTGCCCCTACTCAATCTGTATTTAATTATAGATTTTGTATTCAGCAATACACTAAACATTCTGATTAGTTCCAGTTTTTTAAAGGTGTTTTTCTTTTTGGTTGTTTATGTAGTTTATCAAATGTAAATAATGAGTATATATTTATCTTTTCAATTATTAACATTTTTATTCTATTATTACAGTGTACTGGCCAAAATTTGAGCCAAAACATAAATATGGGTGCTGATTTAATGAATCATTATCTTTTTTGAAATCTTAAGAATGTGTTTTGGACGTTTCCTTTAAGTATGCTATTATGTAGGAGTTTTATGGATAAACTTTGATTGATTTTTGTTTATTAATAATAATTATTATGATAGGTTGTTGAATTTTGTCAAAAATTTTAATCCTGTGTAGCAAAATTAAAGATAATGTAGTGATTATAATAATAGATTTTCTAGTGCTGAAATACCATTACATACTAGGAGAAAATCTATATATGTTTAAGATATACTGTATTTTTGTATTGTTATTTTGGTTAAAAAGCTTGTTCAGGATTTGAACGTCCGTGTTTAAGTACATTTAATTTTAAATATTTCTTTCCCATAATGTCCTCTAATGGCTTTGATACTAGGCATGCTAACCTCATAAAGTAACTTGAGAAAATGCATTGTTTTCCTTTGTAAGAGTTTGTATGCAACTAGAATTAGAGGTTCCTTAAATATTTGATGAAATATGCTTATAAATCCTTCTGGAACCTTGATTTTTTTTAATAGAGACTTTTTGACTACTAATTCTATTTGTTTAATTATTTTAAGCTTGTTCAGATTCTGAAATTTTCTTAAGTTTATTAAATTGTAAAATTAGCAATTTCTCCATCTATTTTACTTACATTTTAAAATTTGTTGCCTAGGGGCACCTGGGTGGCTCAGTCAGTTGAACGTCCAACTTTGGCTCAGGTCATGATCTCATAGTTCATGAGTTCAAGCCCCAGGTTTGGCACTGTGCTGACTGCTCATAGACTGAAGCCTGCCTCAGATTCTGTTTCTCCCTCTCTTTCTGCCCCTCTCCTGCTTGTGTTCTGTCTCTCTCTCTCTCTCTCTCTCAAAAAGTAAATAAATATTAAATAATAAAATGAAATAAAATTCATTGCCTATATAATGGTTCATAATATTCGCTTTTCTATTTAGTTTTGGTAGCATCTGTAGTCATATCTCCTTTTTTGTTCATAAAAGTTGTATGTCTGTTTTCTCTCCTTCAAACACTTTGAGAGGTTTGCCTCTATAAATCCTTAAATAAAATTACTGAATTTTCATTTAATTTTTATTATTTTTTTCCTTTCCACTTTCTGTCAGCACATTCTGCCTTACTCATTTGAATTTTGTAACTCAAAGGTTTAGCTAGTTATCTTCATCCTTTCTTCTTTTAAAATTGAGTATTTAAGGTTATAAAACTCCATATATAATGTTTCACCTGCATCCCACAGGTTGTAATAACTATTGTGATTTTTAGCATTCAAATATAAATCAGTTACAATAATTGCTATAATTTATTTCTAAATCAATCACAGTAGATGTGAAAACATTTTGCTATCATGGTGAGTATGTCTAATTCATTCACCAAACATTTATAGTGCCTATAATGGACAAAGGTTCTGAGCTACAACAATGAACCAACATTGGAGGACAATGATCCCTGCACTCATGGGATTATTATAATGAAGAGAGATATAAAATAAAAACACTACCAGGAATAAAATATATCTTGTTAGAAGATGATACCTTTTATGAAGTAAATAAACAGACAAGGTGAGTGGGTCAAGCATGTTGGCCAAGAAGATGGGTTATAATTACTGTACTCAGAGCAGACCTTGTTGAGAAGGTGATAAGATCTATGAAGATGACAGAATAAGCCATTTGGTTATATGAGCAAAAGTCTTTTCAGTCAAATAAAAGCAGTGCATAGATCTTGAGGCTTGAGACATATTTGAAGAATCATAAGGCCGCCATGGATGAAAATAACAGCCAATATGGAAAATAATAAGGAACTTGCAGGTGAAGGTGGGGGGGGGGTGGAGGGTTGGGGGAAGAGGATAGTTGGCCCAAAATATTTGTGCATTATTTTTTTAGCATCAGACGGCACTAGATGACAAAATAGATGAAAAGCCCCATCATAGAACCTAACCAGAAACTTGAAGACAGAATACAGAACAGAGAATATAGAAAAAAATGGTCATTTGCAGGAAGTTCTGGGATCTCCGAAGTTTTTAGCAATAGAAAGCTTTTATTTTATTTTATTTTTTAAATAGGTCTGAAATGCTCAAAATTTTGAGAGCAGAGCTGGAGACAAAGTTATCTGAATCTTTTATCTGAAAGTCTTTTTTTTTTTTTTTTTTTTTTTTGGTATCATCAGGATCACATGTTGTCTTGCCCCAGACAATCAGTATAAATTATTTTATTCAATTGGCCATTTGTTGAGAATTTTTTGGGAGAGTTGAATTTCTCATCAATTATATGCTCTGAGGAGAAATATTAGCTTGTGCTATCTGGAATGGATGCAAAATCATACATAATTGTTAAATTATATAAGCTAAATCTCACCAATAGTGTAAACACAAGTCAAGTGACTGGTAGTTCTTAACTTTAGATTTCTCATTTTTCATTGGAATTTAAGTGATTTTAAGCTTACAAAACTGTTTAGGGGTCACTTAAATAATGTGAAAGGGCTTCATTTTTTTTTAATTTTTCAAGTTTATTTATTTTTAGAGAGAGGGGGAGAGAGAGAGAGAGAGAGAGAGAGAGAGAGAGAGAGAGAGAAGGAGGGTAGATAGGAAAAGAGAGAGAATCCCAAGCAGGCTCCATACTGTCAATGCAGAGACCCACTCAAGGGTCAAACCCACGAACTGTGGGATCATGACCTGAGCCAAAATCAAGAGTCAGATGCTTAACTGACTGAGCCACCCAGGTGCCCCAACGTGAAAGGGTTTTATTATTAATTATTACCATGTTATTTTTTCCATGTTGGCAATATTTTTGTATAAAAACATTTTAAAGTATGTATGAATCTGATCACCACTTTCGGCATCAATGTATGAGGTGTCTAGAACTTTATTGCTCTTATCAGATAATCACAGAATTTATAACACTCCTTTTTTTCAGTTTTGATTTCAGATAATTACTGTGGTAATTTTTAAAATAAATAAATGCTTCAAATTTTGCTTTGTAATACATATCTATAACTATATCTATATCTGTATCTATATCTATCTATATCATCTATATCTATATCTATCTATCTATCTCTGTGCCTTGTATAAAGACAGAGCATATTGTATGCAAATTTGAATGCAGGAAAGAACAAGGTGTAACACCAATATGAAATCATGACTAGAAAAAAAGAAAGGTTAAACTAAAAATTGAATTGAGGAGTCTTTCAAGTGCTTGATGTTTTCCATGATCACAGCCTAGTCTGTTTCCAACTGACTGCTCAGACCAGATTCTTAAGTTTGCTTGCCCTTGGATTTGCAGGTAGATTCTACTGAAGGGAGGCACTGGCCAGAGATTGCAAAGCAGATAAAAGGAGAGGAGAACCTTGATACCAATCCCTCTTTACCTCCATGCCCATGTCTTTCCTCCCAACATGGTCTTACTTTTTGATGTGGCTGTTTTCTTCACCCATGGCCAAGGTGTCTCTCTTGAAGGCCCTCTCCTGGCCTCAGTGCTTGCCAGGTGATATTAATAGCACTCCCTCCTCCTGCTCTGACAACTTGAGGGACTAACAATTTCCTGATGTTGCTGATCCCATCAGTTTTGATTTTCTGAACTCTGCACACATCTCCGTTAAAAGATATCTGCTATTAAATGTTCCATCTATTTCCCATCAGTATCTTGATGGATACTTGGATCAGTGATTCCCTAAATACAGCTGTTATTTGAAACACTTTAGAAGCTTTGAAATAATGCAGATCTTAAAATATATATTAAAAAATCAACACTTATTACTCCCAGAGCAATTAAATCAGAATATCTAGGGGCGCCTGGGTGGCTCAGTCGGTTGAGTGTCCGACTTCAGCTCAGGTCATGACCTCACACTCCGTGAGTTCGAGCCCCGCGTCGGGCTCTGTGCTGACAGCTCAGAGCCTGGAGCCTGCCTCAGATTCTGTGTCTCCTTCTCTCTCTGCCCCTCCCCTACTCATGCTCTGTCTCTCTCTGTCTCATAAATAAATTAAAACATTAAAAAAATTAAAAAAAATAAATAAATCAGAATATCTAAGGCTACTTATACATAGACATGTTTTTTTAAGTTTCTCCATGCACTATCAGGAATGAGAAGAGTTGCTCTAAATTTTGGAATCTCAAGCTGACACAGATCCTTTGTGTATTAAACTCTGAAGAGAGACCTGAAATCAAATGTTCCTTCTCTTGCTACTCATTTTATCAGTTGAAAGGGGGCTGCTTTATTGTCACTGAGTAAATATGAATGTGTGAATTGATTTTCAGTGGATATACAGGGGATAAGAGTATAAAGATATATAAGTCAGATTTGGCCTCGTTTATCATGGGGTATTATAGCTAATTATTAGAATGATGAAAATTTTGCAGATTCTATGCTGCATGAAGTAGACTAGATGGATGCTGTCTGGGACAGCCAGCACTGAAATGTGTTTTTAAGAATGATTGAAAGCCAGAAGGCATGTGAGGATTAAAAGTTGTAGTCACTATTGGACCCCATATATTAAATTTATTTATATGATTACGCTCAGAAAGTTATCAAAACAGAACAGACAGGTAGTGTTTGGGGCTATCATTTTAACAGCAAATTCCTCTGGGCCCCTCATCCTTCAAATGCACAGCTTCCATGCTTAAACATGTACACAGATATTATGTGTGTATCTCTCCATGCAGTATTCCATTCATGTTTGTGTTTAACATGTGTGCTGCTATGGTACCCCCCTTTCTTTTTTATCTCTCAGTGTGGATGGTAAGATTTTGTATTATATATGCTCATTGAAGATAAAATCATGCTTATTTTTGTTGCTCTGTGCATTGCTTTGCAGTGTGTAAAATACATGAAATGGAAACATCAGTTGCTTATCAATCTTATTTTAACTGAATTATCTCCGGTATCTGGAGTGAAATAAATGTAATGGCTAGTATGTATACTAGCATAATATATAGCATAGCATGTATTATGTAGCATACTATATATTATATGTAGCATTAATATATATGTTTTATATATTATAGATTAGCAATAATTAGCATTAGCCACAATATACATATTTTAGGTACCCGAACCATAAAAATACTTCCCACAGAGAAATGTTTTTGAGTAAAATAGTAATTAAATTACCAATTTTTTATTTGCAGTATTTTAAAGAGTTTCATAAAAGAAGACTACAGCAACCTTGAATTAGAAGTGCCCTTCAGAGAGTTTAGTATGTTTTAATGCCTGAAGTTTCATATTGTAGTTAAATGTACTAAGAATCAAAAAAAAAGATTCTTTCCCTAAAAAATATTTCAGAAAAAAAATAACAACATGTGTGTGGGATCTTCTCTGGCTGGTTCGAAATTAAATTTTCTGCATTTACAAAAGCTATTTAAACGTAAAAATAAATTGTTTGATGAGAGATTGATACTGTGAATGGAGAGATGAATTAATCAGGAGAATGTTTACGCATGACTTTAAAATTCAGGGCACCATTTAGGGCTATAGGTTATAGAACGTTGTGTCCATTAGAGACAGACAGATAGAAAGATTCATATTTACATCCCGGATGAGATTACCAGGATAGAGAGTATAAAAGTGCAAAATTACCAAAAAAAAAAAAAAAAAAAAAGCAGCAGCATCCAAGGAACAATGAATCTCTGAGACACACTACATTTAGAAGTTAAAAAAAAAAGAAATAGAACCAAAAAGTTTTGAATTCAGAAGGACATTAAGTAAGACAGATTCAGTAAGACAGAATTCAGAATTCAGAATTCAGAATTCAGTAAGACAGAAGGAGCAACACGAGTCAATAAGCATCACAGAAGGACCAGAGAAGTTGAGGTTTGAAGAAGAGGCTGTTTGATTTTTTTAATGCTTCTGAGAGAGTCTGTAAGGTGAGGAGAGACTCAGGACCACTGTTCTTTAAAACAAAGAGGTTGGTGATGGTGGATACATGAACAGCTTCACTGGAGGGCTGGCGCAGAAGTTCAGCACGAAAAGAGAAATTAAGAAAGGTAAAATAGACTATTACAAACTTTTTCTGTGTGAAAAAATAAATAGGACACGTACCTGAAGGTCGATATAATCAAGAGAAGTGGCGAGAGAGACAGAGAGAGAGAGAGAGAGAGATAAGTTAATAGGACTTACAACTTAGTTTCACAATAATTACACATTTTAAATCACATAAACCTGGAAGCAGTTAATTTTATTTAACCAAAATTAATTAGTAAATGACATCAAATTCCTTTACTCTGTTATAAAAAGGAAAATGAGTATGTGGTGGAAAATGCCAGCCACGAGTATAGATAGAAATGGAAAAACAAACGAACAAACATCACTTCACATATGTAAGTTAAAGCTGAAGACTTTCAATTTATTATCTTGCATAAGAACTACTTAAAGCCACTGGAATCAACATGGTAATGAATGAAGGTGACTAATCTAAAAATATTTTGCCTCTGAACGTGCTGTTGCACCTTCTATATCTCATCATGACAACATATACAGAGTTCTATGTCTGATTATGGACCAACTGTTTGTTTAATTCTTGACTTCTGCTACTCTATTATGAGAATGTTTACATCAGGAGCATTAATTTTTAATGTAGTCTCTGGGGTTCTGGTTGAATTCAAATTGTGCTATGTCCCTGATTAGCTGTGTAACCCTACTTAAGTAAGTTATTTAACTTACTTAACACTGTTTTCTTTCCTTGACAGTAGGCCTAATATTAGCACATACCTCGTATGATTTTGCAAGCTATATCCTAACAAACAAGTGTCAGGCTTTTACTTCATTGCATATAGTAAGCACCGAATAAAACTGGCTGTTATTATCTGTGGGCCCTTGAATGTGTTTAGCACATAGTGGGCACTAAAATAGTTTTCTTAATTGAGCAAGCAAAGAATGAGTGACGTCAGACCTGAAACTCCAGCCCAGAAATCATTAAAGCATCAGACACTGAAGGTGAAGGTAATATTTCTTTCTTGAAGCTCCATGCCAGTGTGTCCATTTTCCCGAGAGCAGCACCAAAGGTCTTTGTTGCCCAAAGCAGTGATTCCAAATTGAGAACAAATTCAGGAATATCATAATTTTGCTTACTCTGTTCTTTGATACCTGGTTCAGGACCAAGAAGGAATGTGTGCTCACGATAATTACAACGATTGTGAAATCTTGATCAAAAGAGGAGATGGAGGATAGCTTCTTGTCAAGGAAAGGAATACAGAGCTGAGCCTAGGGATCTAGTAAGGAGTATGTGGTTTTGTTCAGAATATAGCCAGACTTCTGGGATATAAAGACATAAATATTCTTGGGAGCGATTGCATGAAATTTAGCCACCAAAGCAATGTAAGTGCATATTTATCATTGTGACAGTTCTTTTTTAAAGGGAATTTTACGTTGTCATTTGGTATCCATAATCTACAAATGATTGATCATAAATAGTAAAAATAGAATATCTGATTTAAAATGCATTTCAAGTCCTAGAGAAAAATAGAATTAATTTTCTTACAATACAATCTCCTTGCTTTCTTGTACATATGAGTTTGGTGATTCATGATAATATTGCCCACATTTACCACCAATAGGTTTAACTTTTAAATCCACGGGGAGTTTTAAGTATTTAAGGAGCACCATAATTCTCCAATGGTTACAAACTGTTAATAATGTTGGTACTGTCTTAAGATTTTTGATCCTCTGAGAAGCAATTAAGATTGGATTTTAAAATAAATTTTGCTCAGTCAGTTGAGTGTCCTACTCTTGATTTTGGCTCAGGCCATGATCTCACAGTTGCTGGGATTGAGCCCTGCATCCGTGTTGCCAGTGCAGCCAGTGCAGAGCCTGCTATCACTACCTCTCCTTCAAAAATAAATAAAAAAAATTTTTTTAAATAAAATAAAATAAAATAAAATAAAATAAAAAGTAAAATAAAATAAAATAAAATTTGCCCAAGTTGTGAGTACATGGAAAGAGAGTCCGTGGCCTTGACAGAATTACAAAGATGAATCCTGCAGAGGTGGGAAGGAGAGCTTACATTAAACAATAGATACCAATGGCAGTTAAGAAAATTTAGTTTTTATTTTTCAATTTTTTTTATTTTAGAGAGAGAGTGTGCACAGGCATTTGAGTGGGGGAGGGGCAAAGGGAAAGAGAGAGAGAGGGTGAGAGAGAGAGAGAGAGAGAGAGAGAGAGAGAATCTTAAGCAGGTTCCAAGCACAGTGTGGAGCCCAACATGGGACTCAGTTCCACAACCCTGGGATCATGACATGAGCTGAAATCAAGAGTTGGAAACTCAACTGACTGAGCCACCCAGGCAGACCAAGAAACTTTGAAAACAAACCTACTTTTACTAATTACAAAATGTATTTGATAGATTCACCTGAGAAAATAATACTGGTAAATTTCCCTCTGGGCTTATGCTTGAACAACAAACAAGGAGTGAATTTCCATTTCCACAGAGACACTACAAAATCTCCTTGTTATTTCCTTTTTTTTCCCTATCATAGTAAATTATTCTTTGATCTTAGCCGCATAATATCTTTGTGATTGTTATTAGTTCTTTTTTAAAATGTGCCTCTCCACACATGGGTAATTGAGTCTAAATATTTGGAGTCAGTTTGCACAGTTAAACTCTGTCAAAATACCTTGAGGAGTTAGTAAAGAAATTGCATCTTCTCTAAATTAGCGGAAAAAAGCACCGCCTTACTGCTATCATTGGTTGGCTCACAGAGATATAGGCATAAACTATTTCTAAGTAAATAACAGCACTCAGGGCACACAGTACTCACACAGGGTATGACATTGGATGACATTTTCTGGTTTCTATTGGTTTTCTTTTTAAGAGCTATAAAAGTTAGTTAGGGTTTGGTAAATGATTATTTGTCTCATACTGAGAAAATGCATATTCCTTCACGCTACTGTTCCTATCATTTAGATGGAAATTACTGTTAAAAAAAAAAAAACCTACAATACCTAGTTCATCCGCCCCTTCTTTTTATTGTTGTTATTGTTCTTATTCCTACTTCTGTTCTTGGCTTTGGGGGAAGGGATGATTGTCCTTTGCTCGTTTGTTTAATTAGGTCAATACATCTTGAAATACAAGTTTTAGGAAAACAAATCAGAAATGAAATTGGAATAATACAAATATTAATTATGGATCTTGTATATTACTGTATGAAAAAGCTTGCACTATGATACTGTAAATATTTGAATCTTTAATTATATGGAAGAATGGCAATGGGTTATTTAGGTTTTAAAGTATTCAGCCCTATAAGACACTAAGTGAATGTCTTTTTATTTATTTATCTTTAATTAAAATTTTTTTATGTTTATTTATTTTGAGAGAGAGACAGAGCATGAGAGGGGGAGGGGGAGTAAGAGTGGGGGGTGCAGAATCTAAATCAGGCTCCAGGCTCTGAGCTGTCAGCACAGAGCCCGACTTGGGGCTCAGACCCACAAACCACAAGATGATGACCTGAGCTGAAGTCTGAGGCTTCACCGACTGACCCACCTGGGCACCCCTTTGTGAGTTTCTTTTTAAATAATGCTTATGTAAAATAGAACTAGGATTACTTCAGTTATGGTATTTAAAAATGAAATCCATTGTGCACAGTATACTAGAAGTTTTTTAAATCTATTACAACTTTACAAAATAAATTAGTCTCTTGGATACATATTGAAGGAGGAAACACCCAAAGACAAAATATGTCTACTTTTACAGGAACAGATAAATCTCTTTCATCTTCATGGAATCTCTTTAATTTCTCATAAACAATCTGGAGCCCTTTAACTACTGCTTTTCCTGTTTAGTTTCATATCTCACCTTTGGGGTGTTGACACTTTATTTTGAGGCAGCAGATGTTCATTTAATTTTCCTTCTGTATCCAAACGTTCCATCTTCCTCCTTTATAACGTAAAGACCCAGCTCATTCTTCACCTGTCATATTATGTTATTCCTTGCCCTCTACCTCTCCCTATCTCTGAATTGCAGTGCCCTAATTGTTTCCTGCCTATCATGCTGCCCTAATTTTTAACAGCTTATTTTACTGTCCTGCTTCTTTGGATCTGAATCCTTTCGTCCTTCATCCATCTTTTCATTTGAAAGTGTAGGTGCATGGACAAATTTATTTTGGGATCCAAAACTGAAAAGAATATGAAATGTTTACAAGGACACAAGAAAACGTAAGATAATGTGTCCCTTTCCTCTATTTTTATTCTCAACATTTTTTTTTCAGTTTTGGTTATTTAAATGAAATGCACTATTCTAGAGCTTTCAAATAAAATACAGTATCTTTAGAAATATGTAGACTTTTAAAGGCAAGATTGAAATACAAAGGAAAAAAGATATGCTTTTTAATTATTTTATTGGTCAGGAGGCCACAGTTTCAAAAAATTTCTGTTATTTCTGAAGGCAAACTCTGGCCAACTGAATTTAAAAGGTATAAGACCATTTTAAAGAGTTCAAGCGTGTGTTTTTTAAAACAAAACAAAGAAAAAAAGGCAGAAACCAGACTTTTTTATGTTTATTTATTTATTTTGAGAGAGGGAGGAAGAGAGAGAAAGAACACATGAGCAGGGGAGGGGTGGAGAGAGAGGAGGTGGGGAGAGAGAGAATCCCAAGCAGGCTCCACACCATCAGTGTAGAGCGCAATGTAGGGCTTGAACCCATGAATGGTGAGATCATGACCTGAGCTGAAATTAAGAGTCGGATGCTTAACTGACTGAGCCACCATGTATCCCAAAAAACCAGACCGTTAAGTATAGACACCCAACTGGTGATGATGGAGAGGAAGTAGGTATAGGGTGGGTAAAATAGGTGAAGGGGATTAAGAGTACAGTTTCTGTCATGAGCACCAAGTCATGTATAGAATTGTTGAATCACTATGCTATACATCTGAGCCTAATATAACAATGTATACTATGTAGTTAATTTTTTTTAAAAAAGAGTGTGCTTTTCAGAAAAAGTATTTATATACTGATTAACATACTTTTTTATTTTGGTATTAAATAAAATATCTTCAGGGGGGTAAGGGAACTTCTCATAAAGGGTAGTGAATTTTAGAATCTTAGATGTGATTCAAGCTAGTGGTTATTTGATCATACATAGCAAAATTGATGTCCTGGGCAGGAAAATGAGTTGCAAAAGTGACAAGAGAAGTTTATGGGAAAAAACTAGGGCTTCCGAGCCTCCTGAGTTCAGAATGTGTTCTTTGCAATGAAGTATGTGGTTGGACTTTATTCCTCTATCTCTGTAATTCACATCCAAGAAAATAAACAAACAATAAGCAATAATAAACAAAGCCATTGTGGACCTTATTTAGTTCCATATTAAATTTTAATATCAGAGTTGATATTTTTTGGGCAGTGACTTACTCAATGAAGTCGTTAGAACATACTGACACAATTTTACCTCATATTCCAGACCATGGGTGTGTAAACTCTATCTGTGGAAGGCGAGGTAGTATATATTTTAGTCTTTGCAGTCTATATGATTTCTACTACAACTATTCAACCAGACCATTGTGGCACTAAAGCAGCCATACACAATACCTAAACTCATGAGCATGTCTGTGCTCCAATTTTATTTATGGACACTCAAATTTCAATTTCCTATCATTTCATGTGTCTTAAGGAGTTTATTATCCTTTAATAAATCTGCATTAGAAAATGTAAAACTCATTCTACGGTCATGGGCCATAGAAAAGCAGTTCATGGATCAGATTGGTCCAAAACAATGTTCTTCCCTGAGTGAAAGACAGTCATATATTGGTGAAAATTGGGATGTGGTTGGAAAACTCAGTGGCGTCTTCCATTGAAAATATAATCTTAAGGGGACACCTGGGTGGCTAAGTGGGTTAAGCGTCTGACTCTTGGTTTCGGCTCAGGTCATGATCTCACGGCTCATGAATTTGAGCCCCGCATCCAGTTCTGTGCTGACGGTGCAGAGCCTGCTTGGGATTCTTTCTCGCTCCCTCTCTCTCTGCGCCTCTCCTGCTCACATGTCATCTGTCTCTGTCTCTCTTTCTCAAAATAAATAAACTTAAAAAATCTTGTAAAAAAGTATAATCTTTTAAAAACATTTCAAAACTGATTTTATGGTGCAGAAGTATGCAGAGATATTGGATAAGAGAGACTCACTCACTAAACATGCACAATGTGCCAGGGGCTCCTTAGATACATTGCAGGCACATGAGCAGATGTGGTTAGCACAATCTGTGAGTGAGAATTAAGCATAATAGGGCTAATAGGAAGGGGCTGACTAACTTAGCTGGGGACACTCAAGTATTAGGGGGCTGAACTCAGGGCTGTAATCCAAGTCTGTTGGAATTGGAAACCTAGGTTCAATCCACTTACCATACTTAAATAAAGTTAATGTTAAGTAAGAAAACGTATGTGGTTTGACTCCCAAGTAATACATAATAGTTCTTCACAAAAGTCTGAGATCGATCAGTGGTGACAGCATTTCAGGTATCATTATGCAGAAAAGGCTTCTGAGAATGTCCCCTGAAAAGCAAATACAAGCTTGGGAAAAAGGATAAAAGGATAAGCTTAGCCCAAATCTACTCAATAAAATTGACTTGCACTTTTATGTTGAAGCATCTGAAGGCCACGCAGTGGTCTGAGTTCAAAACCGCCGCTTACCCCAAATGAAAAGCAGTCTTTGGAAATAGAGGAATCCTTTGCATTTCTATAAGGTCTTGTTTATGAAAGCAGAGAATCGCTGTTCTAGGAAACTGGCAAAAACTTACATTTCTTTAGTTTTGCTGGCTCTGCAAAACTGTGCGCACAGCTGTACTCAAACCCATTAGCTCAACCTTTCAGAAAATTCTCTCACAGAAATTGCTTAGAGGTACATAGCCTGACAGTTGCTGTGTGTTTTGAGAGCTTTACCTGTCAGAAGCCGGCTCAGCATTCTTTTGCTTAATTGGTCTGTAGAGACTGGTCATTTTAGAGAGAGAAGTTCCACACCTCAGAGAGAATGACATCTACCTCAGCCCATAATCAGCTAATTTAAAGAAAGGGAATACCACCAGCTCCAGGGGCTGCTTACCCTCCACTCTATGTTGAGATGGGGTGAGAGCTGCGGAAAGCACATCAAGCAAGTAAAATTAAGGGGAAATTGGGAATAGAGGAAAACAGTTTTCAAAATACATGAAGTCTATTCCTTCAAATTCCAGCCATATAGACCTCTGAACACGTCAATGTTTGAAAGTTTAAAACCGAAGATCTGATTTTGATTACAGACTACTGAATCCCGACACTTCACGTTAAGTTACAGCACTGTCTATCACACAGGGTGATTTTCCTAAGATCAAGGGCTTTTAGTTGTGGGAAATGATCGTGAGGATAGAGCGAATTGGACCTTGAACATATGAATACGCCAGATAATGCTCTAGCGAGCACAGGAGGGAAATGCATACTCACTTCCAAGCAGCTTAGTAAGGAGGGAGCTCTGCCTAGTGTTAGAAGCTTGGACCCCGGTGCACAGGGATGCTGAGTCGGGTCCTTGATATGCCACGGTCTAACATTGCAACTTTGGGGGCGCTTGGGTGGTTCAGTTGGTTAAGCATCCAACTTCAGCTCAGGTCGTGATCTCGCATTCTGTGAGTTTGAGCCCTGCATCTGGGCCCTGTGCTGACAGCTCAGAGCCTGGAGCCTGCTTCGGATTCTGTGTGTCTCTCTCTCTCTGCCCCTCCCCTGCGTATGCTCTGTCTCTCTCACTCCCAAAAATGAATAAATGTTAAAATAAAATAAAATAAAACATTGCAACTTTGGGCAACTTACTTGACCTCCCTTTGCTCTTTAACCTAAGCATCAGACTTGATTGAGTTGTCATTTATGGCAAAAGACAGTTAAAATTCCTCATCCTACCTGTCTACTTTTTAAACCAAAACTTTTATTTTATTTGTGATAAACTTGGTACAGGTACATTGACAAGAGCTCATTGCCATGGATCAAACTACAGCTAGCTGGTGAATATGAAGGGAAAAGAAAAGAAAAAGCTCAGAAAATTACATTAAATAATATAGTCTTAATGCTTTAAAATATAGCATTTAAATCTTACCATTTTGAAGTAAAAGTAAAAGATAGTCTTTAAAGCGTTCTGGTGGCCAATAAGTAAGAATACGTTAAGATGATGAATACTCAATTGTAATTTTTCTTGATTATAAAAATCTATTATTCACTATGTGATTATGTCAGAGTCCATAATTATTATATAATTCTACTTTATTTTATAATGAATACTCTTTTTGAAAAATATAGCCAATAAAAATTATTAATTTTCACAAAGAAAAAAATATCAACAAGAAGTGTGTAAAATACATGGTTGACTTTTTTTTCCAATTCTCACTTTAGAAAATATTATAAAAGCAAGTAAAAATGTCAAAAAAAACACTCAGAGAGTTAAGTCCTTATCATTTGAGCCAGGGCTGTTAAAAATTGAAACAGCCAGAGATATTTATAAAATTATAGCACAGAAGAGAATAATGATGGGCATCATTCCAGAAGACTCATATAGCAACAACTAATACAATATAATATGGCAAATGTGAAATGGAAAAAATCAGAACATTTTTATTAAGTGAATATAGAAAAGGGAGAATAGGTGCTTGGAAAAATATCTGGAATATTGTTTGAATGGCATACAAATTTAATTATATTTCATCATGTGTGTGGTAAGAATGGTTGAGGTTATAAAATAATATTCTATAATTTGATATAAATTATTATGAAGAATATGTTTACTGTTATTTAAGTAATGCCGGATGGTCTGATATTATCAGATACAAAATAATATTACAACAGTATAAAATCAGCAATGATTTTAAGGAAAAGACATTTTTTAGTAATCCTTAAATTACTACTGGAATATCCTTTAGATGAACATTTGACAAAAATGTTAGTAGAATCAAAACAAAAATTGTTCAGGACGAAGTCAAACAGGCAAGGAAGACTTTATTCAAGCTATGGTAATGTGGTGGGTGGGTCATAGGCATTTATGTGTGCTAATAGGTCTTATCCAAAGGAAAAGTAAACTTTCTTAAGATGGTTCCACAACTTGGATCACAGCACCCACTGAAGTTAGGCTCCTACCCTCCCACACAGCCTGGGAGATAGGGTGCCATCTTCCTTGATTACATTTCAAACAGATGGCTCAGAGGTCCTTGGAAAAGACAGTTCTGGGTTGTAAAACTGCCAAGAGACTTTTAAAAAGTTTTAAATCTCAAAGGGACAGAGAGTTTTGCAACTACAAGCTTTCTAAAATAAATGCTCCGAGAAAAGGGGGATCAGAGCCCTGGAGATACACAGAAGCCTCTCTAAAGTTTAGTCAAGTTGAGCAGAAACTTGAGACCCCAGCTTCTGAGTGGCTCAGTTGATTGAGCTGTGATACTTGATTTCAGCTTACGTCATCATCTCATCATCTCATGGCTCATGAGATGGAGCCCCATGTCGGGCTGTGCTGAGAGCACAGAACCTGCTTGGGATTCTCTCTGTCCCTCTCTCTCTCTCTCTCTGCCTCTCCCCACCTCTTTGAAAATAAAAAAATAAATAAATAAAATAAAATAAATAAACATTAATTTTTTTTTTTAAATAAAAAAGAAACTTAAGGCCTTCTTGGTGAGTCCAAATAGTAAGAAAGTGTTAATTTTTTCTTCAGGAATCCCTTATTGTTGTACAGAGAGGTACATCTTTAGGAAAGTTGCAGGAAATCAACAGCAACTTTGACAGCGTATTAGGGAGTGTCAACAGGCCAGAGGGCAGTTTCTGGCAAAGGCTCGACCAACTAGGACCAGCATGGTGACCGGCTCCAGAAATCAGTTTTGGTAGAAGAGATACCAATAACTCAATAAACCAGTGGCAGACATAGCTAAGATGGCAACAACTAAGAACAAAAAATAAGTAAATAAAACTAAAAGCAGTTTAGAGATACTAGAGGAAGCAGAGACAAAGAAACGTGGAACTGATTTGCAGGTTGTATCTGGAAGCATTCAATAATCTGCACACAAGCCTGCCTCAATTTTTACATTTAAATATAGTAGCTCTCACTACAGTCTTGGGAGAATGTTATGGGCCACAGTCGTATATGTGGTCAGCCGAACCTTCAGAAATCCTTCTACACACAGAAGAACTAAATCTGGTTGGCATGCCACTATTTTCGCTACATCCGGGCATTCCAAAGTCTTTTTACACCCAAATCCTCTTCGTGATTATGAAGGCCAACTTGAGAAAAAGTGCCTTGTGCCAAATCATCCTACTTATCAAAAGGTTCATCCAATGGTGAATTAGTTTACTAAAATTACTACCTATCAGAATGGCATTGGGGATTTGTAATGACGCAAAACTCAGCTCTGTTTCAGATTCTTGAACTAGGATGGTTTTGTGTGATGTCTAAGGAATGTAATTTATATATGAACTGTGTACATTTATATATTTTATCTATATATTTCATATATCCCACAAAAAGTGAGTTAAACCACATGCTGCAATCCAGAATTTAGGAACCAATGAGGTAACCGTCTAACTCCTCTGATTCATGGCAAGAGAATTAGGCAAGGCTAAGGACTGGCCACAAATCAAATTCTGGCAAGACACTGAGGATTCTGACATTAAGTGAGCTCAGTTTTAGGATCTCAGTGTCACTATCTTTAAACAGTCATTATGTGATGATCATTAAGTGAACATTGGAAGTCCTTTAAAAAGATACACAAGACATTATTATAGTCACTGTTCTATCTTTCACCTTAGCTAATCCCTGATCCTCTGCCCTCTCCTGTCGGATCCTTAATCCTTTATGCCCCATGCCAATTGACCTTCCAATAACAATTTAGACCAAAAGCAGCTTAATGAACTGCAGTGCACAAGAAGGTCAATCTGTGAGTTGCAGAAGGAACAACAACAAAGCGTGAGCTCTTGTTACTTTCCACAAATAAACTTACATGTAAGAAAAGGGAATCTAAAGGAAAGTAGACTGGAGAAAATGTATGAAACCAACTAGACCAGGGGTTATTTTCTTCTTAATGTGGAAAATAATAAATAATATATCACAAGTGAGTGGAGTTTACTGAAAACATTTAAAGTTAATAATTTTATGTTTTATGTTACTATTAATCTTTAGCTAACCTAGAGAATCCTCTAGAACCCTGGAAACCAATGAATTCTATAACTGTGCTAATAAAAGTATGATCCATGAGCCTGGGTCAGTCCACAATGAGAAAATGCGTGTAACTATTATGAATTTTCTAGAAATGTGGAAGTATTGTTTTATCCCTATTGAAGCTAGAAATGAAAGTCTGACTTTATATATATATATATATATACATATATATATACATATTTTAATTTTATGTTTACAATGTTATATTTCATAGTATTTTTTTTAAAAAAGCATTATACCATGATGGCTTAGAGATAAAATAAAAAAAAAAAAGAACCTGTTCTTCAACAGAAGAACTGAAAATACTGAAAAATACTACTGTGAAGAAATATACTGAAAAATACTACTCTAAAGAAATATAAATAAAATGCTAGGGAAGTTATAAATACAAAAGAAACAAGTTTATTTCCTTTGGGAATCTTCAGAACTTTTAAAATTGAAATGTGCAGTGTGAATCTCCAAATAAAAGTTGAGCAGTTTTTCCCCATGTGTTTGAGCTCAGGCTTTTAATTTTTCAATTTTTGTGGTTTTTTTTTTACACCACATTTTATGATCTCATGAGACTAGGAGTCCTCAGAACATATGGGAAATATTTTTCAAAATTAATTAACAGGTGCATGAGAAATGTCTTTTTAGTTAGTACATAGACGTGAAGTAAGCATTTTCCAGAAATCCCCTGTGAATTTCATTTTCTAGAGAGACAATTAGATACTAGAAAAAAGTTCCATTCAGTTAACTAGATCATAAGTTAGATATGAAAATACATAAGACAAAAAACTGAACTTGAGTACCCTGTACCTTTACAATCAATGAACATGGGCTTCTTGAAGACTTACTATGTGCTATTTTCTACTCGGAAGCCGCATCTATTCAAGAAGCAACAATTGAAGCAATAAACATAATTATAGCTTCCCTCAAGGAAACTCAGTTGCTAATGGAAAATATTCATGGTGTTACTTTTGAAATAGTTTTATGTGGAAAATATTTGAAAATGTAGGGTTTTTTTTTGTCTTTTACAACTTTGAAGAGTCCTAGAAGATGATAAACTGTATATTTTTTTCATGAAAAGACTAGAAACAAATGGACTTCAATATATTTCATACATTTAATAGGATAGAAACAAAGATAATACATTATGTAAGAGAAAAGCTGAGCAGTACTATAGCCTATTGAATAAGGACATTTTCAGTGGTGCTGGAAGGGCCTGAAGGTACTTTTTATCTTAGAACAATTCTCTGGTGCTCTAGCTTGTTGATTTCCTTCACCTGCCTGTTAACTCCCAGTGAACCAAATTACTCTGTTTCTCCCTCACAGCCCTAGCTCTTCAGAGAGCTTTCTATAAACCATGTCAGTGCCTTATGGAATGTCAAATTTCTAAAATGATGGCACTCCACAAACAAGATATTTGTTGTGGGCTGTATATGTACACAGTAGTTTTCAGAGTATCTAAAAATGTGTGTGACAAACTAGTCATATGATTTTGCATATCTAGTATGGGGTAGAAAGTAAATACAAATAAAAACAGAAATGACAGTCAATGTCAAGGTAATACATATTGTTCATCACAGCTGACCATTGTCCCTGACTCTGTTGCCTTCAAGAGTTAACTCACCCTGAGGATTATATACTTTGGGGAAGGTATCAGGGAAGAGGAATTTGAACTGGGAATTAAAAGATTAACAGAACTGAGAGAAATAGTATGCTAAGAAGGGAGAATATGTGATCAGGAATGAAGTTTATTTCTTTTTTTAATTTTTTTAAGTTTATTTATTTATTTTGAAAGAAGAAGAGAGAGAACAAGCTGGGGAGGGGCAGAGAGACAGGGGGACAGAGGATCCGAAGAGGGCTCTGTGCTGACAGCAGAGAACCAGGTGTGGAACTCGAACTCCTGGTGTATCTTGTGAAGGTGAAGAGAAGCATCTAAGAGACCATAGAAAAATATATTTATAAAAATCAGACTTCAGTTAATAGATTAAACTATATTGTCAGGCATGGGAATGAAACAGAAAGGTTATCATGGGAGACACTTCAACTGGTGTTGCGAATTGCAGCTAAAAACTATAATGGGATGAAGGTGAGGGGTTGCCAGAGATAATAAAGTTAAATTTATTTCCAAAGCATCAGCCCATCCAAATAATAGAATCTTTAATGGAACTTTTAAGAAATACTATAAGATGATGCCCACTGGTCAATACTTAGAAATACAGACAAGGATATGAAAATAGAGTAATACCTTATAAGTGTGGACTAGTTTGTATTTGAGAGTGGATTAAACCTTAGGATAAGGTCATCCTAAAAATTTAATATTCAGGAGTCAACTGAAAACAGATTATGCTTGAGGATGTGACAATGCATGTTATACATGAGTGAATGAGGGCAGATGAAATATTAAGGCAGTTTAGGATTGAATGTTGATATGTATTGAACATATGGGAACCATATAACTTTATTTGGTAAAGGATATAGAAAAAAATACAAGTAATAAGAGCTCTAGAATGATGTAATGCAAAAACAAATGAAAACTGAAATCAGAATTGAGTGAAGCTGTAATATACAGATGTAATGATAGAGCAAAAATAAGAAAGGAATCCATGTGTCAAAAGCAAACAAAGCCTTAATGACTAACACCAAATAATTTTCTGTCCCTGTGTTAAGATTGGCTCTCATAACACTTCCCAGTCTCTGTGTTAAACGATTCTTGGATGAAGCACAATTTCCTGTTCTTTACTAAGCAATACTGGGAATAAGCAAAAATAACTCAGATGCTTACTGCAGGAAATATCAGTTCCTAGAAAATAAGACACCAACACAACTGAATAGCTTACTTATCATGACTCATTTCAAGTTCCTCATCTTGCTGTGCCCACAAATCCAAAACCATTGCATCATAATAGTAATCCAGCTACTTGCCAATCCTGTAAGAGTCACCTCAAAGTCACTCAATGCAAGCCGTAAAACCTTAACTTTACCATGTCCCAATTTTCCTTTCTAAGAAAACCTTAGTCAGGTATAATTCTCCCTTCCTACGATAAGTCTAATAAATTGTATGATACTTCATCAACAGATTTTCTGGTGGTCTTCTCCGGAATAAACAATTGGCACTTCTGGTCAACAAGCAGGAAGAGAAAGGAATTCATGCTTAATTCAACAAATATTTACACTGGGCTATTAGATGCCAGGATAGATAGAGCGTGGCAAGACAAAGTCTGTTCTCTCAGGCACCGGTGTTGGAATTGGAAATTACTTATAAAACAGTAAATAAGTAGGTATATAATACAGTGATGTGAGGAGAAGAGTAAAAGAGTGTATTTAGATAGAATTACTTGTTGGAACTAATTTAGATTGGTAATACAGGAGGACTTCTTCAGGGAGATTATACATGAGAATGAAAAGAAAGGTCCAGGGAAATTAAAAACAAAACAAAACAAAACAAAACAAAACAAAAAAGGGGGCAGCACTTTCAGATTTCTAGTTCTATCATAAAACCCTAGCAGGGGTGCCTAGGTGGCTCAGTCGGTTAAATGTCCAACTTCGGCTCAGGTCATGATCTCGTGGTCCGTGGGTTCAAGCCCCTCATCAGGCTTTGGGCTGACAGCTCAGAGCCTGGAGCCTGCTTCAGATTCTGTGTCTCCCTCTCTCTCTGCCCCTCCCCTACTCTCTCTCTTGTGCTCTCTCTCTCAAAATAAACATTAAAAAAAAAAAAAAAAAAACACACAAAAAAACAAAACACCTAGCACTAAGAAGGAATGAGAGGAGAGGAAAAAGGAGAGAAAGGAGAAGTGTTAAAATGTATTACATCCACACTGTATGCCAGCCAACTCCTTTATGTACATTTTATGTTTATACTTTAAGCAATCCTGGGAGGTAAGTACGTTAGTTAATATCCCCGTTGTATAAAAGAGAAAACCAAAGTAAGTAGAGTTTAGTGATTAACCGAGTTACATGATTTGTGAATGACAGCCCTCAGACATTACCCCAAATTGCCTAACCAAAAAGCCTGTATTCTTAAGTCCCATGGTGTAATGTCAAGAATGCATTGCCACACATAGAATTACTCTTCAGTCTATAGTTATGTCTTCCATACCAGTTCTTTCTCCACCTTTCATAGGCTTCATTTGATAGGCTAAAGACACAGGAAATTTATGCAATTATTTGTCTTACATTTAAGCAATGGATAGAGAAAACCTACACAAATCGGGAGTAATTTTTAAAGGCCTCTCCGTCCTTAGGAGTTTTGTCATCATATTTGCCTAACCAATCAAATATCACGAATGCTTCAATTATTCACTTTTAGACTATTGACACTGAAATGTAATTACAAGGGAATAGGGAGGACACTGATTTCATTGACAAGATGCATTTGCCATTCTCAGCGTGTGGTAGCTGTAGGGTGATTGAGTACCTCTGTCAGAGACACCAGTAAACATATTCTGGAACACCCTTTTCAGTTTGCTTTTTTCTTACACTGAAAACTGACTATTTATGGCAACTCCTGCCTTAGGGGCTATGTGGAGCAGTTGTGTTCATTGATTAAAGAAGCTAAAGACATATCAAGACTGAGTGAAACACAAATAAGGGCTTTCAAAGGCATCTAATGATGAGATTTCTTCAGGGCACATGCAGTATCTTAAGCTGCTAAACTTCACATAAAAGATCTTTAAATAATCTCAACCTCATTTAATTTTTAGAAGCGACTATCACTCTTTGTAGCCTGCAATGAAAAAAAAAATGGAAGTTTGCCTAACCTAAACTGAACAAAGAAAGACTATTCTGGTAAGAATGAAGCCAAGATTTACTTTGGTTTTGCCAATAAATATAAATATGACTAGTTGCAGTGCCTTTGTTTTATTTAACACTGCAGGTAAATGAATGGTCTCATTATTAGAGAATACTGGATAAAAATTAGTCATCTCAAAAAACCTGGCTTAGAAGCTAAGACCTCCAACCCACCTTAGCGGCTTATCCAAATCACAGACTTGAATTCAAAATTACTTCATCGGTCATATGGATGGACTATTACCACTTTTTAGCACAGATTTAATTTTGTATCATTGGTTCACCACTTCTTAGATAACAAAGCTGAATCCAGGGACATTAAGTAACTCATGTGTGGTATAGGTAGGAAGCTAACACACTAATTTTTTCTTGAAAGCAGTGTTGGGAAACAGTTATTGGGGGCGATGGTTACTTAAAAGTGCTAAACAAAGAAATGACATCAAGAAAAGTGTGATTTAGAAATATTATACTGGGCATCTGGGTGGCTCAGTCAGTTCTTTCCAATTCTTGATTTAGACTCAGGTCACGATCTTACGGTTTGTGAGGTCAAGCCCCACATCAGTCTCCATGTTGATAGTGTGGAACCTGCTTGGGATTCTCACTCTCTCCCTCTTTCTCTGCCCCTCCCACACTCATGCTGTCTTGCTCTCTCTCAAAATAAATAAATTTAAAAATAACAGTAACATTACACAAAATGATGACATTCATGAAAAAAATTTAAATATTTTCTACAGTGTGGTCATTCTGTGGGAGGGTCATACTTCTGATAATATATATGGCTTATATCATAGCAATTATAGCGGTTTGGGTGTTCCAGAAAGAAGATTAAGAGGAAGCGGGGGGGGGGGGGTCAGCAGGGATTTTACTAGAGTACACAGCAGAAGGAGAGGAAGGAAGCCAATGTGATCAGGGAAAAGAGTTGTGAGATGGACTCCAAAGACTCAGTCAACTGGTGTTAAATAGCCTTCCAGAGTAGACCCACATTGAGCTAAAATGCCAAGATATTTTGTATCCTTGTTTCCATCTATTGGCCAACCCAGAAAAATGTCACTGTGAGACAGGCATATCTCTCATGAGATCTGAGATCTGAGATCTCTGATACTGAAGCATCCCCAAAGAGGCTAAGCACGGAAGCTGTCTGCTGCAGCACAACAGCAATAGAGGCAACAAGTCCAACACTGAATGGCGATCTCCTGGCCCGTCAGTCAATCTCTTCTGCCATTTAGATCCACTTCTCTTTTTCCCAGTGCAATTCTTCTAGGATTCTAGAAAAAACTTAGAAAAGGAAGGGTTGAGGAATCCGCTACAAGTCTCAACTCTGCAGTTGATCTCTGGAATACAGCTTATATTTATCACCTTCCCCCCTCCCCACTATCCATTCTAGATTCCCCTCACCATCTGTGAACACCTCTGTTAGTTTCAGCTTACCTTGGGGGATGACACTAAGAGAATCTTCAAGGTGTCTGAGCCCTTGGACACATGGTCTTAAGGTTGGTTCACTTAAATACCATCACAATCAGATAAGAGAATATCAGGAGAAACACAAAAGGATTGTGGGGTTTTGGCCTATACTTCCTTGCTCTCTGACATATAAGAGTGGCAGTCACCTCCTCCTGTCACACTAGCTCCTCTTCATGGCCACTGGTCTCTGCATATGAGGCACCTACCAAGTCTAGGTGGCAGCCAAAGCCGACTGTTCTGTGGAACTATGGCTTTATTCTCAGGCATAGGTTTTCCTTCTTTGAGAACTTCATGGTTCTTTATGGAATCCTTTATGATTCCATATATATTCAACATTTTACATGCCCCTTTATATGTACAGTAGGTGATGAGGACTGCCATGAAACTCTGCCTGTTTTGGAAAGTATTCTTTCATCTATGTCTTTCAGAGTCATCGTGAGTAACACAACTGCCTTCCATGTTCAGCTTACACAGACTATGAGCTAACCAATATGTAAATAACAGCCTTTGCTTCCTCTGTTAGCTGATCATATGTGATTTTCTACAGAGCCACGAGTGTGAGCTAAAGGAGAGGATATGGTGGGTGCGAATGGGTTCAAAGCAACTTATTTACGCAGACTGCTTTTGCTGTCTGGTCTTGCTTGAGCTATCCCAGAGGTACTGATTCCATCCGATAAGGGACTACTGCTTGTCTTTCCCAAACGTAATGACTTGATGAACAGAAATAATTTAGCTCATAGCTAGAATTCCAAAGTTATGGTCACTTAAACACTATGTTCATGTGCTACATTTACACTAAAGCCCAAAACATGTCAAGGGTTGTTTTTTACAAGATGGTACAAACTTACTCCAGATCTCTGGGGTCCTGCATCAGTGTTCTGTCACTAGGCTTGCCATAAATGTCACATATATTTTTCCACCACTGATATATCTACTCATACAGATTTGGGCAAATCACAAGTCCCAAGTAGGGGGGCTGCTTGCATCAAAAAATTGACCTGAGCAATATTCTTTTTTTTTTTTTTTTAATGTAGTCTTCACACACCCAGTATGGGGCCCAACACAGGACTTGAACTCACACTCTGGGATCAAGACTTGAGCTGAGATCAAAAGCTGGATGCTTAACAGACTTAGCCATCCAGGTGCTTTTGGACTGAGCAATATTCTGAGATGTAGAATATATTACCTTTATAATGTGAAAAGTCCTCCAGGGAGTTATACACACTTCTTTATAATTATGGGCAAAGATGCTATAGTTGGTCTTTTACTTTATTTTTTTTAAAAAATGTTATTTATTTTTATATAGAGAGAAAGCATAAGCAGGGGATGGGCGGAGAGAGAGAGGGAAAGGGAGTCTCAGGCTGGCTCCATGCTACTAGGGCCGAGCCCGACGAGTCACAGTGAACGATCTCATGAACCATGAGATCATGACCCAAGCTGAAATCAACAGTTGGACGCTTAACCAACTGAGCCACCCATGTGCCCCTGTCTTTTATTTTAGACATCATATGCCAAAATGCCCCTTACCATAGAATTCCTAAAGAAGTAAATTAAGTGTTAATGTGATATGATGATTTTCATAGGGTTCATCCTTTACCCTCTAGATTGGATGTATCAACCAAAGCCTTTAACATGCAAGGCATTTCTTGCTCATGTAACCAAATTAGCATGACGTCATTAAGGGAATGGGTCATTTTATTTTTTTATTTTTTTTAATTTTTTTTAATGTTTATTTATTTTTGAGATAGAGAGAGACAGAGCATGAACGGGGGAGGGGCAGAGAGAGGGAGACACAGAATCTGAAACAGGCTCCAGGCTCTGAGCTGTCAGCACAGAGCCTGACACGGGGCTCGAACTCACGGACCGCGAGATCATGACCTGAGCCGAAGTTGGCCGCTTAACTGACTGAGCCACCCAGGCGCCCCGGGAATGGGTCATTTTAATGTTCTGCAGGATGTCTAGATGGTCTCGATCTCTTTGGTCAATATTGTTATAATTGGTATTAGAGTATAAAGTTAATATACTCCTCTGTGCTAGGTTGGAAATATACATTGTTTTCTGTTCCATGTGAGTGCAAACAGTGACTTATCCTTTTTTATGATAAGGATAGAAAAGAATGCATTCACAAAATCAATGTCCACATAACCATGTCCTAGAGATCATAAAAATCTACTTTGGCAGTTATCCCATCCAGCAAGGTGAGTGAAATTCGTGTTACTAATTTACTAAGTTACTAAGTTACTAGGTTAGTGGCATCCAAAATTTGTAACTCTACTGCAGGAACCCACCTGGTGAATTAAGTGGGGAAACCATAGGGATCCCCAGCCTTTCATTCTCTACATACTTCATGATTACATTTAGTTTTACAACTTTCCCACCACACCACCATGATATGATTTTTGTTTTCTTATTTACTATCTTGGCTGCTGAAGGGAGCCATTTCTGAGGCTGTCACTCACTTTTACCACTATCCTAGCCTTTACACAACAAGAAAATGATCTAATGGTAGTTTGGGAGTTCTGCCAAATCACAGGTGTGATTATCCTAATTATATATTTTGTATGTTAATTTCTTATTATTGCATAACAAATTACCATAAACAGTGATTTAATGTAACACATATTTATTGTCTCATACTTTTCGTGGGTTAGTATTCTGGGTTTTTTTTTTTTAAGTTTATTAATGTATTTTGAGTCAGAGAGTGATGGAGGGGCAGAGAGAGAATCCCAAGCAGGTTCTGTGCTGTCAGGGCAGAGCCTGACATGGGGCTCAAACTCATGAACTATGAGATCATGACATGAGCTGAAATCAGCAGTCAGACGCCTAGCCGATGGAGCCACCCAGGTGCCCTTCATGGGTTAGTATGCTGGAAAAAGATACTTAGTTCACGGGTCTCACAAGGCTGCTGTCCAGATGCAGATCATACTATATTCACATCTGGGAGCTTGGATGGGAAATAATCCACTTCCAAGTTCCCTGAGGTTATTGGCAAAAGTCATCACCTTGTGGTTTAGGATTTAGTTTCTTGTTTTCTTGTTGGTTGTTTTCAAGGGATAATCTTAGCATCTAGAGGAGACCCATAGTTCCTGGCCATGTAACCCTCTTCATAGACCCTCTTATAACATTGTAGCTAACTTCTTCAAATTTAGGAAGAATGTCTCTCTCTTTTCAGTTTGATAAATTAGGAGTGACATTCCTTAAACTTTGCTGTGGAGCATGAGCTAATCAAGAGCATGACAGTTTATCATTTTTGTAACGGTCTTTTAGAAAGGGGTAAGTCAGTGGTTCCACGTGCATTTGGGGGAAGGATTCACTAGGCTATAACTCATTAGGGTCACCTTAGTTTGACGTTCTATATTTGAGGACCAAGTAAATTCCCTTTGCCCTGAACAAGACAGTAGGTTTTTCCAAGGGAAGTGACTTCTGCATTATTTTCAAGCAAGGGGCACGTTCATCATAGCCTATTGTACATTGGAGATAGAAGGTTCAGCAGACATATTTCCTCTCTTCTCTGCCCAAGTTGAAAAAAAAACTGAGAGATAAATGTATGTTTCAGGCAAATGAGATCAAATTTTTTACTTGTTGTTTTTGTTGTTAAAATTACTTAGAAAAAAGGTTAGTTTTAAACCAAGTGGGATGGCTGACATGACCTGAATTGGACTTAGTCCTCCCCAGAAGTTGCAGCCCTCACCCATTTAGTCCTGCTAAATTTACTGCATGCCAGTGAAGCTGACCAGCCTGTTTCACCTCTGCATGTAAGCAGAAAAAAGTACTGGGCAGTTGCCTTTTTCATCTCACCAATAAGTGAATACACCTGTCTCTCCACGGTATGAAGGAATTAAGGGTAAGTAATGAGACCAACAAACAAACAAACAAACAAACAAACAAAAAAACAGAATCAGACCTATAAATACAAAGAGCACAGAGGGGAAGGGGCTGGGAGATGGGCACATGGACATACGGGTGAAGGGGAGTGGGAGATACAGGTGCAGTTATAGAATGAATGAATCACGGAGGTGAAAAGACACAGCATAGAGGATATAGTGAACAGCATTGTGATACCGTTATATGGTGACAGATGTTAGCTATGCTGTGGTGAACATGACATAATGCTTAGAGTTGTTGAATCACTATGTTGCACACCTGAAACTCATGTAACGTTGTGTGTCAACTATATTTAAATTAAAAAAATAAATGAAATGAAATGAAATTAAGGTAAGTAGTGAGAAGACAAGCCAAGAATTTTAGTTATATCGATATCTACACAATGAAGATTAATCTAACATCTGAATCATTATCAGTAATAATTAGAGTCATTCATATATGAATTTAGGGGTTTGCATTATCATAACTAATTTTTTTTATTTTGGTCAAGTTATGTACATATTCTGTACATATTCTGTGTCTTGATTTCCTGTACTTGCAATGGAGACAATAACAAATATCATTTACCTCATGAAGTCTTGTATTAAATAAATATAATGCATATAAAAGTTCATGCCAATAATCTCACTTCTGAGTATACAGCCAAAGGAAACTGGATCTCAAAGGGGTACGTTTGTTATTTGCAATAATCAAGACATAGAAATAGCCTACATGCCTGCCAATGTACCAACAGCTAAAGAAAAATTAGTGTATATATATATATATATATATATATGTATATATATGCACAATGGGATATTATTCGGCAGGAAAAAAAAGGACATTCTACCATTTGTGGTAAAATGAATATGCTTAGATGATATCATGCTAAGTGAAATAAGCCTGACACAGAAACACAAGCAGAGTAGAGTGGTGTTTGCTAGGGGAGAGATTCGGGTAGGAAATTAGATGTTGGTCAAAGGGTTGAAAGTTTCAGTTATGCAGATGAATGCATTCTGGAGATCCAATGTATGGCATGGTGATAATAGTTAACACTACTGTATATGTGGGATTTGCTAACAGGCTGGATCTTAAATTTTCTGACCAAAACACACAGACACACACAGACACACAGACACACAGACACACAGACACACAGACACAGACACACACACACACACACACGTGTGCACATACACGCAGTAACAATGTACAGATGATGCATAACTCATTTAGCTTAATTACGGTGATCTTTGAATAATGTATATATGTATCTAAATATCAAGTTGTGTACTTTAAATATGTATATAATTTTTGGATGTCATAGATGTTTCAATAAAATTGTTTTTTAAAGAAGAATAGAAAGAATTCTGAAAATGTTGGCAAGTGGCTATGATTATTGTAGTTAATTGAAAAAAACTGGGACCTTTGTTTTTTGTAATGATATACTGCTTGCTTCTAGATCCATATCTTGGATGCATCTTCATGTTTTCCCCTTTTTATCACTTTCTCACTTTCTAAATTAGGGTGTGGTGAGAGGGACTAGGCATCACATTTTGTTCTTTCTCTCTCAGAGAATTTAGGTAGTCTCACAGCTTTGACTCTCCCCTCTATAGAGAGAAATCTTACAACCGGAATCCGAGCATCTCTAATCAACCACAAAGTATCTGACTCTAAAGATTGCTTTATGATTGGACATTTATCATACTGCAAACAAATTCTCCATCTTCCTCTATAAACCTTGTTGCCTTCCCAATTAAGTCAAAGACAGTAATGCCATTCTTTCTGTCCTCCTTTTCTGAAACTTAAAACATCTCTGACCCTACCTGCTTCTTTTCCCATTTCTAGATAATTTCTTTATATATTCTATCATTTTCAAGGCTTCTCATTTTCTCAGATTTACTTACATTTTCTTTCTATTCTCATAGTCACAGCTATAGTCCATCCTTAACTGTCTCTGTGGACTATTGCAAAAATTTCCAACTGATGCCAGCCATCTCTTCTTTTTCCAATAGATTCTCTAGGGTTCTTAGGATAATATTCTTAAGACGCAGCTTAACACACGTTAAAGCATCATGTAAAACCTATAAAACATCCCATTTATAATAGAATAAATTCCAAACTTCCATCTGGCATTTGATACTCTTCATGAGCCATGTATAATTGCATCAAAATTATCACCAGCTTTTCCTTTAAACAAATTCTCCACTGGTTATTACCATACGTAAATTCAAACATGACATACTTTCCCATCACTTTACTTCTGTCATGAAGCATTTCTGACTTTTACAATGGCTTTTCCTTTGAGTTACTATGCCATTTCTTAGTATTACTATAGGCATCATGCACATGTTTATCACATGTCTGTTTCCTCATCTGAAAAAAATTAGATGGGGAAATAAGACCTATATTACAAATGGAACAATTTATGTAAATTGCAAAGTACAGCTCCTTTCATATATTGAATACTGACAAAGAGAGCCTTCACCTTTTTTTTTTTTTATATTATATGTTCCGACCGGTGGCAGAACAGAAAATTATATGAGTGACCAGAAAGTTAAGGGATATAAAATACAAAATGGTAAAACAGAGAAAAATAAAGGAAAAAAGAGAAATATAATTGTTGATTTTGGTGTCAACCAAAATAAGCTTTTCTTGCTCTTATAGTTTGGGCACACACTTTCTATACTGGCAAGACCAATAGATGTTTATTGCTTTAGGATGAATACAGATCTTTTATATTTAAATTTACTTGGCATTTGCAACATGATGAATTAATAGGAAGTATTATGATCATTACATAAAATATGTTTTAGAAGGACAATTGAATGCAATAAGTCAAATGTAGTATATGGATCAATATGAATGTGCAGAAGGAACTCATCTATAATATATTTCAGCTTCTTTTTAAGGATTCTTAGGTGATAATTTGTGGGAGGTAGCCTCATCAGAAATTTAACAGTAGCCATTTATGTTAAAAGAAAGGATTTATGATAGGTATATTTTTATTCATGAAATAAGATAAATTGGAATTATCCATCTTTACTGTCTAGAAGAGTTTGGTTTCTTGTAATTTATTTTATAAAGTATTCTGTAGGAAATAGAGTTGGCTAGCTTACATTTTATTATTAGATTCACATCATTTTTATTCTATAAGGATCAGCTGCCAAAAATGTAATGTTATGAAAAATAGACATAGAATCTATTAAGAAAATCTTTTACTTTAATATTTCCCACTTTGTGTATTAAAAATAAAATTTAAAATATCAACCTAGAAAACACAGTTCTGAATTATTTTCTTTATTGTCAGGTCATTAAAACATCAAATCAAACCAGTGATTACTATGTAACAATGGCTAGATACAAACACAACAATCTTTTCTAATGGCGATATTTTGTATGGTATTTTGACTTCATTGTACCAAATATCAACATCATGAAACGTTAATCATTCACTCATTAATGAAAGCAGGCATTTGTGAGCATCTGTAATGTGCCTAACACTGTGTTAGGAACTACAAACAAAAATTTAAAAATTAATAAAAATAAAGAACTTTGATTCTTTATTTGAAGAGATTTTCATCTAGTGGTCTAGAAAAATAAACAAATAAAATATACACAGATACAGACATGACACACACACATACTCACTGCCTATGTACTAAAGTATGAACCTTATGCTTATGTGTTGAGAACCCGTCTTGTTCTAATCCATGGTGACATCTTCCAGCGAGAAATTAGAAATGGTCTTTCTGAGCAGAAAGAATTTGTTCAAAGACACAAAAACGTGAAAGACACAAGAGATCCTAGGAGATGAAAGATATTACGTATGGCCAATGCAAGTACTTTTCTGGGGGGAAAATGAAGGAAGGAATTAGTAGCAAGATCTGGAATAATCAGTGGTTAGAATAGATTTGGATGAACTTCGCTGTCATGGTGTTACTTGCAAATTAAGCATTATCATCTGTTATTGGAGATAGTATTATAAAACTCCTGAGATTGTTCTGAGAAAGAAATTGAAATACCATATTTGATTTCTACCAGAAAGGTGGGTAAGTGCCACTAATAATTGCATAGTAAATGCTAGCACAGTTATAAACCAAAGATGTCTTCTAGTCAAAAGCAATAGAATTATCATTTTAGAAAAATGCTGAATAAATCAGTAGTGATAAAAGATGGGCATGGAAGTTAGGGAAACAAGTACAACAAGTTCCTTGTAGAGTGATAATATAAAATGAATATAAAACTACCACGGTGTAGAAAAGGTGTAATTTTCAAGGGGAGCAGGAAGAATTGATAGGAATATAAAGAACAAATTACTCCCTTGAGGCTGGATCGATGGCAATCTTGTGGGTTTTTTTTTTTTCAAGTTTTTATTTAAATTCCAGTTAGTTAACATACAATGTAATGTTCATTTCAGGAGTAGAATCTGGTGATTCATCACTTACATACAACATTCAGTGTTCATCATGACAAGCACCCTCCTTAATCCTCGTCATCTATTTCACCCATCCCTCCACCTACCTTCTCTCTGGTAACCCTCAGTTTGTTCTCTATAGTGAAGAGTCTATTTTCTGGTTGATGGCCATGCTTTTTAAGATTATTTTTTAAATGTTTATTTTATTAGTTATTTTGAGAGAGACACACACAACATGAATAGGGAAGGGGCAAAGAGAGGGAGAGAGAAACCACAAGCAGGCTCCCTGCTGTCAGTCAGTGCACAGCCCAACTTGGGGCTCAGTCTCATGAACTGTGAGATCTTGACCTGAGCAGAAATCAAGAGTCAGCTGCTTAACTGACTTAGCCATCCAGGCACCAAGCCTAAATTGTTATAGCAACAGTAATAATATTACTTTATTAATATTTAAAATCATTCATTGAAATACTTAAATGCTTTATTATAATAAGAAAAATAATACTATTTATATTGTTCTTGGCTGAATGTAGCATGTAATGTAACCCTTGCAAAAATCCTGTGCAAGAGACTCTATTATTGACTCCATTATTCAAACACAAAATATAGTGTTTAATGACCTAGTAAATGATGGAAGTACACTCTAATCCCCCCACAAGTGTGTCACAATTTCAGAGCCTGTATTCTTAACCCCTACTTTACTGCCTGTGCACTAAACCCCATTCAAAAAAAAATTATGATGAGTTTAAAATTCAAAGGTTAAAAATATCGAATCCTAATTAATTTCTATTTGTTGTTCACTAATCAATAAAACACCATTGTTATTGAATCACCTCATATTGGTGCAGTCTAATTATTTTAGACACAAAAATGTCATGAAGTCATCAGGATTTTTGTGTTTGTTTTGGGTGTATATATTGATAATGTCTTTCCTTGTGGCTTAATTTTCTCTCATGATGGTCTTCTTGGACTCGTTTATGTTTCCAATCTCTTTGTTTTAGATTTTATTGTATTTCTACTTTTTAAGATTAGAGAGGGAGAGACTTCAAATAACTTTCATCTTTCTGAAGGTGACCTCCTTGCTAATGGGTATTACCCCGAAAATCTCCCAGTATCGCCATGGCATCTTGAAGAACTTGACAACTTTCGTAGTGGTTACATGCTGTGCCAGTCATGATCCTCTTGGCTTGGAAATTCTAGTGTCAGGTGTGATTAGGTACAAGAGGGCAAAAATTCTCTGCCTTTACAGTTTGCATTTAGGTGATTAAGGAGCAAGGATGGCAATAAATAATCTGACACATCTATTTTTATAACTATGTCAAATTAGAGAAATATAGGCCAGTATGTGTGATTTATAGAAATATATTTTTAGGAATATTTTACTTGAGTTTTCCTTAGTTTCATTTTGTTCCTAGAGCACAGCAGTTGCATTATCTCAGATAGATCGAGATATTTTGGTAGTATATTAAAAGAATGGAGCACTAATATATACTGAAAATATAATAGAAGTACCAGAAAGGGATGGCATGAGACCAGTTCACCCAGTCTATAAGAAGGTACAGATTATTATAACTTGACTCAATAGAAACAATTACAGTTTATAAAGTGGTTTCCAATCATTTGCATTTGTGATATGCTTATTCTGAATGTCTTTACTGTAGATTCTTGTGTACCAGCTCCCTTCCTCGTGTAAACACCACTCTTCCCAAAGCCTCCAGATTCTCAAGATAGATCTAGAGAAAAAGCTTTGAAAATGGAACTTATGGCAGAGGAGATGACAAAATTCTAATTAAAATAATGCATGGAAATATTGATAATTAGCATCCACTTATCATAATTTGATAGTCTACTATGAGAACATAACCTTATGATGACTTCCTCTCTCTTTCTTCCTCCTTAGGGCTTGGAATCAGTGAGTCCCAACCAACAGTAAAATATGAAGGGATTGGCAGTCTTGACTACCTTCCCTGGAGATAGAGAACGAGATAAGAGGAAAAGTGAAGTTGGGTAAAGAATGGGAGAAGGCAATTCAAGAACAGACTACATTGGTGATCTCAGGGGTGGGAGAAGACAGGTAGCAAGTAAACACAGCAGATATCAATTATGAAAGCAGAATCAACCTCTCTCCCTCCGCCTCTTTCTCTGTCTCACTCTTCTTTTCCCAGGAGGAAGTATAGAATTGTTTTAGATAATGCAAATTTAGAACAAAACTATCTGTGTCTTCCAGTTTCACTACTTCTTAGAGATTTGGGTAAATGCATAGCCTCTCTTTGCCTTGGTTTTCTCATCTATAAAATGGGTAGAATATCATACTCATAAAGTTGTTGCTTTAATGAGTTAATGAGTTAATATTAGTAAAATATTTAGAATAACACCTGGAAATTATAAGTATTATAAAAATTAAAATTATAATTATTATTTTGTGCAGTTTTTTTCCATTTGTTTGTCCAGCTTCTAATTTTTATATTCCCCTACATATTTAGAATTTCATAGTATTTGTGACAAGTTCTCTTAAATCTGCTGCCTGCACAGTCATGTCAGGTAACAAGTAATGTTGCTGAGGGTCTGATAACTTTAAGGCCATCAACTATCTGAGCATTTGGATTTCCTGGGATCATAAATCATGTAGATATGAACAATCCTAGAAAATACCCCTTGTGTTATGATTTTTTTAATGATCAAGAATTTGGCAGTCTTCTCTCTCAACCATTTGCTATTGTATTTGAAACTTCCATCATTAGAAGCGCTTTTTGGAATACAGAAGGTGCCCATTTAAATTTACGGTTGGATGGGGGCACTGTTGAGAATAAAAGGGCTTATTATGTAACTACACTGGCACAACTGGACCTATTAAATACACTGGAAAAATCAAGATGTTTGGTACGGTTGCCCTAGGATTAAGTTTCTCTGTGTAGAGGTCCCTGTTAAAACACAAATATGGTACCTGTAAAGGCAACGTAATAAGCTCACTTATTTACATAACTCAACAGACTGACTCATCAGTGAACAGAACCTAGGAAGAATAGAATGGAGTAGAGAGGCTTGGTAAGTATAAAATGGTGGCTTCTTGAGGAGGTAAACTCAATTAAGGTGTTTATGTGAGGGGTCATGAAAAAGGAGAGGAGTTGAGGCAATAATGTTGAAATAAAAGACCCTGAAGTCTGCCTCCATAACTTCACAATTTAGCCTAGAGAAGGACACAGATTGGGTTGGTAGCTCTCTGACCAATATCTGCCTCTGAGTCCAGGCTTCACTTAAGTTCACTTCCAGATTTGTGCCCCTCTGACTCACGGTTTGAATAAGTTCTTTTCTAAGTGGGTTAACTAATTTGTATTTTATGCAACACATTTTAGGTCAAGTCTGAGAAACTCAAATTGCTTTCCTCATTTAAACTGCCTTCAGGCATGTACTCATATGTATTTCCGATAAACTTACAGTTCCCATAGCCTTATTTAAAGATCAAAAAAAATTTTTTTAAGAACTTGGTTTAAAATAATGATGAAGTAAAAAAAAAAAGAAGACAGTTGTTCCATATATTTTACTTGAAACTGAAATTAGACAATATGAATACTAATCACCCCAAATTAGGAAAATATGAAGTCAGGTAATACAAGTGAGAAAAAGAATAAGAATGGTGACAGATTTTGTATATTTCTTGGACTACTGGCTTTGCACCTCCTAAGAATTCTGAAAGAAAAAATGTATCAGACCAACTAAACAGAAAAGGAAGCCTTTATTCAAGACTATCACAATCAGGGAGAGAGATGGAATTCAACTCCACATGCACACAAATATGTTTTTTAAAAGATGGGATAAGATAATGGAAGAGTACTGGAGACTATTAGGTGGGAGGTTAGTCAATGTGCTGAGGCCATTTGTGTTTGCTAAATGATCTTTATTAAAGTTAGGTCCCGCTCTCCCAGAGTCTGGGGTGTAAGGACTCTGTCTTTCATTATGAGTACATTTAAAAGGGACAGTTCATAGGTCTTATCCCAGGTCCTTAAGAAAGACATTTCTGGATCACAAATGATACACATCTCAAAGAGGCAGAGAAATAATTTATGACTTAAAGTTTTCTAAAGCAGATTCTCTAAGAAAAGCAAAGCCTGCCTGAAATTGAGCAGAGGCCATGGAACTGTAAGGCCATCTTGGTCAGACCTTCTAGAAGTATGATTACATAATAAACTAAACGTTTATGAGTCTACATTACCTCACCTTTCTTCACTAATGGACCAGAAAAATCGGAAGAGAGGGTCAACGAATACAAATAATCATATAATCACACTCAGTTCAAGAACTACTAACATTTTATATCATTTTAACTCTATCTATATTCTGTGACCCTCTCTGAAAATAGCTTCCCTTTTTAAGCTCCCAAATCATCTTTTTCTCATCCTACCTATACAAACTTCAGTAGTATCCTCTATTCTTTATTACCAGGTGGTTGTGCTTATGAATGGATGTGAAATATAAAGACACCCTATAGTGACCCTCTCATGATAAAACTATTTGTCAAGAAAACACAGCACACATATTTCACAACACAAACTTAAGCTTTCATAAGTTTTGAAAATAAGCAATTTATAAATAAAAAACGGTAACACTCTACAAAGGGATGCTAAGATAGATATCATACACAAAGGGATCTCAAAGATAAATTAATATGTTATTCCATATGTGGGTAAGATTTGACTCTAAATTAAGCCATGCTTGTATTTTAATATTTAGATTTGACATAATAATATTAGATCGGATACATATATTATCAAATAATAAAAAAAACGTTAAACATGTCAAACCCTAACTTTGTATTTTACATTAATTTATGACTACAAATAGTCCCAGTTGCATTTATGATTATAAATAGTCATCTTCAATAAAAGTACCTTCAAGTATCTTTAATTTGAAATTTACAAAGCATCAGGTTTGAGGCCTGACGTCTTATATTTTTAGACAGAAAGCGTACCTTTTTCGTTTCCAGCACTAATATAGGTCACTAAGGAATATTAAATGATGGTAAGTCTCTATCTTATACTGACCTTTTCTTCTAAGATTTTAAGTGTGCCCGAAAATAAGACTAATATGTAATTATTCAAAACTTGTTGAGTATTTAACTTCAGAGTTAGATGTTGTGATAGATGAAGAAGAGAGTCAAATATGAGATACTTCAGTCTAAATGGGTCTCTGTGATTAAGAAAAAGAAAACTAAAACTAAAGTATTAGATGTCTCCTTAAGTCATATATATAATTTGGAATCAATCACTTACTGAGTTTCCATATATACCAGACATTGTATTAGGAGCTGGAGATGTGAATATGAATGTGATCCCTACCTATAGAAAATCTTAATCTTGAATCAGAGAATCCCACATGTGCCGATAAACATAATAAGACATAGAGGGAACATGATCTTTGCATAAGGAGTAAGGATATCTATCTCAGATTAAGGGTAGAGAAATTAGCTTGAGAAATTTTCCCAACTGAATTGATTTCTCCACCAAATTTTAAAAGATGTTTACATTTTTTCTAGTTGATAAAAAACAAACCAAAAAAAAAACCCCATAAAACATAAAACAAGAAAAGGAAACCGCATACTTTAGGAGCAACGGGAATTCAGGATAAGAATCTGACTTTGCTCATGGCTAAGTAGCTGACATGTTCCATAATGGTATCTACATAATAGATAATTAATGTGTGATGGATGAAGTCCTACATGGATGGACAAATAGATCAATGAAGTGACAGCATCTGCAGAAAACTTGAAGACATGTTTTGATACTAACCTATAATCTGTGAGGTAGTTTCTGGTGGGGATGGGGCTGGAGAGGAAGATAGAAGCATATCACTGACATTCCTATGGGAATTAGGTTAGGATCTACTGGAGAAGGAGGAATCAGTATAGAAGAAGGATATCTGAATGGTCTGTTCCCGGGTGACTAAGTTTCAGTTACATCCATAAAGTGGAGAAAGCCTTCAATGAAATTGTTGAGGATTCAAATTCCTTGGGGCGCCTGGGTGGCTCAGTCGATTAAGTGTCCAACTTCAGCTCAGGTCATGATCTCACAGTTTGTGAGTTCGAGCCCCGCGCCAGGCTCTGTGCTGACAGCTCAGAGACTGGAGCCTACTTCAGATTCTGTGCCTCCCTCTCTCTCTGCCCCTCCCGTGCTCATGCTCTGTCTCTCTCTGTCTCAAAAATAAATAAAAACACTTTAAAAAATAATAAATTACTTTATTGGCAATGTCATGAAGTTTCCAGAGGGCATAACAAAAGGGGATAGGAATGAGTATCGATGGTCAATGAACCAGGATTGAGTGAATCAGAACAGTCTGGTGGTGAGATTAAGATATTAATAGTAGATAGAAGAAAGAGGAGATTGTGCTTTTCTTTCCTTAGTGATGTGGTGTGCAAAGAGAAGAGGAGTTTGGGACTGATCTCGAAAATACCCAAGGTAGTTCAATTCCTCAGTGTTCAAAAGCTAATACGGGTCAAGCTATAGAGAATGTTAAGTGCCAGAATAAGGGACTTGGACTCAAATAGGAAATATAAGGTCAAACTTCGCAGGGCATTAAAAAATGATTAGACAAAAGAAGAGATGACATTATTCTAATCGCAATAGCTAAGCTTACTTGGCATTTACTACATGACATCCTTTTTTTCAATTATTTTACCCATATCCGTTCGTTTCATTCTTGCCACAACCCCAGGTAGTATGTGTCATTATTTCTTCCATTTTACTGATTGGGGAATTTAGGGCAGAGCTGAAGAGCAACCGGGTCAAGGTTATACAGGCAGCAAACTTTAGAGATGGGATTTAACCACCTGGTATCTGATTGAACACATTGTACCTTTGAATATTGCCCCTTGCTGAGTTGGGAAGAAACTTTAACCTACCTTTGTTTTTGCTAATAAAGACTCAAAAATATTAAAATTACAAAAAGAAGTTACACTACCTTCTATTAAAAAAATTGTTTTCCCCAAACTGAAACCTGAAAGATATATTCCCGTTTACTGTGCAAGCCCCACATCTTGGAAGTCCCTTTTACTATAATGATGTTTTTAATATCTAGATCTACATTCCGAATCATGCATGCACAAAATCTTTGCTTGCTTTGCTGTTGAAAGGAATCAATAATAAATAATATAAGCATTGGACATTACGGCTGCAAATGGAGGATTTCAATTGCAATAGAGGACTACTTCCTAATGCACACTCTCACATACAATATGGGACGTATCGTGCTTTAGGAATTGACTCTCCTCTGTCACACACAGCAGCTGCTTGGGGTTATGCCAGTATATTATTACCAGCATTGCTGCAATAGCTGTAAGCATGAAGTGCACCTTGCTTTGCAATAAATTTTCCACACTCTGTGAGGAAGTCAGCAGTGTAGTTGAACTCAGACTGGTGGGAAAAAGATTGGCTTTGTTGACAGTGACTATGACAGACAGCCAAACTGGAGCGAAGCTGCAGCTCATGGTACATGACATTTTCTAAAACAAAGAAAACCAAAAAAAGTTATAGCCTTTAAGGCAGCACTGAAAATGACATCTGGCATATCATGCTACCCCAGAGATTATCTTTGCTTTCTTCCCTTTCTTTTCCAACATATCTTTCTATTTCTATTCTCTTTTTCAGTGTGGTGCTTAGATCATCAGTTTATGCTTGAGCACCATGTCAGAAAGCCCAAGGAACACACAAATATACATGTTTGAGATTTTTAAATAAAATATCCACTTCTTCTGAAAAGTTACTATTGTTTTTGTTAGTTTGTTTCAATTTACTTATAATCTTGCGTATTTTGTCAGGTTTCTCTATTTATATTTAACAGCAAGTTATAGAGCTTTAATTTAAGGGTTTTGTTCATTGCCTAAACATTTTCTAAATCATACCTTATGTTTTCTTTGTGGTTTATTAACTAAGAGACAATTAACTTTTGAAACTGGGAAAAAAATTCTGTCTGTAGCATCTATTGAACTTCATTGTACTAAAAGAGGAAAAATTTAAAACAAAATAGTTACTGAAACAATATAAGTCTGGTTTTTTTTAACAAGGTAGCTTCTGCTAGTGTGTTTTCATTTGAGAAAGATGTGTTGGCTTTTTTAGGAGTAGTAAAATACACGTCAATACTTTAAACTTCCATCTTTACAAGGGAATGTATTAGAAAGAAGTCTGAATGGTCCTGTTCTTTCTCTTCAGGGAATAGGTGTTTATTTAAAAGTTGTATAATCCTATTGCATTTGGGTTGCGGTCTCAATTATAATATAAAAATCATATGACTACCTTTTGAAATTTAGTTATGTTACATACATGGTACTTCATGTGGCACAACATTAATTTATATCCCCGTCTTCTTGGGCAAAAGTGGGTATTACATGCCCTCACACCCTTGGAATAAGTACTGTCACACATTTTCCTTTGGGCACTGAAGTCTTCCTACCAGTAACAGCCTTCTCTCGTCCCCTTTTGCCGTGGTCAAGATAGCACCTCTTGATAGAGAGTGGCCACAAAGTTCAAACAGTTCAGAATGCTGGGCCATAGAATGGAGGTCAGCTGTCCTGAAGAGTCACTCAAACTTGACATGGGATAGCAGAAGCAAGAAATACATTTAGGTTGTAAAGCCACTGAGACCTAGTATTTCTGGCTACCAAAACATAACATAGCCTATTACAAGATAAAAAGTAAACCGTTTCAAACTCACTTTAAATGTTGCATACAAATCTAAAGCATAACAGCTATATTTTGTTAAGGTAGCTGTCTATGACTGATATCAACAAATGTACTTGTTAAAATATATATTCAGACATACTTGAAAAACACTTTAATATACAACAAGTAATGATTAACATAAGGTGTGAATATTCTTACTTAAGGGAAAAGAATGGAACTACAGAGAGTACAGAATCAAATGGTAATTAATGAACTAATTATTTCACACATGCGTGCACACCACATACATATACACTTTTTAATGACTAGTACCTAAGCAAAGAAAGGACCACATCAACTCCAGTAAGTGGTGGTAACTGTGTGTGTGTGTGTGTGTGTGTGTGTGTGTGTGTGTGTGTCAGAGACCAAGAGAAAAATGAGGCAATAATTAACACCATGGAAAGGCTTCTAACCATATTCCCATACCTAGAAGTCACATTGGTACATAGAAAACAATTCTCATGAATAGACTCCAACCTGAAAATCAATAGTCTTCATGGATATCATTAGGCAGTTGAAACAGCTGTGTAGAAAAAACTGGTAAAACATGAAAAGTGAATAGCTGGGACTAATCAATCTTCTAAGTCAAAATTCTAGTGCCACAGATTGAGTTGTTTCAAATCCAAAACCTGGAAATGCATATTTGAGTAGGATACACGTAGTTCTAACTAAACAGATATATCCTTGGCCTAAATTATGTAACAAATCAAAAGGAAATCACCGATAACATAATGAAGAGTGAACTGTGGCTGACAACAGAGAGCTCTTCTTGCAGGGCAAGATTCAAAGCAAAGCTCCAAACATCAGAATACATTATTGTTAAGATTTTACCAAACATAAACAAAAAAATGGGACAGCCAGCCAGAGGGAAAAAAGAATAGAAGAAAAAGACAGAAAGAAAGTAAGATAGACACTTGCTTTCTCTAGGATTCTTTGTAGAAACCCAATTACAAAAGATAACAGAAGAAGCAACAAAATTATAAAGACCAAAAAAAGTCCAAGAATATTATGCCTTAAAAGTTGACATTCAAATAAAAAGGCAGACATTCTGAAATTTGAAAACACTCAAGAATAGAAAATCTACAAGTTCTTTAAACAGAAACAAGAAGTAATACTTACCAATTAAACATAGCCAAATATGACAGAATAAGAAAAATATTTTTAAAAATTTTAAAGTCTGGAATGGTAAAGCTATAGTAGAAAAAAACTTGTGGTGAATGAGTAAGTAATGGAATACAAAAAAAGAAAAAAAATTAATCTTGGTAGAGGGAGGCAGCCTGAGTAAATATCGAAAGGTAGGAATAAATGACAAGGTCGGAAAGGACATTGCAGTGCCCATGTCCAAGATCAGTTCTGGAGAGTTCTGGGGATTACTGTTAAATTTGGAGAGCTGTAGGTACAGACCATATTAAGAAAGAAAACATAAAAAAATATTTCTGAGCAGGAACATGAAACACATTTTTGTTTATAATAAAACAAAGCAAAGAGAAGAAACAGAATTAAGGAAACTACGAGCTTACTATAATACTCTCCATGCTGAGGGTTAACGAGAGTAATAAAGATAAGATGAATGGAATACAATGATGGACACAATTAATATCTTGAATTGGGAAAAGAAAAACAAGGTGGAAGGAGTGTTGTACTAATGGAAGAGAGAGGGCACAAATTTGCTTCATTTCACGGTGCTGTGTTGGAATTGTGGAACATCCAAGTAGTAATGTCTGAAATATGAAAGAAGTTTGAAATATGGAACTAGAGCTCATTTGGATTTGAAAATTAACATTCAGAAAAACAATGAATAAACAAGCAAACAAAAAGCAGAAGCAGACCTATGAAAACAGAGAACAAACTTATGGTTGCAGTGGGGGGGGGCAGTGGGGGAAAGGCTAAATGGGTGAAGGGCAGTGAAGGATACAGGTTTCCAGTTATGGAATGGATAATTCATGGGAATAAAAGCTACATGGTAGGGAATACTGTCAGTGATACTGTAATAGTGTTAAATAGTGTTATATGGTGACAAATGATAGCTACACTTGTGGTGAGCATAGCATAACATAAACTTGTTGAATCCCTATATTGTACACTTGAAACTAATATAACATTGTGCTTCGACTATACTCAGATAAAAACAAAATTTTTCAATAAATAAAATTTAAAAAATTGAAACTCAGGGGTTGGATGAGTTCCTTGAGGAGGAAAAGGTAAAGAGGAACAATGAGCCAAAATTCATTTGTACTCAGAGTGTATAAAGAGAAAGAGACGTAGGCAAACAATGAGAGTAAAAGCTGCTAAAGCAGTGAAAAAAGCAAGCAAGGAAGAAATAACAGAAGGAAGGAAAGAAGAAGGAAGGAAGGAAGGAAGGAAGGAAGGAAGGAAGGAAGGAAGGAGAAAACAGTGTAATTTAGGGCTCAAGTAGGGAAGCAGAAACTCTATAAGCTAAATGTAATGAATTTTTTAAAAAATAGAAATTAGCCTATGCACAACTGTGAGAGATAAAATTGTAAAGGTCTGAAAGGCTTAAAAGAATCACCAGCCACTCATTCTGAGAAGCTAAGCATGGCCAGCACAACAGTATAGCTCCAAAGTTTCTAGAAAAATCCATAGGATGAATCTATGGATCCAGAGTCAAGTGTTTGGTTGGAGTTGTTGTCAGTTATCAGAGTCAGCAATCAGAAGAGCTGGTTGCAGAGTAGAGGTGCCTTGTGTCTATCTGTCACTACAACGATATACCTACACTTTCATGATGCAATGACCACTACTGTTTCATTTCCATTTTCCCGGTGACTTACGAGTATACGTATAGACTAATGTTCACCAGAACTATTCAAGGAAGAGAACTATGTTACTGACACTTTTATTGGTACTGATATCAATCCTAGTTTTTACATTCAAATTGATCACACACACACACACACACACATGCACACACACATATGGAAAGCCTGGATTTATTATAACTAAGAATTTATCAGATTTCAGAAGATATATGTGGTTTGGATCTATATAGGTTCATTGAATATGCCATGTAACCATATCTAAACTGTGGAGATATGTGGTAGCAATGACTTGAATCAATCAATTGATAACAAATTAAATAGGGAAAAAAGTTACAAATATTGATAAGAATAACTCCAGATGTATGTTATATTTGGTAGAGACATGATAATAACTTGTCTGCTTTGGAAAAAATCCTTATTTTCATATAATATAAATTTAATATCACATATATTATATCCTAGGACTGTGTTTTCCTCCACTCAGTTCTTAGGATATTCCCATGGATGCCTTCAAAATCTGGGGAGATTAATGAATTCATTCAGTCTAATAGTATGAGACCTTCCTTTCTAGCAACTATCTTTTAATGTCTTTTTTGGTTATTGTTCACATTCAATTGATGATAATTCTAGAATATTTGGGGATAAACAAAACAGTGATATATTATTAGCAATATTAATCAAAACCAATTATATTGATCTAGCACTCTATGATTTCAAATTGTTATGTATTTTATTTCACTTGATCCCCACATAGATACTGTGATGCAGTCAAAATATATATTTTGTTAATGATAAAACTGAACAAGAAAATGCAATCTCTAATGAAGAATATCTAGACATTTAGAAATAGCATTATGACTAAAATGTTATTCTGGGTTTAGAATAGCCAAAATAATCTTGAAAATCAAGAACTAAAGTGGATGACCCAAAGTTCCTGCTTTCAAAACTTACTACAAAACTACAATAATAAAGACGGTATAGTACTGATGTAGAGATAGACATATGGGTAAATGTAATAGAATTGAGAGTCCAGACATTAACCTTCTTGTTTATAGTGAGTTTATTTTCAATATAGGTGCCAAGACAATTCAATAGGTGCTGAAATCACTGGATGTCCAATGAAAAAGTATGAAATTGGATCCTTTCCTTCCACAATGCTCACAAGTTAATTCAAAATGGATCACAAATCTAAATGGAAGTGCTAAAACAATAAAACTCCTAGAAGAAAACAGGAATGTGTCATCCTGACCATGGGTCAGGCAAGGTTTCTTAGATGTGAAAAACAAACGACAAGCAATAAAAAAAAATAGATAAATTAGATTTTGTAAAATTAAAAACTTCTGTGCATAAAAGGGCACCATCAAGAAAGTGCAAAAACAGTCCACAGAACTAGGCAAAATATTTCTAAGTCATATAGATAGCAAAGGACTTGTACTGAGAATTTACAAAACACTCTTACAACTCAGCAAAAAAGTCAAATGGCTGAATTTAAAAAGTAGTTAGTTATTTAAATAGAACTTTTATCTAAATAAGACATATATAAATGGCCAATAAGCACAAGGATAGATGTTCAACCTCATTAGCCATTAGATAAATGCAGATCTGAACCATGATGAGAGCACTTCACACTCACTTACAAGGCTATAATCAAAAATACAGACAATAACAAATTTTAGAAACCTTGTAAATTGTTGATTAACTTATACATGCTTGATGGGAATTTAAAATGGGGCAGCCACATTGCAAACAGTTTGGCAGTCTCTCAAAATGCTAAACGTGGATTACCATATATGATCTAACAATTCAATTACTACATGTATATCCAAGAGAAATGGAAATATATGTCTATACAGATACATGTACGAGAATATTTATAACTGCATTATTTACAATAGACACAATGTGAAAAAAAACTGAATTCTTATTAATTAATGAATGGATAAGCAAGCTTTAGTATACACATATAAGGAAATGTTATTTAGCAGTTACAAAGAAATCAATAACAAAATATTACTATGTGTTACCTCACCTTAACATGGAAAACATTCCATTAAATGAAAGAAGTGAATCACAAATGATCACATACTATATTACACCATTTGTGTAGAATTTTCAGAGCAGGAAGATGCACGGAGACAGAAATTAGCGTTTCCTTTGAACTGGTGGTATGTAAGAAGAGGGGTCAGAGAGGGGAATGAGAATGAGGAATGACTGCTAAAATGTGTAAGATTTCTTTTGGAGGCTTTAAAATATTCTAAAATTAGATTATGGTGATGTTTGTGCAAATCTGTAAACATACTAAAAAGCATTGATCTGTATGCACACCTTAACTGGATAAATTTCGTGTATGCTAAATATATCTCAATAAAGCCAAAAAAATGTCATTGTTAGGGCTATTAAAAAATTGGTTTATTTTCTCTTATGGCTTTTTAACAATATACCCTTTTCTTCCCTCAGTGTGTATGTATGTGTGTTTATATAAAGTAAAATTTCACATTTAACTGACTTAGTCACTTATACCTTAGTTCCTAGTCTCACCACTATCTCATAAACTTTTTAGATATGGTCCTTTAGTCTTCTTGGGTGAATACTTTGTTGTTGTTGTTGTTTTGTGTTTTTGTATAATTACATTCTTTGTTTACTTTACCTAAAAATAATATGTAAGTAGAATTTAATTAAAAAATACATATCCAGTTACTATTGGGTTATTAGAGCCTGTTCTGAAATTCTGTTATAACCCCCAGGATCATTTAAAGAGCATTCTTATGATAAAAGCCCATAGGTAGCAAATTTCAGATGTGCATAGTAATATTACTCAAGTAAAGCTGATCTTGTAATATATGAGTTAATAATGGAAGTGTTAAAACAAGTTGTATATAACAAAATTTCACATATAATGTTGTGTAGCTGACAGAAATAGAAGGTAACATTTAAAGAAGTTTTCTTCAACAAGTCATGATTTATGGAGAAATTCTAATTAGTAATTTAAAAGTGCTGGTGTTATTTTCCATTATAATGGAAAGCATAGGAAAATATGAAATTACAGATATTTCTAATTGATTCTTACATTTAAAATGATAATATAGTCTTATAATCCATAAGACTTTATGAAAAATTAAATAAAATGCCACAATATTACATTTATCTGCATTTTTAAACATTTCTAAAGTCAACTGAGTTGACAGTTTTATATTTACTAAATTTTTCATAACTATAAGCTCACCAAAAAAGGTAAAATGAAATCATTACCCTAGCATTCTTTAACTATTGCTTTTTTTAACTATTTATTTTCTTGACCTCATTTTCCCTCCATTTACTCAGCGAATCAGCCCCCACTGTATTTTTATTCAGTTTGAATGGACTAGCATTTCAAACTTAAATATAATTTATAATCTTTCCGGAGTAACCATCTTACAATCATGTGGTGGCAATTAATCTGCAGATTATTAATGACCCTGGATGCATATAACCTTAATTAAAAATGTTCTTTGGCATAGAGAAATGAGAGTAATAAGAAACAGTAGAATTTCAATGAAGTTTTAAAAATGAGTATTTTGGAGTATTGAATGTTTCCTTCATTAAAATAAAGGGAAAGTATCTTCAAAAAGGAGTAATATTTTATTATGTGTATGTATAATATATATGTATAATACATGTGTATATATACAAGTATATTACATGTATACCATGTATGCAAACATGTAAGCACACAAATATATTCATTAACATATGTATAGCAAAAAATTACATTCCAGGTATTTAATGTTGTGAATGAATAAATGTATGCATAAAATTAAGTAGGCTTCTCTAATTGAAGAAGGCTGCTGTCTTTGGATTCCTGACCTAGCATTTAATGGGAAATTGAAAAATAGGAACAGATAAAAAGACCAGATGGTTACCAAAAAACCAAAACCAAAACCCAAAACAAAAAGGCTATTACAATCCTAAGAGCTCTTCTTTGAAATAAACGATATGATATACTTTAACGAAATTTGTTTACAACTGTGCTATATTTTCTTAGTGTCTCCAGTTTTGAATAAAGTCCAGGATTTTTTGAGAAATCAAGTGCACTTATGTTGGTCAAATACTTGTAATGGGCATCTATCAGTCCTGGGTTCTTTATTAAGTCCATGAAGAAGTGAAATGATGTTTTTTAAAAAGTGCTTATAACCTTACAGAAAGATGCCCAACACACACACGCACACACACACACACAAACGAACAAAGCAGAAGAAAACATTCTAAACAGATCTGGTTCTGTGAGAGGTCGATTTTCTTCCTGTAATCCAAGTTTTGTAACACAAAGTAGTTTTTTTTCCTTCAGTTATCTAAACACAATAGAGAGTGTAATAAAAAGAAATTGATTTTTAAAAATCCAACAGAAATATTGATTGAATTTAAGTTGGAATTTTTTAGAAGCTAAAATACAAAGGCACATTTAAGATTCCACTAGAAAACATTTTGAGCATGGTAATATTTAAATAGTTTGTGTTATAGTTTAGTCAGGTCCAAATTTTTCTTTCCTGAAGTAGTGTCCTAGACAAGTATTTAAGGACCAAAAACAAGTAAAGACAACATCATTTTCCTTAGTCAATCTCTTACTTTATGAGTAGGTAATGACTATTTTGTATTTTAAGGAACACTCAATATAGCTTTAGACATGACACCTAATAAGTTATCAGGCAGAAATAAGTACAAGTTCTTATTAACACTAGTTCTACTAGTACATATTCATTATGATAATTACAAGTAGAATACATTTGTCATATTATAACCTGTAACTTTTACCTCTTCAAGATGAGCATTTAAACAGAATCTTCAAATCAAACTTCATTTGGTTTACACTACCCATATCTAAATGGTATGTCTAAGAAACCATGTGGAATAAATGAAGAAAGTACCCTTATTTCCAAATCACTTATCCACACACAAGTGGTTATGAAGTAAGCTTATTATCACAGGAGACAATAAGGCTACTGAATTTCTTTTTTTTTTTTTTTTCAACGTTTTTATTTTTATTTTTGGGACAGAGAGAGACAGAGCATGAACGGGGGAGGGGCAGAGAGACAGGGAGACACAGAATCAGAAACAGGCTCCAGGCTCCGAGCCATCAGCCCAGAGCCTGATGCGGGGCTCTAACTCATGGAGCGCGAGATCGTGACCTGGCTGAAGTCGGACGCTTAACCGACTGCACCACCCAGGCGCCCCAAGGCTACTGAATTTCTAATCTTTTGGCATGCTTAAGCTCTCCCTTCCCTTATCAGAAGAGCTGAGGATCAACGTTTCATACACTTTCCAAATTTTGTAAATATTCTTAATATCTGTTACTTGCACAGCAGTTACAGAAACATACAGGTACTTTTTTTTTTTTTTACCTGAATTGCCAGTTCTGTCATCAGATTACCTTTCTTTACAATTGATATTCATCAGCATGCTTAGAATGTGATTTTTTGTTTCTTGATCTTCACATAACTTTCTAAGAGTGTGTGTGTGTGTGTGTGTGTGTGTATTATTCTCCTTTATATACTAACATGTCCTTTCATGGTAATCTGATCTATTTTCCTCTTCCTACTTTTCACTTTCCCATAAAGTGCTAGGCCAGAAATCCAAAAGAGAACAGACTTCCCCAAGAATGTTGGTTGGCACTTTTAGAAAATTTAGCAAATCAGTTTTGATTTGAGACCCCAGTAAAAAACAGCCTCCCCTTGCGTTGTTAATCAATTAAAACTGAAGATGCATTAGCCTTCACTTATAATAAAAGAATATTCTTCCACAAGAAAACTTTTTTATATATTCATTAATTTTTTTTTTTAATTGGGTTTTAAAAATATTTTTAAATCTTTCTAGGTGTCAGACACAGTTGAATTACAACAGAATGTGGCCTGTGGGGCTTTTTCACTTCCAAAGAGATGTGAAGGAGAAACCTTTTAACAGGTGTCTCATGAAATTTGGCTCAGCAAGCTTGAGGTCTCTCAAGAGCCTGCAGTATGTAGAGAAAGTAGAATACTGATGGAGAAAAGAAGGAGGGAAAGGAGAAAGAGGAGAACTGGAGCTTACATGCCTGTCTGCTCTCATAAAGGAACTAACACCTTGACAATACGTGTGTGATCAGACAGCAAAATTCACTATGGACCTTTAATTTAGCTTATTTTTTTTTAATTTAGTTATTTTAATGGAGTCGTTTTGCATCATCATTCATTCACAAAAATTATAATAAATTTAAAAATATAGATATTGTCCCCTTTATTATTAAGGTAGAGAACCGCCCCTTCCCAGTCCCTCCCCTGAACAATTATAAAGTTAAATGGTCCATATGTATCACCACCCTTGGGGAAGATCCGTTTTTACGGAACGATCTTCATCTTGACCCACTCAGTAAAAATTGATTTTTACTGTATTACCATTCACATTTTATGGGCACAGAAACTAAAAAGCAATTATGTCAAGCAGCTGAAAGTAGGGCTAGGAATCAGGTCCTCTTACCATGATTTAGAATTTGGAATTCTATAGAGGGAATATGTAGCATAAATGTTTATAATATATTATACATACATAAAATAGGCTTATTGGTCGTGGATGAACTGCTTATCATGCTGCAGAACCACAACGAAAACATAAGGCCTCATGGACTGAAGCTATGTATTCCTTGTTTCTGTCACAGTCCAGCTTTGGGACTGGATCAAGGGGACTTGCTGCTTTAGAAGCTTTAGTTGTGCTGATGGGAAAAATCTAATATTTATGAAACAGAAGTCATTTTTCTAGTTTTTAAAATACATTCCTAATGCTTAGGCCAATGTTTTCTCTACAGTTGCAATCAGTACATACTGGTTTAATAAATAAGTACATCATCAACCCATTCTCTTTAGTTCTGGCTAGAGTAATGACTGGCTAGAGTAATGGACAGCAAAGTATGATCCACAATGCTCTCTCTTCAGCAGTATCTCCATAGCCCTGCCTGCGGTGCTTTCCTCAAAGCACTGCCTCTCATCTAGCCCAGGACTGTGCTTGTGTATTAGTTTTGACAGCCAGACACAAGCTAAAGAAGGAATCAGAACTGCCTACATTTTTTTTTTTTTTTTTGAGAAAGAGACAGAGAGAGAGAGCAAAAACACAAGCAGGGAGGGGCAGGGGAAGACGGAGAGAATCTTAAGCAGTCTCCATACTCAGTGTGGAGTCCAACACAGGGTCTATCCCGAAACCCTGGGATCATGACCTGAGCCAAAACAAAAGTCAGATTCTCAACCAACTGAGCCACCCAGGTGCCCCAGAGTTGCCAACATTTTTTTATTTCCTTCCCATTTCACTGCATAGTATTTATCCCCTGGAGGGATCTTCAAAAGAGCACAGTAGCTATCATGCAGTATTGTTTTTAATGTTTATTCATTTTTTTGAGAGAGAGAGTGTGAGCAAGGGAGGGGAGAGAGAGAGGGGAACAGAGGATCTGAAGCAGGCTCTGTGCTAACAGCAGAGAGCCCAATTGTGGGGCTCAAACTTACCAACCGTGAAATCATGACCTGAGCTGGAGTCAGACACTCAGCGGACAAAGCCATCCAGGCACCCCACGTGCAGTGTTCTTTTAAACAACATCTGAACGTGTTTGTGTTGGAGGAGATAATTGAAAGGACAGGACCAGCAGCTGACACTCAAGCTGGACCCACACGATAGGTGTCTCCTTCACCCTTCCCCTGTGCCCAGAACATGTGGCACCCTTGTCTTTTGTGCACTAGCAGGACACAACCCAAGGACACAACCTTGAGAGAACAATGTGTTGCTGAGACCATGTGGATGGTAAACAGGACTGAGCCCAGTTAAGTCCTCTATATCAACTTTTAAGATTTTGGCAGGTGGGTGTGGAAATATACTGGTCTTGCAGCTGTCCAAGACAAGCTCTGTATAGAAGTCTCCTTATTAAAACCTGCCATCTACCAATCTAGAGTGACCTGCCTCTTTCTTCAGTCCCTTACTGCCATGCCTGTACGGGGCCAGTTTGCAAACTGACAGGCTGATACAGTGATTAGGAAGAAAGAAAGAAGAAAAAATATTTATAATACCAATAACTGATATTCATACTATGATGCATTATAGTAAAGCCAGATCATAAAATTATTTCATAGTAAACATGAATAATCACATTTCTTTATGAGAAGATCGTTTTATCTCCAAATGACAGTAACGGCAATAAAAATACAGCAAAAGTCTACTAGAACAAAATAGTAACTTAATTTATGACTTGAGATTCAAAAACCTATTTAATTTTTTTTTAATTTTTTTTTTCAACGTTTATTTATTTTTGGGACAGAGAGAGAGAGAGCATGAACGGGGGAGGGGCAGAGAGAGAGGGAGACACAGAATCTGAAACAGGCTCCAGGCTCTGAGCCATCAGCCCAGAGCCTGACGCGGGGCTCGAACTCACGGACCGCGAGATTGTGACCTGGCTGAAGTCGGACACTTAACCGACTGCGCCACCCAGGTGCCCCCAAAAACCTATTTTAAACATACTCTCCCTTTTGGAATTTTATTATTGTTCTATAGTTTGTGTTCATTTTTATAATATTTTAATGTTAATTTCAACAATACATAGTTTATTAACTATAATAATAAGTTAATATCTACAGCTATTTTTGGAAAAAAAACTTTCAATGGTCATTGTATTTATGGTTTACATGTATTGTCTTTCACTGGATTAACATCGTGAGATTTTTTTTTTCTGTCTGAAGGCATATCCTATTTGCCTTCATCAGAAGAATCACACAGTGATGCAATTAAGTGAGGCAATTGTTACCTGGCTAAATGAAACACATACCAATGCTCAGTGAACTTCATAAACCATGTGGTCAAGTTTCATCAGCTGAAGGAACTCATTCAACACCTTTTGCCAGTCTCACCATTACATAGCTTTGCGATCTGCATTACTTTGATACTGTAATAAAAGCAGTCTCTTGGGTGGTGAAGTTCATGTAAAGTTTATAAGTTTTTATTCTGAAGGTTAGAATATCAACGTCTCTCAACACTAGATTTCCGTTAAACTAATTTAAAAAAGAAAAAAAAAGGCACAGTCTGAGGATTCCATTTAGAGAGGAACAAAAATGAATACACTAAGGATGGAGAATGGTTCACAAATGTTTGAATCGATCAGAGGAAAGTAGATGGAAAACTGGGGAGATGAAAATAGGAATTTACAATGAACAGGTATGAAATAGCTTGAGAGTGGTATTTAGGTTGGTAAAAATAGCATGAACCACAGTGTTAAGTTACTAATGAAAATAAACAGGACTCACCTTCCCAGTTTCTGTGTCTTCTTCCTCTGTCTTCCTCCTCTCCTGCTACCACCATGACATTAAGTTTCTGCTTAGTTTCTAAGCCAACATGAAGCTGGGGAGTGACTTACTGGGCTTACATAGCCCTAGTCATATTACACTTCAGGGTTTATCTCAGCACAGTCTTGCGGCTCTGGACCTGTGAGCACTCACTCTCCTGCGCTACTTTTGCAGGTTCCTGGCCATTATTATGCAGGTTTTTCTTATAAAATTCATCTTCTGCTTTGATTAATGGAGGCATGCTGGTTTCCTAATGAACGGGGGCTTGTGGGCATTCACCGTTTCATTTATTGGGTAACTTATTATGAAATTATTAATGAGCAACTACTATGTGGCATCCTCGGTGCTGGGTGCTGGGAGGTGATGCTGAACAGGACACTGACCTGGCCCTTAAGGAGATTAGGACGGCAGCTATCAGGAAACAGGCATTTGTATTGTGGTGTGAGAATAACTCTAGCAGGGCTGAGCATCAAAAGCAATGGGAACAACAATACTAACAACGAAGCAGATATCTGATTCGATCAAGGCATCAGAGGACTCCAAAGTATGAGCTGAGATGTGTTGTAGGGGGAATTATTTGGAAAAAAGGGAGAAATGAATTCGCGGGCTTTCCAGTCATTCTTGAAAGTATGTGCAGTAATAGAAATGTTTGGGAAACACTGCTATTCTTGGATTTGCTACTTATTTAAAGTCGTTATGGAATTTGACAAGAAGGCAAGTGAGACAAGAGATTCGGGGGGGGGGGGTAAGAAAGATAATGCAGATCCATTTTTAGGAGTGTCAAAGAAAAATAAGTCCAGAATAAGAAAAGTGAAGCTTCCTTCATTCCAAGACTATTGAAGTAGGGAGAATACTCTGATCTTAGCATTGGCAAGGATCACAAATGAAACAAAACAAACCAGAAATAGACATCTTTCATAGGGAAGCATAAGCAAGGATGGCAGGGCCTTTGAGGGGAAGCTGCACCATTGAGGAGGGCCAGCAGACAGCCCGACGGTAGCAGTTCAGCAAATGTCGCTGTGCCCAGCCAGTTCTTGGAGTGAGTCTTTTGCACCTTAGTGCTTGCTTACAAGCCAAAGTTTTGAGGTGAGCCAAAATTCAGAGGCCCTTGGGAAGCAGAAAGGCCCAACTGAAGTGTGGTCAAGCCAAGTCAGTGGGTAAGGAGTGGACAGTTGTGAACTTGGACAGGACTCAAGCAACCTGCCTGTCCATTATCTGCCAGCCAGTTCCCCTCGGGACTGAGTCCTATTCTCCTACTTTAGGGAGCTCTCCGATTTGGAAGAGACTGGTTCCTCAGGCGCGTCATTCCACCACCCATAGAACTGTCATCTTCTTGCGGTTGAGCTCTGCAATAATTGCTTTGACAGGTTCATATGTCCTTGTAGCCCGCTGCGCCTGAGAGTGCGATGCGTCCCATGGCAGCCGGTCTTTTCCTATGCCACCTGGCGTGACGCCTCTTCCTTCAGCTCTAGGCCAGCCCTCACTGCTAAATTACTAGACTGATTTGAGTCATGTCAGGGAATTTCATGCTCAGATCAGTTTCTTATGCTTCTCTGTAGCTCTCCATTTTCAAATGATTGTATTCAGAGCAGTTTGGGGAGACTCTAGTATGATTCTTTCTGGCTGCCAAAATTATTTCAGGATTAGCAATTATAACAGCAGAAATTATTGAATGCATTGAAATGTGATGATTTCATATTTTATATATGCATTTCACATATTGGTCTGCATTATAGCCGGAAAAGAAAAATCCAGAAAAATGCATGTTAGTCCAGAGTCACATTTCTTAACATTATCTATTATGGTAAAAATACATTTAAATCTTAATTATTAAGACTACAGATGTATCTTGAAGGCACATTTTGCACAAACCTCAGGCTGTACTCCAGGACAAGGTAGTCAAATTTTGATCTTAAAAAACTTATAACTTGAGATTTTATTCTTAGTTATTTTTTAAAGAACTAGCTTTTTACAAACGTCAGGTCTAAGTAATTAAATTAATGAAAGTCTAATTTAATTTTTCTAATTTTAGCAAGGTTTATTCCTAGTTAAAAAAAAACAATGACAGAATAATAGGCCATATTTTTAAAAAATTCAGCTTTATTACTGCACGCTATGGCTAAACTAGGCTAACAAAATATTGCCTAGCAGAGGGAAACTGCTTTAATGATCAAGTAAGAAAGAATTGCAATTAGCTCTGAAGAACTTTTACATTATTAATTTGCTTAGCAAACCACTTCTTCCAAAGGAGAAAAAAAAAATCTCTTCTCAGTCTTTCATATTCCTCATCCCGGTAGTCAGGCGTTCCATATATTCTGCCAACCCAGTTAAGCCCGATACACTGACATATTAGACAAATAACGATGAGCAACCTAAATGTCAATTTATTGCAATTGTGATTAAGAATAGCTGATATTGTTCTTGCCTTTTTATTTGAAATTTGTACAGGGTAAAAAAATAAAACTGAGTTTATCAATTTTTCTTTTCTCAAAAGGTTGTAGAAGCAGTGGTTGCAGAACATGAACAGAGAAGAGTCACTTGAGGGCAGAGGCCAGGACAGAGGCATTATTTCCAAGGACAAAGACAGAGAAGAGGCCAGGTGTCAAGGACAAGGGCAGAACAGGCCCGATCCATAGCAGAGGCACAAGATCAGCAGGGGGGGCAGGAAGCTGCTTATTCGAAGGGCATCTATATCCTTGCTGCTGTCTTCTTTTAAAACCTCACCTTCGGGATAGAAAGATAGGAAGAAGGGAGAAGCAGGGCTGGAGGTGTTGTTGCTATTGTTTTAAATCGTAATATCAAAGAGGTTCCTTTCTGTGTGATCCTTATAAAGCCACTGCGCAATAGAAATACCAAGTGGCCCCATATGTACCTTTACGCTGTCTGGTAGCTATATTTTTCAAAACAATTAAATAAAAAATATTCTAAGAATGTATTCTATTTAAGCCAACATATCCAAACATGTTATTCTGTCAGAATGTAATAAAAATATTAACTTACATCATATATATATTATTTTTCTTTAATAATAAGGTTTTTTTTTAATGTTTACTCTTGAGAGAGAGAGAGACAGACAGAGCTTGAGTGGGGGAGGGTCAGAGAGAGGGAGACACAGAAGCAGAAGCAGGCTCCAGGGTCTGAGCTGTCAGCACGGAGCCCAACACTGGGCTGGACCCAAGAACCATGAGATCATGACCTGAGCTGAAGTTGGACACTTAACCCACTGAAAAACCCAAGCACCCCAATAATAAGTCTTTCAAAGGATGTTGGTGTTTGATACTTGGAGCACATCTCAATTTGGACTACCCACATTTTCTTTGCTCACTGAGCCACATGACCATAAAGACAAATTATGGAAAGATTTCCCTCCCCACAGCTCTGCTCTACATTGTGAGACATTTCTGGGATCCTATTCAGTCAAATGCTAAGAAACAAAGCCAAGGGAGGACTAAAATTCAGTAAGACTTTAGTAATTAGCAAGTTAGTAATCTGATCCAAAATTCTCTGGAGTATCCTACATTGTTTGATGACCATCTGTTTTGGTTTTGGGGGGCTTTTGTTTGTGTGTGTTTTTTTACATTAAAGGAATGTCTCATTGTATTTGCAAAGAAGCACATTTCAAAACCTCTTCATTTTGCTCCCCATAGATTCATTTCCCACATTCTTTCAACATTTTTCTCAGGTTCAATTTTCTGCTAAAATATTCCAAAAAGATTCTAATATTAAACTTGCAATTGTTAATTATTTTGCGTGGGGAAAACCACCTGTTCATGTGATCTTTTTCTTTGAGGATGGTGGGATTACTGAGATTGCTCACACTATGTGAATAATTCCATAAATTATGAGTTCTTTAGCTATGTTATAAAGATTTTATATTAAGTTAATATTATATTAAATTTAACATTAAGGAACATTATAGTATGGGATTATCAAATACTCAGAAATAGCAGAAGTAAAATCAGTGAGTCACCAAAGTAGTAATTAGCAAGAGTTTATTTTGCACATACCAAAAGGCGGTTTGCAGAACTGAAGCATTCAAACTGAAACATGCATTGAAGCTCAGAAGTATACTGTCATAGAGCAGCTTAGATAGTGAGAAATCAGTGACTGTTTATTCTTCACATTGATAGGCTATAACATTAGAATTTTCTTAAAAGATCAGAAACTGATCAATGGTTATTTCACATCAACCTTGGGAAACAGTTCAAGCTTTGCTTACAATTTCCAGAGGCAGAAGCAAGAAATGACCCGGGTCGAATTAGTCTTGCAAAATAAGCTAAATTAAGCTCTGTTTATATGAAGAAACTGGTTTTGTCTGCTCAGGGAATTTCCAAGACTGCTCTCATTGTTTAGTTTGTTTGTTTGTTTATTTATTTATTTATTTATTTATTTATTTATTTATTATTTTAAGAGGATATTACAGAACGTGTATTCCCCGAAGAAATTCTATACCTGTTTTAAAAGCTTGCCTTCAAAGCTAGGGCATGGATAGGTAACTGTGGTTACCTATGATGATACAGGGCGAGGCATCATTGAACTGGATAGTCCAATTGTGTCTGCTCCTTTGGGGTTGTTTAAGGGGGTAGCAAATAAAATGTGTTATTGAGATATCATTCTCCCCAATAAGGTGTCCAGGTTCAGTTGAGAGTCAAAGTAGAGAATCAATCTGCCAAAAGATGTTAATGATATCCCTCCTATTATCACTTCAACAGAATAAGAATTTTCCAGAGAGGATGCAACTGCTAAAAAGGGAAAAAAGAAAAAAAAAGAGACAAAAGCATAGCGGAAATCTAGTGTTTATTCCCCCCCATCGAAAACATATTGTCTTCAATCTACCTGAAAAATTATAGTAGCTGGTTGAGAGAAAGAGAAAGAGAGAGAGAGAGAGAGAGATTGATTCCTTAGTATCAGAACAGAGAGAGAGAGATTGATTCCTTAGTATCAGAACAGAATTACTGAATCAGATTCTCTTGCCATGAGCCTCTGTAATTTGCATTTTAAATGATTCCCAATTGATTCTTATGTGCTTTAAGTTTGAAAACCTCTAGTTAAAGAGACTATTCAGGGGCATCATTCAGGCATTTTTTTTGCAGGTCCAGAGAGGGGTTTAATTTAAGTAGGCAGTTGTAATTTGCACAACACATTTGAGTTAACAAAAACTGATAATTGATTCTGTACTTACAGTACTTGAAGCACTTGTGTAATCAAAGACTAAAGAATTAAATGGAGACACCATGGTACAGGCATATATGGGGCTTCTCAGAAGAATTTCCAAAAACTTAAGGTAAATATTTTGGTCAGTACATAATTCTTTAATAATATTGTTTTATTTTCCTTTGTCCCTCATCCCCTAAAACTATTAGTAACCAGAAAAAAAAATATTTAAAAATTTGGATGTTTATTTATTTTTCAGAGAGAGAGAGAAAGCTGGGGAGGAGCAGAGAGAGAGAGAGAGAGAGAGAGAGAGAGAGAGAGATAGAGCATCCAAAGAGAGCTCCGTACTGACAGCACAGAGCCCGATGTGAAGTTTGAACACACAAACCATGAAATCATGACCTGAGCCAAGACTCCTAACCAACTGAGCCACCCAGGTGCCCCGATAAAAAGATTTAACCTGCAAATGGAAGCTTGCGCCTGCTTCACCCATACTTGCTGCTGTGAGAGAACGATGCTTCCTCTTTTCAGGGAGCACAGTACGGAATGCTCAGGAAATTAAAATATATTCCATATAAAGCCTTTGGGTGATACCTATCATATGGGGAATTAATCTTTTCTAACTTTGACATGTAGTTCATGAAATCAAGTCCCAAACTGTCTCCCTAGATTTTCTCTTCGTTATTCTTCTCTTAAACCCTGTGTCTGCCTAACAACGCAGGCCTTGGCCAGTCCCTCCCAGTATCCTCATGCCCTGTTTTCTTCATTTAAAGTCATCTTCTTGAAGAAAGTTTAAAAAAGTAGGATACATATTTGACAATAGTGTGGATGCACACATTCTAAAGAATCAAATAATTCTACCAAGACTTAAAGTTTTAAAAAGCAATCTTCTGTGGTCTTCCTCCATTTCGTGCTCGCCAGAACAACCACTTTCAACAGTTTCAGCTTTGTTCTTTTTGTTATGTTATGTCTCTGTTTTCAAACCACGTGACTATCGTTTTTTCATATTAAACCTGGGAAAATAATGATTTTAGCACTCCTTCACAAACCTTAGGATAGGCTTTTAATCAGGCTCTACATTCAGCATGAACCCCAATGCCGGGCTTGATCCCAAGACTTGGTTGGGGATCATGACCTGAGCCGAAATCAAGAATACGATGTCCAACCAACCGAGTTACCCAGGCACCCTTACATTAAAAATAATCTAAATCTAGCATTGTACCTTAAGATTTTACTGGGATTCCCTTTATAAACAACATAATTGCAGTCATTCACAATGCAAAGTTCATTAAGTATTACAGAAACATTTGTTCCTCAAGAGAAAGTAGCATGATGTTCCTAAAGGTCGGTTTCTGTTTTGGCACCCCATCCCATATCCCTGGGAGTAGTGCATCTAAGGTGGTTTCTAAAAACAGCAAATAATAATAATAATAATAATAATAATAATTTTTTTTTACCTTTATTCATTTTTGAGAGACAGAGCACAAGTGGGGGAGGGGCACAGAGAGAGGGAGACACAGAATCCGAAGCAGGCTCCAGGCTCTGAGCTGTCAGCACAGAGACCGACGCGGAGCTCAAATTCACGGACTGCAAGATCATGATGTGAGCCGAAGTCGGACGCTTAACCGACTAAGCCACCCAGGTGCCCTGACAGCAAAAGCTTTATATTCAAAATTTTCTATTCAAAAATTTCTATTCAAAATTAATATAGATGTATAATGTATATACTAATTACTACTTCAGAGTAGTTTTTTTTTAAGATTTTCTTTAAAAAGTTTTTTAAAAAAGTCTCTCTTATTTTAAGAGAGAGAGAGAGGGAGAAAGTAAGCGGGGGAGGAGCAGAGAGAATGGGAGGCAGAATCCCAAGCAGGCTCCATGATATCAGTGCAGAACCTGATGTAAGGCTGGAACTCATGAACCCCAACATGATGACCTGAGCCAAAAACAAGAGTTGGATGCTTAAGTGACTGAGCCACCCAAGCACCCCTAATTGTTTTTTCAGTTTATTTTTTATTTTGACAGAGAGATAGAGTACGATCAGGGAAGAGGCAAGAGAGAGAGAGGGAGAGAGAGAGAGAGAGAGAATCCCAAGTAGGGTCTGTGCTGTCAGCAGGGGTCTGATGTAGGGCTTGATCTCACAAACCATGAGATCATGACCTGAGCCGAAACAAAGAATTAGACGCTTAACCGACTAAGCCACCCAGGTGCCCTGAAGTGGATATTTCTTTTAATAAATTTGTTATTATTATTATTATTATTATGACTACTATAGTTCACATGACATACTTCTAAGCAACAGTCATATTTCTTTTTGTTTCTGCCAGTATCATTAGAGTAGATAACAATAAATAACAACCCTTTCGATGACTAGTTATAAAAATCATAATATCATATCATAAAATAAAACACAAATGCTAAAACATCTTAATGTTACTCACTTTTGTGCATATTTTACATTAAAAACCTTGTCATATAAAGAGCAACCATATATGTAGCTAATATTAGATATGTGAATAAGAGAGAACAGAATGCCTTGGAGTAAAGCTCTGAGTTATGCTGATGGTGCTTAAATCCTGGACCCACCCCACGATAGCTGCCTGATGTAGACAAATTGTTTAATACTCTGCTCCTCAGTTCCCTCATGGAACTGTAAAATGGAAATAGGACCGGTCAGATAGGATGCTATGAGCATGAATCCAAACACATGCTCGAAACTGCCTGGCAGATAGTAAACTGAAATATATTTATTAGGGGTATTATACAAACTTGGATAAGTGGTGCAGACATGTGCCTTCCAGAATGTGATACTAGCTTGTATGCTAATGTAATAATATGAGCACTTAATCTTGGAGAGATCATACTTTATGAACCAAAGAATGCTCATTAATTTCTTGGAGATTTAACACTTGAATTCAGTATCTTTGCTTTTATAAGGCAGTTTTAAATCACTCATAAGTGGATGCATTACAACAATTGTTTAGAGGGCTTTGGAAAATTATCTGTGATGAAGTGAATATGTCCAATAAGACATATGGGCAAAAAAGTTGGGTGATTTTTTTTAATGTTATGAATGGGAATCCAATCGACTTTTCTTAATATACATAAATCAATAATCAGAGAAATGTTAAAATACAATAAAATTTACACTTGAATTTATATGTTTAAAATACATAAGTACTAAAGAAGGAATGTGAGGGAAGGAGGATATGTATTCTTTGGTCATTTCCAACTCGTAATAATTTCTAACTCAATAAAGGACAGAAAAATACTTGCCTGGCTTTACACAGCTCAATAAATATATATGTATAGCTTTTGAGATCTCATTTTTAAAATTCTAGAATCTAGGTCATATGCCTCATCAATGTTACATTCTAGCGATTTGAGGGAAAACAGGTTTAATTACATGAGGATGAAGAAATGGAATAATGGAATGTTAGAAGTTACAGCAATGTTAGAGATCATTTAATTCATATGCTGCATTTTACAGATAACAAAACTACATCCAGAAAAGGTGCTGGACATACCAAGGTTCATATTAAAATTTTAATGGAAATTCTGAAGCACGTATGCGGTTAACTGGCATAATATTAAGGAATTAATAGCAGGACTGGTTTCTTATTATACACTATCATACTTCAGTATTTCTAGAAATATCTTGTACGTTTTCCAAGAGATGAAATTTTTCCGGTTAGATTACTGCCTTTGGTTAGGATTGGTCATGAGACAATGGAGAACTTGGGAGGCACCGTGAGAAATTCACGGTAGCCACACAACCAAGCCCTGTGGTGGGCTGGATCCTCCCAGTAAGTGTCTGGATTTAATAACGACTCATGTATGTAACTGACCATTCTTTCAGCCCACTGCCAAATTAGTGGCATTGCTAGTATGTTAGCCTCTCAGAAGCACCATCAAATGCTCTGTGACCGTGTTCATGACTTATGTTCTCCCTCCACCTTTTTTACCCTGCTTCTGCTACCATTGTCCTCTCTCTGTGCTTTCACTTTCAAGTCCCCTGAGTGAGGAACCCGAAGGACTATGACTATTTAATGACATTTTTGTGCAGAATTCTTATGCCCGCCCCTTAACTTATTTATACCCTGAGGAATATTGAATGGGGGATAGCTTCAGTTGTGGCCTGAGTATAAATAACTGTGGCATAAGTTAGAAATAAATAATTTACACCCGTAAACATCTATGGCTGCTTCCCACAAAAAAAGGTGATAAGAATGGGGGAAGCTTTGAGAAACTACAGGAGACAAACTACATCTCTGAGATAATCTGACTCAGTATTAGGCACTTCCTTTTTTCAAACATAAGCCCCTTAATACCACTTATAATCTCAGCAGCTTTACAAAATGACTTTTTACATTTATTTTTGAGAGAAAGACAGAGAGAGCAAGCGTGGGGGGCGGGGGGCAGGGGAAGTATCCCAAGCAGGCTCCAAGCTGTCGGCGCAGAGCCTGAGGTGGGGCTCGATCCCATGAACTGTGAGATCATGACCTGAACAGAAACCAAGAGTCAGACGATTAACCAACTGAGCCACCCAGGCATCCTAAGAGACACTTGCCTCTGATTGGAATGTAGAAAGTCACGAGAAACAACTCATAATCCCATTATAGAACCCAGAGCAGTAAGCTGAATGGGATGTAACGTCATGGTTGCTCATATTTAACCAACAATGGAGCTGAAGGTGTAAAAACATTTAACAATAAAACATCACAAAACAACACTACAAGTGAAATGAAACCTAAACGATAATAAATCCAGAGAGTGGCATGCACTTGCTAGGAGAGAGAAGAGCCACAGCTGCTTTCATTCCTGGCTAAGTGGTGGAAGGAGAAGAAACCCCGTATAAACAGGTAATGAAGAAACCAACCACGCCCTCCACAAACATTAGCAGCTTTGTGCAAGCGGAAGCGATGCTTTGGAAACCTGAGAGACACGGAGAGTGTGCGCACGCCCCTGCAGACTATTTCCCCCAGGGCCTGGCCTTCCCAGGTGTGTGGGAGCAGTATGCGGTGTACAGATGGTAGGATTGAGGGAGAGATTGCTGGAGTTGCATGATTTTCCTAGCAGCAACAGGAGAGAGAATGGAGAAATCCCTTCAAGGCAATGGAGGCTTTACAGGGTGTAAGGCAGCTGCTGCAAAATGCTAACAGGAAGCCTTCTCAGACACGATGGCCTTTACGGAGGTCAAGGCCATATTCGCCAAAGGCTAGGCAGAGGGCAGGAGGGAGGAGACAAATCCTTGTGGGGAATTCTGGTCTTTCCACGCAAGGTGGCAGCTGCTGAAGACTGATGTGTGGCAGGAAAGCTGAAAGGTATCTCCCAAGGCATCTGGGTCGTCACTGAGTCCAAACAGAAAGGCTGAGAGAAATTTCATTTCATTGCCACTGTTGTATTTTTTTTCCCCCTTTGGGTTTTAGTCAAACATTTTGAAGATAGAATTGGGATTTTTCCTTCAGCAGAGCTGGGACCATGAGCATGAGAAAGATTCTGGATATCCCCTTGTGATTCACAGTCCTGATGCCGGCTTGTAGACTTCTGAGTAATTTTCTTTTGGCTCTTGCTCAACTCCCAGATTTTGGTGCTTCAGAGTCTCTCTCCTTCCTGTTATCCTGACCAGCTCATAGCAGTCACTACGTTGACCTTGAAGAGAGCCTCAAATATTTCAGAGGGACTTGTTTCATGTGTTTTCTGGGTATTTGCTCTACAGAAACGTCCACAAAACTGGTTATAGCATCTTTATTCATAACATGCCCAAACTGTAAACCTCCAAATGCCCATCCCCAACAGAATAGGATAAACAAATCATGGCATGTTCATACCTCGAAATAGTACTTAGTAATAAAAAAGAAACAAACACATAACACATACTGCCACATGGATAAACTTTGAAAACACCATGTTGAATAGAAGCCAGAGACAGAGTACACAATACAGTAGATAGCATTTTTTTTAAGTGCAAGCAAAAGCAAAATCAAACAAACTATAATCATAGAAATCAAAATAGTGATCATGGTGATGGTGAGGGGTCAGGGGTGAATGGAGAAGACATGAGGAAAAATTTTGAAATTAGGGGGAAACTTCTATTTTGTTTTCATGGTCTTTGATTAAGTGTGGGCCACTGTCAAAATCCATCAAACTGAACATTTATGATCTCTGCATTTTATAGTATATTCTGGACTCCAAACAGTACCTCATAACTCACATCATAAACAATAGTTGTGAAAACAAACATTCTGATTTGAAAATAACAGGATTTGATGATAGAAGGAACGGTTCTTAAGAATCAGAGGTATTTCAAAGTAATATGGCATAGAGCTCGTAATGCCCAAATTATTTGACAAGGCTTACAGACCTAACTCCTAGGCAATCTAGATCGATGAGGAATTAAATTAGGCATGAGGAGGATTAGGCACTAGAGGAGAATTGATGTGGAGGGAAATCACATGCAGACAAGCAGAGAATGCATTAATAGATGGCCTAGTATATGTTAAGAATGCCCTAGAATATGATAGAAGCTCAGGTTAGATACTTGCACATATATTCACAACTCATATCTATTGCTCTCAAGTCATTTAGACAGAACAGATTCTAACCCCATCCCAGAATGGCTAAGCAGATGGGGATTTATTATAAGATATTAATAAGCTTTCAAAATATTTGAGAAGGCTAAGAAACAGACCTGACGCTGAGCTTTTAGTAATGACTTCCAAAGCCCACAACATACATCTGGGCCCCTAAGGGAGCCACTGCTTCTGCAACAATCAGGAAATTGTCTTCCCAATCAGAAAGCTACTGCAACATTGGCCAGATCCAGAGCCTCCTAGCTCAGTTTTTCTCCGAAGCAGCTAATGTTTCTCAGAAGTGAAAGTGATTCGACAAACCAAATCACATCTAGATACTTCAAGGGAATCTGGAGAACGGTTTTTGTTTTGTTTGAGCATTTTAGCCTCTGCAATACAGGAAAGCACACAAGAAGTGGTTTGAAATAGATGCTGAGCAAACCAACCCAAATATATCATCATGTACAGCTTTTCTTAAACTTTCAGACAGCAATAGAAAAAACACAAAAATTCTCCTTTCTAACACAGTACAGCTATTATAATAAAAACAGCATGCTTAACCCTCTCTTAAAAGCGAGGCCCAACTCTCACATACTGCATACTATTCTGGATGACGTTTACTCCTCTTTGATTAAATCTTGGCATTGTGTAATCTGTGAAATAAATTATCATTTTCTTTGCCATCAGCACTTTCTGTAAAAGAGTAGGAAAGGAGGACAGGTAAAGGGAAATTAATTAATATTTATAAACCTATAGAAATAAAGCAAGAAATAATAAGTAGGGACATCAATCCTTATTTCTACAACTGAACACTAGTTCATAGTCAAAATTTATAACTTGACTCTAAAAAATGGTAACAATGTAGAGCTTGGAATTCAGTAACCCTTACAATTAAATTTTGCATTTGATTTTGTGACTCTAAGAAATAATATATAATTGAATTTATTTATTATTTATTAATTTAATTTAATTTAATTTAATTTACTTTTTAAATTTACATCCGAGTTAGTTAAAATATAGTGCAACAATGATTTCAGGAGTAGATTCCTTAATGCCCCTTCCCCATTTAGCCCATCCCCCGTCCCACACCCCCCCCCCAGCCACCCTCAGTTTGTTCTCCATATTTAAGAGTCTCTTCTGTTTTTGTCCCCCTCCCTGTTTTTATATTATTTTTGCTTCCCTTCCCTGTGTTCATCTGTTTTGTCTCTTAAAGTCCTCATATGAGTGAAGTCATATGATATTTGTCTTTCTCTGACTAATTTTGCTTAGCATAATACCCTCTAGTTTTATCCACGTAGCTGCACATGGCAAGCTTTCATTCTTTTTGATTGCCAAGTAATACTCCATTGTGTGTATATATATATATATATATATATATATACACACACACATATATATGTGTGTATATATATATATATATATATATATACCACATCTTCCTTATCCATTCATCCATCGATGGACATTTGGGCTTTTTCCATACTTTGGCTATTGTTGATAGTGCTACTATAAACATTGGGGTGCATGTGCCCCTTTGAAACAGTATCCCTGTATCCCTTGGATAAACACCTAGTAGTGCAATTGCTGGGTCGTACGATAGTTCTATTTTTAGTTTTTTGAAGAAACTCCATACTTTTCTCCAGAGTGGCTGTACCAGCTTGCATTCCCACCAACATTGCAAAAGAGATCCTCTTTCACCACATCCTCAGCAACATCTGTTGTTGCCTGAGTTGTAAATGTTAGCCATTCTGACAGGTGTGAGATGATATCTCACTGTGGTTTTGATTTGTATTTCCTTGATGATGAGTGATGAGCATTTTTTCTTGTGTCGGCCATCTGGATGTCTTCTTTGGAGAAGTGTCTATTCATGTCGTTAGCCCATTTCTTCACTGGATTATTTGTTTTTTGGGTGTTGAGTTTGATAAGTTCTCTATAGATTTTTGGTACTAACCCTTTATCTGATATGTCATTTGCAAATATCTTCTCCCATTCCATCGGTTGCCTTTTAGATTTGCTGATAATTTCCTTCACTGTGCAGAAGATTTTTTTTTATGAGGTCCTAATAGTTCATTGTTGCTTTTGTTTCCCTTACCTGTGGAGACGTGTTGAGTAAGAAGTTGCTGTGGCCAAGGTCAAAGAGGTTTTTGCCTGCTTTTTCCTCGAGGATTTTGATATCTTCCTGTCTTATATTTAGGTCTTTCATCCATTTTGAGTTTATTTTTGTGTATGGTGTAAAAAAGTGATCCAGTTTCATTTTTCTTCATGTCACTGTTCAGTTTTCCTAGCACCACTTGCTGAAGAGACTGTCTTTATTCCATTGGATATTCTTCCCTGCTCTGTCAAAGATGAGTTGGCCATGAGTTTGTGGGTCCATTTCTAGGTTCTCTATTCGGTTCCACTGATCTGATTGTCTCTTCTTGTGCGTGTACCTTACTGTCTTGATGATTACAGCTTTGTAATACAGTTTGAAGTACGAGATTGTGATGCCTACTGTTTTATTATTTATTATTTTTTAAATTATTTTTAAATTTTTTTAACGTTTATTCATTTTTGAGAGACAGAGAAAAACAGAGCATGAGAGGGGAAGGGGCAGAGAGAGAAGGAGACACAGAATCTGAAGCAGGCTCCAGGCTCCGAGCTGTCAGCACAGAGCCCAATGTAGAGCTCGAACTCACTAACTGTGAGATCATGACCTGGGCCAAAGTTGGAGCTCAACCAACTAAGCCACCCAGGCACCCCTTAAATTTTTTTTAAGTTGCTTTGGCTATTCGTGGTCTTTTCTGGCTCCAGAAAAATTTTAGGATTATTTGTTGTAGCTCTGTGAATAATGCTGGATTGCCTTGAATATGTAGATTGCTTTGGGTAGCATTGACATTTTAACAATATTTATTCTTCCTATCCAGGAACATGGAATATTTTTTTGTATCTTCTTCAATTTCTTTCACAAGCTTTCTATAGTTTTCAGTGTATAGATTTCTCATCTCTTTGGTTAGATTTATTCCTAGGTATTTTATGGTTTTTGGTGCAATTGCAAATGGAATCGATTCCTTGATTTCTCTTTCTATTGCTTCGTTGTTGGTGTATAGGAATGCAACCAATTTCTGTGCATTGATTTTATATCCTGCCACTTTGTTGAACTCATGGATCAGTTCTAGTAGATTTTTGGTGGAATCTTTTGGGTTTGCCATATAGACAATCATATCATCTGTGAAGAGTGAAAATTTGACTTCCTCCTGGCTGATTTGGATTCATTTTATTTCTTTGTGTTGTCTGATTGCAGAGGCTATGATTTCCAATACTATGTTGAAAAACAGTGGCAAGAGCAGACATCCCTGTCTTGTTCCTGACCTTAGGGGGAAAGCTCTCAGTTTTTACCCCATTGAGGATTATCATTAGCATTGGGCCTTTCATATATGGCTTTTATGGTCTCGAAGTATGATCATTCTATCCCTACTTTCTTAAGAGTTTTTATCAAGAAAGGAAGCTGTATTTTGTCAAATGTTCTCTCTGCATCTATTGAGAGGATCGTGTGTTTCTTGCGCTTTCTTTTATTGATGTGATGAATCACATTGATTATTTTGTAGATATTGAACCAGTCCTGCATCCCAGGTATACATCCCACTTGGTCGTGGTAAATAATTTTTTTAATGTATTGTTGGATCCAATTGGCTAATATCTTGTTGAGGATTTTTGCATCCATGTTCATCAAGGAAATAGGTTTATGGCTCTCTATTTTTAGTGGGGTCTCTGTCTGGTTTTGGAATCAAGGTAATGCTGGCTTCATAGAAAGAGTTTGGAAGTTTTCCTTCCATTTCTATTTTTTGGAACAGCTTCAAGAGAATAGGTGTTAACTCTTTCTTAAATGTTTGGTAGAATTCCCCTGGAAAGCCATCTGGCCCTGGACTCTCGTTTTTTTGGGAGATTTTTGATTACTAATTTGATTTCTTTACTGGTTATGGGTCTGTTCAAATTTTCTACTTCTTACTGTTTCAGTTTTGGTACTTTATATGTTTCTAGGAATTTGTCCATTTCTTCCAGATTGCCCATTTTATTGGCATATAATTGCTCATAACTTTCTCTTATTATTGTTTTGTTTTAGGAGGTCTGGATGGCTATATACTTCCCTTTTATGACTGCCTTTGCTGCATCCCAGAGGTTTTGGGTTGTAGTGTTATCATTTTCATTGGCTTCTAGTACTTTCAAATTTCCTCTTTAACTTATTATTTAGCCTATTCGTTCTTTAGTAGGATGTTCTTTAGTCTCCAAGTATTTACTATTTTTCCAAATTTTTTCTTGTGGTTGATTTTGAGTTTCATAGTGTTGTGGTCTGAAAATATGCACGGTATGATCTTGATCTTCTTGTACTTGTTGAGGGCTGATTTGTGTCCCAGTATGTGATCTATTCTGGAGAACGTTCCATGTGCACTGGGAAGAATGTATATTCTGCTGCTTTATGATGAAATGTTCTGAATATATCTGTTAAGTCCATTAATAATAATACCATAGTAGTAGGGAACTTCAACACCCCACTCACAGCAATGGACAGATCATCTAAACAGAAAATCAACAAGGAAACAATGGCTTTGATTTTCTGTTTAGATGATCTGTCCATTGCTGTGAGTGGGGTGTTGAAGTTCCCTACTATTATGGTATTATTATTAATGAGTTTCTTTACGTTTGTGATTAATTCATTTATGTATTTGCGTTCTCTCAAATTTGGAGCATAAATGTTTATGATTTTTAGGTCTTCTTGGTGGATAGGCCCCTTAATTATGATATAATTCCCATCTCTTGTTACATTCTTTATTTTTAAGTCTAGATTGTATGATATAAGTATGGCTACTCCGGCTTTGTTTTGTTGACCATTAGCATGATAGATGGTTCTTCATCCCCTTACTTTCAATCTGAAGGTTTCTTTAGGTATAAAGTGGATCTCTTACAAACAGCGTATAGATGGATCTTGTTTTCTTATCCATTCTGTTACCCTATGTCTTTTGTTTGGAGCATTCAGTCTGTTGATGTTTAGAGTGAGTACTGAAAGATATGAGTTTATTGCCATTATTTATCTTATAGAGTTGGAGTTTCTAGTGGTGTTCTCTGGTATTTTCTAATATTTGTTGTTTTTGGTCTTTTTTCCTATCTTTTCTCCCCTCAGAAAGCCCCCCTTAAAATTTCTTGCAGGGGTTGTTTAGTGGTCACAAACTCCTTTAATTTTTGTTTGTCTGGGAAACTTTTTATCTTTCCTTCTATTTTGAATGACAGCCTTGCTAGATAAAGAATTCTTGGCTGCATATTTTTCTGATTCAGCACACTGAATATATCCTTCCACTCCTTTCTGGCCTGCCAAGTTTCTGTGGATAAGTCTGCTGCAAACCTGATCTGTCTACCTTGTAGATTAAGGACTTTTTTTTCCCCTTCCTGCTTCCATGACTCTTTCCTTGCTTGAGTATTTTGTGAATTTGACTATAATTTGTCTTGTTGGTGTTTGGTTTTTGTTGGATCTTATGGGAGTCCTCTGTGCTTCCTGGATTTTGATGTCTGTGTCTTTCCCCAGGTTAGGAAAGTTTTTGCTATGATTTGCTCACAGAAACTTTCTACACCCTTTTCTCTCTCTTCCTCTTCTGAGACCCCTATGATTCTGATGTTGTTCCTTTTTAATGAGTCACTGATTTCTCTAATTCTTTTGTTTTAATCTCCCTGTTTTTTTTCTGCTTCATTATTCTGCATAAGTTTGACCTGTATATCACTGATTTTCTATTCTGTCTCATCCATCCTTGCCGTCGTGACAGCCATTCAAGATTGCAACTCAGTGATAGCATTTTTTATTTCATCCTGACTAGTTTTTATTTCTTTTATCTCTGCAGAGAGGTATTCTAATCTATTTTTGACCCCAGCTAGTATTCTTATTGTCATGATTCTAAATTCTGGTTCAGACATCTTGCTTGTATCTATTTTTATTAAGTCCCTGGCTATCCATTCTTCCTGCTCTTTTTTTGGGGGGGGGGAGTGAATCTCTTTGTTTTGTCATTTGAAGGGAGAAAAGGAATTGATAAGGTAAAAAAAAATTAAAATGAAAAAAATGTAACAACAACACACACATACAAAAAAAATCAAATAAATGATGCTAGATTCTAGGTGTGTTTTTGTTTGGTTATTGAAAGGAGTTTGATAGTTTAGAGAAAAAAGGGGGGAAAAAGGCAAACATTTGAAAATTTGAGAAAATGAATACAATGGAATAGAATAAAATGAAATGATGGAAGTAAAATAGAATTAGAAAAATTTAGAAAAAAAGTAAAAAATACAGTAGAAAAAATAAAGAAAAATATTTTTAATAACAATTGAAAATATTTTTTTCTTTCTGTATTCAAGAAAAAGAAAAGAAAGAAAAAGAACAAAAGAAGGTAATTGAATAGATGGACCAGAGAATAGACTGAAATACGATTGAAATTACATCGGTTTCTCCTAAAAGTCAAACCATGAAGGAGTGGAGAGATTTGTGGTGTTCCTGAAGAGCGAGGTTGGCCCCGTTTGGTGGGGCTTAGTGTAATAGTTCCATTCTCCACTAGATGGTGCTGCTTAGCTGACTGGGATGGATTGTTGTGGCACTGGTAGGTGTGTATGCACATGCCCAGAAGGGGTGAAAATGGCTTTACCCAGCTACCCAGTCTCTAGTATCAGAATTCTGTTATCTCCCTGACCAGCAATCATGCACCCGTCCTTTGTCTGCAGTTTCCATCCACTCCCTGTTTTTACACTGTCTGTGACCAAGCTGTCTGTTTTCCAGGTGGCACCTCCCACCTGAATTTTATCTCAAATGCACCTGTGTTTCCCTACCCCTCACTTTTTTTTTCAATATATGAAATTTATTGTCAAATTGGTTTCCATAAAACACCCAGTGCTCATCCCAAAAGGTGCCCTCCTCAATACCCATCCACCACCCTTCCCTCCCTCCCACCCCCCATCAACCCTCAAATGTTCTCAGTTTTTAAGAGTCTCTTATGCTTTGGCTCTCTCCCACTCTAACCACTTTTTTTTTCCTTCCCCTCCCCCATGGGTTTCTGTTAAGTTTCTCAGGATCCACATAAGAGTGAAAACATATGGTATCTGTCTTTCTCTGCATGGCTTATTTCACTTAGTATCACACTCTCCAGTTCCATCCACGTTGCTACAAAGGGCCATATTTCGTTCTTTCTCATTGCCATGTAGTATTCCATTGTGTATATAAACCACAATTTCTTTATCCATTCATCAGTTGATGGACATTTAGGCTCTTTCCATAATTTGGCTATTGTTGAGAGTGCTGCTATAAACATTGGGGTACAAGTGCCCTTATGCATCAGTACTCCTGTATCCCTTGGGTAAATTCCTAGCAGTGCTATTGCTGGGTCATAGGGTAGGTCTATTTTTAATTTTCTGAGGAACTTCCACACTGTTTTCCAGAGTGGCTGCACCAGTTTGCATTCCCACCAACAGTGCAAGAGGGTTCCCGTTTCTCCACATCCTCTCCAGCATCTATAGTCTCCTGATTTGTTCATTTTGGCCACTCTGACTGGCGTGAGGTGATATCTGAGTGTGGTTTTGATTTGTATTTCCCTGATAAGGAGCGACGTTGAGCATCTTTTCATGTGCCTGTTGGCCATCCGGATGTGTTCTTTAGAGAAGTGTCTATTCATGTTTTCTGCCCATTTCTTCACTGTCCCTACCCCTCACTTTTGAGGGACTGCGGCTTTGACCCATTTTGACCCTCTGTGGGTGGGTCTCACCAAGCAATGGACCAGTTTTGGCCACACCCAGGAACATTCGTGAGACCATGCTGCTGCCGATGAGCCGAGACTGCAGCTGGGTGCCAACTCACCCCAGAAAAAGTTCATGCGGTTGTGTAGCAGCAACACTTCAGGGAATATGGAAAATCACAACACACATCTGGCAACTGGTTTCCCTCTTAATGACCTGTTCCAGCACCAGCGAATGTGGTTGTTCTCTGGGGTCTATTGGCACCAGGTGGCTGCACAGTCTCTACCAAATGTCTTTCCAGCAGTGGAACCGCTCCTCCCCATGTGGCCAGGGAACTTCTTGGACCCCACTCTGCTCCTGGGGATTCAGACTTCCCACCAGAGCACTGCCAGGTATTGAGATGCAGAGTTTTAGACTCTGCACTCCCCCTGTTTATAGTCTTAATGGAATTTAAACTGTCTCCTTTCTCTTTTCTCCATTTTTATTTCAGTCCCTGCAGCTGTTTGCACTTTTCCACTTTCTTTCTAGCTCCTCTTGGGCATGGTGCTTTTCCTGAACTCTCCCCCCATCTCTGTCCTCTCTCTGCAAGCATAAACAGCTCCCCGACTGCTGTGGCTTCTCTCTCTCACCTCTTCATGCCACGTACCTGCTGAGTTCTGTGCTTCAGGTTGTGTAGATTGTTGTGTTAATCATCAAATCAGTTTCCTGGGTGTGTAGGACTGTTTAGTGTTGATCTGGCTCTATTTCATGGATGTGAGATGCAAAAAAATCTCCATGCCGTTCTGTCATCTTGGCTTTTCCTCAGAAACAATAAATAATTTTAGAGCGCTCATGGAACCTCTCTGTTTTTTTTTTTATTTTTTTTCAACGTTTATTTATTTTTGGGACAGAGAGAGACAGAGCATGAACGGGGGAGGGGCAGAGAGAGAGGGAGACACAGAATCGGAAACAGGCTCCAGGCTCTGAGCCATCAGCCCAGAGCCTGACGCGGGGCTCGAACTCCCGGACCGCGAGATCGTGACCTGGCTGAAGTCGGATGCTTAACCGACTGCGCCACCCAGGCGCCCCTGGAACCTCTCTGGTTTTTAGACTATGCTGAAGTTAAGATTCCAGAGCTTGTCATATCTTTCTCTATATGCTCTGTTGCACTAAGACAATCCAACATTCTGACAATCTTTGTAGTCACTCTAAGTGCCACTAGCACCTAGTTTCCTTTTGGTGAGAGTCTCCCCCAAAAATACTCAATCCCCAGAGTATGAATAAACTAATTCCCAAATTCCCTCTTTTCAGATCTATCTCCCAGGACCACTCTACCTCTTTATCAGTTAGAGTCAAGAGACAGAAAACACACACTAACTTGAAGAGGAGATTAGCTACTATGGGGAAAAGAGAATTCTAAATAATGCAGGAATAGCATATGGAGGGAGTAGCCACATCCCTTAGGGCTGAGGCAGAGTGTCTAAAAAAAGGAACAGATCTGGAAGACTTCCCTACCTGCCCAGAACTGAGACACAGATCTCCTTTCAGAAAGTTTAACTAGTGCTCATCAAAGTATAGAGCAGTTCCTTTACTGGGTGGCTCAGTGTGTTAAATGTCTGACTTTGGGTCAGGCCATGATCTTCTGGTGTGTAAATTTGAGCCCCACATTGGGCGCTCTGCTGTAAGCACAAAGCCTGTTTCAAGTTCTCTGTCTCCTTCTCTCTGCCCCTCCCCTGCTTGCACTTTCTCTCTCAAAAATAAATATTAAAAATATATTTTTAAAAGTGATAAAATAAAATAAAAGAAGCTGCACAGTGGAATTTTTGGAAGTTTATCTTTAGGATACTGGGAGAAAGCACCTATAGGTAGGTACCATACTTTTGCCCAGCTATATTTGGGCAGTTTTGCACTCTTCACCACCACATCCTCTTAGCTGCTCTACACTGATTAATTATGCCCAGAGAAGGATTCTGTAACCATGAGACTAGACCCCTTTGTCCACATTATCAGTCCAGCACCTTTTATTGACACTTTAAGATCATGTTACCTGGCTAAATAAATGTTTAAAGATTCAAGTCAATTATTAGAGAATAGACAATGAAGGATGAACTTGGAGCTGAGAGGTAATAGATTGATAGTTAACCACTAAGTAGAAAATTATGATGTTGGATATGCATCAAGAATTTTAACAGTCGTTGGAAAGAATAACTGCCTTTTCAAAGCACTAATGTTTGCAAAAGGCAAATATTTGATATCCCAAATGCAGAGCTTCTTTGTGTCATTAATTACAGAAAGATACAAACAGAATATAAATCCTTACGTCTTCTCTGATTTCGTATGTAAAAAAAAAAAAAAAAGAAAGAAAGAAAGGAAGAAAACGAAATGAAAAGTTCACCAATGTGATCCTACAAATTAAAAATGTGAGAATTTAAAGAATGGATATTCTTTAATAACAAAGCAGTAGAAGAAGAAAAGAGGCAGGAAATTTAAGGTAGGGTGTCATTATTTTCCCCCTATATATGATGCGTGGATATGATTCTTTTTGTCAATATGGAATGTAACCAGATGGTTCCCACCTTTTCGTGGAAAATTCTGAAGAAATTGAATTTTCTCAAATGAAAATATTGGGGCAGCTTACTGTAGAATTACTAAAAAAAATAATAAAAATTTTAGTTCCACTTTTCAAAGAAGCTTTAATGAACTTTGGGAAAATGGCTATAAATTTGAATTATCACTTTTAACATTTATTCATTTTTGAGAGACAGAGAAAGATAGAGTATGAGCAAGGGAGGGGTAGAGGCAGAGGGAGACACAGAATCCAAAGCAGGCTCCAGGCTCTCTACTGCCAACAAAGAGCCCAGTGGGGGCATGAACCCATGAACTGGTAGATCATGACTTAAGCTGAGGTCAAACATTCAACTGACTGAGTCACCCAGGCACCCCTGAATTATCATGCTTTAAATATTTGAATTAATACAGGTAGGTACCATGTGCCCTCAATTTAACACACTTTGAACTGATTGAAAAATATTATTATTGCAGTATTGAGTTAAAGAATAAATATGAAAAACCTATCTATAGTTGATGTAGAAAAGCACTAACTGCCTTCATATGCCCTGTGGGTTTCCATCCATTTAAAAGAATGTCCAACATTGCTTTTGGGATCTGTATAATCTTTCAGTGGATGATAATAATCATTAACATTTATTGAGCAAATATTGTGTGCCAGGCACTGTTATTAGAGCTTTCCACATGTTAATGCATTTAATACTCACAAGAAGTCAATGAGATTTTTAAAAACATTATTACCATTTCCATTTTGTAAATAAGGAAACTTGCCAAAATATGACTTTCAAAAATCAATTAGCTAGATAATAGTAGAAAAATTCCATTAAATCTGGTTCTAAAAAGGGATATTTCTACAATACTTTTCATAATAATAAAAAACCTGAAAATATGAAGAACTTGGAAGTGTACCTCTATTTTGATTACAAAGTCTTTCTTCCTAATCCTTGATGACAAGATCAATGACCCTTTAAAGCCCTCAACACCATAGGTTTAGAAGGATAAGGTTTTGCAATCTGTGATTATATATATATATATATGTGTATATATATATATATATATATATATGTATATATATATATACATATATATATATATATATATAATGCCAAAATGTATTTATCTTGGCGATAGATTGACTCTAGGTGAAAACACTCAGAGATGCTAAACTGAGCATGCTATGTTTTCTCTGAAATTTATCACAGTGGTGATTCACTCCTGTTCCTGGGAGTAACTAAGGGATTAAACAAGGAAGAGTTCCTGTAATACTTCACCTTATGGAATGCACATTTTCTTCCTTCCCTAAGTAGAAGCATGATGATCAGGCTATAAGCCTATGGTGTCAAGAGGAAGACTCTAAGAGAGTCAGATTTTGTTGTGAGTCTATAGGAAATTCTGTCACTAATGACAGGCAATGTTGAAGATTGACAGTGCCTTATTCAAGGAAAGCAGATGGTTGACATTTTCAAATATATCTTTAATCAGTGGGAAAAAGAAGAGATCTTATTGCAAACTTAACCTAATTTTTATTGCCTGGAATAAAAGAGATGTCTAGTCCAAATGTGAGAATTGTATATATTGTATCCACATGTCTACCCACATGGCACTTTACTTAGAAGATATTCAAATTAGCAAGTAAGTACAATCCGTGTGCCTAGATTCTCTTCCCTTGTGAATTAACAGTCAGAATCTTGGGACATAAGTACTTTATCTGAGTTCAGAACAAGTAACTGAGTTTCTTTAGAATATTGGGAATGGATGAGAATTACTCTTAAAGTTTACTCAAATTGGATGTGAGATTTGGAATGTCACCAACTTCAGGACATACATCTCCTAACTATACTTTTGAAATCCAAACCTATCTCCTATATCCACAAAGGAACATGGCTACATATACTGGCACCAATTTCTCCAGTGCAGAAAGGACCATTACAGAAAAGAGTGAGAATTCATACCTATAGTGTTATGAAGACGGATGATACAGGTTTTGTTCATCATTTCTGATGTTTAGATTGTCTATTGGATTTTTGCTCTGTGTGTGGGGGGTAAATATCAAGGATGATCATTGGTCTTGGAATTGAGGTTTTTTTACTGTTTCTCTGCATTGCAAACTATTCCATTAAATGAGGCGATTTCTTAATTGAATTACAAGACTTTGGGTGTGGAAATATATTGTTCTCCTTCTTCACATTGACTTTTACTTAATCCTGTGGCTATACCATCATATTTCGCAAGTCAAGGAACTAGTTTTAATATAGGAATTGGGAAATTTCAAGAAGAATTTATAAAGTAGAAGTTGATTTCAGTATGTATAATTTGAGATTTTACTTCTTTCCATCTTCCTTCATGAAAAATTACTTATTACCTAGTCCCCTTCCAAGAAAGGATTTTCCTGGTCATGCTAAGTTTTTTAGTTTTCCTTGCTCTCAGATGTGTGTCTTTCTTAATCTCTGAGGGAAATATGACTATTATAGATGTGGAGGAGAGTTTTGTCTAGAGTATTCAGAATCCTATAGTATTCACACTGAATTAATGTCTGGGTTCCTTGATAGTGATAGCATTTGATGCCAAGTCTAGTGTAATCATTGCCTAAGAGTTCTAGCATTCTAGATTTTTCTTTCAGTATAGTTATGGTTCTTTCATGTCATATTTCCTTTCCAATACTGCCGATGTCAGATTCAGACAAAATAGTAAAATAGGTTCTTTTACTTTTGAAGATATTAAAGCAAATACATGCAAATCTCCTAGGGACAAGCAATAATTAGGGTTAGGTGGCAGGGAAGTACAGTGTAAGCCCACTGATAAAGGACATATTGCCTTAGTTACTAATGCTCACCCTTATGAACGTATTTTAAATGAACACATGCTATAGTGATAATAAGAAAAACCAAGTAATGAAATCATTATTTTAAAAATAGCATTTGTATTTCGGGCCTCAAGCACCTATTTTGTTGCTTATTGTTCTTTTTAAGAATAAGAGTATTGCAAAAGCTAACGATTATTAACAGATGGTCAGGTGCTAAGTGCCATCTCCAAGCTCAAAGGAATTTGATAATCCACATTTTATTACAAAAAATATTTTGGCCTTTATATTTCAATCGTGGTTTTAAACGACGTGCCTTCACTTGGTAATTCTTTATTGCTCTCAACCACTGCTAAGGAGGATAGAAAGAGGGGTGTGATTAATGCTTTAGTCAGTGAGCTGTCAAATAGCACAGAGAAGTACAGCAATTGTAAAGCAAACTGTTATTCCTATCTCAGGTTTTCTATTCATTATTTATGTATAATATTGGTGTACTGCTGGTAATCGTTACTCAGAATTATTAAATTTTGTAAATAGTGAAAGACAATGAAACCAAGCTGTGACACAGTTGTGCCTGTTGTTTAATACATAACCTATCATATAGACATTCTATACTGTGGGGTGGTATAGGTAATTTAAAAAAAAGGAAGAAAGCAGTAAAATAGAACACAAAGGGCTTGCTAGTAGCAACTAACTTTCCAAAATTTTAATTTAAAAGTCAAGCATTTTTATTTCAAAAATGTAGCAACCAAGTCTTCTGCTGCTAGAAAACGGAAGAATGGGAATGCTTCTGAAAAGTCATCACGCGTGCGCGCGCGCGTGCGCGCGCGCACACACGTCATCACACAAAATTAGAAGATTTTTTTATGAAAATAAAAAAGAAGGGGGAGAATTCTCCATTTCAACATAGTGCCAGTTAAACTCTTAAGAACAAACTTTATGGGTGCCCGGTTGGCTCAGTCGGTTAAGCATCCGACTTAGGCTCAGGTCATAATCTCAGGGTCCTTGAGTTTGAGCCCCACGTGGGGCTCTGTGCTGACAGCTCAGGGCCTGGATCCTGTTTCAGATTCTGTGTCTCCCTCTCTCTCTGACCCTCCCCTGTTTATGCTCTGTCTCTCTCTGTCTCAAAAATAATAAACGTTTAAAAAAATTTAAAAATAAAAAAATAAAAAAAGAACAAACTTTAGGCAAAAATCTGCTACCACAATTAAGAATAGAAATAACACGATTATAACATAAATTATAATACTTTCAAACCATGAGATAAATAACATTGCCCAGCTGACATGACCCAGTTCAAAAGGGCAGAAGAGAATACTTGCTAGGATACCTGTTAAAGTCTAGATTCCAGTCATGAAAATTTTATTAGACAAGCAAGCCATGTCAAAGGCCAAGCAATAGCTTACATAAAAACACCCCTACATATTTCAAATTAATCAAAATATACTGGGTTCACTTTTGTGAAACACAATATTTACCCAAAAATAAAAGTAAGGGGAATCAAGTATATACACTTCTAATATATATCTGCCTAAGAAATAAAATGTTTCAAGACTATGAAAACAAATAGTATGATTTTTAAATGTATTTTGATAGATTTTTTTTTATTTAGTACCCGTGTATTTATGTAAACAAGTACATCAAGATCAATTTGGGTAATCTCTTAAAAAATAGATTACTAATCCCCAAACCAATTCAAATGAATTGTAATCTTTGGGAGATAAGTCATTAAATGTAGATTTTTAACGAGTTTTTGAGGAAATTCTCAGGGTTCATCAAAAAAAGCAAAAATCTAAGACCACTCTTTATAGTATATGGTATATATCCACTGTCATCTGATACTATGTAATTTAATTAAATACTATGTAATTTAATTAAAATCACTATCATACACAGCTGTCATTTGTATTAGATAATTATTGCCACAATAATACTGCAAAACAAACCATTCCAAGTATCAGTGGCCTACCAAAGCAAAAGTATATATTTTACTTTTAGTTGTACCCATGACTGGGGCAGGTTTGTTTGAAGATATAGGTCCATTGAGCTTGGTTCCAACCTTCACATCACATTGAAATGTATTCCGTGTGCCCATTACTGAGGCCCATACTAAAGGGTCAGTAGATCTCTAGCGTATGTTCTGGACAGTCGAGGCACAAAAGAATAATTGTGCATGCCTACGTACATTGAGTGTCTCTTCTTGCTTCGCAAGTTGGTTTTCTTGTGTGTTCCATTCGACTTGTGCAGACCTGTTTTTCTGATGATCTAGATTGATCCACATCCAGATATTTTCCTACTGTTCCCTTTTTTCCCTCAGTTTTTAAATCAGATGTCATCTCCTTAGAGATACCTTCCTTGACTATCTTCACTCTTCCAATCTACTCTTCATTATACCTTTCAATTTTATTTTCGTCCTATGACATAATTATTTGAACTTTTCCTATTCATTATTTTATTTTAAAGCTAACATTATTTTGTTGAAGTGTAATTTACATAAGTTAAAATGTGCAAATCTCAAGGGTATACACATAATTTTGAGAAATATGAAACACATGTAACAATCACAAAGATCAAGATAAATATTTCCAGAAGTCCAAAAAGGTCTTTGTGCTCTGTTCAATGCATCTGATTTCTATTACCATAGATTCATTTTGTCTATTCTTTTCCTTCATATAATTGGAATCACACAGGATGTATCATTTTGTAATTGGCTTTTTCACAGTATAATGATTTTGAAAAAACATTGAAAGGACAGATATTTATAGAACCATTTTAATTTTTTCCATTGATTTTTTAATACCACTTTGCACAGTTTCAGCTTACAAAATCAGGACTGCCATTGATTCTTTTTACGGCATCTCCATCCACCTCCCAAAGTCTGTGCTATTGTTTTCATATATTTTACTTCTATGTATACTATATACACAGAGTGCAGTGTTATTATTTTTTAAATATTTAATACTACTTGAAAAAAATATTTAGTATTTGGGGTTCTCTTCATTTTTGTCTTATGATTTCAACTTCCACCTTGATCATTTCTCTTTAACCCCTACACCTAATTTTTTCTATACTTTTTAAAAATTTAACTAGTGCCTCAATCCTTATTTATCAAAAATGTAAATTTATTTCCGCTGAAAATCTGAAGGAGATTTTGACTGAAGATAGATTTCTAAATGGATTTTTTTCCCTTTGGCATTTTAAGGATGCTGTTTATTATTGTCCCCTGGCTTTCACTGTTTTAGATAAGTTGGGAGTTATTTTCAGAAAACTTTTTCCTTGAATATATATGGATTTTTTTCAAGACATTTCTTAAAATATTTTTTCTCTATCTTAATTTTTTAGCAATTTATTTGTGCTTGGGTGTGATATTCATATTTTTCCATTTTGGGTTGTTATGAGCCTCTTGAATCTGTGGGTGTATGTCCTTAATAATCTGAAAAAAAGGGCTAAATTATCATTATCTCTTCATATTTATTTTGAGCGATTCAGAATATTTCCTCTGTTCAGTCTTCACATTCCACTGTCCAGTGCTTGAAAATAGTTGCTTTGTGTTTTTGTCCAAGTTTATGTATATGGGGTATGTCGGATACCAACTATTTTGTCATGCCCAGAAATAGCGTATGTTATGTTTTAATGAGTTTATTTTCCTTCTCTCCTATCAGGGGAAAGAGTTGGTCTATCTTGTTTTTATCTATTTTCTTGGCATCAACATAAGTCAACATATTCATCGAAGAAAAGATTATGAGCTATTTTTTGAAGGCATTGTTTCATGGTCCTATCATCAGATGACTCAAAGTATTATGATTACAGGTGTTGGAAAATATATCAAAATTATCTAAATCACAGGACTGGAATTCAGTTAGGATACACGGATAAATATATGATCTTTAAATTCCTATTCTCATTTAAAATTATTTTTTCTTTCATATTGTTCATGTAAGAACAATGACTTCAATGTAAATTTCCACTAATTTATTTATTCCTCTTGTCCAATTTTTAATATAAGGGTCATATTTTCCAGTAGTCTACATTTGTTTATTTACACTGTTAGTTTCACTATGTTCATTAATAATTCACAGTAAAATTAACTCTAATGAGTTGTAAATTTTTTGTTGCATAGCACTTATGATTTAAAATTTAAGAAGGGCACCTGGGTGGTTCAGTCATTTAAGCGACTGACTTTGGCTACAATCACGATCTCACTGTTGGTGGGTTTGAGCCCCTCATCCGTCTCTGTGCTGACAGCCCAGAGCCTGGAGCCTGCTTCGGATTCTGTCTTCTCCTCTCTCTGTCTCTCAATAATAATGAACAAATGTTAAAAGGTCTTTCTTTAATTTAAGGGCTTTTTTATATGGGTTTAGGCTACTTTTTTCATTGACTTTCCAGGTCTTAGAAAAACACTTTATTAATTTATTGCAAATTAAATTAAGAACTAAATAACCACATTATAATTTTTTTGAACTGCAAATTTAAGAAAATGTTGTTGGGGCGCCTGGGTGGCGCAGTCGGTTAAGCGTCCGACTTCAGCCAGGTCACGATCTCGCGGTGAGTTTGAGCCCCGCGTCGGGCTCTGGGCTGATGGCTCAGAGCCTGGAGCCTGTTTCCGATTCTGTGTCTCCCTCTCTCTCTGCCCCTCCCCCGTTCATGCTCTGTCTCTCTCTGTCCCCCAAAAAATAAATAAACGTTGAAAAAAGAAAATGTTGTTAAACTTAAAGATAATATCGTTATCAAGTTTAACCACTGCGAAGATAACAATTAAAGCTCTTTTCATAGATAAGTATTAATAAAATAAATATACAAAGGACATATTTTTAATTTCTCCATACTACATTGCAAAATCTCTATTTTCCTTAATAACCATGATTCCCTTCACTTTTAAAGTTTTACAGCAGTTCAAATTTTTCCATACTTGTTCTCATTTATTTGTTCATCCTCAAGTTGCAAGTAACTTTACATTTATTTTTCAGATTATAAAACTATTCTGTTATTGAAAACAAATTATTAAGTGGTTCAGAAGTTTAGTTGGTCTGCAGTATCCTTTTTTTCCCCCTTAATTGTTGGCAAGTTTTGCTATCAGAGTTAAACTAACTTGATAAATAGAAACGCTGTCTTTCTTTTCTGTTCTAAAACTTTTGAAAACACCAGAAAAATACCTTCCCTTTAAGGTTTGAAAATACTCATCTGCCTTTCAATGATCTTTTTTGTTATCTTTTAAGAATATCTGTAATGGTATAAAAATATCTTCTCATTTTTATTCAGAACAGTCAACTCAACTCAACCGTGACTTACTTATACATAATAGGTGCTCAGTAATAAATTAATATAATAAATTAGGAGTCTAATCAATAGTTATCTCAGTAGAATCCATTAACTTATTATTCTTAATTTTACTATAGAGCCAGAAACACATTTTTAGCATTTTATCTTACTAGTGCACATACGTCAATCATTTTTTAAAATATATTCTGTAATTCAGACTTTTCATCATTTAACACTACAGAAGTTCCTATTTCTCTTCCCTTCCTCATAGCTTTCTTGGAAACATCACTGAGCCTTTACAGTAAATAAATGTGGTAATATCTATTTTGGACTTTCTGAATGTAATCACCACAGCTGTGTTTTATTTTTGAGAGGGTTTCATTTTTCAGCTTATGAAATTGTAGGGAAGATGATGAGATAAGTAGAAAGCAAGTAAAAGCTCCAACTTAAGGATGGGAAACATTTTGCTCCTGCTCCCTAAAGATAATGATAAAGAAAAATTTGTTTTACTCCTGATGGGATAAAATGTTAAGATAGAAATAATAACAAAGGTATTCATTTCATGGATCTTTCATGCATTATTACTGACTTGAAATTATTGAAATTATTTCAATAACCATCCTCTAACCATGATGTTCAGGGTTACATGTAATACACACACACACACACACACACACACACACACACATATTAGCACTTTGTGGATTTCGTGACAACATGCTATGACTTGTATGTAACTCTAAATTAATAAGTCAAATGGTATGTAATGTATAGATTAAATAATTAGGCCCGGGGAATTTATGGTTATTATTTTCCAGAAAAAAATGAATTATATGCTGGGAAGTATATATTATTAAAATGTTATCACATCTACCTTGCTCCTTTCATTTCTAAGTTTATTTTTATTATTTTATTTAATCTCTAATTTCTTAACCATATTTTCTCCTGTCAAAGTCTTTGGAAAATAATTATTTATGTTCAATTTTAATTTATCTAACTAGTCATGGAAATATTTTTTATTTTATATGTTCTTTTGGAAACTTGCCTTTCCCCATTTAAGAGGTAGTAGCATATGTTCCTTCCCCTTGAATCTGGACTGCTTTTTGTTATTATCCTAATTATAATCTGGCAGAAGTGAAGGCATATAACTTCCAAGGCTAGGTCATTAAAGTCAATTGAGTTCCCACCTGTCTCTCTCTATCTCTCTCTTGGGATAACTTCCCTTGGAATATAACCATCATACTCCAAGAAGTCCAAATTTTCTGGATTGGAACCAAAGCCCCCGGCCTTCAGCTCCATTTGAGATCCCAGCCAATGGCTACACTACCTTGTCAGCCCTGTGGGCCAGCCATTATAAGTGAATCTTCTAATCTTCAAAGTGTCTCAGCTGACACTGCATGGAATAGATATGCCTTTCCCCATGTTGTGTCCAAATTGCAGATTTTCAAGCAAAATAATTAACTGCTGTTTCAAGCCACTAAGCCCTGGGGTGGTTTGTTTTTCAGCAAAGGATAACCAGAATAACTGAAATAAGAAAAGTATTAATTGCTAACTTTCAGCAAGCTATGCAAAAGAGACACAAATCAATCCAAAAGCTGTTTTGAATCCTGACATCAGCGCATTAAATCTCAGCATTGTCTTTGAAAATCTACTGATCATTTTCATGAACAGTATACCACCTACCTGGGTGATATGTGAAAAATGTGAGATAATGCAAAGACACTTCATATCAAGTTTGAAGTATCCAACTCTGTATGTCAACAATAGAAATTTTGACTTGACTTCAAATTTGTAAAAATGGAACTGATAGGGGCGCCTGGGTGTCTCAGTCGGTTAAGTGTTTGACTTCAGCTCAGGCCATGATCTCTCAGCTCATAGTTTGAGCCCCGCATAGAGCTCTGTGCTGACAGCTCAGAGCCTGGAGTGTGCTTCAGATTCTGTGTCTTCCTCTCTCTCTCTCTCTCTCTCTCTCAAAAATAATGAATAAACATTTAAAAAAATGAAAGGGACAATGTTTAACTTTACCTGAGACCTGTGTTCCTGTAAAACAGGTATGATACCAAACCTGGCACTTCCCCATCTTTGTGTTTTTCCTACACACATTTTTATCACTATTATTCTTCTCATGTAACTTTGATAAGACATTCTTGAAATACCCCCTTGTTTATTTGTGGTAAGACCAGACAGAGACCCTCTAAATACTCACTCTGTGTCTCATAAATAATTAATTGAATTGTTGGACTTCACCAACTGATATGGAAAGAATTCTGGTAGTGGAACTTGAACAACCCTTCCTCATAGGTACCCTCCTGAGAATCTGCTGATAGCAGAGAAAAATATTCTTTTCAACTGTCCAATCTCACCGCTCCCAATTTTCCAGATCTGGTTCTTGCGTGCTTTGCTTACTCCACCTCAAAAAAAATAAGTCTTTTTCTGCTTTACTTTTGATGCTTCTGCAGATCTTTCAGTAAGCTGGAACTTTCTCTTACTACAATAGTCCCTTTCTTCTATTGCAATACATTTTTGAATAAAATCTTTCATTTAACCACGTCTGGATTTGCTTTTGCTTGATAGAACCAATAGTGATAATTTGAGAATCCTCCCCTTCTTACATGACGAAACATCAAAAAATGATCCATTCTATCTGATACTACATTCTACCTGCTTCTGTGAAATATCTACACCTGCAATAGACTGTGAACTTCTTAAAGGCAGAAGAAGTTGATGTTTCTAACTCTTGTAACTGAATTTTATGACACATAAATTCAAATCGAACCATTGTTATGAGACTGAGGAAAAAAATAGAAAAAATAACTGTGGCAGCTCTCTAGATTTTCTCAGCACCACTGATCTGGAACGATCTTGTCCATGGTTAAAACTGTTTTGTACATTAATAGTGTAATTTGTCTTAAAAAAAACAAAAACAAAAACAAAACTTGAAAACAACGCAACATTGTACATCAGGAATAACCTGTGAGGAGCTAAATACCCTAATCGGAAAAAGAGTATTAATGCCTTGAATAATTTCTGTGGTATTTAAAATCTGCCAGAACGTAATGTACTCCTTTGAAGGAATACCTAATAAAGTCAATGTCCCTTGAGAGGTGGATTGCAGATGTGTAAGCTGCACGATAGGAGGGAGGTCAGCATAAAGGAAGTTGCACTACCTACCACCCACTGAAATCAGGATTTGAGCCCAGGACCTGGAGCCACTACTTACCAGATATTGGAAATCAGAAAAGTGCTAAATTCACTAGTTATTTCATGCAACAATTAATGTTTACGATCATAGATATTAATTTTAAACAAATTCAAATCTAATTCCACGTGTACAGTGGCAGCCTAGTAATGTTTCACTACCAGCTTTCTGAGAAAAAAAAAATTAAAAGCCCCACACAACTCTGATATTTTTTTTTAATTAAAAAACTTTAATGTTTATTTTTGAGAGAGACAGAAAGTGCAGGGGAGGGGCAGAGAGACAGGGAGACGTGGAATCCCAAGCAGGCTCCAGGCTCTGAGCTGTCAGCACAGAGCCCAATGCAGGGATCAAACCCATGAAACATGAGCTCATGACCTGAGCCTAAATTGGAAGCTTAATTGACTGAGCCACCTTGCCACCCCCACACAACCCTGATTTTTAATGTTTTCCAATTTCTGTGATGTAAATACTCCTATCACTGCTGGTTTTCAGATGCCAACTGAAAGGGTGCCTGGTGGTTCAGTCAGGTAAGCGTCAGACTTTTAATTTTGGCTCAGGTAATGGTCTCATAGTCATGAGATCGAGTCCTGTGTTAACCCTCGTGCTGAGCACAGACCCTGCTTGGGATTCTCTCTCTCTTCCCCTCCTGCTCTCCCTCTCTAACTCTGTCTCAAAAACAAAACAAAACAAAACAAAACAAAACAAATAAACAAACAAAAACAACTGGAGTCCAGTTGAACCTAGCATGCCACTCAATATATATGTTCATTTATGTGTCTGTGTGTGTGTGTGCGTACCTATGCATACCTATGTCTACTCACATATATATTCAGTGTATATGTTCTGCATACATGTTCAATATATGTATATGTTTTATAGATGCTGAAGATTAATTAAACAATCTAACTTTGGAAATACAGTGATACATTTGAATAAAGATTAGGCATGACTTTAATATTCGGAACATCAAGGAACTAATAACCTCTAAGAAAACTTAGCAAACAACCAATACAAAAGGTTTTTTAATTGCCACCCTACTTTAATACTTATCAATATATACATTAATACTAAAAATATTTTGAATATTCCAGTATGTATATTTTTAAATCCATAGATGTATTAATTAGATCTTTCACTCAAATGTCTCACAGATTCCACCTTCTATATAAATTCATTGTTATATTGGCCTGGATTACTGTAGTAAATTTAACAGCCTTTAACAGTGACATAATCAGACAGTGGTAAAAAATGGCCCTTTCGTGTTGGACTTCCAGACAAACACATGCAGAACTTGTAAAACCGGGCGACAGGTTGTGGCCAATAGAGTTTACTGCATGTAATTGAATCAGCATTGCCATTACTATAGCCAAGTGCTTTGGAAAAGTGAGTGGATTTTTTTTGAGAGGGAAATTGATAAATCTTTGGGAGGAATATGGTAATCAGTACTATAATAAAACATGTTCATCCAGATGATTGATTTTAAATGGATTTACAAAGAATGGCTATAATTCCATGGCACAAAACCTGAGCAGATGTGTATAGAGGTAAGATGGCTTATTAAATATTTACACTTATGATGCAAAAAACAAGGAAATGCTTTTTTCTAGTCTATGTCTTCAAATAAATTAGGATAATCTGATTACATCTTTTTTTCTCTTTCAATCTAACTATACTTTCAAAGGACTAACAGTTGAAATCAATCTTCATTAGAGAGAGGAGAAAAGGTGGTCTATAATAAAATACTTTTTCAGTCACTAAGGCACAGGGAGACAGTACATGTAAACGGAAGATTTTCAAAAACTACCTTTTATAAAAAATTATCAATAAATAGACTCAAGGAAAGTCAAAGAAAATGTCCCTTTGCAAGATTCCTTGGTTTGCATATTTATATGTATTTTTTTTTATTTTTTAATGTTTATTTATTTTTGAGAGAGAGAGAGACACACACACACGAGTGGGAGAGGGGCAGAGAGAGAGGGAGACAGAGAATCCGAAGCAGGCTCCAGGCTCCGAGCTGTCAGCAGAGTCCAAAGTGGGGCTTAAACTCACACATGGTGCAAGATCATGACCCGAGCATAAGTCAGATGCCCAACCAACTGAGCCACCCAGGCACCCTGAATATTTATATTTTAAAGAAGTAGAATTGGGCTGATCATGTTGTAGTCCTATTTATGTGTACCTCTTGTTGTTTCATTTTATTTCATTTTCATCTTTGTTTTTGTTTTATGTAAATTCTAGTTAGGTAACATACAGTATAATATTAGTTTGGGGTGTGCAATATACTGATTCAACACTTTTATACAACAATCGGTGCTCATCGCATTCTGATAATCCTACCCACCTCCATTCTGATAATCATGTTTGTTCTCTGTAATTAAGAAACTATTTCTTGGTTTTCCTCTCTCTCTCCCTTTTCTTCTCCTTTGTTCATTTGTTTTGTTTCTTAAGTTCCACATACGAGTGAAATCATAAGGTATGTGTCTTTATCTGGCTATTTCACTTAGCATAATATTGTCTAGCTCTATCCATGTAATTGCAAATGTCAAGTTTCATTCTTTTTGGTGGCTGAATAATACTCCATTGTGTGTATGTGTGTGTGTGTGTGTGTGTGTGTGTGTATACCACCTTTTCTTTATTCACCATTTGATGGACACTGGACACCTGGGCTTTTTCCATAATTTGGCTATTGTAGATAATGCTGCTATACAATACACATGAGTTGCTTTGAATTAATATTTTTCTATTCTTTGGGTAAGAATAATAGTGCAATTGCTGGATTGTAGGGTAGTTCTATTTTTAACTTCTTTCTTCTTTCTTCTTCTTTTTTTATTTTTTTATTTTTTTTTAGAAAGAGAAAGGGAGAGAGAGAGAGAATGAGTGAGCATGACTTTGGGAAGGGCAGAGGAAGAAGGAGAGAAAAAAATCTTAAAGTGGCTCCCTGCCCAGCACAGAGTCCAATGCACAGCTCGATCTTTTAGCTGTGAGATCATGACCTGACCTGAAATCAAGAGTCAGATGCTTAATCTACTGTGCCACCAAGGTGCCCCCTATTTTTAACTTTCTGCGGAAACTTCATACTGTTTTCCAGGGTGGCTGCACCCATTTTCATTCCCACCAACAGTGTAAGAGGGTTCCCCTTTCTCCACATCCTCACCAACACCTGTTGTTTCTTGTCTTTTTTTTATTTTAGCCATTCGGACAGATGTGAAGTGATATCTCATTGTAGTTTTAGTTTGTATTTCCTTGATGGTCAGTAATGTTGAGAAAATTTTCATATGTCTGTTGGCCATCTAGATGTCTTCTTTGGAAAAATGTCTTTTCAGAGTCTTTTAAAAGTCTGTCATCAAAAAGAAGAAAAATTCAAGTGGAAGAGGAAAAAAAAACAATACTTGAGTGCCTCTGTAAAGGCTTCTCTCTCTCTATTTTAACCTGATTTTGTGAGAATGTCCCAATGTCAAGTTGGTTACATATAAAGGGCACAGGTTGCCACTTGGGTAATAACTCCTGAAACTTAATTTAGAATCAGTAGGACTTGACCGTTCTTGAGAAGTTTCACTGTTTGCCTCCTCCAGAACTTTACTTCTTTAATACTGATTGATTTCTACAGGAAAGTTGAGTTTTCCCTTTCATTCAGGTGGATGCAATTATGAGTTCTGAGCCTATCTGAACATAGGGCCCCTTAATAAGCCATATCAGAATCATATGAATGGTTTAATAATTTTTGGTCTCCTTGGAAATCCCTAGATCAACTATTTCAGACTTAATTGGACTAGACGTGGAAATCTCTCATTTTGACAAATGCTTCAAAGGTAGCTGAAACTCCAGCCTAGAGGAAGAATGATGTTACCTGCCCTGCGCTCATTACAAAATTGTGAGAATGCCACATTACCCTTCTTCCACAAACCAGCTTTAATACTAGCAAAATAATTTAATTAATAAAAAATATGACATAGATGGAAGATTGTGTTTTCACCTCATTTTAACTTGGATGTAATTTTAATATTTAATGTTTTTTCATTGAAATGTTTAATGAAAACTGGACACTTGCTAGAATGTAGCATAAGAAAATTAGTGAACATCTTAAATGTCAGAATTTCTAGGTTTTAATCTAGATTGGGCACCAATTAGTTTTTTTCACCTTGAGAAATTCACTTAAATTTTCTTTTTTTTAAAAATAATTTTGAATATATAAATCATATATTAATGTTTTCCTCTTTAAAGGGAAAATTCAAATATTATATATGAAACTCAATTTTCCTTTGACAACCACTCACACTTCTATTTTCTTCCCAGAGTTAGCCATGGTAATTACTTTGGTTTATATCCTTCCAGATAAACATGTAGATAGATGGATAGATAGACATTAATACGAATACAGATAAATATACATATGCAAATGGACAAGTGCATAATTGCATTGTATGTTTTATGGAGGGCATGTTACTGCACACATTGCTTATATCTTCATTTTCCATTGAATCTGTTCCTAAACAGATTCTAAATACTTCTATTAGTCCATTGAAAGCATATTTATTTTCTTTAACTGCTGCATAATATTCTGTAACATGGCTACCATATAAGTTATTTGTTCACTTCATTTCTGACAGCATTTAAAATTTTTTCTTTATATGTTGCTTTGATTTAACTTTTTGTTATTAATATAACTACAGCTTCATATAATGTTCTTGTATGAATTTCCTTGTTAGCATATAAATGCTTCTCCAACATATCACCCTCTGGAATTACTGGTTCAAAGAGTATATGCATTTTATTTTTCCCTCAAGATTATTGAAATTATAATTGACATGTAAGTTTAAGTAGTGCGGCATGTTGATTTGACACATTTATATATGCAGAATGCTTTATTTCACCCAGAACAATGCCTTCAGGTTCCACCCATGTTGTCCCAGATGGTGGAATTTCCTTCTTTCTCGTGATTGAATAAGATTCGTTTATATACCGCATCTTCTTCATTTATTCATCCTTTTATGGACACTCAGGTTGTTTCCATATGTTGGCTATTGTGAATAATGCTGCAATTAACATGGGTGTGCAAATATTTCTTTGATACCCTATTTTCATCTCCTTGGAACATGTACCCAGAAAGGGGATTGTTGAATCATATAGTAGTTCTATCTTTACTTTTTTGAGAAAACTCCAAGTTATTTTTTATAGTGCCTACCAATTTACATTCTCAGAAACAGTGCTCTAGGATCATTTTTCTCCACACTCTCACCAATACTTCCTATTTCTTGTCTTCTTAATGGAAGCCATTCTAACGTGTGTGAGGTGACATTTCATATTGGTTTGGATTTACATTTTCCTGATGATTAGTGGTATTGAACATCTTTTCATGTGCTTGCTGGTAATTTGGATATCTTCTTTGGAAAAATGTCAGTTCAGTTCCTCTGGCCAATTTTAAAAATAACACTGATTTTTTTTGTTGTTGTTGTTGTTGTTGTTGTTGTTGTTATTGAGTTGTAAGTGTTCTTTATATATTTTGGGTACTAACTCCTTATCCAATAAATGCATTGCCAATATTTTCTCATGTTCCATTGGTTACTTTTTAATTTTGTTGATTGTTTCTTTTGATGTGGAGAAGCCTTGTAATTTCATGTTGCATCACTTATGCATTTTTGTTTTTGTCACTTGTGATTTTTGTATTGTATCAAAAAAATGTTGCTAGGACCAATGTAAAGGAGCTTTTTTCTTATGTTTTGTTCCAGGAGTTTTATGGTTTCAGGTCTCATGTTAAGTTCTCAATATATTTCAGGTTAATTTCTGTGAGTAATGTAAGATAGGGGTCTGATTTGATTCTTCTGAATGTTATTATCCAGTTTCTCGAATACCATTTATTGAAAAGAATATACTTTCCCCAATGACTATTTGCGATTCCCTAGTCCAAATAGTTAAGCATGTAAGTGGGGGTTAAATTTGGGCTTTCTATTCAGTTCCATTGCTCTGGCTGTCTATATCTTCATTACTACAGTTTTGTATTATAGTTTGAAATCAGGACATGTGATGCCTCCAGCTTTGTTCTTCCTCATGATTGCCTTGTTTTTTTGTGGTCTTTCCTGTTTTTATACAAATTTTAGGATTGTTCTTTGCTAGTTCTGTAAAAAATGCCTTTGGAATTTTGATAGGGATTGTACTGAATCTATGGATAGTTTTAGGTAGTATGGAATAACAATATTAATTGTTTTAACAATATTAAATCCCCCAATCCATGAACACATAGCTTTCCATTTACTTGTATCTTCTCACTTTCTTTCATTAAATTCTTACAGTTTCCGGTATACAGATCTTTCACCTCCTTGGTTAAATTCACTTTTAAGTATTATATTGTTTTTGCTGCAATTTTGAATGGGACAGTGTTCTTTAGTTCTTTTTCAGATATTTTGTTTTCAGTGTATAGAAATACAGCTGTTTTCTATATGTTGATTTTGTATCCTGTAACTTTCCTGAATTCATTGAATATTTCTAACAATTGTTTAATGGACTTTTTAATACTATATATATATATATATATATGTGTGTGTGTATATTATATATATATGTATATATATATATATATATATATATATATATATAAACCATATAGGATCTACAAACAAAGACAATTGTACTCCTTCCTAGATAAAAGAGTCAAATTTTCTTCCAATGTTACTTTAAACTAATCAAGTTCCCAGAATATTAAATATTTAACTATGTCACTCAAACTTGTTCTTAGCTGGATCAGCAGCAAAAATTATTCCAACATAATCACATAATTCTTACAAAGAAATTTCACTGATAGCTTCTGAACTTTTTGTGGGATTAATTTCCAATTCACTGGCATGTATATGTCTTACCATGTCAAGTTGTATACCTGCTACTTCATACTTTCCATATTCAATTTTAAGGACTATATTATCAATTGAGTGGATCAATATGATATCATTTTAAATTGGGCTAAATTATGGCAGAGAGTTAAGAGAGTTCACATATGTCTAAGGTAATATGTTAAAGGTATAGTCTATCTGGACCTGTTGAAAACAAAATTATTTAGGATATTTTTAGTCTAGCAAAGAAGAGGAAAAAAAATCATTTCCCTGTTTACTATCTGCATTCCCATTATCAAAAACTGAATTCATTGACTGCAATAAAGAGACCATATTTGAAATAACAACAAATTATTCTTACTGTAGGGGTGCCTGGGTGGCTCAGTCGGTTGAGCATCTGTCCAGCTTCAGCTCAGGTCGTGATATAGCTGTTCGTGAGTTCAAGCCCCACGTTGGGCTCTGTGCTGAGAGCTCAGAGCCTGGAGCTTGCTTTGGATTCTGTGTCTCCCTCTCTCTCTGCCCCTCCCCTGCTCATGCTCTGTCTCTGTCTCTACCAAAAATAACCATCAAAAAAATAAAAAATATATTATTACTGTATTTTTTCCTCTCTTATTTACTTGCATTGGTCAAGTTAGAGAATGAAAGATGGAAGTGATAAGAATTACCTTTATTACTCAATCACCAGCATTATTCAAAATTTTGAGTGTGACATTAACCTAACCATGTCATTGTTTTTCTTCTTACAAGCCTCACTCAAAAAAGTTTCTTAAAAGTGTTTCTGTTGTTGTTGTTGAGTCAACATGTTGACTTAAGTCATGTAAGTGACTCTTGGCAGAGCTGAGGGGGTAGGGGCAGGAATATTTCCCATCTTCTAATATAGTTGGAGGCACACATCTGTATATGTCATTCCAAAAAGAAAAATGACATGTCACCACAAGGAGGCATGGAGGCTTTTGACCATGAAATAGACAATGTCAACCAGCAATGTCTCCTTTCCATGGTATTCTCCTTGCTCCAACATTTGTGAAATCTTGATTATATATCTATTATTGTAACTTAAACTCCATGTTATATTATCAAGCACATCTGAATTTTGAATACTAATAAATGAGAAAGGATGTACAGTTAAGGATTCTTCTCTTATCCATTTCTACTGAGAAGGAGAAATAATGGATTGGGATCCAATCATTTGGAGAATAAAACCTTTTTTTTTTTTAATTTTTTTTTTCAACGTTTATTTATTTTCGGGACAGAGAGAGACAGAGCATGAACGGGGGAGGGGCAGAGAGAGAGGGAGACACAGAATCGGAAACAGGCTCCAGGCTCTGAGCCATCAGCCCAGAGCCCGACGCGGGGCTCGAACTCACGGACCGCGAGATCGTGACCTGGCTGAAGTCGGACGCTTAACCGACTGCGCCACCCAGGCGCCCCAAACCTTTTTTTTTTAAAGAGAGAGAGAGAGCAAGCAAGGGGGAGAGAGGAGGAGGAGGAGGAGGAGGAGGAGGAGGAGAGAGAATATTAAGCAGGCTCCACACTCAGCACAGAGCTAGATGTAGGGCTCCATCCCACAACCCTGAGATCATGACCTGAGCTGAAATCAAAAGTCGGATGCTCAGCAGACTGACCCACCCAGGTGCTTCGAGAATAAAACCTTTTTGAAGAACCAATTTCCATCAAACTTTGACCTATAGCTACTGAAATTTTGACATGCCCATAAATAAAAGGTAGCAATAATGTGCTGTCACTTCATAAGCTAAAGTGATGAAATTTGTTAATTCTAAAGCCAGCAGGGAAGCAACTACTTTTTTTTTATTAGAGCACCAAATCACCTTTACCCATGGGTAGCAAGAATTTTGTGTTTCTAGGTAAATAATGGTTATCCTTCATATGCATGTTGGTCTTATATTCTTCTATCCATTTTACACATCACCATTGGTGTGCCAAATTAAGTAAAATATGTATAGCTAATGTATTTCTGAAGAAAACAATTTCATGTCACCATTCATTTTCTTCCTTCCCTTCAAACACTGGAAGTTATTTTATTAGAATATACTGAAAATATTCTTGAGATTAAGGAAATTTTACCAATTATAATTGTTGCATAAAATCAAGCATATTGAAGGCACTTAAATCACATATTTTCATAATAATAAAAACATCCTTAAATAAGCATTTGATTCTGATTTGAAGAAAAAGCTATACCTTATTTCCACGTAAATATATATAAATATTGATGTGAAAATATATATTGCTGCTGTAAATAAAAATATATTTCATTACATAAACAATATATTGTAAAAATTATGAAATTGAAATAAACTTAAATAAGAAGGAAAACTACAACTATGAGTAATGTTCTAAATATTTAACATCATGCAATGTATGGATCCTGTCAATAATAATGGACACTGTAAATAACACCCCAGTATGATCTGGCTAGCGTCAGCAATGTCCAAAATATCCTCCAGGCATAAACGCCTTTAAACTTTGGGTGCAAATATTATGAGACCCATGGGTCTTGGAAAATTCTGAGTCTTATAATCTTAGAATATGTTAAAAACCCTCAAATATGTTTCTTTTTTTATGCAGAGAGATTCTACGGGATGCAAAACAACAAATAACTGTAATAAAAATATGCAACAGTTCACTTTTTCTTTCATGTAAATAACATACAGATACTTAAATAACGTAGAAACTTATTAATATTTCTATCATAATATTCCATTGTATGAAATCATTTGACCATTTTCCCATTCATGAAATTTTAACTAAAAAATATTTTCTTATAGAGGCACCTGGGTGGCTCAATCAGTTAAGTGTCCGACTTCAGCTCGGGTCATGATCTTACCATTTGTGAGTTTGAGCCCTGTGTTGGGCACTGTGCTGACAGCTCAGAGCCTGAAGGCTGTTTCAGGTTATGTGTCCCCCTCGCTCTCTGCCCCTCCCCCATTCATGTTTTGTGTCTCTGTCTACCTCTCTCTCTCTCAAAATAAATAAACAGTAATTTTTTTTTAAATGTTCTCTTATAAACATAGTTATGAACATTGTTGTAAAGTCATAGTCAGACTTGCATACATATTTTCATAGAGACATTTCACCAGAGTAGATTTGCTTTGTCAAAGAGAATTTAGTTCTCCATTGTGAATTGAGTTAGTTATGTCTATATCAAAGCTCATGATGCTTTAGTGTCTCTTATAGTATTGTTGCCAAATGTCCTTCCAGTAATATTACACCACCTTCCCTATCATTACAAAACAAAATAAAACAAAAAAACAAAACCTGCCAGTTTTCCAAATCCTTGTTTTGTCAGTGATGTTATGGTGGCCTGAATGGACTCTCATCAACCGACTGTCAGATGAACATATTACCCTGCTGCTAAGAATGTTAGTGCTGAAGGCTCATAAACATCACCTTCTCTGGAGAATTGATGCAGCCAAACAGAAGCCATCTCACCCAGATTACAATTACCCTCTTCTTGGGACAGTCAGGCTAAGGACTAACTGAACCAAAAGTGTGGTAGAAAGTTTAGCTCTCTTTCTTTAAGGTGAGGCTAACTCCGTAGTGCAGTTTGTGCAACAGAACGTTTTTATGAAATCAGATTGAAGCTAGTCTCCAGCTAAGATCTCTTACTCCATTAGACTTTAAAACCTCGTTCTGCCCTGCTTCCTCCAATCCCTTCTTATAAGATAATTCCCTCAACAAATCACTTCCTCTAAGAACTGTTTTAAGCTCTGCTTCTAGGGAGCTTAACCACAGGTAGTTGGGCCATGATGATTCTAAGATGCAGACTCTAACAATGGGATTCTGAAAGTGGCCACTCAGTGGCCATATGGCAATGAAGACCTCATTTTTGATGGTAGGTGGATTATTGATAGTTCTTGAAAAGTTGTAGCAATGGGATTTCTAACATTTTTACCTGTGATGAGCAGAAATAGGAAGCAGAGAAAGTGATGTATTTAGTGAAATATCATTGTTAACATTTGAGATCTAAAAGGAAATCCTAACCAAAAGGACACTGAAATTGGGTGACTATTGTTAAGTAACATTAATGCATGAAACAATCTATTAATTAGGAAAATGCAAGAGCCAGAGATCCTCTTAGACAACATTTAAGGAGCCACTCATCTTCTACAGATGGAACTAAAGACCTAAGTGTTAAGTGCAGTGAGCACTTCAAATAAGGTTGAAATCTTAGAGGAAAGCAACTTCCTAAGGCAAGTTAGGGTACTAATAAGAGTCAGGATATTTTGGCTTATCTGAGTTTCATAATTTTTCCACAATGCATTATGTGACAAAAAGTTTCCTCTTATTTGCAGCTACACTAACATATCTTTACATTAAAATAAGGAGGAAGCCTTTTTCTCAAATCAGAATCATATGATTAATTACTTAAAAGAGATGTTTATTATTATAAAACAAGGTCCTAATTCAGCCTAACATGATACAACTATCCTGCATACAACAAAAATTGTACTAGCCCTTCCTCAGTAAAAAGAGGTAAAGTCTACAAAAGATGGTTGGTTACACTACTGGATAGCCTGTAACTTACACCTATGATGTAAAATTAACTAAAATACTATTAAATAAATAAATAAATAAAATAAAAATTAAATAAATAAACATTTAAAAATAGTATTTATAAATTATAGTAGTATTTATAAGTGCATCTTGTATTACGTGATAAAAGAAAAAACTAGAAGAAAGAAAATAAATATTTTCTATGCAAACATTTACAAGTCCACAAACGTATTTATAAGAAAATGAAGAAATACCATGACAATCATGGTTCTTATTTCTGTAACTGGTCACGTGATCATAGCTGATATTTATAACTTCATTCTTCTACTATCCATTTTGTATTACTTCTGACTTTAACAAGCACCTCACCTGGTCATTTCTTCACCAATCTTCATCCCTGAAGGGTCTGGGCCATTGGTAGTTATGCCTGGATTGTTTTCTTTTAATTTTCCACTAACCTTAATCACAGGGTATGGTAATACTCAGAGACATGTGAACCGACCTCCTGTATTCTACAAATACTCTTCCTTACCTCCACTGTGGAGTGGTGGTCCAATTTCTCCACGGTAGTCAGGGTCAATCACTGTAGCCAACACTGCAATGCCCTACTTTGCCTGTTGATTCAGTGGCATGAGGACTTTTAAGTGGCCAGGTGACAATTTTATTTATTTTTATTTATTTTAAAAAAATTTTTTAGTGTTCATTAATTTTTGCAAGAGAGAGAGAGAGTGAGTGAGCAGGGGAGGGTCAGAGAGAGCTGGAGACACAATTCGAAGCAAGCTCCAGGCCCTGAGCTGTCAACACAGAGCCCATGCGGGGCTCAGACTCATGAACTGTGAGATCATGACCTCAGCCAAAGTCAGATACTTAACCCACTGAGCGACTGAGTTGCCCCAGAAGAATTGTATCTCCTGGTATAAGCATTCTTCCCTCTAGAGCTAAGACATCTAGGCCAGCATAACATAAGATCATGAGAATAGTAAGCAAAAATTTTGCTTGTGAGTGGTGTCACTCCCATTTCTACTCCTGGATTCCTGTGCCTATGAATCTTGGCTACTGGAGAGAAGAAACAACACCATATATTGGACACTTATTCAGAATATATGCAGCTTTCTAGAAAACCTTGCTCCAGCCCTGCAAAGTATTGCCACTCAACTTGCTCTGTAACTAAGTCTTCAAAAGGTCATTCCGCTGTTTATCAAAAGAGCTACTTCACTGGGGCACCTGGGTGGCTCAGCCGGTTGAGTGTCCGACTTCGGCTCAGGTCATGATCTCTCGGTCCAGGAGTTCGAGCCCCGCGTCGGGATCTGTGCTGACAGCTCAGAGCCTGGAGCCTGTTTCAGATTCTGTGTCTCCCTCTCTCTCTGACCCTCCCTCATTCATGCTTTGTCTCTCTCTGTCTCAAAAATAAATAAACATTAAAAAATTAAAAAAAAAGAGCTACTTCAGGATGGTGGAGAAAATGATAAGAATAGTGAATTCTTTAAGCATGGACCCATCGCTCACTTCTTTGTGCTGTGGGTTCCTTGATCAGAAGCAATGTTGTGTGAAGTACCATGACTGTGGATAAGGCATTCTGTAAGTACACAGATAGTTGTTTAGCAGATGCATTGCAGTCAGGAAAAGAAAACCCATAGCCAGAGTACGTGTCTTTCCAATAAGAACAAATGTTACCCTTTCCATGATGGAAGCAACCCAATGTAATCTATCTGCCACCAGATAGCTGGCTGAACATCCAGGGAATGATGTCCCATTGGGAACTCAGTGTTGGTCTCTGATGCTGGCAGATTGAGCACTCAGCAGTGGCAGTAGCCTGGTCAGCTGTGGTGAGTCGAAGTCCATGTCACTATGCATAATCTCCTTCTTTGACACCATGATCACTTTGTTCATGAGCCCATTTGGCAATTACACAGGGGAAAGAGGAGTGACTAGCATCCATAGAACAGGACATCTTGTCTACTTGATCATTCAGATCTGCCACTGCTGAGGTTACCCTTTCATGAGCAGAAATTTCTTCATGTTTTTGTCCATTCAGAGAGGTCTTTCCATATATTTCTTACCCAAACTTCACTATTACCAGTTTTTCAATCATGTGCCTTCCAAATCCCTGGTCATCCAGCCAAACCATTAGCAGAGACTATTAATCAGTATATAATCACATGTCTGGCTATTTCCCCTTCCAAGCAAACCGATAAAACTTCTGCCACTGGGAAGATTTTTGTTTAAGGGCTGGAATGCTCCATCTGCCACTTTCAAGTGCTGCCTGCATATTATGCAGAACCTGCATAAACCTGGCTGGAGACTTGTCTTCCTCTGTCAGATGATCACAGAGAACTCCCCCATGAGGCCATAAGTATAAGCTGGGAGAGGGGAAGCACTGTAGTAGGAACGGGGACCGTAGGCATTTGGGCCACTTTTTTACTTAACTCACTTGTGCCTTCAGAACCTATTTGGGCCTGAACAGGGATATACCACTTCCATCTGATACTGGAGTGTTGTTGCACATGCCCAAATTTATGGCTTGATAAGTTAGACAACACTCGGTTCATGATTGGAAACTCAGGTTGCACGGCAACTTAGTGGCCCATGATTAAGCATTCAACCCATTCAGTCCCATAGTAGCAGGCCAAGAGCTATTTCTCAAAAGAAAATTAGTTACCTGTGGAGGATAGGAGGGCTTTGCCTTTGTTGTTATTCACACACAGGGGCCTGCAAAAGACTCCAAGGAGAATTTGTGTCTGATGCCATCACTTCAAACATCATTGCATTTGCCAGATCATATGGCCTAAGGATCAGAGGAGCTTATAGAGCAACCTGGGTCTTTTGCAGAGCCTTCTCTGGTTCATGGTCCCACTCAAATTTAGTAGCTTTTCAAGTCATCCGGGAAATAGATCTGAGTAACACACCTAAATGAAGACCGTTATGCCAACCCACTAGGTGTTGTACTTTTTTTTTTTTTTTGGTTGAAAAGGGGGCCAGATGCAACAATTTATCCTTCACCTTCCCTATCAACATGACCCACATTACTCAACCTCTAGAAATACCACTGAGGTCATCCCTTAAATTCTAGATTTGTGTCCCATCCTTTGACATAAGTCCCATCCAATAAGTCCAGAGTAGTTACTATTTCTTGTTCATTTGATCCTATTAGGATTATGTCAGCAATATAATAAACCAATGTGATTTCTTTGTGGAAGGGAAAGGCAGTCAAGATCCCTGCAAACTGAATTATGATGTAGGGCTCAAAAGTTGATATACCCTTGAGGTAGAACAGTGAAGGTATATTCTTGGCTTTTCCAGCTGAAATCAAGCTGGTTTTGGTGGATTTTATGGACAAGAATGGAGAAAAAAAGTATTTGCCAGATGGCTGCATACAAGGTACAGGGGTATGTGTTAATTCACTCAACAATAAAACCGCATCTGTTATAGCAGCTACAATTGGAATTACCACCTGGTTGAACTGGTGATAATCCAATGTTATTTTCCAAAACCAACATTCTCCTACAAAGGCCAAATAGGTGAGCTCAATGGAGCTGTGGTAGGAGTCACCACCCCTGCATCCTTCATGTCCTTGGTGGTAGTGTTAATCTATGAACTCCATTCTGAAATGTGGTATTTCTTTTGGAAATAGGTTCAGGAAACCATCGGACCTACTATTAGAGGGCCTGAGCAAAAACTCCATTGATCACTTGACCTCCATAGGCCTCTAACTTCATTGTGGACTACAGTGACATTTTGTATCTCCCAGAATTACCATCAGGTCAGAGCTCAAAAGACTCTCTGTTTTCATAATTCAAGTTATACTTTTGTTCACTATACCTAGGATTTTTCTCAGATTGGGTAAAAATTTAGTAGGTTTCTTATCTTTCTTCTAGGTACACCATGAACAATTAGCAAAGTCATATCATAGGTCTGTGGGAGTCAGACTAATCTGATTGCTGCTTTGACTCCATTGTCCATCACAATACCTATTCACCACTTGACCCCTGCCACTCTCAGATTCAATTATTTCTATTGCTTTTATATTTCCCCATTTGTAACTGTTGTTCCTCTTTAATAAAGTCTGGCCAACAGAGAAGTGCAAGAATGAAGCTCTACATGGATGACTAGGCAACACTCAAAAATGTGTATCGCAGGGCACTTGGGTGGCTCAGTCTGTTGAGCGTCCAACTCTCGATTTCAGCCCAGGCCATGATCTCATGGTTTGTGAGATTGAGCCCTGCATTGGGCTTTGCTCTGACAGTAGGAAGCCTACTTGGGATTCTCTCTCTCCCTCTCTTTCTGCCCTTCCTCCACTCATGCACTCTTTCTCTCTCTCTCTCTTTGCCTCTCAAAAATAAATAAATGAACTGAAAAAAAATAACACATATCTCAAAATACTGGTGAAATGTATGTTATCTGGGCCTTCCTAGTGCGGGTGAGTAGGTCTCAAATGACAAATCCACTCTAGCATTCTGGTCTCCCTAAGCCTTTGAATTCTTTCCTTTGGATTAAGCCATGACAGCTCTGGAATTCCAGCTGGTTCTCTGTAGGCCAGCTTTTGGTCCATGTTTCAGAGAGCCAAACAAACTTGAGTTCTTTCTAACTCCCCACACTGCAACATTAAATGCCAAACCTCTGCTTAGTGATCTCAAATAAATTTGGCCTCATCTAACTTTATGTTCCTTTTAATATTATTCCATACCCTTAGTATCCATTCCCACACATGTTTTCCAGGTTTCTGTTTGTATAAATTAGTTCTTTTGGAGTGTAACACACCTCATGGGTTCTACTTTGTACCTCACTTCTAGGGGCCTGCTGGAATTTGAGTCCAGTTATAGGTCTAGAAACAGAGTTGGTGGGGGTAGGTCCTGAGGAAAGAACCAGCATTTCTTGCAACTGCTCTCAGGTAAAGACATTGCAGTTTCCTCAGGCAATGTGTAGTTAATCCTTTAAGTTAGAAAACAACAAATACTGCTGGGGCTGGGGAGGCCATTTCCACCAGCCAAGAAGACTCAACAATAGTTAGGGGCTCAATATGCCCAGCTTTATCAGAGTCTTCCCTCATGTTGCCATTCTAACTTGCAGGATCCCATTCTTTCCCAATCAATGTTCTTACTGTAACAGTAGACAACCTTAGGGGCACCTGGGTGGTTCACCCGGTTGAGTGATTTCTGCACTCTTGATTTCTGTTCAGGGCATGATCTCACAATTCCTGGGATCAAGTCCCACCTCTGGCTCAGTGCTGATAGAGCAGAGCCTGCTTGGGATTCTCTCTCTCTCTCTCTCTCTCTCTCTCTCTCTTTTTGCCCCTTCCCTGCCTGCACAGACATGCTCATTTTCTCTCTCTCTCTTTCTCAAAATAAATAAATAAACTTAAAAAAAATAGTAAACACCTTGGAAAGCTGGGAGTTAGACTTACATTTTAATGATATGATCCTGTGTTTGATTTTCACCAGAGCTCTGTAGCTACAGGATATAAGGATCTCCTTCAGGGTACATGTAGATATGTTAAGGTCATTTATATGGCCCTTGAGCTAGGAATGAGAATCCCCGAGTTCATACTTTTTTTTTTCCGACCACTTTGTCCAACATTATTAAGAATAATCAGCCACTTCATTGTATTTGTTAGTTTTCTAAAAATCTTCAAAAGTACACAGTCACTAGCTCCCTGCTTCTTCTAAGTGGTTGATTAGGAGTGCCCAATGCAGATAGTTTGTGTATCTCTAGTGCCAATTTGCATCACAGACTATCACTGCTCTTTTATTACTGGAAATAGAGTCATTAACATCTTTACATCTAATAAGATGACTAGTTCCAGAAACCAGGAACTAATTCAAAAAAATTATCCTTAAAATTCTGTTGCTCTAGAACTACTCACATACCAAAATCTGTGTTAGGGTTCTTCAGAGAAACAGATGTTATATATGTCATATATATCTTTATCTATATACATATAGATGCAGATATTTATAATCACTTATATATATTTTATGCACCTAGAGAGAGAAAATATTTTTTTAACGTTTATTTCTGAGGGGGGTGGGGAGGGCCAGAGAGAGACAGTGACTCAGAATTTGAAGCAGTCTCCAGGCTCTGACCTACCAACACAGAGACCAACGTAGGGCTCTTACTCAGGAACCACAGGATCATGACCTGAGTCGAAGTTGGATGCTTACCCCACTGAACCACCCAGACAACCAAAGAGAATTTTTAAAAGGACTTGGCTCATACAAGTATGGAGGCTGCAAGCTGGAGTCCCAAGAAAGTGGGTGGTGTAGTTCTAGTCCAAATATGAAGGCCTGACAACCAATGGAGCCAATTATATGAGTCCTAAGTAGAGCCCAAAGGCCCAAGAAGCAGAGGATCCAAAGGCCCAATCTGAGTGGAGGAGATTGACATCCCAGTTCAGGAGTCAAAGAAAAAGCAAATCTTTCTTCCTCTACCTTTCTGTTCTATCCAGGCCCTGAACAGATTGGGTGCTGCCCACATCTTCAGAATGACAATCTTCTTTATTCAATATATCCATTCAAATGCTAATCTCATCAGGAAACACCTTCACAGGCATACCCATAAATAATACTCAGCCAAACATCTGGGTACCTGTTGTCCGAGGCAAACTGACACATAAAATTAACCATCGGAGAATCTCTGAAAAGTTCTTGATGAAGCTGACTAATTTAATAATTTATTTGAGAAAATTAAGAAATAGGATTCCCTTTAGGAAAATATAACTAAATCTTTAATTAAGGTAAAACTAAAGGCTTAATTAATTTCATACTTAAAAAGCCAAAGATTTTTGTGCAATATTTCTTCATGATTTAAATAGAAATTTTCTAATGACACATTATTTGTCATGTAAAATATTTATGATTTTGATTCAATGCTTTGTCTCTCAGCTTCTTAAATTTGGGCCATTTTACAAATCCTCATCTTCAGATGAGGCAAGTCCATTAAAAAAGAGAAAAAAAATCTTAAAGTAGCTAATAGTGCCATGTTTTTAAGATGAGGTAAATTAAAAAGTCGTCTGTAATTGATAGATTACATATTTATGCCTTCTTCTCAATCAAGAGTTATGTCAATTAATCACTGAATCATATTCATTATATTTTTAAGTGCAGCAAAACTTTATCAGAGAAAATATAATTGAACTATGTCAAAGATGTATGCAACTTCATTAAAATTCTGTTGATAAAATAAAAAAGCGAGAGGCCACTGATGTCATGTGGGCTAAGTCATTAATAAGGTTGCTTCCCCATGTTAAACCTTGTGTTGGGAAACTATTAACCATAGCTTCCATGAATTTCATCTAAATAGTGTAATATTAGCTACATTAGCTAATAGTGTAATATTAGCTACAACATAGTAATGCTGCTAATCATTTATATTTTATATACACAAATATTTATTTATAACATACTTTCATGAGTAAGGGTAGTTTAGTCACTAGCATTGCAAAAATATAAAACAGGTAATGACCATCTAATAAAATTCCCTTGGATTTGTGTATTTAAATTTCACTTCAAGAATATGGAACCAAGTCTTCATCTGTGGTATACTCCTAAATTTTCTTGATTATGATTTTAAAATTACTGAATATATAAAACTCTTTATGTAAATTGAAGAGATTTGATTATACGTGATTTAAATGTTTTGTGATTATCACATGCATTTTATTTTTCAGATATAAGGAATGACTGAAAAATAGTATACTTAATACCAATTAAATCACATAAGTTTGCATAGAAATTTTCTCATTTATTTTCTTTCTCATTTTCTACATTGTTTTTAGGTAAGATTTAGTGGAATATTACTTTAAGAATCTTTCATTTAGAAAGACAACTATATTGGAAAATCATTTTCAAACTATACATACTCTTAGAGACAATACACATATTCACTGGACTGGAACTAAGGTTTTGTACCTCCCCAGATTGCTCACTTCCAACAGCTTCCCAGATGTCAGCTACTCTTTCCAGCTTCTTGGAATGGCTGGGAATACCTTATTAATGGCTCATATTCTCATAGCAACTGTTCCTCTTCATAAAGTCCAGGTCCCATTCTGTACAGATTTAAGAAGTTATGCACTCATGAAGACTTGCAAAGAAAGACTGTCAAATCTGCACAATAGCCACATTGTACCTGCTGGATTATGGCTTCTCAGGGATGCTCAGGGAACCAGGTAACACAATCTAGAGAGTGGATGAGTGGGAGAGTTATTGCTTCATTGGTAAGGAGGAGGAGGAACATTTTTTGTGTTTTGTGCCCCAAGAATTATCCCTAGACAGAATAGTGTTCTATTGGCATCACTACAGACACTGAATATGATACAGTCCCAGCTTTATTTGCTGCAAACCTCTGATAGGCTCTTTAACTCTCTTGCATTTGATCACTCTATCTCCATGCTACACTTCCTTTTTGCTTTGACACGTGGTTCATAGAAGTTGTACTTCTAACAATGTGAACTCATAACTTTTGTTTCAGACTTGGTTCTCTAGGAACCCAGTGTGAGATATTCCTCTAATGGGAAATACCATCTCACTTCCTCATCTCCCCAGTGAAAAGCACTGCTTTGTAGAGTTGGATTCCACACATTGATTTCATAAAGATAATAACATTTGATAATACATTTATTTGATGTCAACAATGAGAATTTCTTCTTCCTAATTTCGTAATAAGTAGGAGGCAAGACCTTAAAATTACAGTATATTTAATGCATTCCTATTCAGATCACATATATAATAATGATATAAATAGCAATGTATTAGACACTCTGGTAGAAGTATATGATTTGGTGAGAATTAAAGGAATGTACATCCCCATAAGGTGAGATAAAACTATCTTACATGAAGTAACTATTGAACTATTAAACATTAAATTTTGAGATATTAGCTATAACTATTGTGGGGATTAAGATAAAGTAATGATCACTTAGCTCATTGGAAATGACTTAAAAGGGAGTGGAATGGTTCAAACCTTTCTAAATTAATAGTTGCCAAATAATCAGAATGAGAATAGTTGAATCCCTTTGCCACTAATGATAAGAGAGGCATGGATAAGGAAGGACAGATTAAAATTAATAGGAAACAATAGCTTACTTGCAAGAATCATTTAAGTATATGAAGTAACTATGATCATTTAATTAAAAGACACAATTAAAATTTAATTCTAATAAAGTAGTATAGGTAAGCTAAAGTCTTCAGATCATTGTTTAATGTCACATATATTCCTATTGATTCTGAACCATCTCAAATTGATTTATACTTAATGCTGACATCAATTATCATAATACCCTTAGATTCTCTGTTTTTTATTCAAATCACTTAATTAGTCTTAAGTAATAAAAATACATGATTATTTTTTCATTAATAATAATTACAGCAACATTATTTGAGTCCTTTACTTAAACTAATAATTCAAAAAAATAATTTCTTATTTTAAAATACTGATTTAAAATATTCTTATTATTTTCAAATGAAGACATTGAGGATGATAAAATGTACATCTACATGTAAAAGGTCAAGTGTAGCTTCTGTTTTCAGATTTATTTGATTTCAAAGCGCAAATATTTCATCAACATTCTATACTAGCCAGAGGTTCAAATTATGTCAAATATACCATTCTTAAACATGACAAAAAATAATGTTGTTAAATGCAATAAATAAGTATCTTCAGACACTAGAGAAGAGATATTAACTAAAACTGATTTCAAATTTTTCACATATAATATGGAGGGCATTGTAAAGGTCATTGCAAATAATTTGGAAATTAAAATGCTTAATTGATTTAATTTTGACATCAATAATTATGGGCTAGAGTAGATTTATACAACACTACTCTAAAGAGACAAAAACTCTCTTAGGAGAATACCTCCTTCAACCAGAATAATGTCCCCTAAGCAGCACACATGGTGTGGCTGTTATCTATGACTACTTTTGGCACAGTGTGCTATCCTTTAATGCTTTCCCTAAACCCAAGCTCTCTTCAAATTGGCCATTTTGAATGTGCCATCTTTCTCCAAGGACCCTAACTGATACAAGACAACTAAAACAAAATGGCAGCATCAATAGATTAGTTTCAACATAGTCAGATGATTGCTAAACTCAGGAGCAAAGGAACTCAGTAGTGTTTTAGAACTTTAAGTCTCAAGAAGAGATGAAAGCATAGAAAAGGGGAGGGGAAATAGCTGAATTGGGTAAGGCTTACTCTAGACGACCTAGGTGAGGAGGACCTTTCTGAGTGACTTATGGGAAGAAAGCGACATTCTGAGGAGGAATAAGCCATTAGAAGATATGGATCGAAAGTATTCCAGGCAAAGGGAATGACAAATGGTTCTCGAATAATTAATAACCTGGTAATTTAACAGCACGAGTTGAAATATCAGAGGCAGAAACATAGCGAGGGAGAAAAGAAGGTAAGGTCAAAAGCTTACGCAGAAGCATATCAGCCAGGCTCATGTTAGCCATAATAAAGAGTTTGGAATTCTAAGAGTAATGGGAAACTATTAGAGGTATTTAATTAAGGAAGGATGTGCTCTGATCAGCATTTTAATAGCTGGCTGCTATTGGATTGAGAGAGGGAAAGACCAGAAATACAAAGGTAAGCTAGGATGCTGCTTCAGTAGTACAGGTGGGAAATGACGGTAGAAATAGGATAAAGTAAGGATTTTACAATTTATTTTGATAGTAGATCCACAGGACTTTCTGATGACAATATATGCAAGACAGGAAATAAAGCCTTCCTTGATCACCTAAATAAATGATGGTGCCATTTCCAGAACAGGAAAGATTTGGATGGGGGAGGGGCGGGGGGAGGCTTGATGACAACGAAAGAAGGCATAGGTGGGAATTATATCTTATTCATGTTAATTTTTATAAAATCATACTAGAATAGGTAGAAGAAATCAATGACGTGTCTTTGTTACATCTGAAAGGATTTCTTGGCACGGGGACTGGAAGAAATTCCGGAAGAATTTATTTAGAGTCTTTAAGTAGACTAAAGTTAAGGTTAAAATAAATACCAGTAGTTGCAATGGAGTAAAACGCTGCATCCCTCTGGCAATTCCGGCAAGGACACCACACGTGCTGCTTAAGCATACCCGATCCGAGTTTAAAAGGAGGCGCTGGAAAAGACATTACAGTAAGCATCACTACAGCTTCCTTCTAATGAGGGACAGGTAGGTATAAGGCAAAAAACACAGCTCATGTGTAGCTGCCACCGCAACCAAGGAGAAAAGGGTTTCAGCTCAGAGACAAATTCTCTGATGTGAGTGCCTCTGTCTCTAGCTTCCTTCTAGTAACCCCTTGAGATTCCAATTTGCAGAACTACCGAATAGAACTACAGTAAACTTTCTGTTCAGCTTTTCTTCGGGCGTTAAAGATTCAGATTCCAATTACCAATTCTAATCCGTTATCTCCCCTGTTTTCATTTAGAATCCTTTCCCTGCTGATGCCATGGGTGTTCTCAGTGCCTTCAATACTGTTCTTTGCCCCTTGGGTTTCAGAGAACCCTGGTATTCAGCCTTGTTCTCATCTGCACCTTTGGACTGAATCTAGCAGCTAGAGACCAGTGTGGGCCACGGGTAGACGCAGCCTCACAACAAGCACATTTGCAGGAAAAGATAGGTTATAATGCAGCTGCCGGCTCTAACCTTCTGTGATTCTGTGATCTGAGCTACTGCCTCGAGCGCGCTATATGTCACAACTAAGCTTTGTGCTATTGTTGTTACTCATATCAGTGAAGTTCACTATATCTTTCTGGGAAAGAAAAAGTTTATTTCAAAATCTACACACGAAAACTCTGTTCACTGTAGAGAGGTACAATTTCAGCCCTGATTGAATTACAACTTTATATATATGTAAGAATTTTGAGCTTGGTGACGTGCTCCTGCTAATTACAGATGGTGACAAGACCCCGGATTTGTTTTGCTCCAAAGTTAGAATTCTGGACTAAACAATGTTCATATTTCAAAGTGAGAATCAGAGTAATATTTGTATTATTCAGTCTCGGTTCCAGGATCTCTTTTCCTTTTCACATGATATATAAAAATGAATCTCAAAAGACTGATCTCCACAACCACTTATACACTGAAAGTGTGAACACAGACACAATCCCAAAGGTCGTTAATCAGTCACAGCTTAGCATTTTATCAACATCAGGGCAAATTTCTAAGTACCTGAATCTTATGCCTCCATTCGTCAGGATTAATATATCATGCTGTTCCCGCTAATACTCCAAAGGGATGGAGAAAATAGAAAGGTAGATTTTCGTGGGATGGGGGAGGAAAGGAAAAGGGAAAAAGAAAAAGAAATAGAGAGTTAAAATAAGTGAGTGAAATTAGACAAGCAAAGGATAAAGTAAAAAAGACTGAGGGCTCCACGAGTCTTAAGGGAAAAATGCATAGATTCTCTTTCACACTGAGATTGAATTCGATGACTTTTTCATACTGTGTGTTGTCTTTCTCTCCCAATCCCCACATAAAATATTTCAGGGTGACAAATTGCTCCTTTGAGTAACATTTTAAACAGGTGTCTGACTTTCAGATACAGGCAAGGTTGATTCTAGGAAATATTGTGATGTACGAGAAATGTGTTTGAGACAAATTCTTGCCTCTCAGCTCTTCCCCTTGCCTCCCTGCACATTTTTATTTCCTCCCGACCTATAGCCCTTACAATGAGTCTCTGCCTGCCCCGAGCTCAAGACACAAGACATTTAATACCCTCAAGCAGGGATTCATGGGGTGTCCATAAAATTAAATACAAAATATGAAAACACGTATGTGACAGCTAGGGAAATGTGCCGCTTAGATCTACTGCGGGGATAGTACCTTCCCAAAGCCTCCAGCTGTTGTGCCTTTGGATTCAGCACTGCATTCCCACTGAAGTTATGCTGCCTCCAGGCTTTTCTGAGTCAATGACTGAGCACAACAGGGATTCTTAAACAGACTCATTACAGTGAGATGTAGGAGTTTTCCAAAAGGAGACTGTGGTTCAAGAACTCCTTTGTAGCATGGCCAAGACTTTTTAAGAACCATGCCACATCCAAGAATCTTCCTCCTGAACCCTCCATACTTCTTTCTTTCTTTCCACAGGTGTCAGACCCAGGCTATGGTGTAAACACTCTACTCTTCTTTTCCTGCTTTGTTCTACAGTAAAAGGCTTGAATATCTAATTCTATTTTTGTTTTTGCCGTTTGGTGTTCCTAAACTAATGCAAATGGTACCAAGATATTTAAAAACAAAAGAAAACAACAACAACAACAACATGATAAAATGAGGATTATGGACTGGGTTGTTCATCGCCTAGAAGAAAAACATGCAATCCTAAATTCTAGGAGGTGAACCAACAGCTCATGATGTAAGATGGCACCCCACCTGCTAAAGATTTCTCCTGCAGCCACTTGGGGGAGTGGTGGAAGGCTTCAGTCTTAGAGGTGCAGTGATTCAGGTGTTTTAATAATTGTTGCATGGCGAGGGTGATGGTGACAAAGCCTAACAAATTAGCAAAAGTTGCTGGTTACTACTGACTTGAATTAAGTCACTGAAGAAGGATAATGAGAAACTGATGATGGTTAATGAGCAGTTGGATGTTGACTATGAGAGCCAAAAGATCTCTTTGGTCAAGAGTAGAAACTACAGAATAACAGCTTGAACATCTGATAAAATCACAGATATCCAGAAGCATTTTAATGTTCCTTCGAAACAGATCTGTTATGTTAAAGTCAGGACCCTAGTTGGGCCCCTAACACATGGGATGGGGGCATGTGTATGGCATACCTGTGGATATTGGATTTGCATATTATCTTGGGCCCTCAAAGCTTTCAGAAGTAAGACAGTAGTACACCTCAATAGTACCCTGTGATGGAAAAGGCCTTCCTATGGCTATGAAACTTTTGCCTCCCTCAGAAGCTTCATCCACCAAAATCAGAGTTAATACCAGCAGCATACCTTGACTAAGGCATGCTGAGCCTGATAAGAGAGGAGAGAGATTATAAAAAGGAAAGGTAAGAATTAGTTAATTTGTACTGGCAGAGGGCAAGGCCTGAGATTGAGGCCAATCTCATCCTGAGATTGAGTTTTTAATGTGTGATCAAAGAAGCCAGAATGTAATACTGGATAAACAAGAAATAGTTGACCTGGGTGCACATTATCAAAGAAGAAACTCCAGATGCTGGTGCAAACTCACTACCAGGTATCACTTAGAGGTTGGGTGAAGTAGGTCTGACCAAGGTGTTTTGGCAGACAGGAGAAGTAGGAATAAAGAGATTGAAAGAAGTGATCATCCTGGGATGGTATACAGGATAAGGCCAAAAGAGCAACCAGCTGATTACATTTTACAGGATAGGCCAAGAGGGCACACCCTTCACCAGGGTCATCTACAATGCATTTATAGGAAGGGCATCAACATCACTAAAAATTTCAATGGTGGTTGCCCTCTGCATGTCAGGTATGAAGGGAAAAGACACCATCACAAAATGGAGCTCATTAATGTCCATTGTAAGTGATAGGTCTTAAATTAACAGAAGCCAGGTGACAACATTAATCTCCAGAGGATGGAAGGCTATAATTACTGCAATGACCAGTCAAATTGGAGGGAAAATGAAGAGACATGACTCATGGGGGGTTGTGAGGATGTTAACAGAGTATGACATGCCTAAAGACAAAATAGATTAGCAGTCAACACGGTGTTACTTACCATACGCAATTAAATAAAATAGAGAATGAAGTAGCAGGAGGCTGAGGCAATTGCCCCAGTAAAAAACCACAATCCTTTGCTCAGTACCTGGACCTAATCTATTATTTTGGATCTGGAACCCAATGACTGAAGAGGTGGTTGGATCCCTAGAAGGAAGGATCCTTTAACACAACAACAATTAAAGACAGAAAAGGGCTTCATCCATGTGCTCCAGTAAACTTGAACTTTGAGGGGAGGGAGATACCCAGACATTTCAAAGGCAATGAACACAGGATCAGAGTTGACATTGTTTGCCTGAAACTCACAGTATCATCATGTCTTCTGTCAGAATGGAGACTAAGAGGGTCTAGATTATTAAATGTGTTTCTGATGAAATTCTGGTTCAAAGTGGAATCTCTGATGTTTCAGGCCCACCCAGGGATTCCAAAATACATAATGGAATGAAAAGTGAGTAACTTGAGTGTTGGCTCCTTGGAATGTGGAATAAATAACTTATCACAATGGGAAAGACCAAGTAGAAACCTATGAAATGTGATGCCTCCCTCTAGCCAAGAAAAATCAATCAATCAATCAATCAATCAATAATAAATTAATTTAAAAACCTTGTTTCATCTTCTGGATGATGGCAATGATTAGTTCTACCATTAAAATCCTAGTAAATGCAGGGGTGATTATACCTATCATATTTTGGCTTATTTTACCAGTCTGCCTCCTGGAGAATGGTGATGACCCCTGGAGAAGAACTGTAGACTGCCACAAGCTCAACCAGGTAGTAGCCATAATTGCAGGTATGGTGCCAGATATTTCACATGTTATTCAGAAATTTGTTAAGGACTACTCTCTTCTCCATGGAAATCACCTAAGAGGATCAGAAACAGTTGACATTTGTATGGGAGTGGACAAGAATAGCCATTTCCAATTTTGCTTCAAGTCATATTAATTCCAATAGTTCGTGTCATAATACAACCAAAAGATATCTGAACCATTTGAACATACCACAGAATATCATACTGATCTCCTGCTACACGATCCTCTCTCAGTGAATGTGTCTTGAGGATTCTGAACTAAAATTAAGGCAGCATATAAAGTATTTTTTTTGGAGAAGGTCATTTTCCCTCATGACTAAAAAAAAAATAACTATCAAAACATTCTATCATTCAAAAATGGTCCAAGTTTGCTAGTCTAAATCAGGTGTTGTCCAAAGATTTTGTTCATGGTTCAACTCTTCAGTTAAAAGATAAATAACTAAGTAAGAAGGAAATGTAAATAGTAAGTCATAGTCAACATGTGGCTAACACTTATATTATCATGCTATAAATATATTACTTACATAATGATGTCTACTAAATTGAATATATCTCAGTAATTTTCTTAATTTTACTGTGATTGTTGAAACTTACACAATTGGGTCAAATCTACAGGGAGCATATTACATATTAAGTCAAATGTAAAAGGAACATTAGGAAGTGTCACTGATCAGGAAAATTGGAGGAACTGTATTGTATTTGTGCATATATATATCTATCAATATGCCTATATGCTTTTATGAATACAAATATAAAGCAGTTATATGTCAAAAGTAATAGAGATGTTTTACTATTCTTTGAAAAGCATAGGCCTAAAGTACTATAATGTAAAATATACCTACACTTGAAATACTTGGTATAAAATGATGAATATTTACTAAAGTTTCTGTGGTTATGAGAGCTATTCTCATTACTCTCTCTATATATATTGATAAACTTAATCTTCACAAAAATATTGGGGTTACATACAATTATTGTATTAAACAGAGTCCTGGCAAGAAAAGATGCAACACTGAAAAGTGAATAATTTATAGAATATATATTAAAGGGAAGGGCTATTTAAAGGCTACGGGTATAGTAAAACCATAAGGGATGGTGCTATATCTTTGAAATTTATGACATTGGGTTAAAAAGGTGTTTGCCTTATGCAGTTGGAGGGATGCATATCCGTTTACTTGAGGGGAGTAACATTGGACAATTGATTAAGAAAATTTTGATTTGAGACAAGAGGGAGGGAAGATATTGACAGCAAGTTGCCCATGGAGTTTGGAGCTCATAGAATTCTAGGTCAGAGATAAAATTTGAGGAGCTAACCTGCATTTTAAAAAATGGGGTAAAAGTTAAAGGAAGCTTTGATCATATATCTCACGCTATACTAAAGCAAAATAATATTTCTAAGATTTATATAAATAAATTATTTTAAATTATTAAAATTATTAATTTTAAATTATTTAAATTATTATAAATTATTATAAATAAATTATTTATATAAATAATAAATAATTATTATTTGAAAGAGCGCAGGCAAGCGAGCGAGCAAGAGAGTATGAGCAGGGAAGAGGGGCAAGGGAGAGAAAGGGAAGAAATCCCAAGCAGGCTCGATGCTCAGCGCAGAGCCCAACACAGGGCTCAGTCCCATGAAGGATCCTGGGGTCACAACCTGAGCCAAAACCTAGAGTCTGACACTCAACCAACTGAGCCACCCAAGCACTGTTATTTCTAAGATTTTTAAAAGGTATTTCAATTAATCATTGAGGTTGACTTCAAAAATATTATATAATGTAATCTGAATTCATGTCAAAGATTATATTCTTCAAACCTGTAAATTGAAGTTTCTGGAAATATTGAGGGATGAATTTATAATGCCTAGTTGTTTTTTTTTAAATAATGATATAATCTATATTTTTTTCTTTAATATTATTATTAAGATTTAGCAATGCACAATTCAAAATTTGCCACTGGTATAAATAATGTTTCTTCCAGTTACACAAATTATAACATTTTTGAGAAATGATTAATCTATAAAGTGACAAATATTTTAGCTCTTGATGCAAAATGAAATCCATCATCACTTTGGTTTCATGATTGTTTCCCCACGATTTTCAATCACTTTTTTTTTTTTTTGCTTAGATTGAGATAAATTGTGTCTATTTCTTTAAAAAGTGGGTAACTTTGTTCTGTGCTAGTGGTTATATGTGCAGCCCATCAGGACCTCTTAATTCAGCATAAGTACAAGTGCTTCAGATATGTATCCAATGTGATAAAGAAATTGACACTGAGATTGTCACTGAGATGCTCCAAGATTGATGATCCTTCTTAAACATAAGATATCATTATCAATTCAGGGTCATCCAAAAGGAAATCACAGAACTGTCAAAAGCATCACACTGCTAGTTTTCTCAAAAGAGACATTCCCTAAGTTTTGTTGAAGTTAGTAAGTCTTCTATTCCGTATGTAAAAATAAAATGAAACCTACATGATATTAAGGTTTGTAAAAGTAACTAAACTTACTGATAACTCTTAAGGAAAACATATATTTTTTCATTCTTATTTCTACATTTAAACTGAAAACTCAAAATAGATATTTTAACACACTTTAATTTATGGGGATTATATTAGACCTGAATATTTGATAATAAAATAATGCCTCTTACATGGCATAGACATTTTCTAAAAAAGAATATAAAGTCTCTTGTTCCACTGCTGTAAATACTTGCATGTATGTATTAGAATTAATATTTTTTAAATATCCAGACTTATATATGGAATCTAAAAACAAAACAAAACAAACAAACAAAAAAACCAAACAAGTGAATAAACAAACAAAAAACAAAGTGAGACCTATAAATACAGTGAAAAAAACTGATGGCTGCCAGAAGGGCAGGGAGTGGGGAAATGGGTAAAATAGGCAAAAGGAAGTAGGAGATATAGGCTTCCAGTTATGGAATGAATAAGTCATGGGAATAAAAGGCACATGGTGGAATATATAGTTAATAATATTGTAATAGTGTTATATGGTGACAAATTATAGCTACATTTGTGGTGAGCACAGCACAACACATAGAGATGCTGAATCACTATGTTATACACCTGAATCTAATGTAACATTGTGTGTCATCTGTACTTAAAAAATTTAAAGAACATGAAAAAAAGTAAAATTCATAATTCATGGCACAAAAACAGACACTCAGATCAATGGAACAGAATAGAGAACCCAGAAATGGACCCACAAACGTATGGCCAATTAATCTTTGACAAAGCAGGAAAGAATATCTAATGGAATAAAGACAGTCTCTTCAGCAAGTGGTGCTGGGAAAACTGGACAGCGACATGCAGAAGAATGAACCTGAACCACTTTCTTACACCATACACAAAAATAAACTCAAAGTGGATGAAAGACCTAAAGGTAAGATGGGAAGCCATCAAAATCCTTGAGGAGACAGCAGGCAAAAACCTGTTTGATCTTGGACGCAGCAACTTCTTAGTCAACACGTCTCCAGAGGCAAGGGAAACAAAAGCAAAAATGAACGTTGGGACCTCACTAAAATAAGAAGCTTCTGCACAGTGAAGGAAACGATCAGCAAAACTAAAAGGCAACCTATGGAATGGGAGAAGATATTTGCAAATTATGTATCAGACACAAGGTTAGTATCCAAAATTTATAGAGAACTTATCAAACTCAACACCCAAAAACAAATAATCCAGTGAAGAAACGGGCAGAAGAAATGAATAGACACTTCTCCAAAGAAGACATCCAGATGACCTAAGGACAGATGAAAAACTGCTCATCACTCATCATCAGGGAAATACAAACCAAAACCACAATGAGGCACCACCTTACACCTGTCAGACTGGCTAACATTTACAACTCAGGCAACAACAGATGTTGGAGAGGATGCGGAGAAAGAGGATCTCTTTTGCACTGCTGGTGGGAATGCAACCTAATGCAGCCACTCCTGGTGCAGCCACTCTGGAATGCACCTGGTGAAGTATGGAGGTTCCTTAAAAAATAAAAAATAGAACTATTCTACGACCCAGAAAGTACACTACTAGGTATTTATCCAAGGGATACAGGGATGCTGTTTCAAAGGGGCAGATGCACCCCAATGTTTATAGCAGCACTATCTACAATACCCAAAGTATGGAAAGAGCTCAAATATCCATCAATGAATGAATGGAAAAAGAAGATGTGGCATATATATATATATATATGTACTTATATATGGTGTATATGTGTGTGTATATATATATATATACACACACACACACACACACACACACACACAATGGAGTATTACTTGACAATCAAAATGAATGAAATCTTGCCATTTGCAACTACGTGGATGAAACTAGACGGTATTATGCTAAGCAAAATTAGTCAGTCAGAGAAAGACAAATATCATATGACTTCACTCACATGAGGACTTTAAGACACAGAACAGATGAATAGAAGGGAAGGGGAGCAAAGATAATATAAAAACAGGGAGGGGGACAAAACTTAAGAGACTCTTACATATGGAGAAGAAACAGAGGGTTACTGAAGGGGTTGTGGGAGGGGGCAGGGGTTAAATGAGTAAGGTGCATTAAGGAATCTACTCCTGAAATCATTGTTGCACTATATGCTAACTAACTTGGGTGTAAACTAAAAAAATAAAAACAAATAAATGAATAAATAAGAAATAAGAAAGGAGAAGAAAACACAGGAGAATATGACTTCAGAACAAGAAAGGCTTTCTTCAACAAAATAAAAAGTACCCACCATGAAAGAAAATATTCATAAATTCAGTTACATTAAAATTAAGAATGGTTACTCATCAAGACATCACAACAAAAATGAAAAGACAAGCCATCAGCTGGAGGAGAAGTTATTTGCAACAGACACAACTGACAGCCCAGTCGAACACATGAACCAAAGACAGGAGCAGGCATTTCTCAGAAGTAGGATATGAAAGACAATCAACACATGAAAAGATCAACATCATTAGTAATCAGGAAAATGCAGATTAAGACAACATGAGCTACAATTTTATACCAGGTTGGCAAAAATGAAGAAGTCTTACACCACCACGGGCTGGTAGGGATCTATATCAATAAGAACTTTTACATTTAACTGATAGGAATGTAAATGAGAGCAAGCATGTTGGAAGACAAGATGATGCCATTCATGAACTTAAACATTTGCAAATCCTCCTTGCCCGGTAAGTTATTCGAAGAAATTTATGAATGCGTGCATCAGGTAAGCTGTGTAAGAATGTCCCTAGGAACAACAACGACAACAACAAAAAAAGGAAACTACCTCAACTGCTATTGATAAGAAATGGATAAAACTAAGTTTTGGTATAGCTACACAACGAACTGTACAGAGGTGAAGTGGAAAGGTTCCAATCACCCCTAGCGACATGGCAGAAATATAACGTTGAGAGACAAAAGCAAGTAACAGAAGACTGCATTCAGTATGACGCCATTTTTATAAAGTTCAAAAGCAAGAAAACCAAACAATATGTTGTTTACAGAAACATAAATGTGTGATAACTGTATTTTAATATATGCTTTCCATAGAAAGAGAGTAAGAAATACAAAAAAATACATATAATAAAATAAAATAAAATTAATAATTCAGTGGAGAGACTTACAGGATATTAATATAAATCTATGTATATTTGTATATATATACATATTTGTATAATTATTAATTTGAGGTTAGAAGTAAACTGGATTTATTAAAAAATACGACACATGGACTATTTATGCATATCCATGTTATATGGAAACTGTTTTTTTTTTAATTTTTTTTTCAACGTTTATTTATTTTTGGGACAGAGAGAGACAGAGCATGAACGAGGGAGGGGCAGAGAGAAAGGGAGACACAGAATCGGAAACAGGCTCCAGGTTCCGAGCCATCAGCCCAGAGCCTGACGCGGGGCTCGAACTCACGGACCGCGAGATCGTGACCTGGCTGAAGTCGGACGCTTAACCGACTGCGCCACCCAGGCGCCCCTGGAAACTGTTTTTAATGCTATTATGCAGAAGATGCTAGCTTATCTCTGGTTTTACTTATTTTCAGCCAATAGAAATAATACAGTGTGTGAATGTGTGTGTGTGTGTGTGTGTGTGTGTGTGCATGTGTGAGAAAGAGAGAGAGAGAGAGAGAGAGAGAGAGAGAGAGAGAGAGAGAATGAGAATGATTTCCCAAGTAAGTTAAAGTTAAATTCATTCTAGGAAGAGTTTGAAGAATTTGCCACATGAAATCATCGATTCGCCACACTGAGTATAAGTTATATGCTCAAAAAGTCCCTTTTGGGTCGTTTATAGTCATTATATTGATAAAGTTTAAGTGCAGAGTAAAACAATTAAAAAAAGATGATATTTGGTCCCTGGCATTTGTAGGGAGATCCTTAAGATTTCTATAAAATAGAATGGTGTCTTGGAATATCATGTTAATTATAAGGCAAGCATGTCTTTTACCAGCAGGTAGTTACAAATTTGTTACTGCCTTGAATACTGTTTTAATTATGAGCAGTTGGGTCTTTCATCAGCAGGAAGTTACAAACATGTCCTATTTGTTACATTATTCATGCTGCCACTTGGCTGAGCTGAATTGTATCTTAGTGATTTAGAATTTCTGGACCTTCCTAATTTGCTAACCCTCTGTTTGAGAAGATGTTAGACATGGAGACACTTTTCACTCTAGTAGACAGATTGAAGAACAGATGACTTACAATGAGATATTTCGATGGAGAGATATCCCAAGGAATAATCTCATCATTTGGGTTTAGGCATGTTCACTTATTTCTTATTTAATCAGCACTTTGAGAATATTTTAACTACTTAAAAATAATCAAAACATGGGTTTGTTTCATTCTTTTATTACAATAGTAAAAACTAATTTCTGAACAACCATTATGTACCAAGAAATTGAATAGGGTACAAGGTACCCAATGCTCTAACAGACTAGGCTTCTGCACTTGTGATATCAATCCCAACTTCCTGAATTACATATGTATGATTCTAAGCAAAGAAAAGAATTACTTCCCAATTTTGTTACCAACAATCTGTAACGTCTCCAAGGCTCTCCGATTATGATCAGTGCAAACTCCAACTTCCTTACCGCATTTTGGAAACAAAAGAATATTGTTTGCGTCATTACCGCCTGGAATCTCACTAATGATATGCTTACCTGGATTTTGCATTACATTTTAAAAACATTATGAATAATATTTTTATCCCATTAAAACCTGAGAGCTTCTCAATTTAACAGTCACATTTCATCTTCCCCATCTCAATAACAGCTCTGTACCATACCCCATTTCACGAAAAGGAAACAAACACTGTTAAAAGTAGAATGACTTCCTTAAGATTCAACTTCTTTTGCCTCTTCCACCCAAAACATGAAATCAGGTTCTCTGATTTTTGATCCTGTTTTTTTTAAATATACCGCAAAGAGAATATTCTACAAATGGCCATAAAATTTGAAATGTATTCTTGTTTTATTAATCATGTTCTATTTAATTGTACACACCATGGCTTCTTAAACTACGATACAGTTGTGCTTATATATCTTGAAATAACGTTATATGAGACTAATATTTTTGAACCATTTACATCTAGGTGTATATTTTATGTGTAAGCTCTTGAAGAAAACAGGCTTGTTTTGCTGTACTGGGAAAGTGTTGGATGAATGTAGTATATGTAAGCTTTTTTCAACGGCATCATTTTCACCAAACCATTAATAGTTGTTTTCTAACTCCTAGCCTAGCACAGAAGACTTTGAGACATTTCACTCATGTAATAAATGTCCTGCTTCACATATACATGTTGTGGTTTATAGAGCAATGAGTTGTCTTGGGAGGGGGATGGGAAGTGGATCTTTATGCTTGAGGCAGGACCTAATGCAGTCATTGAAATTAGTATTTTCTCAAGAGTGTGTGGACTGGTCAGTTTTGCTTCTTTCTTGAATTCCAACATGCTTTGTTCTTGAGCCGAATCAATAAATCCTGTTTAACCTATAGTAATAACAGCTAACCCATCTCTCTCTTACCAGTATTTGGTGTTTCTGAGGAAATATAGGGTCTATGGTAGAGTGTCTAGAGCAGGATAATGAATTTAAATGGTACTGGGCCCCTAATCTACTTCACGACATTCTTGTGTCAGTGGCCCGGTTCTCTTCCTTCCCCTTCTGCTCTTTTTCCTTTTTCTTCTCTTTTCTCCATCTTCCTCTCTTCCTCCTCCTTCCCCTTCCTGTCCTTACACGCCACCCCACCCCTGCCCAGGCTGCTTCTCCTACAAATTCCAGACCACGGGATTAGCAAACCTGTGGTAAATAAGTTGAGTGGAGTCTGTTGATGTTTTGAAAGAACAATGAACTCTGATTCTTATTGATTGTCTCCAGCCCATTCGTCCCTCCTCTCCTACAATCCCCCCTCTTCTTTTGTCACCTCTCTACCTCTTTGTCTCCTTTCTTACGTTGTTTCTCTGTATTGGGATGTCCTCGTCTGAATTAGGAGTCCTCCTACCAGAAGAGGATTGAAGAGTTGACCTTCACCGTTCATTATTAGCCCTGAGAGACTGTAGCACAATGTCAGAAAATATGTGAGGTGACCAACTTTCAAGTAAAAAAAAAAAAGTACCATTTTTTGTGAGATAAGATGCCAGAAGCCGAGCTATCCAACCAGCCTGATGGCGGGGCCTGATCGGTGGATGGATCGGGACTGCAGGGCGGAGCACCGACAGTGAAGCTTCTTGTAGTCCCAATTTTATGTAATTTGGCCTTAATAAAAGTACCTGGGGGATTGTCTGTTGGAATTGCCTTCGACAGACCCCCTGGGAAAAGAACCATTTGGGAAAGAAATAAGGTTCCGAAAGGAAATTGTGTGGCCCTACATTTAACCCTTGCCACCCCCTATAAAGACTCCTCTACCTAAAGGAAGGATAGCCTCGTATGTTTCCCAGCCAAGGAGGGACAAATAGATTTGAAAGCCCCACTCCAGCAACAAAGGAGTGTACCTATAGGCACAAGTTACTCCAACCCTTAGGCCCTCTTGGCCCTCAGGAGGCATTCCAGATGTTTGAACCTAGTCGTTAAAGTACGGAATGGTTCATTAGTTCCTAGGTGCATTGTCTCTCTGAGAATGTACAAGGCGTGGGTTCCTGAGGCCCTCTTTTTTTTTAACTTTTTTTTTTTTTTAATTTTTGAGACAGAGAGAGACAAAGCATGAACGGGGTAGGGTCAGAGAGAGAGGGAGACACAGAATCTGAAACAGGCTCCAGGTTCTGGGCTGTCAGCACAGAGCCCAACGCGGGGCTGGAACTCATGGACCCAGAGATCATGACCTGAGCCGAAGTTGGATGCTTAACTGACTAAGCCACCCAGATGCCCCTCCTGAGGACCTCTTGGCCCCCTCCTAGCACCTCAGACCGAGGCAAATACTTTTGTTTCTTGAACCGCAAACGTTTCGGGGAAACAACTAAGACGTCATGTCCCTGAAGTTGTTCCAATTGAGGTGTTGAGAGATAGATGACCTTTCATGAAAACAGCAAAGCAAATGCTTTATAGATTATAGATAAATGTAGATACATAATAAAAATAATGTAAGAAATTAATCAATAAGCAAAAGGCAGGAAGGAACATTATGAGAAAATGACCATGTTATTCCTTAATGGGTGATTACACATGGGAACATTTTTAGAATTAGGTAATGCTAGAGAATATAGATGACGCACGCTATAAGGAAATTGCTAACAAATATAATGCCACGTTTACCACAATTAAGCAGCCAGTCTAACACACTGCTGTTGTCTGTGTCCATTTTTATTTTTATTTTATTTTATTTTCACTTTTTCGCCAACGCCGTTCATCCTTCGGGAACCCCTGGACCTGCTGGAGCTGGACTCTGGCAATAAGAGTTTCTTTAGTGTGTGTGTGTGTGTGTGTGTGTGTGTGACACACACAGAGAGAGAGAGAGAGAGAGAGAGAGAGAGAGACAGCATAAGAGGGGAGGTGTAGAGAGAGAGAGGGAATCTCAAGCAAACTCCATACTGTCAGCATAGAGCCCAATGCATGAACCCAGGGATCATGACCTGAGCCAAAATCAAAAGTCAGATGCTTCACTGACTAAGTCACCCGGAGGCCCCAAGAGTATCTTTTTATGTTGTGCTTTGAGAATACATTTATCCCTTTTAAAAATTGTTTTGATACTCATTATTGCTAAAATCTCATGCTGTTCTTATCTCAGAAATCATTTATATGATTAGTATTAATGTTTTATGCATACCAAGGATAAGATAAATTTGGTGAAATTTGAAGGCAATCCTTGCAGGTTTGGATTTTTCAGAGATGGTTGATGGTTAAGTGCCTTAACATCAATTGTACTTTAGCCACTTATAACCAATATTTACATATGTGGGCTTTATGGTGAATGTAGGTTTTTTTTTTTACATGAAAGTCTTCGGTCTATTTTTAAATAATATTGAAGAAGCAGTATGCATATATTTCTCATCTATTGGAAATCAAAGAAACTTTTACATGAAAAAAATTAAAAGAAAGAGAAAAGCAGAAAGGAAGAGAAAGATAATGAGCCTGCAATACAAAACAGCAATTTAAATAGTGCTGCTACTTGCCATTGTACCCAATGAGTAAATGTCTCCTAATGAATATGAGATGGTAAAAGTGAATGTACTCTTCCTTCATCCAGTTTTAGTACCCAATTGCCACTCTCAAAACTGAATTGAGGGGTTCCTGGGAGGCTCAGTCAGTTGAGCATCCAACTTCAGCTCAGGTCGTGATCTCCCAGTTCATGGGTTTGAGCCCCACATAGGGCAGTGTGCTGACATCTCAGAGCCTGGAGCCTATTTTGGATTCTGTGTCTCCCTCTGTCTCTGCTCCTCCCTCCGCCCCCCCTCCTCTATTTCTCTCAAAAATAAGTATACATTAAAAAAAATTAAAAACTGAATTGAATAGTCTTTGAAGATCACATATGTCCTTCTTACTTCTTGGCCCTCCAATACAAGAAAGTCAACTGCTTCATGTAGTAGTCAACTGGAAAAATAGTAAGGGAAAATTTATTGTGTTGATTTAGTTAAGAACTAATATATATTCCCCAATATGATGGCTTGCTAACGCATTTCCAAAATTAATTTTTACTTTATGAAATATTTGCCTTATGTTGTCTACAGATACAATCTTCCACCAAAATTCACTCTATTTCTTCCTTGATGCCCCTGAGTTATTTATTGATTTTGTTGTTTTCGTTTTTGTTTTGTTTTGTTCATACTGTAAATTATCTGAAACAGAAGCTGTTTTCTTTGTCTTTATTAGTTCTATAGAATATAACATTATCATGAACATAATTTGTGCTCAATAAAAACGTATGGATTGACTTTTTAAATGAACGGATACAGTTAACAACAATGGATTCAAATACTTTGCAAGTTGTTGTGAAGACCCATATTTTATTTTTATTAAAAATAAACCAGATAAAAAAAATAAATAAACCAGATAAAAATGAAAAAATCAAAGTGAATATTACATATATACTCAACAGTACAGTATGTAACTAGTTACATACAGAAATACTATAATTAATTTATTGTTAAATGGGGAATATGTAGAATATGTATTTTCTAAATTTAAAATAGTCTAAGAGATATTTAGTATGGATATTTATAGAATGCAAATCATATTTCCCTGACTCTGTACGAACATCAGCTCCATTGTCTGGGTCAAATAAAAAGTGCCTTTCTTATCACAAGAAGTGTCTTTCAACTTCTACTTTGTCTCCTTACTCAGCAATGTGACCTTCATTTTTGCAATGAACTTCTTGTATAGAATGCTACAAGCTGGGGTGTGGAGGACTGAGAACTGAGGGAGACTCTGAGGACCCTTATGAATGAGATGAGTGTCCTTGCAAGAAGCACCAGAGAGATCCCTTGTCCCTTCTCCCATGTGAGGACACAGGGAAAAGATGGCCACCTGTGAACCAAGAAGAAGGCCTATACCAAACACGGAATCTGGCAGTACCTTGATCTTGGACTTCCCAGCCTCCAGTTCTATGAAGAATAAATGTCTATTGTTTGTAAGCCTCCCAGTCCATTGTATTTTGCTACAGTAAACAGAGCTAAGACGAATCCTAATATGTTAAACATATAACATTTATACCAGAAGATCACTCTGCCATATTTACTGTGGTATTTATTTCGTATCAGAAATTGCTGCTTAAATGTTTATGGTAGATTGACATATGATATCAATCTACCCTAAGTCCTTTCTTGTTTTATATATTAAAGACATGAAGGGCCACCCTTTCATCACCAAACGTCAATACAGGAAGAGTTAAAATAAAGAGAACAAATGGGAAATGAAGTTAAAGTAACTAGTAATTAGCAGACTAACTAATAACAATAAGTAGTATTTTTTTTTCTTAGCCAAATACTGTTTATTCTGGGCCTTTTAGATAATTCAGAAGTGACAGGGTTTCTAACTGGGGCACAACAGGTAACTGTGTGGCTGCTCATGTTTCCCAGCATTCCACAGCTTTACCATATGGTCAGAAGTACACCAGGGCCTTTTAGAGCACATCCTCTAGCCATCCCGCCTGTGGCGGACTCACCAAGGCCCAGCAGTCTGCAGATGAGTAAGGGGCCTGCTGTTTCACTTCTTCACATGCCCCCAGCGCAGCCCATTTGCAATGCAGGAAACATTGCTGCAAACCTAGAGAACTGGCTGCTTTCCAAGTCTTCAAATTTACTCCTCAGGCTGTATCATTTATGGAAATTGATTCTTTTTTATTTATGTCTGGGAGGTACCAACAACTCTCTGTGGAATGTAGCCATTGGAATAGCATAAGAGAGGTAATAAGAGAGGCAGAACACTTGCATATGTATGGAGAAGTACAAGGAAAGGGGTAATTTTCTATGCAAATGCCAAACAATCCCTCCGTTTTATTCAAGACCTCAGAACTAGGCAGTATTAGACCAAGGTTTACTGATTATAAATATAGTGCTGTTTACAATATACCACAATCCTTTGCTAAAGATCTTTCCATTAACCATTATCATTACTATTATTTGGGTTAAAAGTTCTCCAAACATGAGATTTAAAGGGCCGTGATTTCCTGAGTCAATAAGATTTCAGATACTCATGTGGGTAAATAAAATCGTAGGTTTTCACTTCACACACACACACACACACACACACAGGTTTGTCCCGGAAAATAGAAAGAGGGAGAGAAATGGTGAGTTTTAGGAACAAACATAAAGTCAAAGGTCACTCAGAGTTTCCAAAATATTTTTCTCTCCTCTCTGAAATTGTTTACATTTATTTAACACACACACACACACACACACACACACACAAATAGTTTAGACACTGAATTGGACCCGAAACATACAGAGATAACAGAAGGATACAGTTTTTGCTCTCAATATCTTATAAGTTCAGAAGAAGAAAGATAAATGAATACTAATAACAAAATTTGGCCACTTCTAAGACTGAGGTAAGCCTGGAATGCATATAAGTGGCTATTAACTGAGACTACAGGAATCCAGTAAACATTCTGGAGAAAATAACATTAGATTTCCTTTTTCCTGTCTCCACTACCAAATAAAACATAAAGTTCTATTAAAATATTCAGCGAGCCCTTTCTTTCCACCGCCACTCCAACATCCTTGTTTAACTCATCATCATTTATCTGAAGTCTGTAATAACTTCCTAATCCGTTTCCCTATATTCACCGTTGTGTATTTGCAGTCTATCTGTTCTCTGGCAACATCTCAAATTATGTTTTAAAAATTCGGGGCGCCTGGGTGGCGCAGTCGGTTAAGCGTCCGACTTCAGCCAGGTCACGATCTCGCGGTCCGTGAGTTCGAGCCCCGCGTCGGGCTCTGGGCTGATGGCTCAGAGCCTGGAGCCTGTTTCCGATTCTGTGTCTCCCTCTCTCTCTGCCCCTCCCCCGTTCATGCTCTGTCTCTCTCTGTCCCAAAAATAAATAAACGTTGAAAAATGAAAATTCACATCTGATAGTGTCACACATTTGCTTTAAAACATATAGAAAATTTTCCTCTGATCTTAGGGAAAAGAACAACCATATTTTATTTTGTTTTTACCATGGCTTATAAATTCCTACATAATTGTGTCCTGGTTTATATACCTAGTCTAAGTTTGTGCTATTCCTTCTCACTGTTAAATTTCTTTTTGGGTATTCTGGCCTTCTGTTCATTCCTCCAATGTTCTAAGGTCGAGCTTCATCTTGAAGTATACAGTTTCTTCTCTTGTAGTGATTTTCCTAAACACTTCTTATTTTAATTTTCCTTGTCAATCAAGTTTCATATTAAGTACTATTTATTCCTAGATGATTCTTGAACCTTCACAAAGAGCTAATACATTTTGCTATACATTTTCATGGTATCCTGTAATTCTACCTCATTTTAATAGTGCTTATTTGTTAGATTAAATATCATAATATGTTTATAAAACCTGTTTTTTCCTCATTGTATCACCAACACTTATTATTGTGCTTCATGCATTCATAAAAATATTTGTTGAATAAATAAATAATCTCGATACTAAACAATGAACCAACCAAGTGAAGAGGGGAAGAAAGGGTGTTTCAGGAAGAATAAAGAGCTTGGTTAATGTTTCTAAAGCTTATACAAACAATCATCTATAGACAGTTTCCTGAAGTCATGTCTGAAGACAAGATGGTAAAATGTACATCTGAAGTGTAAGAGACTCATTAATGAAGGACCTTGTATTCCATGGTAAGAAATATGAATTTTATTCCAGAGTCAATGAGGATTTAGTGACAGATTTTGTAAATTGGTTAGTTTTGTGTTTTAGACACCAAGGTACTAACTGTATTAGAAAGCAGCATTAAATAGTATGAGAAACCAAAAGGCAGTGGATAGTAAAGGAAAATAAGAAGTCCAAGACTATCCATGTCCTTCTGATTTGGAATCTCTGGATTATTTCTTCTTTTAGAAATGTAAACATTCCACATTGATCTAGTTATAAAAGAATATATATATATATACACACACATATATATATGTATATATATGTGTATATATATATGTATATATATGTGTATATATATATATATATATATACACACACATACACACACACACACAAACTTTTTTGACCCCAAATATCCATTATCTATAATCCTGTTTATCTCCTCCAATAGTCAATTTCTTGAACTATAGCCACATATTCTTACCTTGCATTCAACCCTCAAATAATTTCGGTATGATTTCCATTTGCCATTAATGAAAATGCAACTGTCAAAACATTAATATTGCCCTTAAAGCAAATCCAATGAACATTTTTAATCCTTTATCATATTTTATTATCCAGGGTGTTTTCAAATTCTCAGAATCTTCACCACTGGAAATGCAAATGAAAAATATTTTGCAAAGTCAATTAATAATGAGTCATCAAAGAAAATGAAGCCACCAAAGGAAACAGGAAGTTTGAAGAAGTTGGGAAAGGTTAGCAGTGTTGGTAGTTACATATACCAAATAATAACTGAAAATATTTAGCTAATGATATGCCATTGTTAGCAATGCGAGTTGGTTTCAGGAAACCATTGAAATAGGTAATTGAGAGATAAGCAAGGAAATACATTGGACGCTCAGTTCTAAAATGAAGGTTGTAATGAATAATAGCTAGATATTGAGAACTAGAGTTAATAAAAGATAGATGTTTATTATGGCTATTACTATAGTCATTGTTGTCACTATATCTGGTCTAATTGAGAAGATTAGAAAATATAGAAAATGAAGAAATCACTGGAGGAAATAGAAGCCAATAGGGTCAGAGAATAGATACAGCAATAGGCCTTCAGTGAGAAGAGAAATTCTGCTTCTACTGAACTCTAAGCAAGGAAAAATGTCTATAGACATAGATAAGCATTATTAAGTATAGCAAGAAGTATGTGTAGTTTCACAATATGCTAATTTCAAAGGTAAATTACAAATGGATATATTTTCTAAGAGATGTGTTGGTGTTGAATTATAAGGTTGGGGGTGAAAGCTAGGAATACTTGTTGAAAAAAGGAATTTATTTGAAACACATGATAATTCCAAGGCAATATTGAGATCTCATTGCACTACAAAGTGCATTTTTTTTTGTATTTTGTAATGTTATTCAGCCTTCCATGTGCAAAAGTGAAGTCATATGGTAGTATTGAGTTCAAGTTCCTGTTTTTCCACAGAGAAACAATAGGAGAAAATACTGTGTCTTAGTCTGTCTAGATTGCTATAATGAGTAGGTGTAATTTTTGATGAGGTCCCACTTCCTGATTTATAGACAAACCTCTGCTTGCCATGTCCTCAGATGATGCAAGGGGTGAGGAAGGTCTCTAATGTCTTTTTTATAAAGGCACTAATCCCACTCATGAGGACTCCACCCTTATGATTTAATCACATCCCAAAATTTCTACCTTCAAATACCATCACATTTGGGGGTATGGATTTAATATGTGAATTTTGGAGCCATAAACATTAAGTCTATAGCATACAGTTTAAATGATAGAAATGAGTAAATGGGATAAAGAGGAAGGAGAATGAAGAGGGCCAACTTTTCAAAGGAAAAATGAGATAAAAGCAATTTGAACTGGTCTGAAATCAGGGAAGTAATTATTATTATATATCATCAATGCATCTGGAAACCTGTCAGCCATTTTTACACCTTTTATAGTAGAAAAAATAAATTTTTGCTGCATGAGCAAAGGAATTCAATAATGAATTGCAAAATGAACTGGATGTCATTGCAACAGAGAAGATCAGAAGTGTGAAAGCATTAGCAGGAAAAAAGTAATAAGGAGATATTGGTTTTAGAATTGGCAAAAATTTATTATCAGATTATTGATAGTGTTCTGAGGTAGGAGTTTAAGTCCCTTAAATGAAAGGGCGTGGGAAACACTTGAAAAAGCATGTGTTGATTGTAGAAAAATAAGAGATAAAAATTAGATAAACTTAAGCAGAAAAAAATTATGCCATAGAAATTAGTAACACAAAAATGAGAGAGAATAAAAATTGAGAGGGAGAAAGGCAAATGAAACCTGCTTAGGAAAGAACGTAAAGTACACAATGATGAATTCATACAACATGGGTGGACCTAGTGAGTATAATGCTAAGTGAAATAGAGATAGACAAATAACATGTGATATCACTCCTATGTGGAATTTAAGAAACAAAACAAATGAACAAAAGAAAAAAGAGACAAACAATAAAACAGACTTTTAAATACAGAGAACAAACTGGTGGTTGCCAGACCAGAGGTGGGGGGGGGGGATGGGTGAAATAGATTAAAGGGGATTAAGAGTACACATATCATGATGACCACTGGAATTGTTGGATCATTATACTGCACACCTGAGATGAATATAACACTGTAAAAACGTGCATACCTATGTCCATACAAATCCAGATAAATGTCTCCCCACAGGTTTAACAACTTGTAAGCTAGTCAGAGTACTTGTAAATTAGTTCATATCACTGCTAAATCAAGAAAGTGTTTAATTTATATTGCACTTATTTATTTCACATTGACATGCATTCTTTTGTCAAGTTAAACTGGACTTGAGAAAAAATAAAAACAAAACAGTTTTCAATTTTAGGCTATTCATCTGCATAAAAATGTACTATAAACATGATTTTATAAAACAGAAAACATGACAAGGCTATAATGAATTAGCATTTAGCTGGAAAATAATTAAATCATTCATATTTGGTGATTGATTAAATACTCTTATCCTGAATAGTTTCGAGAAAGTAGAAACATCTGCATCTTAATAAAAAGCTTTTTTGTATTTTCAGAAAACATGCTTCCTCTATTTCAGAGATTCAAAATGAAAAAAGCCATTCCCTCTGGATATGAGAAACATAATTTAAAGTCCTGCAAACGAGTTGTACAACTAAGGAAGAAAATACATTAACATATAATGTTTAGCTAAACATTATATTGTGCATTAATAGAAGATAGTTATTATACATTATAAAATTATTGTCAATTCAGTGTTGAAAACCCTATAAAACAAGGTAACATTTTATTTAAATTCATATTTTGCTTTCATTTTCTACCATAAATGTGAGGTGGTTGGTATTCATTTCCATCACTGTTTTTTAGAGTTCACTATTTTTAGATTCAGCAATATCACCCAAAAACTAATGACAAAAAATGACGAATTTAACAAATACTTTCCTCTGCCAAAATTATTATTGAACACCTAAAAAATGCACCATGAAAACATTAATATTATAATACTTATTTATCTGAAATCAACAGATAATTATTAAATACCTGCCATGCACAAGAGACGTACGTATTTATTTTTAGAGAAAGATGGGTTTAAAATTTAAGGCAATGAGGATTAAGATAAAATTAACAACAGTAATTCAATAGAATTTCAAAGAAAAATAGATAATTTTTTTCAAGAGAAATATATAAAATAAAATTACTGGTTAAGTGTTCAAGAGTATATATATGGATATTGGTGCAGTCACTGGTGGTATTTGAAAGTGTGTTTTAGGATTTACACGTTTATTAACATTCTGTTCTAACTGGTACTGAAAATACTGTCATTGACTGGGGATATACTGTGAAAGCAAATGACAAAAGTATAATATACATTTTATCCAATATTTACCATTCTGAAAAGCAAGTATTTTTGTCCCAGAGATGAAATTTATCTGATTTCAAAGGTTATGTGGATTTTTTTACACTGTGATCTCTGTTTAAGACTTACAGGGCGTCTGGGTGGCTTAGTGAGGAAAGCATCTGACTCTTGGTTTCAACTCAGGTTATGATCTCACAGTTCGTGAGATGGAGCCTTGAGTTGGGCTCTGTGCTGACAGTGCAGAGCCTGCTTGGGATTCTCTCTCTCTCCCTCTGTCTCTGCCCCTTCCTGCTTGTGTTCTCTCCCTCTCAAATAAATAAACTTTATATAAAAAAGAAAATATTTTCTTTCCCTAAATAAAATTATCTATTGACTCCGACATTTAAGAAGAAAAGAACTAGAGGGGTCTGAAAATTAAGAATTGGAAAACATATTGATAAAGTTACTCAAGATTTTATAAATATATATATTTACATTAATTTTTCATGACTATTATATTTGACACTATTTTTGTTTACCTTATATGGTCTATTCCAATATTAAGGGCACTCATAGTTCATCTAAGATTTTTCAGCATTTTTTGCAGTAATTTGTGATAATTTGTCCTATTTTTTTATTCATAATTCACTGTCAGGAAACAATACTATTATATGCTTAACTGTCAGGTTTTTCCTACGGAAGCAACCAATGCAGACCAAAATCAAAAGATAAGGTTTAACAGAAAAAAAAATCAATAACCATTTAATTCAAACTTTTTCACATTGAATTCAACCCAAAAGTAATACACATATTCCATTTGGTGATTAGTACATAAATAGTTTGCTTTCCATCTACTCCCAGGTTTGGCTCTGGGGGACTACAGAATAAGCTTAGTTTCACTCTTTCTAGAAAGAGATTACTGGATTCCAGAATTTGAGAACCACGTAAAGAGAGCATCATTATGGAGCCTCTATGTAACACTTCATAATGTATTAAGTGGCAATCACCGAAATTTGATAAAACTCATTCTGGGACAGAATAGTAGAGCATTGTAACATGGGCTCTTTGAGCATTTTGAGATACAGTCTTAATTAGAACACAAAAGCTTTACTTTTCTTAATTAAAACACAAGACTCAGGTTGTCCCATACTTTGGCTACTTCAGATTAAAAATATACCAGGAATATTTATGTAAGTTTTTTTTTCTTTTCTAATACACATCATGCTTACCTGATTTTGAACAGGGAAATTTACACTGATAACTTGTGTATGTATTTTTGTATTTGTCAATCACTTTAGTAAATGTAGTAAGACATATACATTTTTATTAAACACACCTTACTGTTTTTCCAAAATAGAGTACAAAACCAGATGAGCAGTCTTCATTTCCCACAAAAATGTGTTGATTATATTAAAGCTCACAGGGTATTGTTCTTTTTAATACTGTAATTAAAGGAATATGTCTTAGGGTTCCATTAGCTAACAGTTAGAAACTGGTAATCTAATGATACTTTGTATTATGTCCATTTTCTTATTGTTTTATGTTTAATATAAAGCAGTGTTAAACCCTATTATCAGAATATTTTAATTATAAAAGCATGCAATTTTCAAGGATAAAGTATATATCAGCAATTCATAGTAGTTTCATTAAAATAACAGGGAAAACCAGTGTAATGTTTATATCCCCACAATTTCTTTCTCAAAATTCCATTTGTTATTTCTTCTCCCTAACTTTTAATAAGATTATTTCAGTATATATATATATATATATATATATATATATATAACTTTCAAGTTGGTAGAATTATACTTTTAATAGATAGGATTAACATTTATCCCTGATAACTTTTTGGAAAGTAAGTATAATGATAATGCTTACTTTTATCTCCTCCATCTTTGATCTAAAGTACGCGTGAAATACATCAAATATATCAACCAAAGAAAATAGAAAAATAATACACTTTCAAGAAGTTCCCAGCTGGCAATTAAAATGGAATACTGGTTTAAACTATTTCCCTAAATACATTCTCAGGTGGGAAGCCTTTGCCCAACATTGCACTGATAACGTTACCCTCTTCTTGCATTCTAATATCACAATCTCACAGCTAGATGCAAAGCCATATAATCTCTTAAATAGGTCTTTGGTTGAAATCTGTTATTTGGTATCAGACAAAAATAGAGTCAGGTAATATGACTGACAAATACTAAGTCTCTGGCTTTCAATATCCATTTATCTTTGTAATCATTCAACTTTGTGATATTCCTTAGCTTTATGTCTTTAAAAGTTGGTATCTTAAAATAAGCCAATCTCATGGCTTATAACTCAGGAATTATATATTTATTAAGATGATTCTTAGCTCTTGGCTCCCACTTTGTTTCTGAAGAATTGATTTTATCTCTTTCATAGATAAATTTCTGTTCTGTATGATTACTTATGACATAGATATTTCTTCATATGTGGCTATACTTAGCAACAAATAGATCCTCAAATAGTGCAATATTATGTATGTGTGTATTAAAATTTCAATGGGGCTATAAATGAACCATATTATAAACCATCCAGCTTAGAACTATGTTGTTAATAATGATACTGAAAGGCAAGATAGATATCAAAATTATTGCATTCTTGAATTTCTAACTCGTAAAAGTAGGATAATATTTTCTTCATTTTATGTTTTGATATGTAACTAAAAATAACCATTTAATGCCTTCAGCTGTATCAAAAAGTCCAGGATATCGCCCTTACTCTTTAACTTACTAGCTTCCTCACCAAATTATAACCTATCAAGTGTCAAGTTATATTCCTTAAGCTAGGTTTTGAGATCTAGTGAAGCCACAAAATTTTCACTTATTTATACTTCTCATGGTTTCATAGAATGAGTCTCTCTCCTCTTGGGATTTTTATATCATGTTTAAGGATTCTTGATCATTTATCTTGATTTTCTTAGGACTAATTTTAACAGGTTTTTAAAAGATGTTGTTATCATGTATTGATTTACTTCTGTTATTATACTTTGAAGATTGCAACCGGAATTATGCAAAATGTTCCACAAGTGCACACTCTATAATATTATCCAAGAATAAGTTAGCTTTGTTCTTTCTATTGTTTTTTCTCATCATGATTAATTTTCAGATTGACTTTTTATGCAGGGTAATTCACCATCATTTTATCTTCTTAAAAAACCTGAAATTATATAACTAATTCCCAGGAAAACCTTAAAAATGCTGTATGCTTTAGACTAAATGAAAACATATATGATAAAATTTGTATTCTAGAAATATGACACAAAACACAGAAATTCTAGTAAACTGCAATAAAACATATTTAAATGAATGTAGCTGTGCTTACAAGTCAATGCTAAATCCCTGTGTTCCCAAAATTAAAGAGAAGCCATAATCCAGAGGAATGAGTACAATAAGATACTCAGTTTTCTCTGAAAGAAAGATGAGTATTAATACTCACTCATGAAGAAGACAAGTTATCAGACAGGTGGTAATATTATGGAGTGATCAGAACAGGTTTCATTGAAATGATCACATGTGAGCATAGATTAGATGGTAAAGGAATTACCAAGAAGATCTTGACCTAACACATGATAAGAAGAAGGAAATCATATACAAAAGTTGACATTAGAGGGCGATGAAGTCATAAAATATAAGAGTGGGAGATTATACATAAGATAGTTAAAACCATTGTAAACCCACATAGATAAGTCATGTTGCCAACAAGAGATACATAAGCTTGTCTCTTACAGAGTTTTGGGTTGAGGAAAAAGTCTCTTTCAGTAATTACCATTCTGATACAATACTGCATAGTTATTTACAGTGCAGGTTATTGCACTTATTTGACTTAGTAACTCCAAGATAAGATTGATTTTTAATGTTATAGGCAGAGAGTGATTTTCAGTATGATGGGATGAGAAGGTCTTCTCCTCCCCAAAATTATAAAACTGAAGGAAACATCAAAAAATGCCACATGTTGCATTCATATACTTGTTAGTCAAAGTTATACAACCAACTGAGAAGCCTATATTCATCCAAAATGACTGAGCTTTGAGTAAACGGTTAGAATCCCTCATTGCTAGTTGGTCAACATGGTAGTTACAGGAGGTGGGAGTGGGAGTCAGACCATGGAAGTCAACCATACTACTCATGAGGGGTATTCACTTGATTTGACCAGAAAATAAAATACCCATGCCCAGAGGTGACGTCAGTAAAACTAACAATTTCAGTGGCAAGTAAAAAGAGTTCTAAAGACCGGTTAGTTAGATCTTGTGTCTTACTTGGGAGGAACAATGGACCACTAAAAGAGCCAAAATTTTAAAAGGGAGTTCCTATAAATGAGTCAGTCACAGAGGGGCTGGATAATCTCTCCACAAATCACTGACAAGTTTGATGGCTGTATGCACCTGCAGAGCAAGATGGAAAACACAAGCTATAAAGCTGTCCACATGTTATTTTGGCTGACAGGGAGGCTGTGAGCATGTGTATAGGAAAGATAAAAGGGCCAAGAAAAAAAAAGCCAAGGTAAATATGAAATTTGCCTCGGTTTTAAAGCCTCCAGAATCCATATCCCACACATACATCTATCAATATAAGGTAGAAGGAAGACTTACTAGCACAAGATGTTCAAACCCAGTCTCCGAATAATCTTTGGCTGACCATTCAACTATGAATATATAGAAACAACCACTAGGAATCAGACTTAAAAAATAAAAATAAAAAAAAATAAGCAGAGATATTAGTGTAACACACCAAAAGGAAGTTGGATTATACTTGTTAGTCTAACAACTTACAAAGCAAATATTAAAACAAAGAAAATAAAAAGAGAAACAACCTTCAGAAGGAAACTTCAGAATCTAGAATTGAACAATATCATATCTAAATGTCTAGATTTTTTTTAAATTAAGATCAAACAAAGAGAAAAATAATTTATAGTTGGAAAGGAAAACCATCGATAGAAACTATCTCTGAGTGTGCTAGGTTGTTGAATTTAGCAGGCAGTAACTTTCAAGCAGCTATTAAAATATCTTCAAACTACTAGGGAAAAAAATACATGTTTAAAAAATTAAAGAAAGCATGATGATAATGATCCATCAAATAGATGGGAAATATCAGCAAAACAATAAAAAATATATAAAATAACCAAATAGTCTAAAGTTGAAAAAACTAGTAATTAAAATTACATTCACTAGAAGTACTCCACAACAAATTGTACACGTGAAAAAATAAGTACATTTAATGACAAGTAAATAAAAGTTATTGAACTTGAAGAATGAAAAAAAAAATATATAGAAGAAAATGTACAGAAACACAGAGACCTGTGGGGAACATCAAGCATACTAATATATATGTAGTGTGACTTCCAGGAGTAGAATACAAATAAACGGAAAAACTATTTAAAGATAGAATGGTCAAAGGTTTTCCTAAATTTGATGAAAAACAATTATCCACATATCCACAAGTTCAATGACGTACATAGAGGATAAACAAGACATACAACTAGCCACGTTACAGTCAGACTTTTGAAAACAAAGACAGTACGGGGCGCCTGGGTGGCGCAGTCGGTTAAGCGTCCGACTTCAGCCAGGTCACGATCTCGCGGTCCGTGAGTTCGAGCCCCGCGTCGGGCTCTGGGCTGATGGCTCAGAGCCTGGAGCCTGTTTCCGATTCTGTGTCTCCCTCTCTCTCTATCCCTCCCCCGTTCATGCTTTGTCTCTCTCTGTCCCAAAAATAAAAAATAAACGTTGAAAAAAAAAATTAAAAAAAAAAAAAGAAAACAAAGACAGTAAAATAATATTACAAGAAGTTAGAGGAAAATTATTTACTATGTACAGAGTAAGAGCTATTCAAATAACACAGACTTCTCATATTAAACAGTGGAAACCTGAATACAATGAAATAACATATATTCAAAATGTTGAAGGGAAGAAAAAAAAATAAACCTACAAACAAGAGTTCTATTTCCAGCAAAACTGTTCTTCTTAAAATGAGATAAAATGAAAACATACCCAGAAACATGAAGACTGAAATAATTTGTTACTAGCGTACATGAAATTTTTCAAGCAGAAATAAAATGACACCAGAAGTAATACAAATCCTCAGGAAGAAAAAAAATAACCAAAAAGTGGTAAATATAAAATAATGCATAAATATTTTCCTTTAGGTTCTTGCAGAGTTATTAGATGGTATAAAACAAATATTTAATACTGAATTGTTGAGTCTATATATGGATGTAATATATATATGAAAATCATTAAGACCAAATGGAAGAAAGATATTGAACTACATTGGAAAAAAGTTTCTATATTTTATAAGAATTGACACATACACACACACACGTGTGTATATATATATATATATATATATATATATATATTACACACAAGAATGAGTAAAAATACTATTAGACACTATTTTTATCACCTTTAATTTTAATTTAAAACATATTAAAGGTATAGATATAAAATAATACTTTTAAAGTATTTATTAGTAGAAACATTTCTTAATGACTCTAAGATAATGAAAAATTTGCTTGAGGTTTTAATTAAGCACATTTTTATTAAATTATTTTCATTCACCATAAATTCTTCTAGGTGTTAAGAATCCCATAGTGAACATTACGGGTGAACATCCCTCTTTCATGTAGCTTACATTCTCATGGGTTTAACAATATTTACCAAATCCAATAATATATATATTTAAAAACTCATTCACTGGGGCAACTGGGTAACTCAGTTGGTTAAGCATCCAATTCTTGCTTTCAGCTCAGGTCATGATCTCATGGTTTGTGAAATCGAGACCTGTGCCAGGCTCTTCATTGACAGAGCAGAGCCTGCTTAGGAGTCTCTCTTTTTCTCCCTCTCTGTGCCCCTCCCCCATTCTCTCTCTCTCTCTCTCTCTCTCTCCTCTCTCTCTCTCTCTCTCTCTCTCTCAAAATAAAGAAATAAAAAGTGAAGTAAAATAAAATAAAATAAAATAAAATAAAATAACTCAATGGATGTTCTGTGGAAGTGGTAAACCACTATATTATACACCTGAAACTAATATAACATTGTATGTTAACTATAGTAGAATTAAAATGAAGCATAATAAATAAAAGTAAAACCATGTTCACATAAAAAAAACCAAAACAATATTTGCACTACTGCACAAAGAAAATTTTGATAAAGTTGTCTGCAATAATATGAAAATTTAAATGATAAAAGGTAGGATAAACAAAACAGAAAGACAAATCGTAGACTAAAAATGATACATGGTATGCACATAGCAATAAAGGATTCTACTCTAGAATGTATAAAGACATCAACCTATCAATAATAAGAAAAAAACACGCCAAAATAAAAATGAGAGAGTCCATAGAGACAAATCTTGAATAACCAATAAGCAAATGAAAGATTCTCAAGCTAATCATTAAATTTTAAAAAGTGGTTTAAAACCATCCTGAACAATAATTTCACATCTATAGGATTACATGATTTAAGAAGTCGGCTAATAAGAGAGTGTTGGTGAGAAGTAGAAAAAATAAATCAGCACTTTGCTACTGAGAGTGTAATCTGAGAAGAAATTGTTAATATGCAATGAACTTAAGGATAGCTAAGCGTTATATTCAGTCATTTACCCTAGAGAAAGTCTTGTATATGTGCAGAAGGAAGCATGGCCTTTAGTCTCCGTGGCAGTGCATATACATACTCACACCAGAGCAGCTTAAAAGTTCAATTTGTTGGTAAAAGAAAAATGAAATGTGGATAATTAATACAAAGAGTCCATTTTATTACACTAAAATGGATTAATGAGTGGGAGCTAGAAAGGGTAATAATTCTCCAAACATAATGTTAAAGGAAAATAAATAGTTTTTATAAAGGTAAAGAAATGCCATTATTCGACATCTTGTAAAGACACAAAACTGATCCTACATATTGTTTTCTATGTGTATGTGAGCAATTATATATAACTGTCACATTTTTGATCTGAAATATTTAAATGTTCACACCAATTCGAGGTTACTTATAAGGGGGCTGGAAAAATGAGCTATAGGGACTTGGCTGTGAGCTATGCTTTTCACAATTTAAAAACAAAACAAAAAAAAAGCTGCCAAGCTAATAAGCCAAATTTTAATATCTTCCATAATTATGTGTTTAAAATGTTATGTTTTGTCTTTTATGTATGTTTTTATATATTTTTGAATAATGTTACAATACATTTAATGTTAAAAATTAGTACAAAATTAAGTTAACTTAAACCTTAAAAATATATGATTCAGAATATCACACTTAATAAAAAGAATGATATAAAAAATAAAGCTTAAAAAACAGTTAATAGGTTTTCTCTCTAAACATATCCACTGTCACTCTACCAGTGCATTTCACTGTTTATTTAAAAGATGAGTGGGGCACCTGGGTGGCTCAGTCGGTTAAGCGGCCGACTTCAGCTCAGGTCACGATCTCACAGTCTGTGAGTTCGAGCACCGCGTCGGGCTCTGTGCTGGCAGCTCAGAGCCTGGAGCCTGTTTCAGATTCTGTGTCTCCCTCTCTCTCTGACCCTCCCCCGTTCATGCTCTGTCTCTCTCTGTCTCAAAAATAAATAAACGTTAAAAAAAATTAAAAAAAAAAAAGATGAGTTACCGCTTGACAGAAACCGGGGATAAAAGAAAAATCATCTTGCATTTCTGTTCAAGAGCCCATTAATTAGCAGCTAGGGATCTGAGAAACTTTAATCAAAATATGAAGAGACATCGACAATTAAAGAACAATCATAGGGGCATCTGGGTGGCTCAGTTGGTTAAGCATCCAACTTTGGCTCAGGTCACGATCTCACTGAGTTCGAGCCCCGTGTGGGGCTCTGTGCTGACTGCTCAGAGCCTGGAGCCTGTTTCAGATTCTGTGTCTCCCTCTCTCTCCGACCCTCCCCCGTTCATGCTCTGTCTCTCTCTGTCTCAAAAATAAATAAACGTTAAAAAAAATTTAAAAAAAAGAACAATCATAAAGCAAAAGTAAACCATTTTCAAAACTAGGCCAATATGAGAATAGATATATGATTTTTAAAAATCTAATTTGCTTATGGTTATCCCCCCTGTTGAAAACAGTTATAAACCCAGTAAAAACCTTAGCGTTTCGTTTCAGCATATGTGAACCAGCCCTCCTGAAGTCAGAGCACCTTCCCAGGGTGGGGAATGAATGCATCATTTGTAACTGAATATGTATGTATCCATACTTATGTATGTATATACGTATATGTACATGGATGTGTATATTAATTTTATTATGAAACAATATTTTAGTAATTCTTTAATTTCCAGATATAAAATTTTTGGTAAATGTTAAGTGTTACTTCTTATTCAAAAAATTCATTCTTAACTTTTTTGTCTTCTCAAACTTAGGCATTTAACCCAAAATACTTTGTATTTGCCAACACTGCTTACAAAACCTAGCATTTTGGATGTTATTGAAACCATATTATTCTTTTTTTAGTGTTACTGAGTTGTTTTGACAAATACAAAAGTAAAATTCTCTTAATCGATGTTGTAGCAAAATTCTTAGGGTCTGATTATGATAAGGACGATGTGAATTTTAGTTAACTAGGGTGAATAATCACAATATATGTTGTTTATAATACACAAAAATCTCAAAACTTTTCCCTTTGAAGAGAACTGAGGTTGGTAAATAGGGTCCCATGAATAACAAATGTCTATTACTATTTTTAGTAATAGTAGAACTTATGGAAGATTTATATATTCTATAAATACAGAGAAATCTAGTAGAAAAAATCAGTAAATAGTTAATAAGGACTCATATAATATTTTAATCCATGTCATTAATCCATGGCACAATATGTAATGTGACACTCTTTGGAAAATATTTTTTAGTCTCTTTGTTAAGGAAATATAACTTAGAATTTTCCATAATAATTTAATTTCTCAGTATTAGAAAATGTCAGGGGCACCTGGGTGGCTCAGTTGGTTAAGCATCAGACTTCAGCTTCAGGTCATGATCTCACGGTGAGTTCCAGCCCCCTGTGGTCTGCTTCGGATTCTGTGTCTCCCTTTCTCTGCCCCTTCCTTGCTCATGCTCTCACTATCTCTCAAAAAAAGATAAATGTTAAAAAAAAAAGTTAGAGGTCAGCCATTTATCGTGTGCCTTTCTGAACTCTATTCAAGAGGAAGGAAGGCTGCTAGAAGCAGGGAAGTTAGCTGACAGTCTCTAACTGCAGGTGCTTTGAGGCCATGTATCTGTGCGATGGCGCATGACAGAATTTCTATACCGCATCCAGTGATTGAGCATCATCATGATACAAGGGTTCAACATTCTAGACCACGTGGAAGTGTTTAAAAGACATCTTAGCATTGAAGATTCCTCTTGAGTTAGCGAGGATTTTCTCAAGAGCCCCCACCATCTGGGCGTCTTCCTAGTCAACACTTTTTCCTTCATACTCTTCTTTCACAGATGTCAGACCTTTATTATAGTCAGAAGTCTTCCCCTGCCTATTCCCACATTCTGTATCCCTTATCTTTTACAGGGATTGTCCCAATGAATATCAACGAATCTGTTGTACTTCTTAATACAGTTTGTGTTTTCTTCCTAGAGGATCCAAGTTATAAATGTAAGATGACAACAACTAAATCTTAAAAGAATATTCTACATCATTAGCTAAAATCTGCATTAAGTCCTCATATATTTTAATAAAACTTAATAATTTTTAAGTAAAAAGAACAATGAATATAACAGTTGGCATATAATATGCTTAAAATAATGTATTATAAAATATCCACCGAACAGATGTCCTCCTTTCTTCAAGAGAGAATACTAATGCAACTTATTTATTTCTTTTTTTAAAATGTTTATTTATTTATTTTTGAGAGAGACAGGGTGCGAGTAGGGGAGGGGCAGAGAGAGAGGGAGACAGAGAATCCGAAGCAGGCTTTGCACTGTCAGCCCAGAGCCTGACATGGGTCCTGAGCTCAAGAACTGTGAGATCATGACCTGAGCTGAAGTGGGACACTTAACCAATTGAGCCACCAGGTACCCCACAACTTAAATATATATTTCCCAATAATTTTTCTTTATAACTAATCATGGTATTAGATGGTAACACTAAGCCACCCAAGTGCCCTTTCCCCTTAGCCCAATTCATCACTAACTTTTAACTGGATAGAAGTATCCAATTAGTCTTCATGCTTCAACGTTTACTCCCTTTGAGTCACTGTGTGTTCTATAATTCTTCAAATACAGGGAAATTATAAATAATTTTATGCAAATGAATTCAACAAATTTTATGAAATAGTCAAATTTCTTGAAAGATACAAACTATAAAAACTCAAGAAAGAATAATCTTAATAGTCTAATATCAATTTATTAGATATTAGATATTGAATATGTAGGGGAAAAAACCTAAACAGAAAGAAAATTCTAGGCCCTGATGGCTTCACTGTTAAATTTTACCAAACACATAAGAAAGAAAAAATTTCAATTCTGCACAAATTCTTCCAAATAAATTCAAAAATAGAGAATATTTCCAATTGATTCTATGAGGCCAGCATTAACTTCATAATAAAAGCAGGGGAAAAAGACTTTGCCAAAAAAAGAAAATTACAGATCAACATCTATTGTTAGTAGAGATGCAAAAACTGTGAATAATATTTCCTCCAATGGTATCCAATAATATAGAAAAGTTGGTTTAGCATTTGAAAATTAATGGGCACTTGGGTGGCTTAGTCGTTTAAGCATCCGACTTTGGCTCAGGTCATGGTCTCATGGTTCCTGTGTTTGAGTCCTGTGTCGGGCTCTTTGCTGACAGTTCAGAGCCTGCAGCCTGCTTCAGATTCTGTGTCTTCCTCTTTCTTTGCTCCTCCCTTGCTTGCTCTCTGTCTGTCTCTCACTCTCTCTAAATTAAATAAACATCAAAAATTTTTTTGAAAATTAAAAAGTGGTACAAAAAACATCAAAAGTAAAAGTTCTGTTTTCTTTTTTTTTCCCAAAATTGTATTTTAATTCTATTTAGTTAACATATGGTATGATATTGATTTCAGGAGAAGAATTTAGTGATTCATCACTTATATATCATACTCAGGGCTCATCCCAATGAGTGGATCTGTCTGTTTTCTTAATTTCAATGATGTTTTCACAGGATATACATATGTCAAAACATATCAAATTGCATGTTTTAAATGTTATATAGTTTATTACATGTCAATCAAATCTCAGTAAGTCTGTTAAAAAGTAAAATGATTGCATTAAGTTAATGAGTTTGGGAGTAGTTTTATTAAACAGCAATGGGCAGTTAGAACGGTCTAGTACTTATGTTCCCCTTCCTTTGAGTTGGGTACTTTGAGTCTACGCTCTACAATGACTCTTGGAGTTTCTCTAAATGGTAGCTTATTTAATATAAACCCTGTTGCCCATTTATAAGTGGGTCAGTTAGGCTTTAGTAAAGCCCCAGTCAGTTAAGCTTTGATAAAATAGATTCTCTTTAGGACATGTTTTGTTAATGAAAAATGTAGGTGTATTTCAAAATGGTTACTTGTCCCAACTCCTGCTGGAAACACACAGGGATCTTCACAGTGAGAATCTGCTAGAGTTCCTGGAAGTAAAACCCAAGAACCTACTTGATATTTCCTAAGACTGGGTCCTTTTACAATTATTAATGCTCAAATTGGTACACATTGAACCTTCTGCAATTCATCAATTGCAGTTTAAAATGTTCATTCTTTTTTTTTTTATTTTTTTTCAACGTTTATTTATTTTTGGGACAGAGAGAGACAGAGCATGAATGGGGGAGGGGCAGAGAGAGAGGGAGACACAGAACCGGAAACAGGCTCCAGGCTCCGAGCCATCAGCCCAGAGCCCGACGCGGGGCTTGAACTCCGGGACCGAGAGATCGTGACCTGGCTGAAGTCGGATGCTTAACCGACTGCGCCACCCAGGCGCCCCTAAAATGTTCATTCTAATACTGGCTCCAGCTACATGCTTTGCTTCTGTGCTTCTGTTCCCAGTAAATTGGAATGTTTTGTTTCTGCCTTTCTCTTCAGTTTTCAGGGAAGGCAGTAGTTTGTCTTGGGTACTCAATTCTTTGATGTATGTACTAAGAGTTGTTGATTTTTAGTGTGTTCATCTTTTCACTTGTTGCAATGACAAGAATGACAACGTCTAAGCTCTTACAATCAAAAAGAAAATCAAGTCTAATGCATTTTACAAAATACTCTATCCAAAAAACAGATTACATGAACTTCTCACACTCACATGGAACCTTCCCTAAGATAGACCCCATCTGAGCCACAAAACGTACCTTAACAAATTTAAAATAATCTCTTCATCCCCTCTGCAATTTGTTTACTTGTTTTGCATAGATGTGGGCCTGGATCCTCTCAGCATTGCCTTCTAGTTGGGGGCTAATAGCTGATCTCCCAGCTCCCACCCAGCCTCTGGTGGGAAGGAGGCCTACGGACACTGGGGAGCTGAATTCTCCAATAATAATAAAGAAATCACGCAAACTTAATCCCCAGATTATGATGGAAATAAGGGGGTTCATAACCATTAGACTTGCCTTACAAGAAATGCTAAAGGAAATTGTTCAAGTTGACATGAAAGGATGTCAAGTAATAACATGAATGCATAAGTGTAAAACCTACTGGTGAAGAGAAATATACCATGAAGGGAGCTAAGATGGCAGCATAGTCAGAGGACCTTAGGTTTTTCTCATCCTGTGAAGCCAGCTAGATAACTATCAAATCATTCTGAATACCCAAGAAATTGACCTGAGGATTGACAGAACAAACTGCACAATTAGAAGGAGAGAAGAGGCCACATCGAAGATGGTAGGAAGTATGGAGATGTGATGTGGGGGAGAAACAGGTCACAGGTCATGGGTGCTACAGAGGGTAGGCACCTCTGGCTACAGAGCAAAGCAAAAGAAAGCACAGCTTAGAGGGATACCAACAAGGAGAACTTTTCCCCAAAGTCACTGGCTGGGAAAATGAGAGGGGCTGATTTTCACGAGTTTTTGCAACCAGCAGGGTTCAAAGACTAGAGTTTTAGAGGTCATCAGGCATGGCTGAAATAGAGGCCTGAGGTCATCTTCCTACTCCTAGAGAGAAAGCAAGCAAGCCATCCTGGGGCAGATGGCATGATCTGAGATCACCTAAGGTTTGCAGGGAGAAACTGTTCCCTCTTCTTGGAGCACATCTGTGAGAGGTGGTGGTGTTTTAAGAGATGCCTTTTCAGGGACACAAGAGCCAGTGGGCATTTCCCTTCCCCACCCCTCTGCATAGGCACAGAGGCACCTGCTGAGGGGGGCTAACCCAGACACTGGCTGTTTAGCCTACTTGCTCCAAATCCCACACCCATGAGCTCTGGCACAACTGCCCTTCCCATCAAACCTTCATCTGTTCTAGTGCAGAGAGAACCTCCACCAGAAGACCAGAACAGGTCCCCACCATACCAGGTCCCTAAAGTTTGGAATTTTAAAAGTCACAAGTTTTGGCTGGCACTGCCCACTGCAGGCAAGAAGAACCTCTGCAGATGGCTGACCTGAGGGACAGAGCAACAAACACAACAGCACAGTGCACACCGCACACACCAGAGACACTTCCTGAAGCATCAGGCCCTGGAAACTATATGATCTCTTTTTCATAAAGCCATTACTCTCAGGATCAGAAGAAATAACAGGTTTTTCTAATACGGAGAATAAAATAAAGACTTAAACAAAATGCCAAAAAGGAGGAATTCATCCCAAAAGAAAGAACAATAAAAGGTCCTAGATAGGTATCTAATTGAAACAAATATTCTCCGTCACATGATAGAGAATTTAAGACCACAATTGTAAGGATACTCATTGAGTTGAGAAAGCATGAAAGACATCAGAGAGACCCTTACTGAAGAGATAAAAGAGTTAAAAAAACAATCAGTGAGAAATGAAAAATACAACAACTAAGATTCAAACCTGACTGGTTATAATGACCACAAGGACGAAAGAACCAGAGGAACAAATAAGTGATAAACAAGATAGAATTATGGACAATGATGAAGCTGAACAAAAGAGAAAGAAGAATTATGGATCACGAAAGTAGACTTAGGTAACTCAGTGACTCCATCAAATGTAATGACATTAATATCATAAGAGTCCCAGAAGAAGGAGATAGAGAAAAGGGGGCAGAGGTTTATTGAGGAAATAATACCTGAAAACAGCTGTGGATTGAAAATGAGGGGATGGAGAAACATCTATCATGCAAATGGAGGTCAAAAGAAAGCTGCAATACCAATACTTTTATCAGGAAAACTAGATTTTAGACCAAAGACTGTAACAGGAGATGAAGGACACTATATCATAATAAGAGGGCCTATCTTATAAGAATATCTAACAACTGTAAATAGGTATGCCCCCAATTTGAAACACCTGAATATATAAAACAATTAATCGCAAACATAAAAGAACTCAGTGATAACATTACAATAATAGCTGGGGACTTTAACACCCCACTTACAACAATGGACAGATCATCTAAGCAGAGAATCAACAAGGAAACAGTGGCTTTGAATGACACATTGGACCAAATGGACTTAACAGATATATTCAGAACATTTCATCCAAAAGCAGCAGAATACACATTCTTTTCAAATGCATGTGGGGTATTCTCCAGAATGGGTTACAAAGCAGGTTACAAATCCATCCTCAAGAAGCACAAAAAGATTGAGGCCATACCCTGTATATTTTCTGACCACACTGCTATGGAACTTGAAGTCAAGCACAAGAAAAAATTTGGAAAGACCACGAATACATGGAGATTAAACAATATGTTACTAAAGAATGAATGGGTCAATAAATAAATTAAAGGAGAAATTTAAAAATATGTATGGAAACAAATGAAAATGAACACACAATGCTCAAAACCATTTGGGATGCAGGAAAAGGAGTCATAAAGGGAAGTATATAGCAAATCAGCCCGACCTTCAAAAGCAAATAAATAGCCTAATCTTACACCTAACAAATAAATAACCTAATCTTACACCTAAAGCAGCTAGACAAAGAACAACAAACAAAGGCTAAAGCCAACCAAAGAAGGGAAATAATAAAGATTAGAGCAGAAATAAATTATACAGAATCCAAAGAAAACAAAAAAATAAAACCAACCAACCAAACAAAACCAAACAAAACAACCCCTAAAAACCCCAGTGTAGAAGAACAGTTCAGTGAAACCAAGAGCTGGTTCTTTGAAAAAAAATTAATAGGAGCACCTGGGCGACTTAGTTGGTCAAGTGTCTGACTTCAGCTCAGGTCACAATCTCACAGTTCATGGGTTCAAGCCCCACATTGGGCTCTGTGCTGATAGCTCAGAGCCTGGAGCCTGCTTTGACTCCCTCTCTCTCATGCTCACATTCTGTCTTTCTCTCTCAAAAATAAATATTAAATATTAAAATAAATATTAAATAAATATTAAAAACACTTTCATGAAAAAACAAAAAAAATAATAAAATTGACAACCCCCTGGCCAAATTTAACAACAGTAAAAAAGACCCAAATAGATAAAAATCACACATGAGAGAGGGAAAACAACAACCAACACAACAGAAATACAAACAGTTATAAGAGAATATAATGAAAAATTATATGCCAATATGTCAGACAATCTTGATAAAAACCCTCAACAAAGTAGGGATAAGAGGAACCTACCTCAACATAATGAAACCATATATGAAAACCGCACTGCTCATATCATTATCATTGGGGAAAACTGAGAGCTTTCCTTTATGTCAGGAACAAGACAAGGATGTCCACTTCCACTACAGTTGTTTACCAAAGTACCAGAAGTCCTAGCCTCAGCAATCAGAAAACCAAAAGATATAAAAGACTTCCAAATCAGCAAGGAAGAAATTAAACTTTCATTTTTGCAGACAAAATCATATTCTATATAGAAAATTCACCCATCAGAGTTGCTAAAATGAACAATGCAGGAAACAGTAGATGTTGGCAAGGATGTGGAGAAAGGGGAACCCTCTTGCACTATTGGTGGGAATGGAAACTGGAGCAGCTACTCTGGGAAACAGTGTGGAGGTTCCTCAAAAAAATTAAAAAAAAAAAAGGAATTACCCTATGACTGAGCAATAGCACTACTAGGAATTTATCCCAAAAGATACAGGAGTGCTGATTCATAGGGGCACATGTACCCCAATGTTTATGGTAGCACTCTCAACAATAGCCAAATTATGGAAAGAGCACGAATGTCCATCAACTGAGGAATAGACAAAGAATCTGTGGTATGTATATATATATATAGAGAGAGAGAGAGAGAAAGGAATACTCAGCAATGAAAAATAATGAAATCTTACCATTTGCAGCAACGTGGATGGAACTGGAGGGTATTATGCTAAGTGAAAAAAGTCAGAGAAAGACTGATATCACATGATTTCACTCATATGTGGAATTTTAGAAACTTAGAAGATCATGGAGGAAGGGAAGGGAAACAATAGTTACAGACAGAGAGAGAGGCAAACCATAATAAACTCTTAAATACAGAGAATAGACTGAGGGTTGATGGAGGGATAGAGGGGAAAATGGGTGATGGGCATTGAGGAGGGCACTAGTTGGGATGAGCACTGGGTGTTGTACATAAGTGATGAATCACGGGAATCTACTCCTGAGTCAAGAGCACAATGTATACACTGTATGTTAGCTAACTTGACAATAAATTATATTAAAAGAAAAAAGAAAACCCAGAAGCCTCCACAAAAAAAAATTGCTAGAACTGATACACAAATTCAGTAAAGTTGCAAGATGCAAATCCATGTACAGAAATCAGTGGCATTTCTATACATCAATATGAAGCAACAGAAAGAGAATTCAAAGAATCAATCCCATTTACAATTACACCAAAACCATAAGATACCTACAAATAAACTTAACCAAAGAGGTGAAAGACCTGACTCTGAAAACTATAAAACACTAATGGAAGAAATTAAAGATGACACAAAGAAATGGAAAGTGTTCCATGCTCATGGATTGGAAGAACAAATATTGTTAAAATGTCTATACTACCCATAGCAATCTACACTTTTAATGTAATTCCTATCAAAATAACATCTGCATTTTTCACAAAGCTAGAACAAACAACCCTAAAATTTGTATGCAACCATAAAAGACCCCAGACAGCCAACGTAAACTTGAAAAAGAAAAGCAAAGCTAGAGGCATAACAATTACAGAGTTCAAGTTATATAAAAATCAGGTAATCAAGAGAGTGTGGTACTGACACAAAACCAGACTCATAGATCAATGGAACATAATAGAAAACCTAGAAAGGAACCCACACTACATGGTTAACTAATCTTTGACAAAGCAGGAAAGAATATCCAATGGAAAAAAATCTCATCAACAAATGGTGTTGGGAAAACTGGACAGCAACATGCAGAAGAATGAAACTGAATCATTTGCTTACACCATACACACACACAGACACAAATTCAAAATGGATGAAAGACCTAAGCCTCTGAAACAGGAAACCTTTAAAATCCTACAGGGGAACACAGGCAGTAACCTCTTTCACATAGGCTGTAGCAACTTCTTACTGAATATGTCTCCTGAGGTCAGGGAAACAAAAGCAAAAATAAACTCTTGGGATTACATGAAAAAAAAAAGTTTCTGCACGAGAAGGAAACAATCAACAAAACTAGAAGGCAACCTACTAAATGAGAAAAGATATTTGCCAATGACATATCCAATAAGGTTTAATATCCAAAATATTTAAAGAACTGATACAACTCAATACCCAAATAACAAATAATCCAAATAAAAAATTATCATAGGCAGAAGACATGAATACACATTTCTCCAGAGAAGACATCCAGATGGCCAACAGACACAAGAAAAGATACTTAATATCACTCATCATCAGGGAAATAGAAATCAAAACTACAATGAGATATCACCTCACACAAGTCAAAATGGCTAAAATTAATAACACAGGAAACAATGGGTGTTGGTGAGAATGTGGAGAAAGAGAGACCCTTTTACACTGTTGATGGGAGTGTAAACTGGTGCAACCACTCTGGAAAACAGTATGGAGTTTCCAAAGAAGTTAAAAATAGAACTGCCCTAAGATCCAGCAATTGTACTACTAAATATGTGCCCAAAGGACACAAGAACACTGGTTTGAAGGGATACATGCACCCCGACATTTACACCAGGATTATAAACAATAGCCAAGTTATGTAAAGAGCCTAATGTCCATGGACTGATGAATGAATAAAGAGGTGGTGGTGGTGGTAGTTGTGTGTGTGTGTGTGTGTGTGTGTGTGTGTGTGTGTATAAATGCAATGGAATATTATTCAGCCATAAAAAAGAGTGAAATCTTGCCATTTGAAACAACATGGATGGAGCTAGAGAGTTTTATGCTAAGTGAAATAAGTCAGAGAAAGACAAATATCATATGATTTCACTTATACGTGTAATTTAAGAAATAAAACAGATGAAGGGCACCCAGGTGCCTCAGTCGTTTAAGCGTCCTACTTCAGCTCAGGTCACGTCCTCACAGTTTGTGGGTTTGAGCCCTGCATTGGACTTTGTGCTGGCAGCTCAGAGCATGGAACCTGCTTCGGATTCTGTGTCTCCCTCTCTCTCTCTGCTCCACCTCTACTTGCGCTCTGCCTCTCTCTCTCTCTGTCTCTCAAAAATGAATAAATGTTAAGAAAAAAGGAAGTAGAACAGATGAACATGGGGGGCAATAGAGGTAAATGAGGAAACAGACTCCACAATGGAGAGCAAGATGAGGGTACTGGAGGCCTGGTGAATGAGGGCATGATAAATACCTGATGGGTATTTGGAGGGCACTTGTGATGAGCTCTGGGTATTGTATGTAAATTATGAATCACTAAACTCTATACTTGAAAGTAATATTACACTGTATGTTAACTAGCTGCATATAAAGAAGAACTTTAAAAAAAGAAATATACAAATTCAGATTATCCTAATACTGCAAAAATACTGTATAAATTACTTTTACATCTAGTTATAAAAGTTGAAAAACAATATTTAAAGTGACTATACTTCCATAATTTTTAATGAATGTATAATATATAATATAATACAATATAAATATACTATATATATACCATAAAATATATACAATATAAATACACTGTATAATATAAATACAATAATATGATACAATATAAAAAGATATAGTGTAACATCATGGCATTAAATGTGGGAGGAGGAGAGCTAAAAGTTTAGAGTTTTTGTTTGCAATTGAAGTTCAATTGTTATCAGCTTAAAATAGACAACCTTCAGTTTTATGTAAGCTTCATGATAACAGCAAAAGAAAACAGATAGCAGTTACCTAAAAGGTAAATAGAAAGGAATCAAAGAATACCATTGAGGGCGGGGGAGGAAAAACACAAAGGAAGACAATAAGAGAGGAAGAAAAGAATTCAGGAACTTTTAAAGAAAACAATTAATGAAATCATGCTAGTATATCCTTATTACCTATCAATAATGAATTTAAGTCAAAATGAACTAAATTTTTCAATCAAAAAACACAAACTCCCTAAATGTCTAAAAACAAAACAAAACACCAATATATAACAATTTTGACAGCCTACAAGAGATTTACTTTCATGTTCAGGGCACATATAGGTTGAAAATGAGGAGATACAAAAAGACTTTCTAGGCAAATGGTAACCACAAGACAACAAGGGCGGCTATGCTTATATCAGGGAAAGTAGACTTTCAGTCAAGGTCAGTTACAAAAGACAAAGAAGGTCACTACAAAGTATTAAAGGAATCAATTCAGTAAGAGGATATAGCAATTGTAAATATACACATACCCAGCATTGGAACACCTAAATATTTAATGCAAATATTAATAGACCTGAGGGAGAAATGGACAGCAATAAGTTAATACTAGGAAAATTCAATATGCCACCCTCAACACTGGATAAATAATCCAGACAGAAAATTCATAACAAAGGAGCAGATATACGTGAAGCGATCTAGATTCAATGTGATTCTCATCAAAATTCCAATGGCATTTTTCACACAAATAGAAAAAATATATATATAAAATTCATGTGGAGCCACAAAAGATCCCAAAGAGCCAAAACAATGTTGAGAAATAAACAAATAAAAAGCAAAGCTAGAGGCATCACGTTCCTGATTTTAAACGGTAGTACAGAGCTATAGTAGTCAAAACAGGGGTGCCTGGGTGGCTCAGTGGATTAAGCTACCAACTTCAGCTCAGGTATGATCTCACGTTTCGTGAGTACAAGCCCCACATTGGGCTCTTGTTGACAGCTCAGAGCCTGGAACCTGCTTCAGATTCTCTCTCTCTCTCTCTCTCTCTCTCTCTCTCTCTTTTTCTCTGTCACTGCCCCTCCCCCACTCACACTCTGTCACTCTCTCAAAAACAAAAATTAAACTTAAAAAAATAATTTAAAAAAATGGTACTGGCATAAAAATAACATCAACCAACAGAATAGAGCGCCCAGATATAAATCGATGTTTATACAGTCAACCAAATTTTGACAGGAAGCCAAGAATACTCAGTGGGGAAAAGATAATTTTTCAGTTTTGGAAAAGTAGATATTCACATGAAAAAATATAGAATTAGACCCCTATCTTATACCACTCACCAAAATTAACTTGAAATGGATTAAAGATTTAAATGTAAGACCTGAAACTATAAAACTCCTAGAAGAAAACAGGGGAAAGAACTCCTTGGCATTGGTCTTGGCGATGATTTTTTTGGATGTAACATCAAAAGCAAAAACTAAAACCAACAACTGGAACTATATCAAGCTTAAAAGCTTCTACACAACAAAAGAAACAATCAACAGGATGAAGAGGTGACCTACAGAATGGGAGAAAATATTTGCAATCCACATATCCCCCATGGGTTTAATACCCAAAATATACAAAGAATTGAAACAAATGGCAATCATCATCATCATCTGATTTAAAAAAACGGGCAGAATATTTGAATAGATATTTTTTCCAAAGAAGACATACACATGACCAACAGGTAAATGAAAAGATGCTCAACAGCATTAATTACCAAGGCTATGCAAATGAAAATTACAATGATATGTCACTTCAACATTATCATTCAATATAATACTCTTCTTAAATTTTTTTCCAACATTTAACTTTTAAAAATATTCTGAGACCTGTAGCTCCACTTTATTTATTCAACTGCTATGTAATTCTACATTTTATAAGCAAATTACAAACTTGTTTGTCTATTTCTCTACTGAAGGACAATTGTTTTCCCCCCATTTTTTAAATATTTTAACCATCACCACTATGAACATACTTCCTATATCTTTATGTTAGAATATTTCTGCAAGTTAAATTATTGCAATATTTGTGGTTAATGTTAAGATACCATTTTAATTAGTCTTATGGATAATTTGCATTTCTCTGAAAAGTAGTCAGATCCAGATTGATTGATTGATTTGTGTATTTATTTATTTATTTATTTTCCCACCCAAACTTCTTCCATGAATTTATATTATTTTTTTTGGTTTTTTTTTTACTTTTTAGTATTAATTATGTGTTTTTTTTTATATTTATGATACTAATCCCGTGTCATTTATTTTACTGCAAGTATCTGCTACTGTCTGTGCTTTTTTTTATTTTGCAGGATCGTAATGATTGCTCTGTGTTTAAGAAAAGTCTGCCACTCAGTGGGGAATATTAATTGGAAAGCAAAAGTGAGTTGTTTGGCTGAGTCTGACCTACCGATGAGTAATATAAATACAGATTTTTGTTAGTAGATTGACCATGGTTTGACTGGTAGAAAGCACTCAAGTTAACAACTTCTCAAATCAAACTCAAATGCATCATCTTTTCCAATTTAACAATTTGGTTACCCAGATCTGAGACACTGTTAAATCAACTGTACTGCATCATTCTTAGCAAAGCATTTGCCACTTTTTTTTTTAGTTGTAGCAGATGAAATGATTATTTATCTTATTCAAATAAATGCATATGCCTGTCTTCAGTGAAGTTCTAGTAGTCCTTAAGAAGGATTTTATCTTCGAATGATACTACTAGGAGTATTTTCATAAACATCTTCCTCCTACAAGACCCAGACATGAAAGGTTATTTGTCCCTATCCAGTAGACTATTTTTCAACTACTTTGCCAAATCGTTTTCCAAATATGGCTATGCTTAGGTGCTAATACTATTTTTTTTTCTGTTGATCTACAAGTAATTATGTTAAAACAGGTATTGATGGTTTTGCCTATTTTGTTGCCTTCAATATTTACTAAATGTGTCATTTAATTTAGACATGTCACTTAACTTTTCTAAATAGTTTTTCTCATCTCAAAAAGCTTTTGAAATATTTCTTCTAAAACAAAGCCTACTTAATGCCTGAACCTTCAGATTGGATACAAAAACAAGGATTTTAAAAGAGAAGCAGCTTTAAAAAATTATTTCAGCTTTATACACCAAAGAAAATCCTCAAAAGGAGCCGTTATGATCCAAGCAATCGTATTTAGCCTCCAAGAACACATGTTCACTGTTTGATGATGTGCTATTTTTCAAAGAAATAGAACACTTTATTTGTCAGGAAAAAAATAATTTAGTGTGTTATTTGAAGTGATGGAAGTAATCTGAATGAGAGCTTAAATTTAAAAGAAAAACTTGTTAAATTGTGCAGCATACTGAAGAGGAGAATAATTTGGAATGAAACAACAACAACAACAACAAAATAGTAGGAGGAGGCACAGGAATTTAAGGGCTAGTTATTGCCAGAATGAATGGTAATAGAGAGAATTACCAACACTAACACAAGAAACAGGGAAACTGAAATATTATGGCCTAGAAAACATGAACTCCCCATGTAAAACATTTTAAATGTATGAGGCTATCTATACCAATTGTGGTTCCCGTGTGTGAGAAAGTAGATGATATATGACAAACCCATTTCCCAAGTTTCCCCAGTATATACCCAACTATCCAAATATTTTGTGAATATTTCAATCTTCCTCAAGGCAGTTGACAGCCTTGTTGAGAATATAAAATGGAAGTCCATGTGGCTGCTAGAGGACCCTTCAGAAGACCATACAAAGAGTGTGAATCAAAATATTACAAGCCATGCATTAGAGCAGAGGAGGGGGTATGACAAAGAAATTATCGGAATGTTTCCTTGAATAACAGCTTCATAAGAACCAAAATGAGTCGACAGAGTTGCTTAGATATTGGCGATCAAATACTGGGGGCTAATAAAACGAGGCTGTGAGAAACGTCTATTTTGCCAAGTATTTCTTTCTGGAAAATATTTCCGCAGGAGTTAAAATTTGTGGACTGTGTCAGCAGTAGGATTCTTAGGCATTGGCAGTCAAGTGAACAGACGGGACACCACTTTAATCAGGTTATGTAGAAGAAATGTTTTAAAGATGCACTGAAGCTCAAATTCAAATGACACAGCACAACTGTGTGCTATAGGGGAGGCCACAGCTGCCGCTGGGCCTCCTGGCAGTTACTTATGGCTCCTGTCAGGCAGTGCTATCCGACAAATTTGATTTGTTGCAATTAAATGATGGTGTCAAAAAGAAAGCAAAGGTGGCTCATGAGCTAACAAGGCTAAAGGCAGAGTTCGTTCACAAGCAAAGCTGATTTTTTTCCTTTACATACTCACTCCCTGTAAATAAACTTCCTTAAATTTTTGACCTGTGTTACATCTACCTCTCTTCTCCACTTAGATTTCTTTCATGAATGAAAATGACTTAATTTATTAGACACGATCAGCACTAATCACTGCTGCCTCCCTTTTTCAATTGATCTACCTTCAACATTGTTTTTGAAATGGCCCATCTACTGTTGGAATTCCCCTCTGCTCTGATTAGTCCAAGGCATTTTTATAGGAGTACGAATTGAAGTATCCTCTCTTATAGTGAAATCAAACATTTTGTGTTTTATACTTTAAGAAAGCTATAATAGCCATTGATATTTTTTCTAAATAGACATTTGAAAATATACAGTATCTTAAGGATTCTGCATGCAACGTATCAAAATATAAAGGAATGTGATATCTACACATTGATATTGCATACTTTACACAAATCATATTTATTACAGTGAAGGCGATGCATTTGTCTGTGATGTCTCAACAATCCATATTCTTATACAAGCCAAGGGTTTATTTCTGATAGTCTAGGCCAGTGTTTGACCATTAAAAACTCTCAGGATATTGCTATGTTTGATGTATGGTTGTCCTGCCTCCAGAAAGTCTTCATCGATTCTTGACAAAACACTCGGAGTGGTAATTTCAAAACTGAAGTCAGGAGATTCTATTCTTCTGCTAAGCATTTCAGAACCAACGGCTTCAATCTTATTCCCTTATAAAGCTTTATCCAATCTGGTCCCCAGTGAATTCCCTAAATCCAACTTTTGCTATGCTCATTCCTTCCATTGTAGCTACACTGGCTTTCTCAGTGTTATGGCAGTGCACAACACATACCCCTGCCCTGGGCCATTTGAGTTCTTCTCCCCTCCACTAACATACTTCATTGTAGATATTTTCCATGTCTTGCTTCCTTCCTTTTCCTTCAGGTTTGTCCTCAAATAGCACTTTCACAGTTCAGCCTTCTCTAACTACACTATTTAAAATTACAGCCCTCATCCCCGCTCCACACTTCTTCATTCTATCTTTATCTTATTAATTTTAACAACTTCTGGCAAGTGATAACTCATAGTTAATGCTCTTCATATATATTGGCTATATCGATATCGGATAGGTATGGCTACATGAATGTCTAGAATGTATAGAGATTTTGTTGGCATTTTTAGCCATTGGCATAGATTACTACATAATTAGATTTATGTTCTAAATTCTAAAATCTTGTAAGAGAAAGAAACGTGGTAAAGTATCCAATTTAATTCCTTTACTTGACATCTATTTAAATCTAGACCAAAAAAATAAAATAAAATAAAATAAAATAAATAAAATAAAATAAAATAAAATAAAATAAAATAAAATAAATCTAGACTGAATAAGCTAACTGACTAGCCAAGGTAGCTCTAGCAGGATCTATTAGAGATAGCACCAAAACTTCAGCGAGTCCCCTGCTTCCAAGATTGAGGATCAACAAAGGACTGTAATACAGGGTCTAGATTCTGGTCTAGAATTGTGGGATAATGTCACCTTCTAACCCTTTCTCCATCACTTATTAGCTTTCACTTAATCTTTAGGGCATAGCAATTAAATCTCAGTCTTCTTGGCTACAAAAGTAGGAAATGATAGTATTCAGCTTATAGATGTTGAAAATAAATCAAGTTAATTTATATAAAATATCAGGGCCTGCCACATTGTAAGCATTTCAAAGAATGCTAGCTACTATTACTTTTTAGCTAAATAGTCACATAATGCATTGCATTACTAAGAGTCTTGTGTCACTATAACAAAGATATAGAATATATTGTATATTTTATGTGTGCCTATAACTTAATGATGCTTATTTCCAACATATGCACTAATAACAACCTAATGAAGGTTCAGTGCAAACTGCATATATATTGGTTGATTGATATTAACAGCTACACTATCGCTGATAAGGAAACTCTCACTGATATAATTATGTCATGGTGGTATTTCCTTTAAGGATATGCAGTCACAAGAATAAAACTCAGTATTAAAGCAAGAATAATTATTTATATAAGTTTTGTCTAAAAGACCAAACTTTTTGTCTAAAAGTCTAAAAGACTGCAGGCATATGTTTTATCATCTCTACAAATAAGAAGAATAAAGCTTTCAACAACATAATTTTATTCCAAACACCATGATACATGCAATTTTTTCTTAGGTTATATAGCTAAATATGACATGGTTGCAAACATAATTTTTACTACTAGACAATATTTTTAAAAGTATAAGAATTTTGGGGGTTGTTATTTATTCACCTTTTAATATAACAAATATGTCAGATAAATATGTGACTTGCCAATTAAGTTTCCAAAATTGACTGATATCGGGGGGCAGTTAATGAGTATTGTACAAGTTGTGTTCACTGTACTACTTGGCTGATAAAGATGTTCCTTAGAAGCCAAACTTGAATCAGGGAGATTGGCTATTTTACGACTTATACATCTAGCTATAGATTTTTAGCCCAGTGCTTCAGTGCCCTTGACGGAGGGGCAATGCACTACCACGTGCACAGTTCTATTTCAGTGAGCCTTGAAAGGTAACCTTCATTGACATTAGCTCTTTTAATCATCTTTGACCTAGGCAAATATTGCACAGGGCAGCAATTCTATAAACAGGGATTCCCATCATGACCGCAGTGAATACCACTTTGATCAGAACATGTGGCTTAAGAGACACATGCCCTCAAGCCAGAATTCATACTGTCAGCAAGAAACACACCACATGGGGTTTCAATTGCTCTATTACCTTATTGAGCCTAACTAGTTGTTGAATATAACATGGAAATGTCTTGAATCCACTATGGGTAAAATTCTGGAAAAAAACCTTAAGTGTAAAGACCTAGAAATATTCTAAAGATTTTGTATTACAGTCAGTTGAAATGCAATCGATATACTTTCTGTTACACACAGTCTTTCAGATAACAGACATCCCAGCTCTTTCAGCAACCGTAAAAGATGCAATGACACATAAAAACCTAGATTGGAGTGCCACTGAGTCCTACTATTCACAAAGTGCAGCTTAGATGTTTAGAATCAACAAGAATGATGTGTCTCATCTCTAGGACACACAGATTTACTGTGTTCTATATTCCATAGTAGGAAGCACATATTCTTAGGCTACAATATATATTTAGCTTTTATGTACATATATTAAATATACAATACAGGATACCGTTTATAATCCCATGTTTCAATGTCAAATAGTTTGCTCTTTTTATATTGCTCCTAGTTTCTTTTATATTTTGGTCTATGTTAAAAATATTAAAGCAAACTTATTTATGAGGGCACATTGAAATGGCAGGGCTCTAAAGATTGTTTGAAGTAGACACGAATAAATTTTTCAGTCCCTATAAAATACCTACTTTGCTCTGTAAAGTGTAGATATAGGAGGAAATGTTGTGAAAAGAGAATGTCTTAGACATTGAATCAAACAAGTATGGATCACAATCTCCACTTGGATCCTTGCGACCTTAGGTAAGTTACTTAACTTGTCTGTATGCCTCATCAACCAGTCACTGTTTTTGGGTTCCAAAGCTATACTTTCAGGTGAAGCAGTTCCCTTCAAATACAAGCAATTTCTTTTTTTTTTTTAATTTTCTTTCAAAAGTTTATTTATCTTTGAGACAGAGAGAGACAGAGCATGAACGGGGGAGGGTCAGAGAGAGAGGGAGACACAGAATCCGAAACAGGCTCCAGACTCCGAGCTGTCAGCACAGAGCCCAACGCGGGGCTTGAACTCACAGACCTCGAGATCATGACCTGAGCCGAAGTCAGACGCTTAACCAACTGAGCCACCCAGGCGCCCCCATATCTGAGCAATTTCTGAGGAAGGAGGTGACCCCCAGTCTGTAGCAGGCTGCACTCAGTGTGGAAGGTAGAGTGAGTACCTCTGTTCTGAAGAAGGATCTAAGCAAACCACCACAGCGTCAGGATTGTCAATTATTTTGTTAATCCTCTCTTTCTAAACCAGATATTTCAGCCCAAAATTAGCAGCCTCTCCTCTCTAAATCTTATAGATCACATCTGTACAAAAATTGTCCCCCCTTTATTGTGATTATTTTACACTGCTTTGTATTCATTGTCTTCTCGCAGAAATAAAACAGTAAAATAGTGAAAAGTGGCTGAGTGTGGGATTTGGGTCTAAACCATTTGGATTCATGCCTTAGCTCCACCAATTACCAGTCATAAGAAATCAGGGACAGTGCATCTCTCTGTGCCTTGGTATCCTAATCCACAAAGTGGTGATAATTATAGTACTTCATAGGTAGTAAGGTTCAGATGAATTGAATACCATGTGGAAAGCTCTTATCAGCACCTGGCATAAAATCATCATTATGGGTCAGCTTTTATTACTCTTTTATTTATTTACATGTCTCAGTATTTATTACCAAGTTTTGCATGTTTTATTCTAATAGAAGAAAATGAATTCAAACTCCACCATTGCCTTTGAGTTTTATAACATTCAAATCCCTCCTGGAATTATTTTGTGACATTAGAAATGCGGGAAGTGGAGAACACCCTTTCTGCCTGGTGAGTTTATTTTGAAAACCACGTAAGATAATATATGTGAAAACACTCCGACCTGCAGCCAAGAAGTTTAAATGTTCCTAACACGCCCTGCTGTCTCGTGTAACAGATCTTTGGCATGCAAGCCATTCTGCCTAGCAATTTTCCTTGTGTCTCTTTTTGATATCTGCTTACCCATCAGGCTTCGGGTTCCCCCTTCCCTATCAAAGTTTTCTATGGCACCTGAGAACCACACACCCACCCGCCCCCCCCCCCCAATGTTCCCTCGACACAGGTAGCTAACAAGAGTATCACTGTCATCCCACTTTTTTGTCATGGTCTGTTTTGTTGGGGGCTTTTATTGTTGTTGTTATTAGCTGACTTGACAAGATGGTTCTTCCAAAGGAAGGCTTTATTCATTGTTCCGGTATTCCCAAGCCTAGCCCAGCATTTGGATTACTTATTTAATGAGTGAAGCAGGACAGGATGGGACAGGATGGGACAGGGTGGGATAAGAGGGGCTTATGGACTGAACTGAATCTTCCACAAACAGTTGGATCTCAGGAAAAGATTTTAGAAAACTAGCAAAATATTCATTTCCACTTTACAAGTAGAAATTTGTCTCTCACTTTTCTGCCAAAATTACCAAAACTGATTTTTCCTAGACTGAATTTTTCAACACTACTTCAAAATTATTTCTATTGTTTGGCTCAGTAGCTCAACACAGATTGAGGCAAATTCCCCTTTGTATCTCTAATGACCTTCTTTCAAATATCTTCACAGTGCAGGTGATTTTTGAAAGTTTATTATTACACATGAGAAAAAAATAGGAAGAAGACCACCTGAAGTGACTTAGTGTTTTATATAAATTATGTCTCCTTAGCTGGAAGTTCACACAGATGCACCTCACAGGTGAAAATATCAATGGTGATTAAAGTTCTTATTTGTATGTGTCATTGTGAAGGCGAGTGAAAAATTCTGGAAGATATGTTACTTTTCACAAAGCATTCATGGTTATAGTTGGAACTGTTGAATTTGGTTCACCTCATTTTCTGAGGACTAAACCAGAGTGAAAATAGGAGAGGAGGGCACAGAAGCGTTATAGATGATAGATGACTCAACATTAAGGAACCATAGTCATACTTAGTAATAACCATATTAGTCTCTCAGTGTTTGTTTGCGATGGAAAAAAATAATGTTTTTGAAGTACACTCTGTTTGTATTATAACAGCTATCTCTCATCCTTTTAGGGTTTTTCCCCTAACTTTACAGTGATCTTTTTCGGGGATCGGACTACTACAGTGACTTTTAATCAGTAATGTCTTCGACATTACATCTACCATAAAAAGAAGGCTGAAATACAATAACATGAATTGCAAAAAAGAAAACTAATGGACCAGTTCATGGATAGTAATGCATTCTTTCCTTTCCTTTTACCTTTCGTCGACTTTGCAAAATGAACAGTGCTTCTGGGTCAAGTGAAGTTTCGCATGCAAGGTTTGTCAAGTTTCATTCCCATTTAAACCTTCATTAAACCCCCAAAGTTAGCTATGCTCTTCTAGATACCAGTGGTTTATGCTTTAATAAGTAAGGGTAGCAATACTGCTTAGTGACCCACACATGTTTTTGCAGGAATATAGGGATAATGATGTTGCCCCTTACTTTCAGAGATACGGAGTTCACTGTCAATTATCTAGGAGTGATTGTCCATTTTGCTCATTATTTCTAACCTTTACTTCCTCTTTTTCCCCTGTCCTAATATTTTTGGACTTTGCATTGTGCCAGCAGAGAATGAAGAGGGAAAATGATGAAATACAGAATACAAATGAATATTGTGTTGTCATTTCTACTTTTTAAAAAATAATTACATCAATTTTTGATCACTTGGCTTGTCTTTGTGGACTGATCCTTGCATTGCCACCAAAAGAAATAGCTGAGTAAATTAACAGGATGGAGGTTCCAAAGGAAACAATTAAACATACCTAGTAGGAGAAACATAATAGTTTTAGCACATCAATTATTTATATTATTTATATGAAACTGGATTTTTAATAATTACGAATTAGATATGTATCGATTAAAATCATTCCCTACAGAGTGTCTTTGTGAAATCATTTATTACATTACTATATTAAGTTAGAATCAATTAAATTTATATATTCCATAATTATGACATGTTCCTAGTTCATATTTGAATTCATCTCCAATTATTTTCAATTTATGATGTTATTTTCTTCCCAATGCAATTTAGGCATATTAACTATTCAGTGACTATCCTTTATCCGTGTACAGCATAAAGACAATTCCTTTTTCTCTCCTACATCAAAACAAACTGCACACTGAGGCAAAGCCAAATTTCCAAAAAAATGTTCTATCAAAGAAAAGTCTTACGCGATCACTATGTTGTATGCCTGAAACTAATGTAACACTGTGCATCTATTATACTCAAAAAATAATGAAAAAAAGGTCATATGCATTTCAATATCACAGAGCAGTAGAATGTGGTCCTGACATCTCTGTGAAACCATGCTTCCCACTCTTCCCCGATCTTCTACATTCTGTACTCTGTAGACCACTTTCTTCACTGACTCACAAATACACCATGAAGTTTTAAAACCCATTTTCTGACATAGTTTTCATCATCAGTAACATATTTGCTTTAGTTCTGTGTCTTTCTTCCAAAAGTACATATATTGTGAAGGCAGATAGACATGGTTGCCTGTAATAGTCATCGTGATAAAAAATTGATAGCAACAGAAAGTAAACACCAATAGTAATTACAGTATAGAGAGGGTTTTGTACATTATCTCATTTAGTTCCTCACAACAACCCTTTCAGGAAGTCCTTATTACTATTATACAGATTTACTTCCAAAGAAATTAAGGCCTAGTGGTTGACAGACTTGCCCAAGGTCACAAATCTGGTAAGTGAAGGATGTTGGGATCTTTTTTTTAAATTTTTTTTTAATGTTTATTGATTTTGAGAGAGAGAGAGAGAGAGAGAGAGAGAGAGAGAGAGAGACAGGGCATGAGTACTTGAGGGACGGAGAGAGAGGGAGACATGGAATCTGAAGCAAGTTCCAGGCTCTGAGTGGTCTGTGCAGAGCCTGACACGGGGCTGAACTCACAGACTGCAAGATCAAGACCTGAACCGAAGTGGGATGCTTAATCAACTGAGCCACTCAGGCACCTCAGGATTTCGGGATCTTAACCCAAACAGCCTAATGCAGTGTTTCTCTTTGAACCAGAAATCTGTGCACTTACTTGTGACTTTATGGAAGTAATATAGCCTCTCTGATCCTTTATTTCTTCCTTTTTAAACATGAATCTGTATTTGTTTGTGTGCATTTTTCATAGCAGCCATTCTCCAAGGAACACTAGAAAATGCTATATTAGAAAACAAGATTTGTGGGCTCGGTAATTTCAATGTATCAGTGTTTCTCTACTTCCAAGTGCTCTAGACAGAGCTAGAAAAGGGCACACACACAAATATCTATATCTGATTCCATATCTAGAAATTCTATTACAGCCTACAGGTTTGTGCAGATCCCTTCAATATGTATCACACACTGGACTTTATTCTAGTTCTCTCCCTCTCCATATTTGTAACTCTTTTCTCCAATGTTCGTGAACTCCAGTTTAACTGTATGTCAGCCTATTATTAGTTTGTGAAGACTGATGTCTAATTAAATTTTATTCAAATAGCAATGAGATTACTATCTGTTTTGACCTGGTATGATTAGCATCACATTTGGGGAAAGGTACTCATTTAGACTCCTTTTGAATATTTACTGCTGAATTTTAGATTTGTGCTAGGTTTTGGTCAACATGACCACATGACAATTTCATTCTTATTAGATTTAAATTCAAGTTGGAAATGCAAGAATAATATACACAAAGCAAGAAACGAGTGCATGTTAAATGTTTGAGCTTAGTCTGGAATTTTTCTTGGGGAGTGGAAGAAGAGATTCAGCATTTCAGTCAAATGTATTTTCCACTTTTTTTGTTTGTTTTATTTAAATTCCTGTTAGTTAACAAACACTGCAATATTAGTTTCAGATATACAATTTGGGGATTCAAATGTTGTTGTTTTATTTTTCCAATATGTCTTTAAAGACATTATGCCTAATCCTCATGCTTAATTAGCATCAGATAAATATCTAGTAGGTTTATTAGACCTAGAGTCTACATATTGATTTTTTTTTTACATATTGCATCTTAGAATCACCATAGAGCACATGTGTGTGATCCATGTTTGAAATATGATGAGCAAATATCAATTAGGCCCATCAGGTAGACAAGAACCATTCTCATGTCTATGCACCTCTGTTAACTGTGCGACCCTAGGCTTTTCAAATTCAGGCTGGTTCTAAAGGGTCTTAAATGTAGACATTATTAAATGTACACAACCTCAGAAATATCCCAAACTTAACTAATGAGATTTAACAAATGCTTTCAGAATATAGGACTGGGCACATAAGGAGAGGTGATTTATAGCTGGAAAGGCAAAGGTCTATCTTTATATCTGGAGGTGCCTGGCTTTTTGACTCTTGTCTAAGATAAAGGGAATAGGTTTTATGATGTGCTGGGTAAAGCCCAAAATTTTCCTAGTGATCTTGTCCTACACAAGATTAGCTTCTTTATTGAGAGCTCAACTGGTTCAAACAGTTTGACGCGCCTGGCTTGACCATGTGAGGAACTACCTAAAGTTTTTTTCCAGGGTGCTCCCTGGAAGCTACGATTCCTCATACAAACTTGGCAGTTTAGCCAGAGACTCTTAAATTCAAATGCACAAAGACTGTCTCTGAGACCTCTGATGATTACCTGAATTCTACTTCTATTGGTGTTCTGTATGTTTTACATTGAAATGAAATCTACACATAAATATACTCTATGGGTCTGCTAGGTTTTTAAATATCCAAAGGGGGGAGTACAATACAGCACCACAGTTGACTACTCCAAATATTGGAATATTATTTTGGGCAACCCTACTATGGATTGAAGGTGTGAAAAAGTTGGTAAGCAACTTTAACCTGGTTGAACGAAACTCCAAAAAGTAAGACCCTATATTGGATAGGTAATTCAGAACAAACCAAACATATGGCTCTATTCTTCTCTGAAGTTATAGGTCTTGCAAGATTCAAAGATCCATTCTGATCCATCTGAAGGAAAATCTGGTATAATCTTCATTCTATGTTTTAATTGGGAAAAGTTATATGGTCCCCATGATGCCTGATGCTTCCTCTGTATCCTGAAGGAAAATTCACCCCTGTAGGGAATATTGGTTTCAAAACTGATTTTGGTAAATGGAATAATAATGTTGTCTCTGGATTTTCACTTATTTGTTGCTTCTCACAAATGTGCTAATTGTAGTAGATCCAGGAACGTTCTTAAAAAGCAGATGGTTCAGAGTTCAAATTCCACCTATAACAGTAGCTAAATGATTTTTTGTTACTATAGTCCTTATCTACAAAATGAGAATAATAACACTATTTCCCTCATGGAATTTTGTGCATTAATGAGACAATGTATGGAAGGCATTAATACAGTGCTGGCTTATAGGTGTCAATAATTGTGGGCTTACTCAATTTTTCTAGTCACGTGCTTAGACAATCTAAATCTTCCCCACGAAGTTTGGCTAAACAGATATAATTTAGCATTAAGTTAATGTTAAGAATACCTAGTCCATGTGCTCAGACTATTTAGTCCATAAGTCATAGTTAATGGGCTAAATTTAATACATGTAGCACCATCAAATTCCAGGTAGGTCTAAAATGACTGATGCTTGCATTAAAAATCCGTAGGATGCAGGCCAGCTATGTGTGTTGTCTTAGAAAATGCCCTTATGACCATCCAGCTTCCTCTTTTTTTTTAATTTTTTTTTAGAAGGCATTATCCAGTAAAATATAGTGTTCCTCATCCATGCAGACATCACTGACTGCTCTTTCTGAATGGTAGTGTTTGTGTATATACTCTTTGCAGTATTTGAGCTAAAATTATTGTAATTCAAATTTCATAAGGATTCTTTTCTGCTTAGGTGAACACTTGAGTAATGGATTGTATTTTATATGTTATCATTCCCATATCTTTTGAAGATTTCTGGGGATAGGAGATAAAAATAAAACTACCTATAGAATTAACAAATATAGAGGTTCTAATCTGAAATGTTCACTAAGTTTCCATTTGACTTTGAAATCAGACATTGGCACTCTACAAATACTCAGTTGATATAACAAAATAAATAAAATGATACCATTTGCTTTAGAGTTAGAAAACATATATACATGGCAAAATATTTAAATACAACTGACCTGTGTTATTCCTTTTAAAATAATTCTTTAGGTTTAAAAAAAGGAGGGCATTCTACATGATTATTAGCTTCAGAGCCATTTAAAGTACTTGAAAATAATTGCATTATTTGAGAATAGGACATAAAAAAGGACTGTCAGGACTTGGTGAAATTTTTTTAATGACTCAAGTGATTTATAAAACATCCTATCCACTGAAAGCTCAGAGCTGTTTGGTAAGAATGATATTTTAAATTGAAAATTAGATATTTCTCAGGTGATTTTGCCCTTTTGAAAGAAATAGTGAGTTGAAGAAAATCTACCTCCCTTTCAATATTAAATTAAATGTCACCAAAGTCACTAGTACCTTTAGTTTCTTTTCAGAAAATCAAAGTAATTGGAATTGCAAAAACTCTGTAAACTTTAAAAATCAATAAATAAATACTTGAATTTATGTGTGAGATATACAATTTAAGAGAAAAATGACCATCACAAAAATGTAGTTGGGTAGGCATATATTAAAATGAATTGCTAATTTTTTTGCCCTAAGTGGAATAAACACTTAGTTTAATTTCCTTTATAGTCTATAATTATGGTAAAGCTTTATGAAAAGTGAGGTAGGCAGTATTCTACATGGTTGCCACGATTCCCACCCTACTGGCGAATGCATCCTGTATAATCCCTTCCTGTTAAATATGGGCAGAGCAGTAATTATGATAAAATATGACTCTTCTGATTTTGTCCCTAATCATTTGCTCACAGGACATGCCCTCTTTTTACTCTCTTACTTCTCTTCTTTAAAATATGGACATTGTAGTGAGCCATTCTTGACTAAGACTGCTGACTAAATGAAGGATTAATATAGGACAATTTTCATTCCCTTCAATATCTTACAATCTGTTGGACCAATAAAATTAAGAACAAAACAAACAACTCAAGTCAGCATGTAATCAAAGTTGTGTACACATGAATGACAGAACATCAACAATAAGTCATCAGAAAGGTATTATTAGGTCCATAATACACATACACTAAAGCATCCAAATGAATTGTGTATATTTTAGAAAAATTTAATTAGGAAGACCAAAGCAATGAGTTGTTTAGTTAACCTCAGTTTACCAGACAATTCAATTAGTAGAACATTTTAATTAATTATGGGTTTGTAACAGTATATTTATTTCTTCCACATGCTCAAAGGCATTAGTTGACCAATGTCTCACAATCAGTCAATTCATTTCAATTCAGAGTCATTTATTAGGTAGCTACTCAATGTAGGATTATACTAGAATAAATAAAGAATCATCCCCGTCTACACGAAGTCTATATAGTAGATCCCTGTAGGGAATATTTTCTTCAAAATTGATTTTGGTAAATGGAATAATAATGTTATCTCTGGATTTTCACTTAAGAAGATGAATTTAACATACTGTGGCAAAAGCTCCTATAAAAGAGAATAGAGAAAGGACATTTGACTCAGGCAAAGCGGTCAAGTAGAAATCTTGGAGATGACATCTGACAATTGAGGCAGAAAATAAAGCAGAAGCAAAAGACATTCCAGTGAGATAAAAATGCATCAGCAAACAGGAAATATGATGGAATCTTCGGGAAAACATATGTAGTTTAGGCCTATTTAGATTCTAATATAAGGCAGAAGTTGCCAAAGATAAGATAGGAAGATAAAGACCAGATATTGAATGGCTTTGTCACATGAGGAGGTGAGATTTCTATGCTGCAGTCAATGGGAATCTTGGGAAGCACATAAAAGGCGAATGCGGTGTATGTGGGGGGGGAGTAGTAACAATCTTCCTTAACTATGGTCTTGTTTACACTTTATATTAACAAATGTGATAGCAGTCTACAGCTTTAATTTGACACTGAAAGGTAGTTTTGGTAACCCATAGGCCTTGTGATAAGGATGAGAATCCATAGGCACTATATTAGAAGAAATTCTGAGAATTTAGGCTATGCTATTTAAATGCATATTCATGATCATAAAAATGAAATTAATAGCAACAGTGAAAATACACATAATTACTAAATGATGAGTTAGTTTAATCTTGCAAATCTAGAAGATTTATGCTATAAAACGTTCATATAGTATATAAAGCATCCACAAGAGCAGTTCCTTCCCATAACTGTGAATGTTCCAGCAAATGCATGTTACGAGCTGTCCTAGATTATACAAAGAACCAGAAGGACAAATCCAGGATGAAGGGCAGAGCGGCTTCAAACTTAATACACTACTCTGTATAGTGAATCATGCACTTTCGCAGAACCTGCTAATTCTGTGGGAGCTTATGTTATGCTAGCTTATGTAATTGATCATGCATAAAAGACAAAAATACTGATGGTTCAGCACTCCACAGATCTGTGGGCATTGTATCCTTCTGGATAATTGCATGAGCAAAGAAAAAAAGGACATAGCTAAGACATAGCTTCCTTCTCAGTCTCTCCTTAAACATCAAAAAAAAAAAGCACAAAAGAATTTCAATCTTTCGATAAATAATACGGAAGCTAGAACTAAAGGCCAGAATTTCTCAAGTTTATTTGTATACATTAATCTTATAACTGGAATTACACATTAAGACAAACACATTATTAAATTGTTGCATTTAAAAAATTGCAAACTGATTCCATTTAAGTCCTTAAATATTCAGCTCCAATAAAAACATCCAACTACACACACACAAGATCTGGAACTTATTCTATGTATTTTTATTGTGATTTGGATTCAATTGCTTCTGACATCTAATGGGAATGTACATGCCCCTAAAGTATACTAAGCCTAGTGTTTGGAAATAAAGTGTTGATAAATGCCATATCTGTTTATTTTTATACATACAGTGTTTGTATAATGCACTCACATTTAAGGAGTTAAAAATATTTATAAGTAGAGACAGAAATCTGAAATTTTTGATATGCATAAACAGGTATATTAAAAAGTATGGAATTGTAGATGAAATATATGTAACTAAAAATAATTTACAGATTTTTAGAAAACAGATATAAACGATCCTGAGACTCAGCAGAATTAGGGATGTCAAAAGGAATCATCAATACATAAAATCACATCAAATTTACAGAAATTTGAGAGTCATCATCTATCACAACAATCATTTTTAAGGCAATAACAAAACCTAAGGGCAGAGTAGGCATTTCATGTCTCGGTTAGAATTTCACATTGCAGAGAACCCAATGATCCACTTAAACAATTTGATTCCCAAAAATATTAGTCATAATAGTTAATCAACATGGCTCCATTACTAAACAAACACTGCGCTTACCAGTGTGAGTATGCAATCTATATATTTTTTTTTTCCAGGGGTTGTATTTAGTGGGTCATTTACGCTAGCTATTCTGACAAAAGAAATTCAAGAAACCTGAGATTTATATTTAGCACTGAGCCATCAGTTGTTTTATGGAGGTAGACACATAAAACTAGTTATTCTGAAAGCGCAGGTCCATGAAGTCTCTTTTCCAAATTTATGTTTGTAAAGTGTCTTCACGTACTGCAAACTAGTCTCATCGTACATACGTTTAGGTACTCCAAAAGATTCTCTGCAATAGTGTCAGGATTCAGATAGGTATATATTTAGCAAAATCTTTGTAAATTTACATTGAATTATTCAGTAGGATTTAAAATTTTAAAGTACCATTACCACTGTATTTTTAAGTAAGATTTTTTTCTTAGATTAATGAATTGTTTTGGGGGGGCTGTTTGTTTTGTTGTTGTTGTCGTTGTTGTTGTTGTTTTGCTTTTTTTGTGATGGACTAGTTTCTTGTTTCGGATAAGATCCTAAGAGGATCTGTACTCACAAGAATGTTCAAAACTCCAAGGAAACAAAATGAAACCGAAACAAAACTTCCAACCCTCATTCCATTTGCAGCCATCAGTGATCAGTGACGATTGATACCAAGAATTTTCTTGCCTTGAGGCCTTCATATAAATGATTTCACCTGGTTAACACTGCAGTCTAATCACACAGGCCTTAATTTAGCCATTTCTTCCAAAATGAGAACCAACGTTAATGTCACATGTGCTACATCCTATACTGTAACTTTCCAGCAATTACTATTCTTTTGTAATTTTGTAATATTATTTAATGTCTTTCTTCCCATTATCTGTAAGATCCATGAAGGCAGTAATCTGGCCAATTTGCTCTTCATTGATTGTCTCAGAGTAAACCGTAAGTTTAGTAAATAGTAATCTACTAAATAGCTATTTGTTATATGAATAAATAAAAGAAATGTGGAAATCCTTCCACATAAAATAAAGTAAATGTACTTAATACAATGGGAACAAAAAACATAATTTGTATTCAAGCCTCCTATCTTATTAAAAATTCCCTATTTGTCTTTGTGCCCATATAACTATATCATATGTAGTAAGGTTTCATTGGGTAAAATTCATGCTGTGAGAAGGTATTGGGATGGAGAGGTTGGAAGATAAGGTCAGAGATGATTTTTCAAAGTCTGTGTAATAGAGAGAGTCAAGGTTAGCACTGAGATTTTGATCCATGGGCATGTTTTCCATCAACAGAAACAAAAATCCACAGGATTAGGAAAAGACTAAGGAATGTTTTTGAATTTTTTTTAATGTTTATTTATTTTGAGAGAGAGAGAGACAGGCAGAGTGAGAGCAGGTGAGGGGCAGAGCGAGAGGGAGACACAGAATCCAAAAAGGCTCCAGGCTCTGAGCTGTCAGCACAGAGCCCCACACGGGGTTCGAACTCACAAACCCTGAGATCATGACCTGAGCCAAAGTCAGATGCCCAGCCAACTGAGCCACCCAGGCACACCGGAATGTTTCAAAACGAGTTTTCAATTTAGATTGCTTGGAGAAGATTGTGTCAGGTTTGTAGGGCATCCTGTGAAAAAATTCTAACATATAATGGGAAATGTGAAACCATAATTCATGGAATGAAAGAGTGAAAGAGGGAGGGAGGGAAGGAGGAGAGAGAGGGCTGATTTGGTCAAAAGCACAATAGTAGCATATATTCCTGTTGTGTTAGAATCATTCTCCCTGGTTACAAGAGCAGAAAGCTGCAGAGTGACTCTTTTCTTTGGCAAAATCCCTGGGAGGTTGAATGGCTGGGCAGTTTCAGAATAACAGAAAGTAATTCTGGTTTATCAAAATCACATAAAACTGAAAATCCTAGTGGGGGTGGCAAACTTCTTGTGATGTGTCACCTGTATCTACACCATAAAAACACATCAAGTCAGAAGTTAAAAACGAAATTGAGCAGTTGAGATACGGATCAAGAAACTCTACTAAATAAGTGCCTTTTGTAAATACTGAAATTATAAAAATGGAGAAAATGAATAAAATAAAAGCAGTGAGCATGAAGGCTTTAATAAACTCTAGTTTGATTTGGCATGTCATAAATGTCAAAAGGGGCACCAGCCAAAGACATTTTATTACTAAGGCCCTACAGCTCAAATCAAATCTGCTAACTATTGGCCTTTGAATAAGAGTAAAGAGAGGAAAGAAGCATAAATACAATCCCAGCTATCCCAGAGTCATAGAATATTGCACAAAAGCTTCCCTTACCTATTATTCTGCAAGTGGAAATATGGGAACAGGAAAGGTCTTTGTTATTTTTCCGTGCTCTGAAGAAAGCCACTGTCTGCAATATGTTCTAGCTTGTTGTTTGTATATATCGTTTCATACCTATGGGGTGTAAAGACTATATAATCTGGAATGGCTAAAGTGGGCATTCCTCTTTCTGTATGGTAAGAACATGTTGCTGTTTGTTAAGCCTCCCAAGTTAATGAATTGACCTGAGTTAATGCCATTTAATGTGATTTCACTTCTGGACTTGGTAATAAAAAAAATGGAGAAATGAAGGGTTCCGATAAATTGCCATATAAGTGTGGCACAGTTTTTATCTCTACTTTCTCTTATAGTGCCTGTGAGTGAAAACAGAGGAAACAATGGAGTGGGTATGTCTCAAGAACAAGATGGCCTCCTTTAGAATTCGGTGCAAGACTCTGCACAATACCAAATGCACTTCTAGCAAATGAGTATTTGACATGAAGAGTAAAAGACAGGGTGAATCACAGTCACCTTCAGCTTCTCTATGTTTTTAGCCATTCCAATAGAACACAAGTTACTTTTAGCCTATAGCTATATTCTGCTAAATCATTAGAGAAATATCTTTTTCTTCCTGTTTTTCACATTACTTTCTCCAAAAAGTATTATGTCCATTTAATTGATCAACCTTTACCTAATTATTGCTAAGAATGATAGCATTGTTTCAGACCAGACACAGATTGAGTACTACCATGATTAAAATAATAGAAAAGACTTACAATTTTCTGAACATGGTATTTTGCTGCTTTCCAGATATGCAATATTTATGCATGTTAAGCTTATACTAAAAAAAAAAGCAAAATGTATCTTTGTTTCTCCAAAATTGCATTTTTAAGTGTTTCCATTCACTGAATAAATTATCTAACAATGTTAATTCATCTTCCTCCCCACTATTACAATGGATGAACTCCCATCTTCCTTAAATTATGTGATAGACTTCATTTCACTGGAAATGTCTGAGCCACATATCCAAATGTTTGTAACTATCCTGTTTGAAATTTTGCCATAGAATGTGAAATGGTTATTGCCTAGCTTGAAATGTACTATGTAAGAACTAGAACTTCCTTATGGAAAGTATATGGCCAAAGTTGGTAATCTTAAAATAATATAAGGAGGCAGACTGTTTTTTGACAAAGAAATATTCATTATCCCCTCCAATCTTTACAATAGTACTATAATATTTTGGGAAGCAACATCGGATTCAATTAACAATATTGATTTTCCTAGATTCCTTTGAAACTTATGGAAATCTATCTAGAAAGTGCAAGCGTTTTAGTAGCCCAGGATCTATAAAAAGAGTTTGACAATTAAGCGGATTGATATTTGAAATAAAACTTGACTTTGCTAAATTTTTTTCCTTGTTTTCTTACTATTTAATATAAAAATGAAAAGAATTGTCCCTCTAATTTGAATTGTCCTTCTATCTAAAATGAAAACTTTTCAAAGAGATTTTTTTTGGTAATACCTGAAAACAACAACTTAATATATTTTATCCTTTTGCAGAAATTCTGTAAAAAAATGTGGCATATTAAAATGTGATTGTGACAGTTTCATGATTTAAAAAAATAATTAATTCTATTTATATATCTTTATATAAATTCTCTCTCTCTCTCTCCCCCCCGTGTGTGTGTGTGTGTGTGTGTGTGTGTCTTTCCTGTTCTGCAAGTATATTTGTCCATTTCTTTTTTAAGAGAAATTTATTTTTTTAGAGAGAGAGTGAGCAAATGAGGGAGGGGCAGAGAGAGAGAGGGAGACACAGTATCAGAAGCAGGCTCCAGGCTCTGAGCTGTCAACACAGAGCCCGAAACGGGGCTCAAACTCACAGACTGCGAGATTGTGACCTGAGCTGAAGTCAGATGCTTAACCAACTGAGCCGCTCAGGCACCCCATATTTGTCCATTTCTATAATAAGACTGCATTGTTTTCTTTTCAATGACTTTATATTTTAATATGTGGTAAATCTTATACTCTGACTAGTCTATTTGTTTTAACACTTTTAATGGCTATTCTGTAAACTCTGATTTATTTTTTGTATGAAAAAATTAGGATATTTTATTTAATTATGGTATATTTAATTTGATTGCAGTTATACTAAATTTACATTTAAAAAAAATAAATGCTATATCCTATCCATTCAATAAGAAATGTCTTCATTCCATTAGTTCAGATAACTTAATATTCTATGGTAAGATTATGTTTTATCACTTAGCTGTGGTGACCTTAAATTAAATTTGTTACTACGAATTTAATATATTGTGTTGACATAATTTTTTTTAAACTGAGTTGAATCCTCAGCAGCTTTTTTTTTTTTAAGTTTATTTAATTTTGAGACAGAGAGAGACAGAGCATGAACGGGGGAGGGGCAGAGAGAGAGAGAGACACAGAATCGGAATCAGGCTTCAGTCTCCAGGCTCTGAGCCATCAGCCCAGAGCCCAAAGCGGGGCTGGAAATGGACCGGGAGATCGTGACCTGAGCTGAAGTCGGACGTTTAACCGACTGAGCCACCCAGGCGCCCCTGTGTTGACATTATTAATAGAATTCTTTATCCTATCTTCATGGGTAGAGGATTTTAAATAAATCTTACTTCTTTTTTTAAGGTTTTTTTTTTTTTTATGTTTATGTATTTTTTAGAGAGAGAGCATCTCTTTTATGTGATAGACTTTGTTTCACTGGAAATGTCTGAATCACATGTACAAATGTCTGTAACTATCCTGTTTGAGAGAGAGGGAGAGAGAATCCGAAGTAGGCTTCAGGCTCTGAGCTGTCAGCACAGAGCCTGATGGGGAGCTCAAACTCATAAACTGTGAGAACATGACTTGAGCCAAAGTAGGATGCTTAACCCACTGAGACACCCAGGTGCTCCAATTCTTACTTACTTTTTAATCTTATCTAGTACACAACTTGCTAAAATCTCTTATTATTAATTCATAGAGTCAGAAGAATGAGTTTCTATTTAGGATCGACTTCCAGACTTGAAATACATTGTTGTTATTGCTATTAATATTAATATCATTATTATTATTATAATTTTGCCTTCATAAGAACCTCCCCAAAATGTTGAGTCTAACCGCTGTGAATCCTTAAAATCAACCAACTATATTCTCTTTCCTAACAAGGCCTTGCACTGAAGAGAAATTTCTGGTAAGGGAATAAATACTAATCAGGATAAAGATGATAGGAATGGAGAAGTTTTAAGGTCCAAATAAAAGAGGAAAAAAGGAAGGAAGAAAAGTAGGAGAAGGATACATAACCAAGAAACCTTAGAAAGAAAAGAAAATTGCCATATATATGAAAAACACAAAAGAGGAAGCTTTGAAAAGAAAAATGAGGAGGAACAGAAGCCGGAGGAGGAAATGAAGGAGGAAGGAGGTAGCTATTCTGAATTTGTGCAACCTTCATAAGTTTGGGAAAACTACTTTCACATAATAAATAAATAAATAAATAAATAAATACATACATACATACATAAATAAATAAATACACACACACACACATATGATGTCAGATAACATAAAAATACTGCAGAAAGAAAGGAACAGAAGAGCTTCCCAACAGACAATGAAAGCACATCAGAAAGACAAATGCACGTAACATATTAAAACCATTACCTACCATTTCACCACAATTAATGGTACTTAATAAAATGATACAAGATAGGAAAAAATAACAGGTATGTAAGTGAAACATATTTAGGGCATTCCCACAAAGTCATGTAAATTGAATAAGAATTACATATTTTTTTCCCAAACAGAAATGAAGAGTAATGAGTAATACAAAAATGAATAAATATATCAGATAATCCCTTAAATGAAAAGCTAATGAAAGAGCAACAGTTTATTTTCCCCAAAGAGCACCAGTTTATGAATCAAAATATTGTAGCATGGATGGGGTCCTGGAGCAAAAAGGACATTAGATAAAACCTAAGGGATTCTGAACAGACTATGTATTTTTGTTAATAATATATCAACATTAGTTCATTAATTGTCATAAATATGCCACACTAATATGTGAATGATAGTAGAAATTATACTCGGGGAGGTGGGGAAGTTTATGGACAGCCTTTACTATCTTCTCGTTTTTTTTCTGTAAATCTAAAACTTATCTAAAAAATAAACTTTATTCATAAAAAAAACAACTGTATCACTGAAAATCCTATAGTACTAAAAAGTATATTACAAGTACCTAAAGAAACGAAACTGATGAGTGTTCCAGTTCAGTTACTAACATTAAAAGGAAAATTCCTTGAAATTTTCAAAAGGCTACTATGGGGTTTTCTGTTAACATTTCCAAACTGATCTTTCTTTTTTTTTTTTATTACTTCTTATAAGTAAAATTTAGAAAACTTACTATTACTGCAACCATGATTTACTTTCTGTTAATAGGTATCTCCTAGTAGACCCAATGGAAATTTCCTACATAGCCAATAATTTAACATATCCATAAGGAATAATCCCAAATATTATGTGAAGTGTTTTCGACACCTAGTATAACAAGGAAATGAACACTTATGGCCTTTAATCATCTCTTTCACTCTATAATTTTAGGCTCTAGGTATGTACTTAATATTCCCCAACATGTTTTGTGGTCTGGAGACAGAATAAAGGAGTATAATGCCTGTTTTCCTTTCATCCAATGAACTTTATAATGAAAAAGCATAGAAACCTCCATAATAAATTGCAAATCAGTTTCATTGAACCTAACATATTGATGAACTTACATAACAACATTATTAAACACACTAATAAAATTTGTATGTAAACATTTATTTGAGACTTTTTCCTTGACCTCTCTGGAAAATAATGATCTCATCTGAGTAGCTAATAGACTTCCTTTTGTTATATAAACCTATATATATATATTTTTTTTTTCATCTTAACTTTTATACCAGCAAGCTCAGAATAAATCTTTTACCTCAGTTTCTTAGGCTGTCCTCCAGGCTTCTTTTTTATAAAGTTGTTTTTTAAGTTTATCTTGGCTCAAGCAATTTTTAGAAATAGATAAGTTAGAAATAAATATACAAGCAAAATGCATAAAGAATTATCAAACAGCAGGATTACTAGATAAACCCTGTATTACACTCACTTCTGGTTCTGGCATAACACTTCAGGTCAGACAAAGTTATCTGCGCTTAGGAAAATGTCCAAATAAGTACAGAAACAGGTCTCCTGTTCTCTTGAAATTTCCTGTTGCCACTGGAAAGCATGCAATGAGAGATTTCAGTATTAAAATGACCTAACACTGGATCCAATAGTTTAAATAGGACTTCTAGAAGCAAACTGCCCAGGCTATTGCCCACAATTTTGATATGATTCCTTTCCTTCCTTCCTTCCTTCCTTCCTTCCTCCCTCCCTCCCTCCCTCCCTCCCTCCCTCTCTTTCTTTCTTTCTTTCTTTCTTTCTTTCTTTCTTTCTTTCTTCTTCTTTTCACTTCCTGGGTATGTTTATACATGCCAAAATGAAAGCAATACAACTACAAGGGCACAGCGATGCTACATGTTCCTATCTAACAGAGCTTGCTGAGGTTTACAGCCAGACTGATGTTCCAGCCGATGTGTACTCCAAAGTAAAACTGGCTAATGATGACCATGAACAGGTCCAGGACTCGAAGTTTTTACTTCTTTTATCATCACTCCTGATTTTATAAATAATGAAGCCCATCAACCCCATTCCTATCCAAATCTCCTGGTAAATTTGGGTATAATAGGACTTCCTGAAGACCCAAACATTTTTAACAAAGCTTTGAAGCATCTCAGCACAGGACCTCCGGCTCAGGACGCCCCATCTAGTCAGCCAACAACTAGGAAAACGTCATTGAGTGACATGATTCCTCTTGAGGATGTAAAATTGCAATGTCTTATTTAGCTTCATTGTCTTAGCCAGTATCTAAGAAAACGTCCACAAATCTTTCTGAATCCTCACAACAAATACAACAACTGATTATTCTGTCTTAAATGTTATTTTTATTTCCATAACCTAATTGACTCTTTTATTAGTCAACTTTATTTGACAGTTCAAGGTTTATTAGAATTTGTAGAAACCTGGAATGTTCCTGAAAAAAAAAAAAGCCTACCCATCCAGATGTAATCTTACTCAGACTTTTACAAAAGTTTAAATGTTTTTCCATCAAATTGGTGATAGAGTTATGAAACTTTTTAAGTTGAATTTATATAATCTCAAAGAAAAAAGCTTATTCTGAACACTGTTTTATCCCAAAATTAAAGTCAGAAATGTCCTACTCAAAATCATCTCATCTTAGAAGAATTGAAGTCTAAATGCCTTAAAAGACAGGCAGGGTACATCTCTATATGAATGTTTCTATATTTCTTTGTGTCAAGTATCGCTGAGTGAATCCATTCATTCTGAAAGATCTAGCCAAATGAGTTCCACCAAATCAATATGCTGGTAGTAATCCCTAAGTTTCCAAAGATTTCTCAGAACATCTGGTAGAGTAGAAAGCACGTATATGCCAATTTCAATTCATGTACCTCCTGGATTAATATCTAAATCTGGGAACTGGTAAATACCTAATCCTTAAATTTAACTGTGTAAAGTCTTTAATGATTAGGGCTTAGCAAACCATTTAACAACAGTTACCCTGAAAATACAAAGGGAAGAAAAAAAATGAAGAACATTTCCAAAATTCTAAGACCAGTGTCTATTCTTTTCGGAATCCATTTAGACAAAATAATGAATGAATTCAAATGTATCTATATCACCTTTCCCACTTTGTAGAGAAAGAATCCTTTGTGTGAACTTAAAGCCTGCTTATCTTGGATGCTTGATAGTTTTAGCATATCCATTACACAATTAAAGATAAGATACAAGATAAAATGTCTTTAGGACTGATAGCACTTTGAAATAAATTTACTTGAAAGCACTATGCAATATTTTATGAAAACCAATGGGTGGAAAAGTATTCAAGAAACCTGGAGACTGAATATTTCACCCTTGAAATGTGGAGAAGGGGGCAAAGAAACAAGAGACAGGGTTGTTGACTTCAATTTGTTGATAGCTTACAAGTTCAGCTAAACTTAGTTTTCTTCTTTTTGATATTTTTTTATTTACGATCCTGTGATCTGTCCTGTAAAAGGGGGAGTTTTACGTTTCATGTATATGATTATGGAAAATGTCTAAAAGACCTCAGAATAAAGGAAATGTCTACTTCATCCCATCCCTGCCCTTAATTTATACACATGATGCACAGAGATGCAAGGCTAGTGCAAATGAACAAGGTTCTAATTGATTGATTGATTGATTGATTCATTCATTCATTCATTCATTCATTTATTCAGTCGGGTGTTCCATAAATACATGTTCTCAAGTCTTATGCATATGAACTAGAAATAAAATGGTGAATTAAAATGACATGTTTCTCACTTTGGTAGAATTTAATGGAGAAGGTAATTATAATAAAGCAGCCATATGCAAACTATAGATTTAAGATTTCAGTCTGTGCTCATTGGTACAAAGAGAAAGTAGACAGTGAGTTTATCAATGTACCTGATTTAGGTCAGGGGGGCCTGGGCAACAAAGTCTTACCGCAAGAAATGAAGTTTTAGCTGACATTTCAGAAACAAGGAGGTTTTATTTTGTTTTGTTTTCTTGTCTCTAAAATAGGTAAAAGTTGAACATGCAGAGGTTTAATGCCAGGATTTCTTTTCAGAATCAGGGGAAATTCAGATGAATTTATTCTGCTGCAATATGGGAAATCTACAGCATTTGTGCACAGAATACACACAGGGTAAATTGCTTTGGGCAAACTGCTACAAGTCCATTAAAGAAGATTTATCTTTCCTTCTTTTCTTCTCCTTTTCTCTTCTTTTCCATTTGGTTCCCCATGTAGCCTGGTTCTTAAGACTTTTACCTAATCTCTCAGCTTCAACTGTTATCCCTATGTGGCTGATTCTTAAATCTACGATTTCAGCCCAGACCAGTCTTTGTGATTTCAAAACTTCCTGATGGATGTTTTTATTTGAATATCCTTTTCTTTCCTTAAATATTATACATCTGATGAAAACTTCTCATTTTTCCCTCCATCCTTATCCCAGATGGTTGTCTAATAGTTCTGAATCTGGAAAATTTAGGATAATATGGACCCTTCTCATATTCATTCATTCTCTGCCCCCCACCGTCTGTGTATGCATATGTGTGTATGTGTCCACATACCTAGGTGTGTGATTTCCTTGATTTTCATTAACATTTTCTATCTATGTGTGCCACTGCAATTGATGTAATGCAATTTTGGTTCTTAGTTTTGGGTTTTGGTTGACTTTTACATAAATGGAATCTTTATCAAGTGTATTCATTTAATATTTAACCAGTCTGTTGGGAATAGCTCTAATTTTTCATTTTCCTTGCAGTATAGAATTGCATGCATATAGCACAACTATCTTATCCATTCTAAAATTGTTGGACATTTCAGTTTATGGATATCACAAATAATATTGTAAAGGTTATTTTTATGTCTCTTAGTGATATGAATGATGAAAATGTCCTTGTCCGTGCAGTCCAAAATGGTAGCCATTCATCATATGTCATATAGGAACATCTAATACTTGAAATGTGGTTAATATAACTGAATTTTTAGCTTGATTTTATTTAAATTTAAATTTAAATCACCACATGTGCCTACTGGATGTTGTAGGGACAGTACAGCTCTATGGCATATACCTAGGAATGGAATTTCCAGGCTACATATTATGTTCATTTTCAAATTTCCTAGATAATGTCACATAATTTTCCAAAATGGTTGCAAAAATTCTCACAATAATGTACCAAATTTCCAATTAGTTAACATTTTGCCAGAATTTGGCTTTGTCAGGCATTTACATTTTTCTCAATCTGATCAGTGTAACATGATATTTCACTGAGATTTAGTTTTCATTTTTAGAATTGCTAATGAACTGATATGTTTTCAATTGTTATTTACTTTCTTAAGTGTATGCATACTCATGTGTGTGTATAAAACACAGGTTGGATGTTTTTTTTTTTCTTTTTTTATCTTTCTCTTTGGTTGTTTAGTTTCTTTTTTTTTCCCATAAAGGTGATATTCCAATGTATTCTAGGTATTAATTATTTCTATCCTTCTATTTTTCTTTATTTTCTTTTTTGCTTATTTTCTTTCTTTCTTTCTTGCTTATTTTCTTTCTTTCTTTCTTTTGTTTGTTTCTTTTTTTTTTGATAACATATGCTACAAATACCATTTTATTCCTCTCTTTGGATTCTCTCTCCACTCCTCACATGTGTATTTAATGAGTGAAAGTTATTTTTAATATAAGCAAGTATATAAATAAGTTCCTATTAAGTAGATATATGTTTGTGCTGAGTTTCTTCAGATCTTTAAAAAGTATAAGTTCCCAGAAACTTAGTCCATGCCATCCCAACGATGCCTCATTTCTCATCTACACTGTTTTCTCTTAATTGTATATTCTCATTACTCCCTGTGTCTCCCTCTCTTTCACTCAAGCTATATCCTCTTTGTCAGCAGGATAAGTTCTGTTAAGCTAACTGAAGCACATGAGGAAATTTTAAAGCCCACAGAACTAGCCTATTATCACACTCAAAGTACGGTATGATCTTCATGGATCTGGGATTTACTAGAACTAAGAGATCAAAGAATTAACTAGTCTTGAACACATTCATTGGTTAATATTATCAGTGAGTCTTCTATTGGTTCTGTCTGCAACTCTTTTCAAGTGTATAATTCATTCTAGCTCCATGGACTGTCTTCTGAGAGATGGGTTCCTCTAATCAGAAAGTTTATTCAATCTAAAATAGATAACTAACTAACTAACTAACTAAATAAATAAATAAATAAATCATGGTCTTAGAATCCTTGAAATTTAATCTCTAGTCTGAGCAGGACAATTATTGTCCCAAAACAGTTGGGATTGTTGCTTGGCAAATAATCCATTTGTCTCTGTCTCCCACTCAGAGTACAGAGTACATCCCTGTACTGTTGATTTGGGGCTTGAATATTTGACTTACTTTGATTAATGCAATATTAATACAGGTTTCCCAAACAAAGCTCTTGAATAAGTTTGTGATTTTGTTTTCCGCTATGAGAAGCATATGCCCAAGATAGCCACATCCCCTTCAGTCTGGAGCCCAGAGCAAAACCAGTTGCAGCCTACTGGGAGACAATGGATTACAGTGCAAAGCAGCATAACCCAGTCAAACCAGTCCTAGGTCAACTGAACCACATCAGCAGAATGAAGGATTATATTGAAAACGACTGAGATTTGGAATAGCTTGTTAGTCAATTATTGCTGTTATTACTACAGCAGCAACTAACAGTAATAACACTAATACTAATAACTAATACTGGATAATTTTAGGTAGCGACTTGACTACACATGAGGTGCTCCTGATCAAACATTTCTGAGTGTGTTTGTGAGGATGTTTCTGGATATAGGCATTTGAATTGGTGACTTAGTAAAATAGATGTCCCTCTCCAATCGGGTGGGTGTCCCCCATTGTTTTGAGAGTCTCAGTAGAACAAAAAGCAGAGGAAACTTCCTGCCCTCCTGCTTAAGTTTGCACTTTTCATCTCATCTTCTTGGCTTTTAGACTGAGATTGAACCATTGTCTCCCCTGGTCTTCAGGACTTTGGACTTGGACTGAATTATATCACTAGCTTTCCTGGGTCTCTAGCTTGCTCAGCAGGCTGTGGGACTTCTCAGCCTCCATAATTGCATGAGCTAATTTGTTGTAATAAATCTCCTTTAATATGTATTGTTATAAATATGTATGTAAATATATTATAAATAAAATATTTATCATATTTTAATACAAGTACACATGTATTATATATTATATATTGTATTATATAATATATATAATATATATTATAATGTTATAATAATATATATTATATTGTATATATTATATTTATAAATAGGTAGGTATACACCTACTGATATACCTGATGATTCTATTTCTCTGGGTAACATCTGTACAGATGTAGGACAGTTATATCTGATAGTTTTGAGGCCTCTATTATCTATATTCTTTTATCAGATTCATTTGTTCAACCTTTCCTCTTTGAGTACTGGCCTCTCTTCCCCTTAGACCCACATTCATCTATGTATTTGTCCATTATACAGAACTCTTAAATAAGAAAATATTTTTCTTGGGGCGCCTGGGTGGCTCAGTCGGTTAAGCGGCCGACTTCGGCTCAGGTCATGATCTCATGGTCAGTGAGTTCAAGCCCCGCGTCAGGCTCTGTGCTGACAGCTCGGAGCCTGGAGCCTGTTTCAGATTCTGTGTCTCCCTCTCGCTGACCCTCCCCTGTTCATGCTCTGTCTCAAAAATAAATAAAACGTTAAAAAAATATCTTTCTTATTTTTTTAGGAGAAGAAAAACACAAGCTGCAATAACACATGAAGTCAAAAAGCGCCTGATAAATTCTTCTGTAATGTAAAATATGAAATCAAAGCAACACAAAATGTCTGTTAGTCAAATCTTATTGCTATAAACTGACTTTGCAGTATATGTCTACAGTGGGAACACTTCAGTCAATCCAAATTTTAACTTAGTTTTGGAACTTGTTATATAGTTGCTGGTTCACCCTGTGCTCTTTAAATCTGAGTTTTGTCAACAACTTCTGTATTTACTGATTGTTGTCTTAGAGACGCTAACCAGAATTCCCAGTCTTCTCTACACAGATCCATTCAGATCTGATATAAATACCAAGTGTAACTATCCCAGTCACGTCAGAGAATTTCTTTAGTTGCTTCTCTGCTATTGACTTCCTATCTTAACTTTAAGAAATAGTCTCTCAGTAAATTTTTGGAGAGAATTTCCCTCTAGGGAAACATTTTTGTTTACCCTCTGAGATCTTCCTTTTTCCCTCTGTTAGATTTCTCTGAGCCCAAGAAATCCTCACTGATTTTGTCATGAATAAAATATCTTCCTCTTTCCTTGTTCCACATTTGAAAGCTGTTAGTTCCAGATATATTATTCTGGTTCCATTTCTGTTTCCTTTCACATAAGACTAGTTTGGCCTTCAAGTTCTCTAAGTAGTTTCCTGCTTTTCTTCATTTGCTGATACTTTCTGGTTTTCTCACTGACATTTCTAAAGCTAAGTATCTATCGTGCTACAATTTTCTGTTCATGAGAGGTTGTAAATAATCGTATTCTACAATAGAACCTTCAGTACCAGAACATATTAGAAGTAATATATGCGTGACGTTTGGCAATTTATTTAATATCTTATGCCTCCAGTGACTCATATGTTAGATGAAGATAATAATAGTATGTGCATACTTCACAGGGTTCTTCTGGGAAATAAATGTGATAGTTTATGTATATCACTTGGAATAGTCAAGACATTTGAAACATTCACTAAAATGTCACTGCTAATATTACTATCCTTATTCAGGTGCTGTGAGGAGTAAATGAGATATTCCATGTAAAACATTTAGCATAAAAACTGGCCCATTATAAGTACTTTATGAATATTAATTCCTATTATTAAAATTAAAAATACTTTGCCTACCATTCAAGGTCTGCAACCATTTCCAGATACCTCTGGCTCTCAAACCTGAGATTCTTCATTAAAAATAATCTCCTTATTTAAAGTAACAGACACACACATTGAAATATTACCCTTACCCTCTCAAGTTTGTCTCATAGTATATTATAATTTGAGATCCAAATCACTCCTGCTCCTTTCTTTTTCTTTTGAGATATAACTGACCTATAACATCTTATTAGTTTTATTAGTTTCAGATGTAAAACATGATTCAACATTTTTACATATCACAAAATGATCATCACAATAAGTCTAGTTAGCATCCTTTACCACACATTTTTTTTCCTTGTGAATCATGCTTTCTTCTCACTAATAAAATATAAAGAGGAAAAAAAAAAGATGAAATCCAATCATCCAAACTACTGGCTCTGTTATTGCACAGGCAGATTTCCAATATCTCCTAACCTACAGTGCTTCTTAATAAAACAGGTCAAAGACCACAGAGTGTTAAAGCCTCTTTCTCTACGCATAAAAAGTAGACCATGAGAAGTGGGGCAAAGTTGATCTGCATGGTAGATTCAATCCAGTTAGCCACTATTCAGTGCCTTGGAGTATTGAACATTTGGTTAGCATCCAGTTTCTGGCAGGAGAGTTAATGTAATAGAACCCATGACCTTACGAGTCAGTGATCCTATCTGCTGATAAACACGCGTCCCAGTTAACACCCTAGATTCTAACCATTCAGATTACATTGCTCCTACTTTGTGGAAGAGTGAGGGGTGAAAATTCTTTTCAAAATTCTCCTTGTTCAGAATGAAGTAGATTACATTCCTTTTATTTTTATTTCTTATTTATTGTTATCTTTAGAGAGAGACAAAGTGTAAGTGGGAGATAGGGGCAAAGGAAGAGGGAGAAGCTTAAGGAGGTTTCACACTCAGCATGGAGCCTGACCCAGGGCTCAATCCCATGACCTTGGGATCATGACCTGACTTGAAATCAAGAGTCGAATGGTCAACTGACTGAGCCACCCAGGTGGATTTTTTTATAACATAGGAGGAAAATAAGCATTCTTCTCAATATCTACCAGGTTATATTATAATCCTTTATTTCTATAATATATCTCACTATATACTTTATTCTTATGTCTTAGTAATTACTAAAGTATCTGGCCTAGAGCAGAGAATCAATAATTGTTGAGGAAGAAATAAATATATTGATGTTGAAATAGTCACAGTTTGCTGGAACCTGCTGTGTAAATTAATCAGGTTTTATCTTTTCAATTTCTTTTGTTCAAAAATTATTTTGCATTTTAAAATCTGTGGTAATGAACAAAGACCGTTATGTGGCTCACTGAAATTCTTTTAACTTTTAATCTGCTTATAAGTGAGAAGAGTGGTTTGTAACATCATTGAAGAATACTGTGAATTCACATCATTAACACTAAAAAGAGACCACAAGATATTAGATGGTTCATAAAATAATATATATACAAGCATATGCTTTCTGACAAAGCCTTCATATTAGGCTATACCAAACCACATTAATAAGAAAGTTTGAAACAGAAAGGAGAGTGCTGAAAACATTAGGAGGAGTTTTATGTCTAAAAAATAGGTGCAGATTCATACACACAAACACAAACAATTCTACTTGACTCCTTATGTTCCATTTAAAGAAACGTGCTTAGACTCAAACTCTGTGAGAGTAAGCATGCTCAGATCAATCAGCTCCGTTCTCATTTTCTTTAAGAAAATCAACCTGTATGCAATAGACAGCCTGGTCTGCTGTCCACCAGTTTTTTAATGGGTTAGAAAATTTATTTAGTGTCCGTTGAGCCATATATTTCAAACTAATATGTATCACTAATAAAGATAATAATCTCTACTCATGCTTTGTATCTATTAGTTAATTCCAAAACTATGTGAAAAAATTCATGCTTTTTGAAAACTTTTAGTATCTTAAACACATACAAATGTACACACACACATACACATACATATATTCATGTATATTATATGTTGTATATTGTGGTTGTGTGGTGTATGTGTGTGTGTGCCTATGCACACAAATACTTCTATTGAATTGATTTTATTATTTCTTAATTATTAAGGTATTCTACACCAAACTAAAATGTTTTTCTTTGGTTTTATAATTTATACTGTGTACTCAAAGCTTCAAAGCTTGCAGTCCTGTGGTGTGTGTATGCATGTGTGTGCGGGTGTGTGTGTGTGTGTGTGTGTGTGTGTGTTTTATATTCTGCAGTATTTTATGCTGAATTCTACTATGATTTCAATTAAGTTGTTTTATTTCAAAGTTTTTCAGAAATATCATATACCTTAATTTTCTAAAACAGGAGAAAAGAAAGCAAAACCTAGGGTCCAAGTGGCACATTGGTGGTTGCTCTGGCAGGGTACCCGTTTTGGTTTTTCTTCCTGAACATGCTCCCAGACTGGTGCTATTCTTCTTGATTGACCCCAGATGAACTTTCAATTTCTTCTATGGTCTATGCCGCTTGAGCAGATTCTGCTTTACTTATTCTTTCCCGGTACATCTCTTGTTTTTGAAACATTATTAATATTAATATTGTATTATAAAAATTCATTGTTCTGTACAGTAGATTAGACATACCAACTAAGATTCTCTTCCAGACAGACATAAAATCTAGCAAAATAGGTTTGTTGCAAGAGCAAAAAACTGAACAAAAGTAGTATTTGTGCAGATAACACTGTCTAACTAAATAACATAAAGTTGTATCCTCAGCTAAAAGGACTTTCTGCTTGTTTAGTTAAAATATCAAAGTCCTTAAAAAATAAAGTAAAAAATAAAATTAATAATCCTGTTAAGGATGGCAAATGCAAAGAGAATGAAAACACAGATGATATTTTAATGTTTAAGTGGAAAATTTTATACCTTTCAAGATCTGTAGGTTTATGTGATATTTCCAAGAAAGGTGTGTTTTAAACATTTGGGGAATTTGTATTTAATCTGTAATAATTTAACAAAAATTTGGGCATTTATGTGATATTGCTAGTTTGAAAAAAATTCCTAAGTTTACTCCAATTCCACCTTGATTCCACAGCATTTCATACTGTTTTTTCCAGCCCGGATATTAACTTACTGGATGACCTGTAAGAAATTTTTAACCTCTCTGCATATGTCCAAAATAGAAATAATAATAATAAAATTAGCATGCAATTAAAAATTCATGTCTGGGTATAAGCAATAAATAAGCTTATATTAAGCCACCGGGGGCTGTAAAAATCATTTTACCCCAGCTTTTAAAAAAATCTGTGCTAGGGGGAGCCTGGGTGGTTCAGTCGGTTAACCATCGGCCTTCAGCTCAGGTCACACTCCACACGTCGGGCTCTGTGTTGACAGCTCGGAGCTTGGAGCCTGCTTCAGATTCTGTGTCTCCCTCTCTCTCTGACGCTCCCCTGATCATGCTCTGTCTCTCTGTGTCTCAAAAATAAATAAAAAACATTAAAAAAAATAAACCTTTAAAAAAAAAACAACTCTGTGTTAGGGTTCCTGGGTGGTTCAGTCGGTTAAGCATCTGACTCTTTTTTAGGCTCAGGTCGTGATCTTGCAGTTGGTGAGTTTAAGTCCCACATTGGGCTCTGTGCTGGCAGTGTGGAGCCTATTGGGATTCTTTCTCTGTACCTCTCACCCCATCAAAATAAATAAATAAGCATCTAAAAGTTCTGTGTTGATCTCAGGAAAAAATATGTAACGTACAGGGGAAGGATATAGAGCATTACAGAGAAGCCAGATACCAATATACTGTAAATGATGTGAGTGTTTTAACCTCATGCATTGGTTTATGAACATGTAATGATGGCAAAGGAGTAGATCACATGTTGGGTTACTTGAAAAGATTAAGTAGGGGGCGCCTGAGTGGCTTGGTCAGTTGAGCTCTGACTTGGGCTCAAGTCATGATCTCACAGTTTGTGAGTTCGAGCCCCATGTCAGGCTCCGTACTGACAGCTCAGAGCCTGGAGCCTGCTTTGGATTCTGTGTGTGTGTGTGTGTGTGTGTGTGTGTCTACCCCTCCCCCACTCTCTCTCTCTCTCTCTCTCTCTCTCACACACACACACACACACACACACAAGTAAGTAAACAGTAAAAAAAAAAATTTTAAAAAGAAGAAAGAAGAAAGAAAGAAAGAAAGAAAGAAAGAAAAGAAAAGATAAGGTATGGATTGCCCATGGGATCAACACCTGTAGGAAAGAGAAGAGGCAGAATTTTTTCAGGTGGAAAAACTGAACAATGAGGTCCAATGACAGTCAGCCAACCCCTAGGAGCTCTATGGTTAGCATGGATCTTCAGAGTTATCCTGAGTAGAAGCAAGAGGGACAGTCTTTAACTTTTAATGTTTATTAGTTGTGGATACCTCCAGGAAGGCAGTGTACCTTTGACTAAGGTGGCTCTCCTCACTGAGCCAATTCTTGAAATAGCTAACAGCTGAGGGGTGTTCACCAAGAGCAGGTCCAGAAGCTAGAGAAGAGTTCTTCTAAATAAGAATCTTGGTTTGCTGTACAATGTTCATGACAGGTTGGCTATAAGATGTTAATTCTTTTTTTTCAATGTTTATTTAGTTTTGAGAGAGAGAGAGAGAGAGAGCAAGCGGGTGAGGGGCAGAGAGAGACACACAGAATCTGAAACAGGCTCCAGGATCTGAGCTGTTAGCACAGAGCTCAATGTGGGACTTGGGCTCATGAATGGTGAGATCTTTACCTGAGCCGAAATCGGATGCTTAAACAAATAAGCCACGTAGGTGCCCCAAGATGCTAATTCTTTATGAAAATCATATGGAGTGGAATTTCCCATAGTACAAATTAAAATCTTCTTAGGAAATCATAGGAAGAGTATGACTACGTGAATGACAACAATGACTTTTTTAAGTGAAGGTCCTAAAGGACCAAAAATAAACCATAAGTCTTATTTTATCTATAACTCCATGTGAAATATTTCAATATAAAGGGCATATGTATATGCCCAGTATTCATATAGATATAAAGACATAAATAATGATAAATGGATACAGATACAAATCATTGCCATACTGGTCTGATCTGATATTTTAAAGGACCTAGTTACAAATTCTACTCAAGATATAAATACTGGAACTCCCTTTATAAACAGTCAACATTAAAGAGCTTGTAAATTAACACAATGATAATTAGAAATGATTTTTCATTTGCAAAATAAGCAGTAGTAATATTATTCAGATAATAGAGAAATACTAGTAGAAATTTCCATTCTGATAAGAAAAGTGAAAAGAATCTAGTGTACCTAACAGTCGACTTCAGAATGGAGTCCAAGGCTTATGACCCCACCCCTCCTTTGTTCAAATAATAGATAATTCTGTCCTCTGATACTCTCCAAAAGATAACTAAATCCTGAAAAGAGACCTTCTAGGCAAAGCACTTAGCTGATTGTCTAAAAGGCAGAGAATAGAGGTTTCACCAGGTTTGCAGTAAAGGTTGTATGGATATGTCTAGGTCTTTATGTATGCACACATGCTTGCTTAAAAATCTGACAAAATTTGATTTGAGACTTTTTATTATAACATACCTTGTGGTAGCAAGTTTTTTTGAAGAGAAAACATTCAGCTCCAACTCATGGGAAGCTACCAAAGGTTATTCAAATAGTCTCATAAATCTGAAAATCAAATTAGTTTAGGTCAGTTTGGAGTGCAAACTAACAAACAAATCAGATTGTTAACAGACTGAGTTAATATTTGAATACTAAAATGTAGAGTTTTTTTTTTTTACGGAAGAATTGATATCAGAACTTCCATTATACACACTGACAGAAATCACAAAGCTATGTATTGCTGTCTTCCAATAAAGAATTTAAGGGACAGTTACAGCAAAGTTAAGTCACACACTCACACATACACACGCACACACAGACACACACAATGGTTGGTGAAAAATAAGTGAAATAATCTGAATTCAAACTGTAGCTAAAGACTAGTATCATTTTTTTGTTATAAAACATAGGGGGAAAGTGCTCATGTGTTTCTACTGAATAGAAATATCTATGGAAAAGGAAATATGAGAATAATAATGGAGGTCATATTTCAGGGATAGGATTACAACTGTTTCTTTAATTCTTGTTTTCATGCTTTTTATTTCAGAGTTTTCTTAGATGAGTAAGTATGACTTGTGTATTTTGTAAAAGTTATTGAATTTGAACTGAATAATGTATCTGAATTTGTTTTATTAATTAAACCATTGCCATCTCTTGGTCTCTCCCACTGACTTCACTAACATTCTTATCGTTCTTCTAGACCTCTTCTAAAATTCTTCAGCTGTGTTCTAAAAGCTAATCACATTCATTTCCAAGCCTCACGTCCACTTTAATTAGTCATCTCCTACTCTTTCATATGAACCACTTATCAAAGCTGATCAACCCCTCTAGTTTCTTTACCCACCCTGCCTCCAATCCATATAAAACTGTAATTCTTTAAAGCACACCAGTCAGGTTTCTTCCATTGTTCAAGGGGTACAAAAAACTACACATCAAATCATTCATGGTAAATTTGAGAATATTTACACCTGCAACTTTCTCTATTATTTTCATACTCTGGAAAAAGAAGTTGGAAAGTTTCTGTATGTTTTATTTCAGGGAAAGTGAGAGTATTATTTAAAACTACATGGTTGACTTTTCTCGCCTTTACTTTTTTTTTTTTTTAATAGAAGAGTAAACTGAAAGTCAAAGAAATTATCTTACTTACTCATGTAGTGCTGGCCAAAAGCAGATTTTCTACTAAAATATTTATTGCCAATACTAAAATATACATTTTCATCTGGCACCCCAAATACAAGATGTTACAAGATAGTAAATCTAGATGTTAACAATATACAAGTATTTAATTAATTCAGGGCCAAACTATAAAACATTAATTAACAAAACAAATATTGAAAGTCATGCCCATTTTTGTAGCCTCTCTCTGTAGCATTTTTGGCCATAATGGGTTTATTTAATTTCAGAGGCCATGTCTTGTTCCTCTTTTGTACCTATTTACAACAATACCTAGTATATTTTTGTTCAATAAAAGATCAGGGAAATATTGAAAAATTGAGGAAATGAAAAAAATGAATAAATAAGTGAATGGGTGGATGTTCAAAACTATATAGTGTATCATATATTCAGGTGTGTAATTGATTTGTATGACTTTTTAAAAAAAATTTTTAATGTTTATTTATTTTTGAGAAAGAGAGGGTGGGAGGGGCAGAGAGAGAGACAGAGACAGAGGATCTTAAGCAGGATCTGCACTGACAGCAGAGAGCCAGATGCGAGGCTTGAACCCCCAAACCATAAGATCACAACTTGAGTCAAAGATGGACGCATGACTGACCCACAGAGCCACCAGGGTGCCCCTGATTTCTATAACTGTATCTTTTTAGGTGCTATGCTGACATCAAATTTCAAGGTATTTCTAAAATTAAGATACATCACAGAATTCTAATTACATTTATATTTGGTCTAAGAAAAAGAAAGTTAAATGAATAATGAGGATTATTTTTTCATCTTTCTTCCTATGTCATGAACGCAGCTGTTACTGTGCTTAATTATATCTCTGCTTGGTGTTCCTTATTCAGGAGTCTGAACACTGAATAACATGTGTGGTTCTAATGCATGCTTTATTTCTCATGATGTCCCCCTTTCATTAGAATCCCTAAGGGTAATTATGACAAACAACAGAACACTGTTTGAAAGAAGAGATTTTATCTGAGACAAAATGACAACTGGCATGTATTTCTAAATGGGAAAAAATAATTGAAAGAATAATGGTTGATAGAACATGTAGAACACATTTGAAGTGTTAATGTGTTCACATTGATAAACTACCATTTTTCTTTGCTTTAGAGTATCCTACTTGATAACCTGTTGATGTGAATTGAGAGATAAAATACAAAAGTATCAATGGAGAGATGCTTTATAATATTAATACAAAATTAGGTTTTTTGAATTTAGAAAAGCTCACCCACATAAATTTTGTTTAAATATGTTTATCACTGCAAACAATATTTGGAACAAAATATGTGAAGCAGTAGGTATTCTATGTAGACACAGCCAACTAATTTACACTAATCATGATAATTTTTAATAATTCTAAAAAATACAGGCAATGTTTTTCTTCCATTTCTAGAAATCACATTTTTTCCTGTATTTCAAGAATATCCAAAATACTATAGGATGGTAAGTAAGAATTGTATTATCAGTGCATAGTAATCTAATTTTTTACCAAAATACTGGCATCATTTTAAGTATATATGAGGACAATTATTTTATTTTGACTGTTATTGTGTGAATCGCCTCAAAGTTACAGGCCACACAAATCAGTTACATGAATAAACTAGTAAATCCAGCATGTTTAGCTACATTATTAATAAAGTATTCCAACTCTTCTTAAGTTATTATTAGGTGTTATTCATTTTAACATCACTTAGAAGAGAAATGCATCATTTTAGAAAGTAGAATAGAAGAAGACGGATGGAGAAAAAAAATCATTCCAAATACCTATACAAATCATGGTTATATGTAATTTCATTCTGTTTTACTTGTTTTATTATCTTTACCTTCGGACTTTAAGAGGCTACATGTACAACGGAAGGATGCTTCAAATTGTGGTTGATTATAATGGTCAACTATCTGCTCTATCTACAGTAATGCTTCTCTAGTGGGGAGCAGTAAATATTACATCCCTCTTGTTACACATATCACCACTGTCTGTGCTACAATTCCCATTTATAATCTCTTAAGTTCATTGCACAGAACACCACTGCCTCGGATATCCCACAGCATTCAGCTTAAGGTTCCTCATACATTGGAGCTCAGAAAATATTGAATACATGATTGACAAAATAAAATAATGTGCCATATTTTCACTGAGTTTTTGTTTTTATTTATTTATTCATGTAATTGTATTTTCAGAGAAGGAGAAGCAATACTATAAACTCTGAAAAGAAACTCTTTCTCCTTCTTGTCATAAATTTTATCTTTCAGTCCTTTTGGAGAATTTATGCATTGGAACACATCAAGTTATCACTTCTCCAGCATACTGTGTGAATTTATATTCCAAACTCTATATTTATTCCTCACAAGGCATACTATTAATTACATAAAAGATTCTATAACCCTCCCCAACACTTTGAGGTACCAGATCTTTCACAAAAGAGGAAAGACCACACTGAGAGATACTAAAGCTTCGTGCTAATAAGGATTAGTTTTAGCAGAGACTTTTTATTGTTCTCTTGTTCTAAACCACCCTCAAATGCAAGCAGTAGAAAAGTACAAAGGACAGAAACATTCAGAATAAGGAATGATGGTCAATCCACTAAAAAGGCAATATTTTAAGTCTAAGCCAGTAAAAGTGGATTATGTGAAGAAATGTAACCAAGTAGCAACTGCATATCAACTGAGATAGTTCTCATGAAGCAGATCGATAGACGCCTTCAATTTTCCAGCTTGTTAAGCTCTGTTACTAAGGGTAATTTATTTAAATTCCTTAAAACTCAATTTCTTCTGTAGAATGGGATAAGTGGTAATAGTTGCTTCTTAGAGTTCTTGTTTGTCTTTATAGAATTGCATGAAGTAATGCATTATAACATAGTACTCATTACCAAAATAGTGTTTATTAAATAAAATAATTAGAATTATGAAGTCTCAGTAGCCTGAATTTTAAATCAAGGACAAACACAAACCTTGAGAATATCGTTTGAAGATTTCAATCATCAGGCAGACATGATTGAATCTATGCTATGGTGGGAAAAATATGGGAAGTGACATAAAAACTGAAACGAGAATCAAAAAATCATGTTGTGGTCCTAGATCTGATTATAATCAGATCGCTAACTTTGTGACCTTGAAGTAAGCTACTGAATGTTTCTGGGCCTCATGTTTCCCAACTTAAAAATGAGAAGATCGGCCTAGATGGTTTCTGAGGACATAAACACTTTCCAAATGCTAGGCTTTATAAAACATCATTCTTGGATCATTTTCCCATGATGTCACTTGATACAATCACAGGATTGTGCTGGTCTCACAAATCCAAGAGGAGTGTACATAATCTGTAAGCTTGTGAGTAGGTTAGAACACAAGCAGAATGCTAAGTCTCCTGCAAACTCCTCAGAGTATTCATAAATCTGAATTCCCTGGGCCAGTTAACATTGGTAAGGTTCATTCTGCTCTTTGCTTTCACATTGCTTTTTAATTCTCTCATCAAAAGAACCATTCTTCCTTGCCATGGAGAAGAGATGAGGTTCAATAATATTCCTTTATAATGGCTTTCCTTTCTCCAACAGAAAAAGCCCTGGAATTTCAGCAAGAATAGCAGGTTGTGGAAAATTGTTTCTGTAAATATAAATATCTGGGGGAGAGAAACATAATTATTTGCCCTTTACTGTGTAAAAAAAAAAAAAATGAAAACTGTGGTCTTTGTAACTTCTCAAAAGAACCTTAAAGCCGTTTCCAGAAACAAAAAGAATGAGTAACATAAGATAGGTGCTCTATAATCATTTTAAGATGAAAAAAGGGGATGTAAATTGCTTAATAAATTCTTATGTACATGTATACATTTTAAAGTTTTTTTTAAGTATGTCTATTCATATTATTTTAGTTTGACCCAGATATTGAGCAACAGGAGTATGTTAAGCTTACCTCTACTGGTCTGAGCTTTTTATTTTAAAACTATGCAGGAAAGAAAAAAAAAATGCAGGAAAAATCTTCCACAAATAAAATAAAAGCATTAAGATGAAATGCAAAGACATTTATGATACTACGTCAGGTCTAACAGCACCAAAATATCTAAGGACTCAATTCATGCAATATGGCTGCTATGGTATCTACTGCATGTTTCTCATGTTCTTATGTTGGTTTTGTTTTGTTTTTACCTTATCTCCTTTCCTCTCACACTTCTTTTTATTTTTGGTTTCTACTGTGAAATGATTTGCTCTGAATACTTTTTCTATGTAGTGCTTGGATTTTGCTCTACTCAACTTCCTGAAAAAATTCCTTGTATGTCTTATGTTAATCAAACCCCAGACGAGAGATTTGATTGGATAGATTAACAGAGTTTCCAAATCGGTCTTTCTCATAAAGCCACTGGCCTTCCTTTTATTTAACGTGACTTTAGGTCAGGCAACAATCTATAGTACAATCAAGTCTGAGGAAATCCTTCTGGAAATCAAATCCAAGGCATGGAAACCCACATTTAAGGAACTGCATCTGAGCCCTTGACCCAAAAGGAGCCACAGGTGCAACAAGAATGTAGAAGACCATTCATCATAAACTACTAACACAGAATCTATTTTTTAATAAGAAAAGTACTAATGATTACTTTTAAAATATCTATGTGAACGTGCATACAACATACATACAAACATATATACTATGAACATTTATTTATATATTTAAGATGATGACAATTGTTGATGACATCTATTTGCACTTGATCCATTGATAACACTGTGTATTTTATCAATAAACAGATAGTTGGACAGATAGAATGAATAAGGAACAAAATGAAATAGCAGTGTTCTTAAAAATCCCCAATGTTACTTAGTTTATTATCTTCAACAGATAATTCTTGGAAAGCTATACTTGAGGTGTTTTTTTTTTTCTTTTCCTTAGGGTGTGACTTTAATTTCATTTATTCACTAACTGGTTTCAAAAGTCATCACCACGTTGATCAGTCACTATGGTGAAATGTTGTAGTGCTTTATGTGCCAAAGGGTAATATATCACTTTTTAAATTAAAGCATACATTTCTACAAGTACCTAAAAATACGCCCACAAATACACTATCAAGGGCAAAATAAATTCTTAGCAATTGCTTATTAAGTAAGAGTTGTCTGTCTTACTCATCTTCATAAAAAATATGCCCTTCTTTCTACCGGCCTCATAACAAGTTTTTTTTTTTTTTTAAATAAGATTAATCAACACCATTTATGCAATTGAACAAATCAGCAATGATATTAATCCAACCTTTCAAGAATATTGCCTAAACTACTGAATCAACCAAAATTTATTTAAGCTACCTATTTAAAATGTCCCAGCCATTGGTTAGTAAACAGCTTACCAGTTCTAACTTTGGTGTCTCCTCTCTGATTGCCATGATAGTATCTGTAGAAATGCTACTTCTTCCCTTTGCTTTATTTGTAAATACTTAGAAGCCCAAAAGATCACTGTCTTTTCTGTTATTTCTATCAACCAAATGTTAAGACAGCTATAATACACTAAGAATGGCTTCTATGTAAAGCATCACCACTTAACTCAGTGTTGTTTTTAATTATGTGAAATAAAGTTTTACAAACATATTCATTTCCATGATTAAGGCCTAAATAAAAGATATATTTAGTTGAGGTGATTAATAGATGAAACTGGTAAACTTCTGAATTCATAAAATTTGGGTTTCATCTTGGTTTCATCTACTCAACAAAAAACTATGTGTGTTTGGACAATTTGCTTAACATTTTGGGTGCTTCCACATCCTCATGAGTGAATTTGGATAATAATAACATGCATTGTGATAATGTTTGCAACATGTGTTGTGCAATTCTTGGTAGTTCCTTAATTACTGTAAGCTCTTACAGCATCAAAGAGATCAGACAAGAGGAATGACGCTTATTTTTCATGCCCATTTCCCAGGCTTCAACCGTGGTGGCCTTTTTCCCTGACCCACTGCAAGTGTCCTCCTCTACTGCTAAGATGTAAGTAGAGAGAGTCCAAAGCTAAAAAAGTAGGGTAATAATACAAGTGTCACCTTTAAATAGGGAGAGGAGGCAATAAAACATATTATTATTAAACAGAAGTTTGAGTGTTCAGAGCAGACTCTAAGGCCACTTTTATTCTACAGGAAAAAACTTAAGCACTCAGTTACATAGAGGCGTTCAAAAGTCCCCATAGCACGGATTTACAGCTTGTTAATATTTTCCAACATGAGTGGTCAATTGAGGAAAGTGCAAATTAATATGCTGCCTTTAATTTTAATATGAATGCAGTGATGGGATGCAGGCGTTTGCTCAAGCCAGCTTGTAGTAAGCAGCTTGCAAGAGCCGATTTGTAAATATTCAGAAAATGTGTAAACAAATTTTTAGACATAGTTATGTTTAAAAATTAAAGTATGTATCACAGCTCTGTAAATTAGATTTTTAAGTGTTTTAGATAAGTGTTTTAGATACTTGAAACTTGTGACGCCCCATTTATTTTACATTTTTTCCCTTACTTGTGCTCTTGTCTTTATACCTCTTGCGTGTCCGTAATGGTACGTTGCTGCCCAACTCTTTCCAGCCCTGTGTTAGGTCATCCACATCTCACTGGAAGCTTAAAATTGGCAATAATAGAAATATATACACCAAGGAAATCTGCAAACATTGCAAATCAGGACGTGTAATTGTTTTTTAATTGTGTAGACTTTAAAAAGTGGTGAGTGTTAACAATGGAGAGTAAACGAGTACTGTATCTTTGACCATTAACATTATGAATACATTCCCCCCACGGTAACTGGTCAATGGAGAATCCTATAAAACTTGGCCTTCAAGGCTTTATTTGCATCTAACTCTGAAAGGTCATCCTTGTTCCACGGCTACTTATGACATTGGCTAAAGTTTCTGTTGCAAAAGCATCACAATTCTACTTGTCAATATCTGCTTCTCTCATTCTTTTAGGGACGTTGTTCCCAAGAGTATTTCCAAGTAAGTTTACTGTATACAAACTCCTGAGCATCGTTTCCTGAGACACCCACACCAAGAGAGTTGGTATCTGGAGTGATTTGAGGAAGCAAGTTATAATATGGGATTTTGCAGCAGGTTGACAATGAGGACACGGTCTTTGATGGCACGTGGAATATGGATAGCTCCAGGTATGTTGTCATGGTCCAGAGGTTAAAGTTGCAACTGGGGACAAAATAGGGTGAGACACCAGTCTAAGTGTATGAATTGTCAGGTGTAGTATCTCAGGACACTGAAAGGTCCAAGAGAACTAGTGATTGTATAGACTATGCAATTATATGCCTGTTGATGGACTCATTCAAGAAAATGAAAGATGGAAGGTAAGTAATCACCAGTTCACGGCAAAATGTGAAAAACAGAGGGAGTAACTGGTAGCATATAAAGAGATAATCCTCTCCTTCAACAAGAGGGCAGAACAAAAATAAGAAGCAGTCCTAGGATTTAGTTAAAAGGGTAGCAAGTGTCAAAGCAGTTTAAATTATCAAATCCAGCAAAATGTTAATGCCAAGATTAAGGTTTTATAAGAAAAAGTGGAAACTGTCCAAGTTCAATAGGGGCATGCAGATAGATGCAGTGAAAAATCATGAATCCTTTGATTCTTTGGAAATACTTTGGGTCTACCAAAGTGGCCAAGTCCTCTATATTAGTGCACCACCCCCGCCCCAAATTTAAAGACAATACAAAATCTCTATTTTAAAACAAAACTGCACTACTTCAGTCCCACCTGCCCTCCTGGCCACCGAAGAAGGAACTGGGATCAAGACACTATCGAATCTGGCTGAGAAAGTGTTCAGGCTGATGAAAGAAGAAAGAGGCTCTACACTGAAGAAGCAGCAGGACCTAGCCAAAATGTTCTGGCAAAAGCGAGGGGACCACAAATCAGATTGGATCTTGAGGATGCTGGGAAATAGTATAAAATTGGATAAATTCTTTATATGGCAGCACTCTCTTATCACACAGGATTTAACACCCCAACAAGGATTTGGGGAGCGATACTAACATCCTGCTAGGAGGACTTTTGAAATCTTGGAGAAACAAATTTCCACAGTAAAACTGATAAGCCAGAAATGCATAGCAGATGGTAGAAGAAAGAATCATAAGAATCAGATAAGTAGGGTTATTAGAATAAATATACTAACAAAACCCATCCAACTACTCTTTTTGATGGGATGATGCAGTGGGTATTCTGTTCACTAAAGCAATAAGGATGCAGTGTTGAAAAGAAAGCTAGCCTCTCTTACATGTTTGTTACCCTTTTTAAAATTGTTCCATAGTTCCTGGATATTCTTTTTAGTATTATTTTTATTTTTCTCTCTTGGCATTTTAGTTTGGGGGAGTTTCTATTGATTTATCTTTAGGCTCCTTGATTCTTTCCTTCTCTATGTCCAGTCTACTGATACAAGTATCAAAAGCATTCTTCATTTCTGTTGAGGTATTTTTTTTTTAGTTATCTCATTTTCTTTTGAATTTTCACTCAGAATCTCTAGCTCTTTGCTTACGTCACCAGTTTGTTCTCGCACATTGCCATTTTTTCCTTTAGATCCTGTTAGCATAGATCATAGTTGTTTTAAAATCTTATCTGATAATTCCACAATCTATCATATGTTAACCTATTTCTGATACTTACTTTGCTTCTTCAAACTCTATTTTTCTTCCTTGCTTTTTAGCATTACTTACAATTTTTTGTTGAAAATCACCCATGATGTATTGGACGATGGGAATGGAGAACTAAAGGAAAACTGTGCTCCTCTGTGTCTTGCCTACTTTTGATACTATTGTACCACACTTCTGACACCAGATGTGCAAGTTTTCTAAATACCAAACAGTTCTGCAACATCACAGGGATGTCCTTCAATTTAACTTAATTATGATACTATCTGGAATAGCATCAGTCCCACAGCACTCCCTGTTCCCAACCCCACACTGCAGAAGCCAATCACGAATACAGGATGCAGATGGTAATCTATGCTTCAGACTGACCAGAGTTTCCCACAACCTTCTCCTTGGACTTGATTAATTTGTACAGTGGCTAGAACTCCGGAAAACAATTTACTTATTACTTACTGGATCCTTGGTGTATTACAAAAGATTTTAGAGGATTCAAAAGATGAGCCATATGAAGAGATACCTAGGGCAAGTTATGGGGTGAGAAGCCATATCCTTTTCTGGCATGCCACCCTCTCCTCATTTCCACATGTTCATCAACCCAGAAGCTCTCTGAAGCCTTCCTTTTGGAGTTTTAAGGAGGCTTCATTGCTAAGCATGCTTGATTAATTCATTGGTGGTTGGTGATTGATTCAACCTCTAACCGTTCTCCCCTCCACTGAGGTTACAGAGTGAACTTGATTGAATCCTGGAGGAATCAGCTCCCATTCTGAGGGGCTTTCTTCTGGAGCTATTTGATGACCCCGTGTGTGTGTATGTGTGTATGTGTGTGTGTGTGTGTGTGTGTGTGTGTGTAAAGAAACAAGATCTGTCATTGTTTTTATTACTTGGGAAACTCCAAGTGTTTTAGGAGCTCTGTGTATATATGTATATACACATGTATATGTATATACACATATGTATATATGTATATATATGTATGTGTATATACATTATATACATATATACATATATATATAAGTTGCAATATCACTAGAGGTAAATAGGCATTTACTGTGAGGTTTTATATTGATATGAAGAAGATTTCCACTGTGTTTATTGTTTGCTGTAGCTATAGGTGACAGAAGTTTCAATTTCCTCTAGTGTCCTTGTTTATGTTGACTTTGTGCTTCTCTATGCACTACTCCACTGAGAGATTTTTGCACCTTGCTGCTATTTCTGTTGTATTTCCTGCTATTGTACCAGAGCCCTGTTGTTTCATTGTTAAAGTTTGAAGAAATTGAAACTTCCTCTAATCTTGCCATTAAATGTGAGTATGTATTTTAGTTAGTGAGTCTGGGTCCCTGAGATGTGAACTGCACAATGGTATTTTAACCTCCTTTCTCCCCCTCATCTGCTTAGATGAGGTAGAAAAACTAGTTAGGGCTAGAGTATGAAAAATGGCTTTCCCTCAGGTGGGATAAGCTCCAGTAACATTTCTCTGGAGAGTGGATCTTTGTTGTTGTTGTTGTTTAATGTTTATTCTCTTTTGAAAGAGAGAAACAGAGCGCAAGCGGGGGAGGGGCAGAATCCAAAGCAGGCTTCAGGTTCCAAGCTGTCAGCACAGAGCCTGAGGCAGGGCTGGAACTCAGGAAATGTGAGATCGGACCTGTGCCAAAATCGGACACTCAACCGACTGAGCCGCCCAGGCATGAGAGTGGGCCTTTGTTATGAAAAATGTTCTGAATTTACTTGACAGCTATTACTCTACCTTTCCCCTGTGATCCCAAGACTTGATCTTTCTTGGCTCCTCACTCTCAGGACTTGGTGAGGTTTCTAGATGTAAAACATGCAGAAGTGTGGGAGGTCCTCTGAAACTTGAGCTCCAGAAGTTTCCCAGTCTTCTGTTGGTCCACATTCTGCCTCCAGCAATTCATCCAGATTGCCATTTAATTGTCCATACCAATTTATGGCTCTAGAGGCTTCTTCTGGTAAGCAGATCTCATCTGTGACTCTCTGGATTCACATCTCTCTACAGATTTCAGGGTGGCATTTTGCCCTGTGACTTTTTCTCTGATGGCTTAGAGAAGGTCATCAATTTTGACTTTGTTCAGCACTTATCGTAAAGATGGGACTGATGACTACTACACACTTCACACCTTGGAGCTGAAACCAGAAGTCTTTTCATACCCTTTTAATAACACTCTGCTTAAGAGCTGAAGTGGTGAGTCTTTCCTGTTTTCTTTTTTTTTTTTTAATTTTTTTTTTCAACGTTTATTTATTTTTGGGACAGAAAGAGACAGAGCATGAACGGGGGAGGGGCAGAGAGAGAGGGAGACACAGAATCGGAAACAGGCTCCAGGCTCTGAGCCATCAGCCCAGAGCCTGAACTCACAGACCGCGAGATCGTGACCTGGCTGAAGTCGGACGCTTAACCGACTGCGCCACCCAGGCGCCCCTCCTGTTTTCTTAATTATGTTCATCTTCTTCGTACTCATCAGTGTCCCATTATATAACATCCTTGTATGCTACGTAGGTATAACTTTTCAGATATGGTGTTCTTCTGGACCGCATTTCTCAAAAGGAAGATAGTAAATATTTCCTTTCCCTGGTTAGCCTGGTCACAGGGATATGTTCTAGGAGTGACCAATAAGATGTTCCTGTAAGGTATTATGAATCTAGAGGCAATGATTCAAATACTCAGGAAGGACAGAAAAATTGCATGGCCCTTGTAGAAAGATTGCGTTTGGAATAAAGTGGAGAATAATTAATATCTGTGCTGTAGGCAGGGGCGTAACAGTAACTTTGAGTTGGCCTTTTTTTTTTTTTTATATGCAGGCCACTTTCCCTTAGCTCTTGACTACTTTTGAATTTTGTGAATCTTCAAACGTGCTCTTGTCTTTCCAACAAGTTCATTCTCTTCTTAAGCTAATCAGGGTTAACTTTTCTTGCATACAACCCTGAAAATTGACTGACATAGCAAACCTCCATTCAAAACATTAACATTATTTCTTTATATTTGCCTATTGAAAACATAGAACCCATGATAATGATATCTTCATTATGACATCATAGTTGTTTTCTCTTTTTTTACCTTTTACTTTTCTGATAGGAATAATAAAATACCTAAAACCTACTATTTACTGAGTACAAAGCACTATGATTTAGTGGAAGTTAATTCACAAATTAGGTGATTCATTATTCACCCTGCCTCTAATAGGAGAGTTTTTTTACTACTAAAAGTTCTGGAACTTATAACTACTTATAACTACAATTAGCTGCTAAAATATTCACTAACATAATAAATCCATCAGTGAAATATGATCTTGTAAAATAAAGTATATTGATATTCATTTCAAGGCAAAGCTATTTCTTGTGAGGTTAATTTCATATCTACCATAGACACACAAAGTTTAACTGTTCTATATATATATATATATGTATATATATATACATATATATATATATATTACACAAATGTAAGATACCTAATTGATAGGTTCAGAGAGAGCAGAAATTAATGAGAGAAGAAAACATCTTGAACAAAAATCCCTGCACTTTAGTTAAAATACATTTATTCTATTAAAGTTTTACATTATTTCTATCTGAGTGAAGTGGAATATATATTAAACACTTAGTGATATTTAGCATAAAATAAAGAAATGAAAATCATGAAGTAATGTCAAAGGGCAATGTTTTTTAAAATAAAATATCCATGAGCACTATTTTACAAATCACAATTTATTAATTATTAGGTTTTACATGCAGCTTAAAGTTGCCTGTGAGCTGAATTAATTCATAGTAACTGAGATTACTTGAAAAGATCTAGGGAGACAGTGAGAAATTAACTAGGGTTATATGGAAAAAAGGTGCTTTGTCATAGATGTTCTATTAAGCTGAAACATTCAAATGTATGCTAAGTGATGAGTGATTTTTTTTTTTTAGTTTCTTAAGGCACTCTTTACTATGCCATCCTATATTGATTTTAAGTGCAAACATACTCACACATATTTGTAATATAGTTGTATGCTTAAATCCATACACATATATATTAATACATGAAATTTATATAAGTACATATATTTATACAATATAAATATTTTCATTTATCATATATATATAAGTATATATTCCATCCATTTATTCATTTTTAAAAGTGTAATTTCTTATATAATTTGACTACCCAATGAGATTATCAAATGAAGTTAGAAATGATTCGGCAACATACATTCAATAAATAGTGAGATATGACATCATATGTCACTAATTCTTGATTTAAAAGGAAAAAGATTTAGAGTCAACTGGAAATTAGAATGATGTTAAACTAAACAGGAATCGTGCAACATGATGCAGGGTCATTTTGAAGACCAGAGAATTGGCTAAAATTAAAATTCACAGTCATGTGAAGCATTTCTGCAAAGTTAGTTGAGCTGGCTTCAGTGTTAAGAAATCTTCTTTAGAACAGGTAAATCTTCAAATAATCTTGCTATTAGTGTTCTGATACAGGTAGCTCTTAAGTTGTTTTTGGCGGTGGTGGTGATGGTGTGTAAATAAGTAGGGAAACTTGACATAGAAAGTGAAGTTTTTGGAAAAATAGTTACTGGTTGTTGCATCTCCAAATTCATGACATATGAAAGATCACAGATGTTATATGTATTTTTGTATATTTTTGTTAATCATCAAATTCATAACCTTCAGTCAAAACAGTTTATTTCAAACAAAATAATTAAGGCTTTTGCAGTTTTAAATTTTAGCCAATGCCATATCTAATTTAATATTTAATTTCATTTAATTTGCCTGTTTTCCAACCTGTCAACATATCTTTCCAGTTCATTTTTTCTTTACACACTTTCCAATTTGCAACCTTTATCCTCACGACGCACAGACGTTACAGCAGCCAGTGAGTCTTAAAGTCAATGCCCACCTCAACCATTAAATTACTCTGAATCTGGGGTGCCTGGGTGGCTCGGTTGGTTACGCGTTTGACTTTCGCTCAGGTCGCGATCTCATGGCTAGTGAGTTCAACCTCTGCATGGGGCTCTCTGCTCTCAGTGCAAAGCCTGCTTTGGATCCTCTTTCTCCCTCTCTCTCTCTGCCCCTCCCCACCTCCTCTCAAAAATACATATTCATTTATTTATTTATTTTTAAAGTTTTTATGTTTATTTTCGAAAGAGAGGCAGAGACAGAGTGTGAGTGGGGGAGGGGAAGAGAGAGAGGGAGCCACAGAACCCGAAACAGATTCCAGGCTCCGAGCTGTCAGCACAGAGCACCACATGGGGCCCTGGAACTCACAAACTGGGAGATCATTCATGACTTGAGCGTAAGTCTGACCTGGGCCGAAGTCTGACGTTTAACTGATGGAGCCAGCTAGGTGCCCCATAAATATACACTTTGAAATTTTACTCTGAATGTTAGCAAAATTTCCCTCAGGTGACTTCCTTTCTCCCATTTTCTAGCTCCTATAATAGATACACATACTGTACCCACAGTAATTTTCTCAAACTGTTGTTGTTGTTGTTAGTGCAGTGCTCTCGCTAAGCCTTTCCAGTGGCTTTCATTGCTAAGGAAAAAAAAAGTCTTTCACAACTGTACATCAAACTATCCTTCTCATTCTAAAATGAATTCAAAAGTTATTGCTTATAATCCTGGAACCCAGGTGCTGTTTTCTTTTTCTTTCATGCCTTTTGCTATTCCCTCATTCCTAGGATAAGCCATTCCCCCACCCAATATATGTTTATAAATATAGAAATTTAACTCAGAGTGATCTAATAACATTTTCCTGTTTCCATTTGAAATCTTTGGTATGTTCTGTCTTGTTTAGGAATTCCTGATCTTCTCCCCTTCTATAGAGATCCCTTTAGATCTCCATAAGTATGCTTTTGTGGATCAGTACTTACCAAAAGTAAGAAGATATTTTCTTACAAGAGTTCCCAATTATGTATTTAATGAATAATTAGTGAATAAATAAAGTAACAAAAAGAAACCACAGAAAAATATGAATTAGGTTAGTAAGAAAAATAAATCAGTCCTGCAAGTTGAAATAAAACTTTTTTTTTTAATTTTCTTTCCTGTGTTCCATTAGCATTACCCCCTTGTATCTTTAAAATTTTTTTTTTTCAACGTTTTTTATTTATTTTTGGGACAGAGAGAGACAGAGCATGAACGGGGGAGGGGCAGAGAGAGAGGGAGACACAGAGTCGGAAACAGGCTCCAGGCTCCGAGCCATCAGCCCAAGAGCCTGACGCGGGGCTCGAACTCACGGACCGCGAGATCATGACCTGGCTGAAGTCGGCCGCTTAACCGACTGCGCCACCCAGGCGCCCCAGCCCCTTGTATCTTTAAAGGGGACTATTTTTGATTTCTCTTTAGAGCCAGATTTTCTTTGAACCCTCCAAAGTTAAGGCATCTGTCTCCACCTCCTCTATCCTCAGTCTTTATAGTAAGACTATTATTAGGTGATACAAACTGGGCCTCACATGGCAAACTTCCTTAAAAACTGGAACTTTGTAGAACTTTGAAAATACAATGCATTATTGACCTGATTGTTTAATACCCAACAGATTACTTTTTCTAGGGCTTAGTTCCCACATTATCTTTTGATGTTCCGTGGAAGAGGTGGGTACTGGCAACACCAGAAGCCTAATTAGGAACACTATTGTCACTAGGGGATATCTTAGACCTTCTTCAAGCTCAATCATCATGTCCTGAAATATACAGGGTGGAGTAATGCATCTTATAAATGCCAATTTATTTAGGTTCTAATCACAGATACTTCATCAACTGACAAAAGAAAAACCTCAGTAGGTAGACCACTTCAAAATCTGGGACAACTTACATGTAATTTCAGGAATCAGCAGGGACACACAGCTGGAGAAAAATAAAAAGCTTGCTGTAATTGAAAATTGCCTTGCAGCTTGTTTGTGATTAAAATGAAGTTCAGTTCCTTGAAATCTTGTTTAGCAATTAAATCTGTTTTACTTAGGCATTGAAATATTGTCTATTGTCTTGGAATGATCAAAGCGGTACGGACATGTTTGAGAGTTGAATGTTACATGAAAACGTGAATTTAAAAAAAAAAAAAAACATAGCTGAATTCATCACCACAAGCAGAAGACTGTCTTCCAGAGAAATGAGAGGAGTAACCAGCTCAGTTCAATTATCCATCTAACTTCACAGTTCGAGATTAAATTGGATCATTATATTAGCAAGAAAGTTAATAATGACAAAGCTAAGTATCATACCTAGAAATGAACTATCTCAAAGCCAAATGTCTACACACACTCTTTTGTTCAAGCTTTTCTAGTTCACTAATTTCCCTTGTGGGTCTGTTAGGCTAGTATATGCAAATAAATTTGTGGTTAATAACATCTATTATCTTCAACTAGGCTCCAAATTTCATTGTTTCCCAACAGCTGCTTCAAATAAATATAAACGAAGGTAACATTTACGAAGGGAAGGAAATACTTCCTGCTCTTCTAGAAGGACTTCATTCTCAGCACCTAAATAACAAAATGAAATTTATTTGATTCACTTTGCAGCTCTGGGAACCTGAAATCATCCTCCAAGTTCTTGGGAATATGGTTTTTGACAGCTTTGTTTTTTAGTTAATATTTTTCACTGTTGAAAGGCTTAGGTACATTTTCCTCTACTTTAATCTGTTTTCCCATAGAGAATGTAATAAATTCTCCTGCAAATATTTGCATGTCTGTGCATCTCTCTTGGTATGCTGTTTACATTAAGGCTCTCATATAAGTTAGATGAGTTCGCCTCCGTAGCTACAGCTTTATTATTAACACAGCCTGCATGGCAGAGTTCAAGATCTTTCAAAAATAAATTTTATATAATCACTGTTATTCTAAGCCCACATCAATGAGTGAACACTGTCAATGTACAACAGCTGTCTGCCTGTGTTTGCTGGGGATGCTCACCTCAAAAGCTAGTTTTAATCTTTTGGTTAGGGAAAAACATAGAATATATAAAACATAAAGATACCTAGGAAATGAATATATTTCACTGTGGTTCCGAAATTTGAAAAAGATCACGTGCCTTGAGAGAGACAAAGCAGGCTTAGGGTTCAAATGTTTGCCGCATGTCTGTCCCCTTTTTTCAATGTAAAAGACGTTATAGTATGTTTGTATCCATTCCTTCTCTGCTTAACACAATAGCAGTTTCATTACTATGAGAAGAAGCGGGATGCTGTGGTTCTCAAACATTTTTTTTGCGTTTGTTTGGACCTCTTGAAATAACTCTGGGGAAATATACAATCATAGCACATTTTAAGTGGGAACTAAATTTTTATCATAAATTTAGATATTTGCAAAAAGCATAATGTACATTTTTATGTGTTTTAAATATATTTTTATCGCATCTCAGGACTACAAGTTCACTAATTCTTTTTATAAACAGCGACCACTCTAACCTCAATAGAAAAATCAATTCTTAAGGTCAATCAGCCATATCAGAAAAAAAAAAAAAGTCTGACTTGATTTTTTTTATTTCTAAAGAACCTATTAATGCATGCTCCCATGACAACCATCTCACATCTTCTGAATGAATTTTTATAATAGAATATTACAGAGGTTTGATGGGGAAATTTGCTGAGTTAATTTTTGGGGTGAAATAAGGCACTGACCCCTGCTATATGTCTTGTTTGCTCTTCCTAGACCTTCAGTCATATGCAAGGCACTCTCAAATTGTCCTTTTTTTCTTCATTCTTCAAGGTTTTTCCATTGCTAGGATGGCTCTGTAATGGGATTCAATATGGAAAATTTGCCTTAGTGTTGTGAAATGAGAGCAGACGGGCGATTGTAAAAAGAAATATTGGAAAAGAGAGCCAAGAGACCCCAGGTTTTTTGAGGTAGGAAGTTGGTATCTGAAAACGATTTCCTCAAAATTATATATGCTTGTGTATCTCCTAGAGAGACTCTAAGTATTCACGGGGGTATATACGCCCCAGTTTGACTTTGAAGACTTGCTTGGGACAGTATGTAATCAGACTCCTCTATTTTTAGGTAAGAAAATAAGGCTGAATATCAATGAATTACCTGCACCAAAAATTGCGTGTCCCTTTACAGCCTGCAAAACTTGTTCTTGTGTTGTTTTCTTCTTGAAACCCTCCTCATCTGACTTTATCATTTGCATATTGCTTTTTTCTATAGAACCATTATTTCATTTTTCAAATATCCAGTGGGTAATCACAGACTGAGACAGAGACGCCAGGGCTTGTAGGCTCTCAAACTTAGGTTTTGAAAGTTTGCCTTCTATCATTCGTGATGGTAGAGGAAGGTCTTCAGGCACATTGGAACACATTCAAAGTATATGATTGCTTTCTAGTTCATTCTGTCTAGATTAACACTGGCCAAATTGTTCTGGGTATATTTTATATTTATAACTGTATTTAAATTTCTTTAAGTGGAGGATTAGTTATTTTTCCCTCTGATTATCTCACAAATAGCTTAGTATATTGGTTTTCAAATAATCAACACTTAATAAATATTGAATAACTTGTTTTAGCGATCTTGATTTAAAATTATAGGCTGAAAGACAATTGTTAGTGGGAAAAGCTTGCTCCAAGCTACTCAATCAAAATGATGACTATGATCCATGTAAACAAAGCATATGGTCAAGATTAAATAGGAGGTAGATACCGCAAAACAAAAATAAATTATTTGGGCATGCATTTTTCTCATTTATAATTTTTTTTGTCTGAAATTAAGCAGAGAATCCTAGGAACTACAACTAGTTGCATACATATGAGAAAATTCTTTAAGTTTTCTCTTTTAAATTTCAACATCCATGAAAATTTTGAAACTTGACCTGGCTGACAGACAAAATTATTTTTCTTTGTATGTCTCACAATTTTCTGACATTTTCTACAAAAGATCTGCCTATCTCCATGTGTTACTAAAGCCTGTTTTGACTTTATACAGTTTAACACTTTTTTCTACAGCATTTACTACCTTTTAACGTTTTTGTTGTCTGTCATATCCCTGGCTTGGTGACTATCATTTATTCAAACAGCCACTCAAAAAACAAGATTGAGTGACAACCATGTGCCAGGCACTGGGGGTACCTCACTTGCTCAGATAGACCTGGTTCCTGATGCTTATGAAGATGCAGTTTATCCTGGGTAAACAAACAATATAGCATTGCGACAAAATGGGATAGATATTCATAGAACTGAATAAGTAAGAGCCCAGTAAAAACACCATGGCTTTTTTTTTTTAAGTCACTGCCATCTGTGATATACTGTCCTTGTCCTTATTACTATCCACAGATTTCCAGGGCACTTATACTATGTTCAAAGATTAAAGCACTTATAATTTACTTCATCAATCATGACTTTCTGCTCAGTGGCTAGATACACCAATACCAAAGACTATTATCCTCATCTGTGTTCTGCTCAGTTCTCTGACAAACCAGCATATAAGGCCTTAAGTACTCTTGGATTTGTTATAATATTAAGATTTCAATTATAAATTACTTTCTATTTGCCAGGTATTCTGCTCTGCATTCTATGTGTACTAATTCATGTAATCCTGACAACAAACCTATGAGGTTGTTGTGGGTTGAATTGTGTTCCCTCAAAAAGATATGTTGATATCCCTATACCCAATACCTCCATGTATAATTTTATTTGAAAATAAGGTCTTTATAGAGCCTACCAAGATAAAATGAAGTCATCAGGGTGGGCCTTAGCCCAACATGCCTGGTGTTCTTATACAGGGCAAATTTGGACACAGCGACACGAACATAGGGGAAATGAAATGAGGAGACCCTGGGGGAACACAGCCATTTACAAACCAGAGGGTGCTTGAGGCTTCTAGAATCTAGGAAAGAGACATGTAACCAATCCTCCCGTAGTATCTTCAGAGGGAGAATGGCCCTGCCAACATCATGATCTCAGACTCCAGAACTGGCCTCCAGAACTGTATAAAAATAAACTTCTGTTGCTCTAAGCCACCCAATTTATGGTACCACTTTGTTATGGTAACCCTAGGAAGCTAATAAAGGTAATGCATAGTAAAGAAATAACCTTGTCCAAGGAGAGGTCTGTCCTATTCTCTCAACTCCTGGAAAGTGATCTCTAAACTCCTGAAACATCCTACCTGATAAAAAGTATCTTTATTTACTTAGGGGACTTCGCTCATGGCCAGGTAATTTATGTCAGCAATGTGATTTATTTGAGGACTATAATATCAGCTCAACCTCTGGAAGTCCTGGAAACGAAAATCAGCTATATGACTAGTCAATCATGTCTAAGTTAACTTACTTATCCCCAGTAAAAACTCTGGGTATTAAGATTCAGATGAGCTTTCCTAAAAGTATTGGGGATACCCTATGCATATTATCAAACATCAGGTCTGGGAAGAGTTGGTGCTATGATTCTACTGGGAATAACAGGAAGTTTTATACTTGGGACTTTTCTGGACTCTGCCTCTTTTATTAGTTGATATAAGTCTACATCATTTTGCTGTAAAAAAAAATGTAAATGTGAGTAGAATAGCTTCTAGTGAGTTCTGTTTATCTTATTAATGAGCTTTTGAACCAGAGGGTGGTCTTCAGAACCCCCAAACTTGCAGTAGTTTCAGAAGTGAGAGTGATCTTGGGGATTTCCTGAAATATATGGACACTGCGTTGGCCTTTGTGTAGCATCTGGTGAAGAAAAATTCCAGAGGATTATCTCATTGGACTAAATCATGCATCAGAAGATTATGACCTACAGGACAAATAAGACCTTTTGATTGTTTGGTTGATAAATCTTATTGACACAAACCACACCCATTCATTTACATATTGACTACAGTTTTTTGCACTATAATAACAAGAGTAGTAACTAAGAGGACTTGTGGTTCTCAAAGCTTAAAATACACACTAACTGACCCCTTATATGTAAAAGCTTTCCAACCACTGTAACAGGTCATGGTATTTTGTTTGGTTGTATTCAGGTCTATGAAAGACTTGCCTGCCATATTTGTACGGAAATTTAGGACAGCATCCCATAGTACCACAACCAATTTCCCGAGGCTATTATAATTTGCAATGGTATCTGTCCTTATATTTATTTGTTAATCTTATCTGCCTTGGTCCACAGAAAGTACATAATAAATATTACATTGATTTCAAGAAAATCTTATTAGGCTTACTTTTATCTACAGAATTAAGTTCAAAATTATTTCCATGTCATACAAAGCCTTCCATGATTTGGGCCCAGACTTCTTTTCCAATATCATCTACAGCTACTTTCATTCATATAGCCTCTGATTCCATCACACTGAACACGGCTTGAACTTTCAAGGCTCATCTTTCAAGGCTGAGCTGAAATGCCCTACTTCTTGAATTTTTTACATCTCTTCCAGTGTAAATAATTCACTACTTCCTTCAAACTTTTACAATTTATATATCAACAAAACCCATCACAGTATTTTTCAGTAATATTAAAGATGCTTAAAATGCATAACAAGTGGATGAATAACACACAAGGAATATTTCCTGAAAGATATACAAGTAACTACTCATCTAAGTCTCACATATTGTGACTTAAAAATTTAACGGAAGATTAAAATTTATTCCTTTCAGCTCTGACTCCCAGTCATTAATATTACCTCTCTTCTAATAAAAGCACTCCATTATTTCATGACCATGTCTTATTTTATTATATATCACAAGACTTATCAGAGTATTTGATAATATTGCAGTTGCTTAAAATTCATGATGAATATATAATAGTCATGAGCACCTTAGTGTACTTATATTTTTTTCCTTTTGTTTGTGATGAAGCCATTGACTATGATCCTTTATCCCAATGCATCAAACTTCCTTTCCTCCTTATTTCCTTCAGATTGATTTCACCATAAAAGTCCAGATGCTATTCTTGTTTTACCTAGCACACCTAGTAGAAAGAGAAAGTTGGCATCTTTATGACCGACTAGTCTTTAACTAGAAGAATGTGATGAATTGCGTGCAGTGGATAGATCACGGGTATTTGGTATTTGTAACAGCTGGGACTTCAAACTGCTTGGCATTTTTATACTTCTTTTATTAATAGTCCTAATCTTTAATGCAGCTGTGACAAACTTTTCACTAGCATAAAGTTGTTCACCTCTTTCTCCTCACCCCACCATGTTCGCAAGACCGATTCACCAACTATTGAAAATTGTTAGGTCAAATAAATTACTCTCCTCATCTGATTATTATTCCAAGCTATTAGTCTTTGAGAGTCAACATACAAGTAGAGTTAACCTGGTGATTTTACACATTAGAAAAATTAACCAAGTAAATTTCCCTGTGGGGAACTAGAAATAAGACAAACCCTATGTGTGTTGTTTCTCTATATTCTTCAAGCTTTCTTGAGGAGACAAGACGTACTAAAATTTTATATTAAATTCCAGCAATTTAAATAGTCTCATAGTAGTATGATGCAATGGTTGGAAACTGTAGAGCATATACGCCTGGCCCTGCTTTAAAATTTCTGTTGGACATGGTTTTGATACAAGATAGTAACTCATTATTCACCATCACATGAAAGGGAACTGAAGAAATATGTACAGACGGAAGACCTGTACATATTATTGATAAAATAGGAATTGAATTAAGAAACAAATTACTGTTTTATAAGAATGTTGACATAGCCAAGTAGTTACAATTCTCTGCTGTGTGTTTCTAATATAAAAGTCTGGGAGGGGGATGCAACACCACCCTATTACAAGTCTATCTAAGGCCATCTTAAGGTTATCCTCCTTCACCAGGTCATTGGGTAAGAGATTTTAATGACTTATTTATTCAATAAAATTTGTTATATACACATTTATTACCATGCAAAATTTTCTCTTACTTAAAGGATTATAAAGTAAAATATTGGACTCACATTTTCATGGGAAAAAAAGACCAACATCCCATTTAGTGCTAATTGTAGTTCTTCCACAAATGCTAGAACCTACCATAGTAACACATGTATAAAAGTGGCTGAAAACGGCTATTTAATAAATAAGTAACATCATCATGCAATGAACAACAAAGCAAAAAAAGATAATTAGATAAAGAAAAGCACTGTGATCTAGAAACAAAGTAGACATTAATTGTGATTTCTAGAACGCAGTATCAAAGAAACTTCCTAGCAGAGATGGCTCTTGATTTGAGCCATGAAAAGCGAACAAGTTGTTTTTGCAAAGGTGGAAAAGAATGTCCCTGCCTCACAGTTTGAAAGGAACCAGTTTCTGTGATTTTAACCAAGTCTCTATGTGGAATAGAATATTTGGAAAGTAGCGTGTATAGTGGTTAAAAGCCGACCTATTAAATCCTGACACATTTATGTACTTACTAGTTTGTGAATGTGAACAAGTTATTTAATCCTTACTTTTAGGCTTCAGTTTCCTCATCTGTAAAGCATAGATAATCATAATATCTGCCTTCTCATATCTTTTCATATCTCTTTTTTCAGAATTCATATCATATCTTTTCAAATTCACTGACATAATAAAAGCACTTGCAGGAGGTTCTAGCTGCTGGCTAGTACTCAATACATGGAAGGTGTTATTAAGAAAATTTCTTGCCATGCATCATTGACGTGGCATAATCACATACTGAGAATCTGTAAAGTGAGTGCTATCATTCAGGTACTCTGGGAATGGCTCTGCTGTTACAGTGTGGTTTTTTTCTTTCAAAAACAAACAAACAAAACACAGACAAAACAAATAAAATGGAAAAATCTGATGGCCCAGGGTTAATTCCTGAGAGCAAAGAGTAAATGCTAATGTGACTTCTGTTCTTGTACCTGCAGTTGATGCTTGCACCGTTTCCTGTGTTGTACTGGTTCCAGGTAATTCCTCAAGACCCTTGGAATGACCTTTTCTCATGTTCTCTATTGATGAAAAAAATATTGTTTTCCAAAATAAAAACATTATTGTTTTTTCCAAAATAAAAATCTCAAATTCTTCAATATGTCCATGTTCTTGCCCCAGCTCGCCTCTCTAGTTTAATCTCTTTGCTTCTCTGTCCCTCTATGATCTAACAACATCCAGCTAACAACTATTTCTGTCTCTTTGAGCCTGGAATATTCACCTCAGCGGAAAATCCTGGCTCCCCCTGCCTCCACCCTTCCCCCTAAAAATAAGAATTATCCTTCAACACTGTGCTAAAGTATTATCATATTTTGAAAACCTCTTCGTCCCTGTTTTGACCCATTCCTGTGTAGAGTCAACATTTTTCTACACTCTTGTACTTTTATTATGACCTATCAGCTTTGATTTTAAACTTTGTTTCACTTTCCTGTCTTTACCAGAATGACCTGAGCTCCTGTGATCAGCCAAGTCGGGGTAAAATTAGGTGTTCCATAAATACTGGCTCATCAAACTTGTTGAAGTCTTAAAGAATAGGAAAGAAGAATAATTTCACAGTATAAGATTTTTTGGGCGAATTATATTGACTATGCCTTTAAGTTAGATATTGGCAAAATATATTTTAAAAATTTATTCACCGATCATAAAGTTAACAAAGGAATGTCTTGGATGCCTTTATGACAGAGGATGACATTAAATTAGCACATTTGGTAGTGGAATTGTTGAAGTGAATTTAGATCTAGTTAAGAATTAGAAGCTGAGGGGCGCCTGGGTGGCGCAGTCGGTTAGGCGTCCGACTTCAGCTCAGGTCACGATCTCGCGGTCCGTGAGTTCGAGCCCCGCGTCGGGCTCTGGGCTGATGGCTCAGAGCCTGGAGCCTGCTTCCGATTCTGTGTCTCCCTCTCTCTCTGGCCCTCCCCCGTTCATGCTCTGTCTCTCTCTGTCCCAAAAATAAATAAACGTTGAAAAAAAAAAATAAAAAAGAATTAGAAGCTGAAAACACCTGCTAGTTCACAGAAGCATAATTATGACTGGATAGCTCAGGCTATGGTGGCTGGGGGCACCAGTAGGGACAGACTTAGGTTTTCTACCAGTGAGAGCTGCACACTTTCTCTGACCAGCACAACAGAAGATGATACCACCCTTTGTCATGTACAATATTGGAAGAGAAGTGATGAACAGATTAAGGAAAATACATCACTGATTCTACAGAAAAAAAACAAAAAACTGTTCACATTGGTTCAGTTTTATCTTATTCCCTAACAACAATGACCTTGTAAGGATTTGAATGCTAAGTCCACATCAGATAAGTGTTCTTTACAACTGCCATTATAGATCAGAGAGTGGTTTTAAAAGGCTTATGAAGATAGAGAAAATAGAGAAAAGTGTGCAAATGAAAAAGCTAACTTGAAGCAGTATTTCTTCTACACAATGTTAGGAGGAAAAAACCAGTGACCACCAATGCTTCTCTCTTTCACATTTTCTTGATAAACATGACTGTGCAATAGCTCCTTTTCATACAGACATGCATATCTAAAGAAGATGTTTAGAAGACATTAACAATTTTTTTTAACAACGAGAATTTAAAATGAAAAAACCATTCACTGGTTAAAAAAAAAATGTTACTATTCACCAAGCCTCAAAAACAAGTTGCACTGTTGATAAAATTCTAATATCAAAGTTCTGCCTCTAAATTAATTTCAGAGGTAAAACCACTTTCATAAGGAGCTATGTGGGTTGCAGAACCTGTTGCTAGACAGTAAGGAGGCAAATGTGTCTATCAGTGTTAGTCGTCAGAAAACATTTCAGCATGTCCTAATTCCACAATAGGACTCAGTACCATTTATTAAGAAATAAAAAATAAATAAATAAACATGAGAGCACATCAGAGATTTTCTTATTTTTTTCAACTCCCCACATTCTAATGAGTACTTAAAGTAAGGCAGAAAGTTTAAAAGCTTAAATTTCAAAGATAATTGTTAAATTTGCTTTGAATATCAATTGACAAATACATATGCGAATGCATTTTTCAACTCAGTACTTGAGAAGACCATCACTGATGATATGAATAAGACTTCTTAAAAACTTTCCACCAATAATATCTAGTCCTATAATTTAGAATGAAAAAAATGTGGCATTTTTGTCCAAGGTAAACAAAGGTGTGGAAGACAGATCATTATTCACTCAGCTATTAGTCGTTTATGTTACTTATGATGATAAACAAATATGACTAGTACATAAAATAATTTTTGCTGGAAATCTTTGCATTATACTTATTAAATCCCCATTGTGTGAAAGAGAAGGAGGTTGTGCTGTATTCAACTTGGGTATGGGAAACACTGGATTGAACCAAATTTGTCCAAGGACTTCTTGGAACACTAATATGTTAATGGTTATTGTGAGTATTCCAGAGGGAGCTATATTATACAACAATTTGACTTGTTTATTTTGTCATTAGGAACCTCCTAAGAATGGGACACCTGGGTGGATCAGTCAGTTAAGCATCCTACTTGGGCTCAGGTCATGATCTCCGGGTTCCTGAGTTTGAGCCCCACACCAGGCTCTCTGCTGTCAGCACAGAGCCCTCATCAGATCCTCTGTCTTCTCTCTCTAACCTGTGTGCTCTCTTTCTCTCTCTCTCTCTCAAAAATAAATAAAAATTGAAGAAAAAATAGTGCAGCATGGTGTAAAAGAATAAACTTTCCTGTCATACTGAACCTAGGTTTGAATTTTAACTGTGTGATTTTGGATAATTATCTCTTCATCTACAAATTGGGGTGGTTAATAGCACCTAACCCCTAATGGTGCTAAGATCAATTATAATCGCTTATATATTAATATGCTTAATAACTTTAGTAATTGTTTATTTTCCTGATTTAATAACATAATAATAGATTTATTTTACATATATGTTATTAATTATTCAATTTATTTATATTATGATTATCTTATAAGAGCCAATTTGCTCTTTCCTGAAATGTTGATATAAATTGTGTTAAATATATCTGAAAATAATATTAGTATGCACCGTCATGTATAAACTGAAAACCATTATCAGTTAGGATAAGCTATTACTTCCTAATGTTATAGTTGCTTTTATTTTTTTTAATTTTTTTAACGTTTATTTATTTTTGAGACAGAGAGAGACAGAGCATGAACGGGGGAGGGGCAGAGAGAGGGAGACACAGAATCTGAAACAGGCTCCAGGCTCCGAGCTGTCAGCACAGAGCCAGACACGGGGCTCAAACTCACAGACCGGGAGATCATGACCTGAGCCAAAGTCAGCCGCTCAACCGACCGAGCCACCTAGGAGCCCCTATAGTTGCTTTTAAACATGTTTATAAAACTGCTTTATTTTTTTAAGGGAGATATGTTCTTGAGATACCTACAAAAGGAAGGTTATTGTTAAGAGAAGGGTCATTCAGAATCTATTTACTGAAAAATAGTTACAAAATTTGACTCATCATTTTATACTCTAATAGTTCATCAAAGCTATTCTACTTAAATTTAGCATAAATGTGGAATATATAATCATTTCTGATTATTGATTTTTCCAAATTACATAGGACACTGGAAATATAAATTTTCATTGACTGTGTGCAAATAGGCCATGGATCTCCAATTACAATTATTGATAACCAGTTTTTGCTGTATTCCCGATATATATGAAATTTTCCATGAAGTGTCTGAAAGTATCCCATCAGTTATTTTCACATGTTGTTTTCTTGTTTCTTAAAGGGCCAACCAAAGAATAAATTATACAACGTCATAGGCAAACTTAATTTCTTAATCACCATGCCATGTATAATTGGGTATTTCATGAAAAAAATAATTATACATACTGCAGAAAATTTTATGATGTCATGTGTACCTTTCTATACTGTCTTATTATGGTTCTGAGGATGTACTTACATCACAGTTTCATTAGTAATGCCAGTACCCCAAGGCAATAAAAACACATGAGACAATATATGGAAATGTAATCAATCTACTCGTTTAATAATATGGTACCCAAGGGAACTCTCTCTCTGTCTCTAATTCTCTTGCTGATGGGCAGTTCAGAAAAAGATATGACCATATATAAGGAGATTTATGTGGCTGTTGTTTTGTCAATCATTCTAACCAATCATTTTCTCATTTGACATTGACTTACAACCTCAAATGTGTTCATACACTTGTTGATACTACATCTTGAAAGTTTTAAAATTAAAATCAATTAGACATTAAAAATTCTGTGTGATTTCTTGATGGCTGAAAGTAGTAAAGTAGTTTTTACTGATGTGCATGAAGGGGAATAGAAGTAATAAGAAACTCGTCTCTTTTTAGAATTGTCTATTGCAATAGTTTACCAGATTTGTATTTCTATATCTAGTCAGTAAGTGATATTTTTACTTTCCTTTTACCCAATGACAGTGTGTTTTTTAAAATCATATAAATAGATTTATTGAAGAACTTTAAAAATATCTATATATATATATATATATATATATATATATATATACCAAAAATATATACAAAGAAAGTGGAAGTGACTTAAAATCCCACTCCATAGTATAAACAATAAGTTTTCAATGACTATAGTTCATGTATTTCATTATGCACAAATACATGCATGCAGACACATACAAATTTACTCCAATAAAGTCAGGTTATACATGGTTTTCCTTCTTTCTTCCCCACTGACACAGACGTCAATATTAATGATCTTAACCAGTATACCATATATAATTGTATTCATTCATTACTTCTATTTATCCAATAATACTCATGACACTTACAAAATCGTATAAAATACTTATGCAAATACAAGTATGGAATGGGAGAATTGCTATTGCTTATATAAGAAAAATTGGATAATGTTACATATTTTCTTTCTTTAAAATTTATTTATTTATTTTGAGAGGGGGGAGAGGGGCAGAGAGAGAGAGAATCCCAAGTAGGATCCACGCTGTCAGCAGAGCCTAATGCAGGACTTGAACCCATGAACTATGAGATCATGACCTGAGCCAAAATCGAGTTTCAGATGCTTTACTGACTGATCCATCCAGGTGCCCCAAATATTTTGTTCTTATGTTTTGCAACTTCCCCAAGTCAACATAGTTCATGGGTGCCTGTAATTTTACATTATAGCATATCAACAGATGATTCATTCAACCATTTTGGTATTTGTAGATTTCCATTTTCCTCCTTTTTCTTTGATGTCTCAGATTGTGGTATTATTTGCTATGCAGTAATGAAAAAGACACAATTGGCTATCTATCTGAAGCAAAATAATATCGGTTTCTATATTTTTAAGTAAATTCCCTATAGATTTAAAACTTTAAATGTAAAATTGTATATATAAAATAAAATGTTGCAGAAGTTTCTTAAAATATTTGAATATTTGACCTTGAAATTAGGCAAAGATGAACATAAACTATTATACATTACTACATTTAAAAATCACCTGCTTTTATTATAAAATTCACATCTTTTTTATTAAACTTGTTATTCATGTGACTAATGTTGGTAAGGTGTATGTAAGCGTGTGTGTGTGTGTGTGTGTGTGTATGTGTGTGTTGTGGTAAGAAGGTAATTTATAGTTATAAATACTTACATTAACAAGCAAGAAAAAATTGAAATCAAAAACCTGACTTTACTACTTAAGGAACTAGAAAAAAGAACAAACTAAACCCAAATCTAGCAGATAAGTGGAAATCAAAAATATAGGGCAGAAATAAACAAAGTAAAGAACAGATAAACAATAGAGAAAATGAACAAAACCAAAGCTTGGATCCAAAAACCAAAACTTGGGTCTTCAAAAGTAATAACACAGTTATTATTTACCTTCATTATTAACTTTATTTAGATGAACTAAAAAAAAAAAAACCAGAGAGATGACTTAAATTACTACAATCAGAAATAAAAGCAGAGACATAACTACTGATTTTATAGAAATAAAAGGATTATAAAAGTTATTATAAGCAATTGTATACCAAGAAACTGGATAACTTAGATGAAATGGACAAACTCCTAGAAACACAACCCTACTAGCACTGAATCATGAATAAATAGAAAATCTGAATACATGCATAACTAGTGAGCAAATTTAATCTGTAACCAAAAATCTCCTGACAATAAAAAGTCCTGGACCTAATGGTAATCACTGGGAATTCTATGCAGCGTTTAAAGAGAAACTAACATCAATCCTTCTCAAACTTACAAAAAAATCAAAGAGTGAACTCTTCAAAACTCATTCTATTGGTTAGAAAATCCTATTACCAAAATCATAAGGAGATACTACTAGAAGAAGACCCACAGACCAATATTTTTTATGAATGCTGATGGAAAATCCTCAACAAAATACTAGTGTATTGAATTCAAACCTATTGAAAGGGCTATACACCATGAAAAAGTCAAATTTATCCCTGGGATGCAAGAATGGTTCAACATATGCAAATCCATAAATGGGATACATCACATTAACAAAAAGAAAAACAAAAAATCACAATCATCTGAATACATACAGAAAAAGAATTTGACAAATGCTTTGACAAAATACACCACCCTTTCATGATAAAAACCCTCAATACATTGGGTATGGAAGAAATATACCTGAACATAATAAAGACCAGATATGACAAACCCACAACTAACTCAATGGTGAAAAATTTACAGCTTTTCTTCTAAGATCAGGAAGAAGACAAAGTTGTACACTCTGACTACTCTTATTCAATACAGGTACTGAAAGTCCAAGCTAGAGCAATTAGGCAACATGAAGAAATAAAAGGCCGTCAAGTACTTCATTAAGAAGTAAAATTGTCATTATTTGCAGATGATATAATCTTATATTTAGAAAATCCTGAAGATTCAACCAAAAAAGCTTTTGAAACTAATCAACAAATTCAATAAAGTTGCAGGATATAAGATCAATGTACAGAAATCAGTTGTATTTCTCTACACCAACAATTTCACACTAACAATTTGAAAAAGATATTAAGAAAACTAACCCATTCTCAATAGTATCAAAAACAATGAAATGCTTTGGAATAAATTTCACTAAGGAAGTACAAGATCTATATAACAAAAACTACAAAAATTTGTTGAAAGAAATTCCAGAAGACAAAAACAAATGGAAAGATGTCTGTGTGTATAGACAGAAAGAATTGATGTCAATGTGTCCATACTACCCCAGCCCATCTACAGATTTAACACAGCCCCTATCAAAATTCCTATGGCATTGTCCATTGAAACAGAAAACCAATCCTAAAATATGTATGGAACCACAAAAGACCATAAATAGCCAAAATAATCATAAGAAAGAAGGTAAAAAAACAAAAGCTTTACAATTCCTGATTTCAAACTATACTACAAAGTTATTGCATTCAAAGCATTATGGTACATACATAAAAACAGACACACAGAACAATGAAATAGAACAGAGGACCCAGAATTAACTTCCTGCATATACAATCAACTAATATTTGACAAAGGAATCAAGAACACCTAATGGGGAAAGGATAGTCTCTTCAACAAATGGTGATGGGAAAACTGGATAACAACATGCAAAAAAATGAAATTGGACCCTATTTTATACCACTCACGTAAATTAACTTAAAATAGATCAAAGACTTAAGCACAATACCTACATAAGATTCCTAGAACAAAACAGGGAAGAAGTTCCTTGGCATTGGTTGAAGCTACAATTTTTTTTTATATGACATCAAAAGCATAAATAATAAAAACAAAAATCAGCAAATGAGACTACCTCAAACTTACTGCTTCTGTACAGCAAAATAATCAACCAAATGAAAGGCCACCTACCTTGGAAGAAAATATTTTCAAATTATATATCTGATAAGGATTTAAAAATCTAAAATATATTTAAAAACTCATACAACTCAATAACAACAACAGCAACAAGAAAAATCCAATTAAAAATGACCACAGGAAATAAACAGACACTTTTTCAAAGAAACATCGAAATGGCCAACAGGTACATGAAAATATGTTCACTATCGTTAGTCATGGAAATACAAGCCAAAACCACAATGTGATATCACCTCACATGTCGTAGAATGACTACTCTCAAGAAGAGAAGAGGTAACAGGAGCAAGGATGTGAAGAAAAGGAGACCATTATACACTGTTGGTGGAAATGTAAATTGTTGAAACCACCATGGAAGACAGTATGGCGGTTCCTCAAAGATGTAAAAGAGCTACCATATGACCACCGGCAATTCCACTTCTGGGTATATATACAAAGGAAACGAAAACAGAATATTGAAGGCATATATGCACTTCCATGTTTGTTGCAGCATTATTTACAATAGCCAAGATATAGAAACAACCTAAGTGCCTGTCAATGAAAGAATGGACACAAAAGAATATTATTCAGGCATGGGAAAAGAAGGAAATCCTGACATTTACAACATACATGGGCCTTCAGGACATTATTCTAAGTGAAATCAGTCAGAGAAAGACAGATATTATATGATATCACTTATATGTGAAATCTAAAAAAAAAAAAAAAAAAGCTAAGCTCATAAAATCAGAGAGTAGAATGCTGGTTACCAGAGGTTGAGAGTGCGGGAGATGGCACAGGTGTCGCTTAGGGGCAAACTTGCAACTAATATGAATAAGTCCTGGATCTTTAATGCACAGCATAGTGATTATAGACAACAATACTATATTATAAACATGAAATATGCTAAGAGACTAGATCTGAATTTTTCTCACCACAAAAAAGAACTGATAATTATTTGATGTCATAGAGGTGTTAGCTAAGTTTACAAGGGCAGTCATACTGCAATATATAAAAGTATAAATTAACTTGTTTACCTTAAACTAACATGTTATATGTCAAACATATTCAATTAAAAACAAACTACTGAATTGGAAAAAATTTCATCAAACTGTGTATTTAAAATGTGTATATTTGTTCTATGCAAATTATCACTTATTAATATTGATTAAAATTGTTGGATGCAGAGAAAGAGTCAAAAGAAAAACTAAAGTGAGGGGAAAATAATGTCAATCCATGAAAATTGTCTATGATGGAATCAAGCATAGTCTGGTCCTCTCTTATTTCTGTCTCAAATTACATGGATTTCTCATTTATTTTAAATTTCCTCCTCCACACATCTAATATTCTCATATTTTAAATTAATGACTGTAGAAAAAAGAGTTATCAGATAACCAGACTGGAAAGTTCAATGCTTATCTCTAGAGATACACCGGACGAAATGTACTTCCCCCAGAGCAAAATAAGAGTCACATGTGATTCATAATATGGTGTTTAAAGTTTCATGACAGCTTGTTCTACATTGTTGGAGATATTCAATTTGATGGTTTGCACAATTTGAATTGAGTTATGTGACGAGCTATGTGTTAAATACCTTGCTGTAGGTACCTGCCTATGCTTCCCTGAAATTATGATATCTGGCTAAAATCTCACCAGTTCAATAAACTGAAGACAAAGTTCTGTGAATTCTTGTGAGACTGAAATCCTGGAGGAAAGGTAGTGCTGGGCCTGTAAGAGTTGAACCCTCAATGATTTCCTATAGGTTTTCTTGTTGCACCATGTTACTTTACCTTTATTATACCCTAATGAGAGTTAGCTCCATGGGACCTTAAAAAGCCTCTCAATTTTTCTACTCTTTGTAATTGGTGCAATGATTCTTAAGTCATTGTTGTAATCTTAAATAATACAATTCATTGTTGTTTATTATGGTTACGCTGAGGTTAGCCCTCAAAATATTAAAGTACTTTTCTAGAACCATACTACTTTTAGTTTTTCCAAAATGTCTTTCCTCCTCACTCCCCAGCCCAGATATCTATCAAGAATAAAAGCAATCTAAAGAGGTAACATCTTTCCAGATGGGTGATGGGTATTAAGGAGGGCACTTGTCTAGATGGGCACTGGGTATTGTACGTAAGTGATGAATCACTGAATTCTACTCCTGAAACCAACATTCACTGTATGTTGGCTAAATAAAATTTTAAATAAATAAATAAATAAATAAATAAATAACATAGCATAACATAGATACAAAAAAAAAGATACAATGAAAGACTGGGAAGGTTATTTAAAATGTTTAAGACAAACAATGGATTTTCAACAGAAGATAGGTTAAACAAAATTAATGAACAGATTAAGAAAAATTATTAAAAATGTCTGACAAAGAGATTGATATGAATGATACACAAAGAATATCACTAAATTGTCAATTTGAAACACTGAAAATTTTTTAAATTTTTTTTAAATTTTTTAATGTTTACTTATTTTTGGGAGAGAGACACAGAGTGTGAGCGGGGGAGGGTCAGAGAGAGAGGGAAACACAAAATCCAAAGCAGGTTCCAGGCTCTGAGCTGTCAGCACAGAGCCCAATGCGGGGCTTGAACTCACAAACTGTGAGGTCATGACCTGAGCTGAAGCCAGCCGCTTAACCGACTGAGCCACCCAGGTGCCCAACACTGAAATTTTTTTGAAAAGGTAACATCTCCATTGTGAATGTTTTCCCTCTTTGTAAAAGCCAAGAAGAAATAATAAAAAAGGAGCTATGGGTAAAGGGGTATGATTTTGGGTCAACTTGGGGTATTCTAAATACTAATCAAGAATGAATGAATGAATGAATGAATGAATATCAATCTAGCTTCAGAACAATATATCTGAGAGGATAAGCAGATACTTTTGAATTTTCAATATATTTAATTATATTAATTGATTGATGATTAGCATTTTTTGTAGCTTTTATTTCAGGTGAGAGTTCTGAGGCTTAATTTATATTAAGCAAAAAAGACAGGTTTTATCAGTACAGAAAATCACATAGCAGAGAAGACATTTGGAGATTTGTCCTCAGGAAAAATCTGAAACAAGTACTTGAAGGCAGTTGATAGTATCTTTAATTCCCATCTCTTGCCTAAGAATCCATGTCAACCTCATTCCAGTTGATTTCTGTGGCTTGTACAGATATGGACTCATTCTTTTCATTTTATCATCAGAACTAAACACTCTCCAACTCCTTTGAAAAAAATCTAAGAGATGCACTTTGATTGACTATCCTCAGATCATGGATACATTACTTGGATAAGAAATTGCTGCGCATAGTGGCAGATACTAGAATCTTCTGACATCAGCATCTCAAGGGTAGAATGAGCAAGGAGTAACTCCCCAATGAGAAGGTATCAAAGACATAATATTTTCAAGGGCAGACTTTGATGAGCAAGGCAGGCATCCCTTCATGTCACCTATAGCTCTACTCTGAAAAGACAAAAAAACTTGTCTATATACAGAATCATACAGTCATGGATGTATGGCTTTTCACTGAAATTGTATCCAAAGTATTTCATTTCAATGAATATGTGTTGCTACTTTATAGGAAATATCTATACCTGAATGATCTTTACCACTCTTTAGACATAAATAAAATGAAAGAGTATCACACTTTAAAAGTTGAGTAATAAATATCTAGCATATTTATAGGTAAAATTTCATAGTAAACTTCTTTAAAATTTAAAATATGCAAAAAACCAATGACTTTCAATTAATTAATATCCGTTTCTAATGTGCAGAATAAATATAAGAGAATAACTCAAAATAATATCACACCGGCACAAAGACATAGTTCCCATCAAAATTAATCCTAAATAATGAGGATTTTTAGACAAAATTATAATTGAAAATAGTTGCTTATCTAACATGCAAATGTTGTTTAATCAGGGACATCCAAATCACTTTCCAGCCAAATATTTCACAATTAGTTTTTGACATATTCTGTGAACTATACTGAAGCCATGCCCTCAGAAATATAATAGCACAAGTGAAGCCAGAAGTGCAGATAGCCATTTATTCATTTCCTCAGGTTAGGTACAATGGTGACTGCATTTTCAAAATTATCAGGGCCATACAGACATTGGAGCTTAAGGATAAGATCCAATTTTATAACAATTTGTTAAACCATAAGACATTCTAATGACACAAATGTCCGCCATAGTAATTAACATCTTGAGTGATGATGCGATGAATGCAAAGAAACACTGCATACCTTAAATAAAAGTTATATGACATGAGATTAATTTGATGAAAAGAAAGCACACTGTGAGTGAAAATTTAGCTTTTTAAAAAATATTTGCTTTTACTGTGTGTACTCATATTTGTAAATGCCATTTTACTATAGATGTGATCATGACATAAAGACTGGAAATGTTGATTTTTTTATATTTAATGTTTGTGCACATAAATATAGCCTTTTAATGGTGATGCACTGCTCCAAATCTTGGAAGCTAGGATTATACTTAGGAGAACAGAAGCTCTGAATGCCTGACTATCAAGAAACCCAGGGAATCATTTTCTTAGTTATTTTACTTGTAGTGGATCCTGAATGTCAGATTTTCCTGCCCAAATACCTGAGCATCAGTTAGGTTTGGCGGGGGGGGGGGGGGGGGGGGGGGGCAAATTAACATTAACTAACACTGAGATTGATATTTAAACCTGTTCAACAAAGATAATTGCCATAGAAACCTGAAATAGTCACTTGAAATTGACAAAAGTGTTCTCTCTATATAGACAAAGCTACATGAGGACCCAAATTCTTGTCAGAAAATCATCTGATGTATATGTGGAATCAATAAAAGGAAGTTTAGGAGGAGTGATGTCAACAAGATGGGGTCATGTGAAGGTCCAGCACTTATACCCTAACAGACACCAATTTTAACAACCACCCACAGAAGAGAACACTTTTACAGGCGTCACAAGAGTCCAGATGAGAGGTTCCAGCATGCCGGTAGAAACAAAAATCCAAGAATAGACACACTGAAGAAGGTAAAACAAGCGTGTCGTTTTGACCTGCATTATTTATCTCCCCAGGTGGCCCATAGCCTAGTCCAAAAGAAATGCCTCAGTACACAATTTCTTCTAGGGAGGAAAGGGAGAGCAAAGTGACCTCCCACCTTCCCGAGACTTGCAGAATGCTTCCCTAGAGGCCCAGTTGTGTCTTGCCTGATTCCAGACACTGTGGGCATTGGCAGAGATGAATAGCCTGGCTACAGCCAGAAGCAGGGAAAAGCAGCAGGTGCTCACAGCAAAGGGGCATGGATCTCAGTCACTGACTGCAAACCGTACTAACTGTCTCCAGGTTTCACCAAGAGTCCCATCCATGAATCCCTAAGGGTGCCTCAACTGCTCACCCCCTCTACTAGCTCATGTGTACCTAGAGTTGTTGGTTCACAAGCTCCTCAGGAGCTTCTCAGGTGTAATTTGAACTTGGGCCTTGTATGTGGAGGTCAAGGAGAGACCAAAGAAAAGGGCAGACCACTCCAGATTAGTAGGTGGCAGTTTTAATCAGCAAGAGAACTGACTTAAAGTGTCTTGTCTTGGGTGGCCACAAGAAGAGTAAATTTCCACATCTGCCCACCAGAATCTTAAAAGTTTATGTGGAGGCCTGACCCGGATTCAGTCACATACACCAGTCAGATGGTCTGAACCCCTCATTCTTATCTCTGAGATGAATCCTTTGGGCAGCTTCTGGGAAGAAACAAGTGGAACATACATTCCAAAGCCAAAGGAAGGTGAGAGGCTTCCAAATGTCTGAGTCTTGCTCAAGGGTCAGCCATGTCTTTTTGATGACCTCTCCCAACACCACTACTCTGCACCTTCTCACTTAGTGTCTCACACTCCCCTGCAGTTGGTCACACAGGCTTCCACAGCCAGTGCACCAGAGCTCTCACAGAAAGCACATGGGTAGCAGAATTAGGCTCAGGTCTGTTGGAATGGGAGAAGGCATGGAACCATAGACACTTGTGGGCACTGCCCTAGGAAAAGTAAGTCGCACTCTCTCAGTATCCAGCTTGGCTTCACAGGATTGAAAATAGACACGATCCAATGACTTGTCTCCCAATAAGGAGCAAGAGTTGTGGAGTAAGCGTATCCATAGGAAAGGTTTGAGATTATCCCAGAATCTCTAGCTTCTTACTTTTTTTTTTCTTTTCCCCTTGGGTGGAAGAGGATGACTAGAGCTGGTTGGAGTTGGGTACTTCCCTTCCCCAACTCAGTTTCTGAAAACACTCCAGCAAGTTAAATTGTGGTTAACTAGTTTTTCCTGAGGGCAGTCCTTGTTAAGAACAGAGTGCTCTGACTTAGTTCAAAATGTCTCCTTTTCTTCCTCCTACCAGAAGCAAGGGAGATTTTCCTCTGATTTTACTGTGAGAAATTGCATGACCTCCTGGAAGTAAATCACACAAAAGTCACCTCATATGATCAAATCCCCTTGGAGTTTTCCTCTTCTTTTGGTTTTTTTGTGCTGTATGTGCGCAAGTGGGGGAGGGGACAAAGAAAGAGGGAGAGAGAATCTCAAGTAGCCTCCATGCCTAGCACAGCCCAGCACAGAGCTCAAGGTAGGGTTGGATCGCACAACCGTGATGTCATAACTTGAGCCAAAATCAAGAGTCAGACACTTAACTGACTGAGCCACCCAGGCACCCTGCCCTTGGAGTTTCTAACTTTCAGATTTGTTCTCACTGAGTCTCTAGCAATCTGTCAATTGCAATCCAGATTTTCTTACCCTGGCACTTAGTCTCCTGGCAGTTTCTACTCATGAGTCTCTGCTCTAGTAAGCCTCAACTTTCTGTATTCACTTGTTTCTTCAATCTTGCAGGCAGTGGTTTTCCCTGGGTCTTCCCTATTCTAAGGATCTAAGAAGAATTGCATACTTTCAGGTCTGTTCAGTGTTGTATGCCTTGTTAGGTCAGAGTGGCAACTTCCAAGCTCCTTACATTCAACACCAGAAACCAGAGATCCCAAAGTTAAGTTTTTATCACTATTGACCAATATAACTCTAGCATAAAATTGACTGTTAAACTGATGACAATTGACCTTTATAACTATAGTGTTAAAAAATATTAAAAATAACTATAGCTAGAATAATTTGTTAATATCAAGTAGTTTTTTCTGATCACAATGACTCAAAAGCAATAACAGGAGGAAAACTCAAAGCATATGGATATTAAAAACATGCTCCAAAAAAACCAATGAGTCAAAAACATCAAAAGAGAAATCATAAAATATCTTGAGACAGATGAAACTGTAAACACAACATATCAAAACTTATGGTACGCAGTAAACTGTTCTATTAAGGAAGTTTATAGAGATAAATGCTTACTTTATAAAAAAGAAAGGTCACAAAAAAACCTCACACGATTCCTCAAGCAACTAGAAAAAGAACAAATTAAGCCCCAAATTAGCAGAAGAAAGGAAATAACAAAGATCAGAAAAGAAATAAAATAAAATTGAAACTAGAAAAAAAAACAGAACTAAAAATCAATTTTTGATAAGATACACAAAATTAATGAAACCTTAGCTAGACTAAGAAAAGAGAGAGACTAAAATAATAAAATAATGAATGAAAGAAGAGACATTACAACTGATATTTAGAAATACAAAGGTTCATAAAAGACTATTATGCAAATTTATGTCAATAAATTGGAAAACCCAAAATAAATAAATAAATTCCCATAAACATACAACTTACCAAGACTTACTAATAAAGAAAAAAAAAATTGAATAGACTGAGAATGAGTAAAAAAGATTGAATCAATAGTTAAAAATTTCCTAAAAACAACAGCAACAACAACAACAACAACAATAAATCCCAGGACCAGTTGGCTTCACTGGTGAATTTTCCAAACATTTAGAGGTTTTTTTAAATGTTTTATTTTATATTTGAGAGAGACAGAGAGACAGAGAGCAAGCAGGGGAGGGACAGAGACAGAATCTGAAGCAGGCTTCAGGCTCCGAGCTATCAGCATAAAAACCGACGTGGGGCTGGAACTCATGAGCAGTGAGATCATTACCTGAAATGAAGTCAGATGCTTAACTGACTGAGCCACCCAGGTGACCCCCAAACAGTTATAGAAGAGTTATCACCATCCTTCTCAAACTCTTAAAAAATTGAAGAGAAGGGAATACTTCTAAACTAATTTTACAAGAGGAGCATTACCCAATACCTAAGCCAAATAAGGACACTAAAAGAAAAAAAAAAAATTGCAGGCTAATATCTCCGGAAAACATAGATATAAAAATCATCAATAAAATACTAACAAATCAAATTCTATAGCACAATAAAAGGTCATACACCATGACCAAGTAGGATTTTTCCCTAAGATGCAAGGATGGTTCAACATATACCAATCAATCAATGTGATAAATCACATTAACAAAATGTAAGACAAAAATCATGATCATCTCAATAGATATAGAAATTGCATTTGAGGAATTTCAACATATTTTCATGTTAAAAAAAACACTCTCAATAGATTGGATATGGAAAGACTTTACCTCAACACAGTAAAGGCCATATATGTCAAGGTCACAGATAACATACTAATGGTGAAAGGCTAAAAGCTTTTCCACTAAGATCAGGCACAAGACAAGGATATACACTCTCACAATTTCATTTTAACACTGGAAGTGTCCATCAGAGCAATTAGGCAAGAAAAAGAAATAAAAGGCAACCAAATTTGAAAAGAAGTAAAATTGTCTCTGCAGAAGATATTTTATATATATACAAAATACCAAGTAAGCACTGTACCAAAAACTGTTAGAACTAAAAAATGAATTCAGTAAATACAAAATTAATACAAAATTAATATTCAGAAATCGATGGTGTTTCTACATATTAACAACAAACTACCCAAAGAAAAAATTAAGAAAATGATTCCATTCATCACAATAGCATCAAAAATTAAAAAAAACACTAAGAAATAAATTTAACCAAAGAGGTGAAAGATCCATACATGGAAAAGTATAAAGCACTGATGATGAAAATTAAAGAAGACACAGATAACTGGAAAGTTATCCTGTGTTCATGGATTAATGTTAAAGTGTTCATATGTTGAGAACACCAAAGTGATTTACAGATTCAAATGATCTCTATTGAAATTCTTTTTTTTTTTAATGTTTATTTATTTTTGAGAGAGAGAAAAAAAACAGAGTCTGAGCAGGAGAGGGGCAGAGAGAAAGGAAGACACAAAATCTGAAGCAGGCTCTAGGCTCTGCACTGTCAGCACAGAGCCCAACGCAGGACTTGAACCCAAGAACTGTGAGGTCATGACCTGAGCCAAAGTCATACACTTAACCCACTGAGCCACCCAGGCACCCCTCTATTGAAATTATAATGGTATTTTTTACAAAAATAGAAAAAACACCCCAACATTCATATGGAACTACAAAAGACCCCAAATAGTCATCGTGAGTGAGATGCACAAAACCGGATGAATCACATTGATTTCAAATTATATTATGGAGCTAGGGTAAATCACACAATAGCATGGTACTGGCACATAAACAAATGCACAGACCAATATAACAGAATCGAGAGCTCAGAATTAAACTCATTCACAGTTAACTAATCTTCCAAGGGTATCAAGATACAGAATGGAAAAAGAACAGTGTCTTAAAAAAATATTGTAGTAAAAACTGGACACCATGCACCAGAGAATGAAATTGGAGACCATACATAAACATCAAGTCAAAGTGGATTAACGATTTTAGACATGAGACATCTAACTGTAAAACTCCTGGAAGAAAACATAGGGGGAATGTCTCTTCAACACTGATCTGGCAATAATTTTTTGGATATGACACCAAAATCACAGGCAACAAAAGCAAACATAAGCAAATGAGATTGCATCAGAGTAACAATTTTCTGCACAGCTAAAGAAACAATCAGCAAAATGAAAACGCCATCTACAGAATGGGAGAAAACATTTGAAATCCATATATTGATAAGAAATTAATATTCAAAATATGTAAACAACTCCAACAACTCACTGATAAGAAACAAATAAACAAAAACAAATAACTTGGGGTGCCTGCGTGGTTCAGTCTGTTAAGCATCCAACTCTCGATGTTGGCTCAAGTCATGATCTCATGGTCCGTAAGAGCCAGCCCTGCGTTGGGCTGTGCTCTGACAGCACAGAGCCTGCTGGGGATTTTCTCCCTCACTCTCTGCCCCTTCCCCACTTGTGCATGCATGCTCACACTCTCTCTCTTTCTCTCTGTCTCTTATTTATTTATTTATTTATTTATTTATTTATTTAACTTAAAAAAAAATTAAAAAACAGACAAAGACCTGCATAGACATTTATCCAAAGCAGTCATGCAAATGGTCAACAGGTATATGAAAAGGTGTTGAACACAATTAGGAAAAAGCAAATCATCATAAATGCAATCATCAGGAAAATCTAAATGGAAGCTACAAAGAAATGTTATCTCACCTCAGGATCTGGAAGAGGTACCTGCTCTCCAATGTTCATTATTTGCAATGTCTAAGATACAGAAATAACTGAAATTGATAAATGAGCAAAGAAAATGTGATATATACATACAATGGAATATTACTTGGCTTTAAAAATGAAGAAAACCCTGTCATTTACAGCCACGTGGATGGACCTTAAGAACATTATACTAAGTGAAATAAGCCAGATGCAGAATATAAATATTATATGCTCTTTCTACACAGAATCTTAATTAGTCTAACTCAGAAGCAGAGAACATAATGGTGGTTGCCAACAGATGTAGGAGTAAAGAAATGGGAGGTGATGGTCAAAAAGTAGTTTGAATTTTGCAAGATAAATTCTTGAGACCTTACAAATATACCATAGTGACAATAGCTAACAATGTTTTATTACATACAATTTGTTAAGCGGGCAAATATTATATCAGGTGTTTGTAGTACACACAAACACAATAATAAAAATAATAAAAATAATAACAGCAGGAAACGTTGGAAGATGATGGATATGTGTATGCCCTCGATGGTGGTGATTGTTTTGTGGGTGCATTCTTATCCCCAAACTCACCAAGTTGTATACATTAAATATATGTAGCTTTTTACATGCCAATCATATCTCATTAAAGTGCTTTAAAAAATAAAAGCAAGGTGAATTGTATGAATTTTTATTGTTAGCATCAAGTTATTCGCATTTAGGATAAATAACAAAAGAAAATTGACTAATTACTGACCTCCTACACTAGAAATCCAGCAATTACGGCAGTTATTCAATTTTGCAATATTCACTTCCCCCACCCACCAACCCCTGTCTGACTGATGATATAATTTCATTCTTCTTGGCCTGGAATTCACTTTTCCCAAAATGACTTTTTTGATGATATGCTTATATATATATGACTTAAAATTCAATGGGTGATACTATTTCTCTATTATCAAGATCATCACTCCATGTTCCTCAAAGTCAATACTATGTTACAGCTCCAGATACCATTCAAGGAATTTCAGAACCGACTGGTATAAAACTGGATGCATTTTAACTCATTAGGTTATCAATAGAGAAAATAAATCTCAGTATCCTTTACTCTCATTAGTTAATATAATGATTAATCTTGTTTCATGACTTTCATATAAATATCATATTCTAAATTTTTAGTTAAACCTAAGTGTAATGGTTGTGTTTAATTATTAATGCGCAGTCTACCACCTTATTTCAGTGATTTCCCATTTTCTTCTAGTCATTATATTGTATATTAGTTTCATTTCCTAAAAACTTAAGGTACTTTGTGTTTCAGTATACTAGCAGATGTGTTTGTCTAATTATTACTTATCTTTTTCTCTGCCTCATAATTTTGTTCACATTTGCTGTGGAGATTTTTAGAAATCATCTAGATTGTTTAGTACAGGAAGAAATCAACCCTGGACTGACTAATTACTTGCAATCTTCCTGTTTTTCCCTGGATACATTTTCATTCTTACATACATACATCGGGCATTTTTGTTAACCCTTTCTATATACAACTCTGCTATACTATGTACTGTATACAGTTCTGCTATACTTCCCACCAGATCTTGCTGTATATTAGGTCAAACTATTTGTGTATTTAGAGTAGATAAAGTAAGCCATGGTGTTCCGGAAGAAAGTACATTTGATTCAGCATTTTTAAAATAAACTGTAGTTTGAAAGTTTTACGTGCGATCATAACAGAAAGAGAATTGGAAGAAAGAGTAGACATATATATGAAAAACATATATGTATTTATCTCAATCACTTTTACATCTCTGGGTTGGTTTCTTGCACTATAAAATAGTCTTGGCATTTAGTTACATTCACTTCTGTTTACTCACTTCTAAAAATAGAAAAAGAAAGACAAGGACAACAAAAATAGAACACAAACTTAGAAAAGACAAGTTCTTGCAAAAATGCAGAGGCATAAAGTAGGAGCATTAATTGGGCATGGAAATATAAAATCTTAACAGAGCAATTAATCACTAGTTTGGGTCAAAACCAAATGTTCATTTGCTCTTGCTTTTCAACTCTTCATGACTCGATCTCTCAGAGCATTTTTTCAAGGCATGACAGCAGAGGGAACGAGAGCATTGCTTGATATGTGAACTGGAGATTTGGTGGAGTGAACAATTTTGACATTGAAATTGAATAAAAGAAGTTTAAACTAATTAGACCACAAAGATTGAATAGTTAGCTTCACAAAATTGTTTTTTTTACCCTTTTCTTCAACTTTCTTCCTATTCTAACTTCAAAGCTGATAGAAGAATATGTGATAGAAATAATAATTGAGCCATTTATATTTCTAGGTAGGAAAACTGATGTCTCCAATCTTATTTATAAATGTTATTGTTATTATTATTTTTACTTACAATTTGTGTCTTCCTGTTATTACCTAAGAGATATTATATGAATAGTGTCAGGGAAACCTATATTCATCTTATATCTGTACAATAGTTGACATTTTCCAGTTCCTCCATAATATTCCAGTAAAGCATATACATGCCATTAACCTCTTTCTCCTCTGTGTTTCAGTGCTCAGACTTTTCTCATTAATCATCTGTACACCTAGAGATTCTGTTCTTTTCTAAAACTCACACCAGACTAAAGCTCTAGAGATTTGACAGGCATTAGATACTTTTTTACTTCCAAAAGAAGAATCAAAATGTCTCATAACTATCAAAATGAAGCTTATGGAGAATATGCTTTAGACAGACTTTGACTAAAGGAAAAAAAAAATCATCAGGTCCAAGAACTCCAGTGACAAATTTCAAGTAAAAAAGAAAGTCCTTTTATTCGACTGAGTTACTTTTTCTAATTTAAATAGATAATGCATGATATCAGGCATTTTGGTATTTTATGGATAATTGGTAGGATTAATAATAGATTTTACAGAAAATTAGCTCATTTATCTCTGTGTGACATAAGATGCTAAAATTAACTCTAGAAAATAATTTGACTTAAATATTTCAAGTGCATCTTTGGGGGGGATGTTATTTTTAAGGAACTTGTTTTCATGAGTGTTAAGCCTATGATGAAAGGATCTAGAAAATCAGCAAATACACTGTTAAAAAGTGTGAAATGGCTCATTGGTTTATAGATTGAAACATTTACAAGGTGACTATGTCCCTCATTAGGAAAACATGATTAGTTACTCACTGACTAGAATACTTTGGCTTTTAATTTTTTTTTGAAAACCAGAGAGTGTATTAACTTATTGATGGAAAATGGTACTGTTTTCCCAAAATGAATTTTAGTGATATATGGATAATTTTATTTGACCTTCTTAGTGACTTTTTGCTATTTGATTCACTTTGGTAAGTTCTTTCATTCTGGCCACATTCACCCTACCCTTCAGCTTCTTTCATTCATTTATTGATCAGCCAGCCAGCCAGACATATATATGTGGAGTTGAACTAGTTGATGTACATTCAAAAACAAATTAAACTAGTCTTGCTGTCAAGCATTATCAAGGAAGCAGATGTATAAAAATAATTGACAAATGTTATTATTGTTGTACTAGAAGTTACTACTAAATATTAAAGTGGCACAAATTGAACTTGAAGGATAGACTCCAGTGAGAGTAGACTAAGACTTTCAAAAGTACAGACATGAAGTGAATTTTGGAAGTCAAGAAGGTTGACTTAAAGAGGCCGGCAGGGATTGGCAATGACCTACTGAGTCTCATGAAAGTGTAACCACATAGAGTAATTGCATAAATTGGCATAATTTATGAACTTGATATGGCTTCAACATTGAACAGAAGTGGCTTAAAAATAAGGCTAGATATATTAGACTAGTATCAGGTTATATGTCCAGATAAAGAGGTTGAACATTATTTCTTGAGGAATAGGGAGCCATTTGGAAGAAAAGGAGCCATTTTGAAATTATCCAAGTAACAGTGGAAATGACTGAGTTGGTGCAGGCAAAACTAGGAGCATAGAGACATATTTAAAGTTGTTCAGTAGTGTAGACGTGGAAGGATGAGAGCTGATCTAACGCAGGAATTGTGTGAGTGATGAGAAAGAATAAACATGAGAGATTATAATAATCCAAATATGAGAGATTATAATCGTGGTGTCAATGGACATTAGTGAATAAGTAGAAGTGGCAGGTAAAGGAAGGGAGTAGTTTTGATTTAAGGAAATTCTAAGGAAGAAGTACTGTGCATATGTTTACCTTAAGGTGCCTGTGGTTTCTTCAAGTGATGATGCATAGTTCTTAGTCAAATATACAGTCCCAGAAGGTTCTAGGTTTTAGGTATACAATTAGCAATTTTCAATTTTCAGTGCATAAGTAGTAGTGGAGCTCATTTCTACAAGAGGGGTCCATGGTATGGGCTGTATACAAAAAGTAGAATTAGGAAAGTGTTTACAGCAGTGCCCTGCAAGACTCAAGTTAATCAATAATTCCCTGAAGAAGTACCTGTTTTACATTTAATCAGAAGTGAATTTTTGGAGAAATAGAATTTTAATGAAAGCTATCCTTAGCTAGCAAAAACTAAATGAGGCAGTGATTGTCTAGAATTTAAACAACAACAACAAAAATTTCTTCCTCTGGGCACTTATTTTTCCAACTGTCAGGAAAGCTTTTGCAATGGAGGTTTTATTGTCCCCAGGGGACCAAAATTTGGCTATGTAGAGAGTGGGGGGTGGGGGGGAATGACCCTTTTTATTTATAAGCACAGGTATACGTATACTAAATAGATGAATACATAGTAGATCTGTGGTGTTAACCTTCAGTGGGGCACAATGATTTGGAAAAAAAAAATACGTTTAAGGAATCTCCTGGGAGAGGGACAATAAAAAACTGAGAAACACTGGTTTGGCTATGGTGGCATCTTCTGTAACATTATAAAGATATTTCTGTGTGTCATATATGATTTGTGAACCCTTGAACATCAGCTCTCATACCAAAGTGATTTAATGGCCACAAAATCACAAGAAATAGCAATTTTCCTCTCTTACATTCTTACTCCAAATTCACAGTCTGACATTTTGACATATTTTGTCTGTTCAGCTGTTGTGGAGATGAACATTTCTCTGCTTTATTCACGTTCCTGAGGGACCATAAGCCTTTAATTTTAGGAAGCCAGGAACTTAGTGCCAAAATCATTAATGTTACTTATTGAACTATCATTAATGGCACCATTATCAAAAATCACCCCAATTGTGAGAACTTCTTTTCTTTTATGATGTTTTCATTTAGTTTGCCATGTTTGATCTTAACATGATCATTTAAATGAGTTGTATTTTAGAAGTTATTTTGGGGATGTCTGGGTGGCTTAGTTGTTTGGGGGGCACTTGGGTGGCTCAGTTGAGTGTCTCACTTGGGCTCAGGTCATGATCTCATGCTTCGTGGGTTCAAGCCCCGCATCGGGCTCTGTGCTGACAGCTCAGAGCCTGGAGACTGCTTCAGATTCTGTGTCTCCCTCTCTCTCTGCCCCTCCCTGCTTGTCCTTTGTCTCTCTCAAACTCTCTCTCTTTCTCTCTCAAAAACAAATAACATTAAAAAAAACACATTTTTTAAAGTTCTTTTGGAGGGGGTTGGGAGTACAGGATTTATGCATTTTTGACCTGACTATAGATTTTATAGAGAGAATATTTTTAATTGTATATTAACTTTGGGACTTCTAATTTATTTATGTATTTTACCTATAGTATTCTGCATAAAGAAACAGAATAAACTAGTAATGATGCAACTTCCTTCTTCCCTTAGGTACCATCACATAAATAATGGGTTGTAAAGAAGCTAAAGAAAAAGAATGTTTCTCTGGATGCATCCTGGGAAATAAGCAGTTGACTTTTTGCCTAATGTATGCACAAGGCAGGCATGTGAGATTTGTAATCTAATTCCCCTCAAGTAGAAATGCAGTTTGGAGAGATAAGCTAAGAGCAGCCTAAATCCTAGCTGTGGTGTGTGGAAATGGGTTTGCACACTTAATTCCTAAATTCTAGCAAAGATTCTAAAACTAAGGCATCTGAATATAACATTTTGATGTTAAGTTGTACTTCTGCTGAATCATTTTATAAACAAATGAATTTAAGAACTCTTTAAAAAGAAGTTATGAGCTAACATTATGGTCAAAAATACCAATTTACTGTGACTCAGTGGGAAAAATCTTTTACAAGAAGGTCCTTTTTATCTCTCAGTCTTTTCTTATGCTCTCACTGGAGGCTTAGGTCTGTGGAAGACAACATAAGATTTTCATTTCTCGCATTTTATTTTCTTACAGGAGTAAAGTTTTAACTTAGAATTCTGAATTGCTCCTGGGGATGATGGGGTGTCTGTTAAGCTACAAAAATGATGCAACAATTATTAGCATGTGATCGTTTATTTATCCTCCCCGCCACCCCCCACCCCCACCCTCCTGTCACTACTTCAGGAGAGATTTTTCAAAGGAGTTCTTGACCTATAAACATTAACAGTATTTTATCTTCTGTTTTCCCAACTTTACTCTTTCTTTCCTGGTTGGAGGGAACTAGTAACATATTTTCACTTGGCAGGAAAAAGAGAAAAGTCCCCTTCATCATATATTTCCATGGTTCCCCTTAGGCAGGCTTAGGCTTAGCACAGTGACAGCCAATTTTGCCTGCTCAGCACATATGCTGGCTGACTTGGCTTGTTTGGACTCTCTCTTTTCAAATCCACTTTTCTCCTCATTGTGCCTGGCTACTGCTAAAGTCTCTTGTTTGCCTGAGGAATCCATGATGCCTCACATAACCTAGCAACTTGTACATGATCTTAGCAAGGCCTTATATTAATCCAGTAGTTTCACGATGCATGCATCACAATGAATTCACTAGACTATTGGTGATAGGAATAAAATACACCTATGGTGCCAATATTTTTGCTTAAGTGTAAATTAATGGAAATACTTTATGATGCTCTCTAATATGAGGAATATAAAAATAATAGGACGCAAGGCATGATGTCAGGACATTATCTCTGTGCATCTTTCAATTTACGGGACCGAATCCTGTAAATATGTTATTTTATTTTATTTTTTTATTGGTAGCAGTTATCTTTGGGGAGGAAGAAAGAAAGCATATACTTTGCTAAAGGACACAATGCACATGCCTTGAAGAGCACATTACCTGCGTCTTTTATAACCCAGAGAACTTGAATATTTGTATGATGTCACTTTATAATAAAAAAGTAAATATTCTGTGTGCAGAAAGTTCACCTTGAGAATGAATAGTAGCTAGAGCTGAGTGAATTAACTGAAGGAAAGGACAAAAATACATGAATAGACAACAGCACATTTTCCCTTGGGGAGAAGAGCAGTAGAATAGTCACAGAAAAGCAATTACTATGAAACTTAGTGAGGGATGCGGAAAAAGTGAAAGGAAAGTTAATGAGTTAAACAGAAAAGGGAAAGATGGCAACAAGACAAACCAGTTGTTAAATGTACAAAGTATCAACAAATACATATCTACATGCAGCCTCTGTAGATCATATGCTTCTAGAGAGCACTGGGTTATATGCACATGTTATCACCTCTACTTGGTTGTAACCTACATGAGAAAAGAATCTGTAATAGGTCCATTTTTAAATTCCTGGTATCTCCCATTTGAATGCCTTGCATGGTGTCAGGGGCTCAGAAACAGATCTATGGGAGAAGAGAAACCTCATTGAGTAACCAGAACCTGCCTGGGCATCTGGGTCCCACAAGTATAAAGGGTATGGGAATGTTTTGTCCACCAATCCTCCGTCGTCATTTAGGAGTTCTCTGAACTGAAAAATCCTGCTGAGGAAAGGCTGCTGTACTTCTTCCCTGATATTCTATGTTCAGACATCGGAGTCCCAAAGCCCAATGACCATTCAAGTAGGAATACACATCAAAAGTCTAAGCAAAATGTTTGGTCTCTACACCATCCTGCAGCAGAGCCTCCCAGAGAAAAGTGATATCCTTTCCTAATCTAAATTTGAAGGACATACCACATTTCTTCATTGTAAATCTAAACGCTTAACTAGATTGGCTTAATTTTTTAAGAGCATTACATTTATATTGTGGCCTAAGCTATTACTGCAGGTGATCACCAGGGCCTTAAACTTGATTAAATTTTAGGCAGCCTTTTTCTTGATTTGAGGCTCCTGACTTCTCTTTTCTTGGAAGACTTACCTTAGGAAATTTATTTTCTGACTTCTTTCTCTGCCCCTTTGAAATGTTAATCTCTCTCTCTCTCTCTCTCTCTCTCTCTCTCTCTCTCTCTTTTTCCTCTACCTAGTTTACTACTCAGAAATGTCTTCCTAAAGGATCTGGACACCATCTCTTTGAAATGTAAGTATTAAAGGAGTACTCTTCCCTCCCAGTCGCTCTGAAAAAGCGGAAGCCTAAATTAATGGGTGTTAATTAACAAACACAATGATCTAATCTCAGAGAAAAATATTTGCACACTCAAGAACAATTCAATCTGCTCCACATGTGCCACCATCAACCAGTCCCCTAATGTCCTCCAGGACCTTTCACTAGCCCACCCGTGCTTAAAAAGCTGGGGGGAGAAAAAGCAAACGACAACTACAAGCATTGCCTTTTGTTTCAGTGGAGGTGAGCTCAGACTGAGTTATGATTCTCTCATCTCTAACCTTGAGTAAAGTCTTCCTTGCCTTTTTCATTTTATCAGATACAATCTTTGCTTTGGCAAACGTCTTCAGTTGTCATATGAAATCGGATCCCATTTACCCTGTAATTGTTACAAAATTGATGATCTGTTTTATTATTTGAGGGTCCCAGATAATATCTTTCATAAAACAGTGGGGCAGTAAAGTTTATTATTTACTTTTTGTTTCTTCATTGACAAAATTGAATATTGTTATTGAGGACATATTGCAATGGTTTTTATCTTAAACCATCAGCGAGAGTATAAATTGCTTCTATTTTGTGGAGAGCAATTTAGTAGAATGTATCAAGAATTTCAACACATTCACTTTTTACCAAGTAATTCCAGAAGAATTTACACTAAGAGAATAACCAGAGATTTTCTCAATTATTGATGAAAATATTCCTAAATGTTAAACAATGAAATAACAACCAAGTAAATGAGGGTATGTATGTCCAGAAGAAAAAAATATCATAAAGATACCAAATAACTTTGGTGAATGATACTTCATAGCATTCTTTATTATCCTTCTGTATTTTCGGTGCCAGCAGGAGGAGGAAGATATTTATTATGGGGATATGCTATGTTGAAAGAAATTATGCAAGTGGAATACAATTTTGAAAGCTCAAGAAAAGTGAAGCCTGGATATGAATTATCAGTGAACTAAAGACAAATAATAAACAGCTTTGTGCATGAGGTAGCTGTTTGAATATGCCATTTTCAATTGGAATCTAGCAATTAACATTGAGGGCTTTAGGAAATTTGTGTCTCTCTCAAATAACATGGAAATTTTGTGATCTACACATATTTTTCTGGTCAAAGATTTGTTAGATTTAATCTGGTTCCCAAAATTTTGACAATCTCCAAAATCTTAAAAACAAATACATTTGAATTAATAGAAGAGTGTCTCTTGTATTGGACCATGGTAGTTTTTTGTTTGTTTTGTTTTATTTATTCCAATAATTATATAGGGACTCTATTTTGGCCATTGTTACGTGCATAAACAGGTTTCTGGTAAATGCTTGCCCATAGTCTAAATAGCATCAGATAAAAATATAAATGGAAACAAGAAAAAAGATTTTATTAAACAGGTGTTCACCATTCCATCAACCAATGTTGCTTTCCTCACTTAATTTTATGTAACACCTACAATGTTGCTAAGAGTGACAGAGACTAATAGAATCAAACCTTAGCTCTCACTCATGCAGGTGCAAGCCAGTTTCAAATTATGTAGTCATTTGCTTTGTTCTAGAGGAACCTGTTTTTTCAGCAGCAGCATTATCCTTTCTGTGGCAGTTGAGATTTCCAGAAGCAAACTGCTTCTTCTATTATGTTTCCTTGAATGAAATTTCTGTGGAATATATTAAGAGTTCCTGTTTCTTGAGCCACTTTAAAACATTAGCTTATTTTTTTCATATATTGTACAAGTACAATAAGCAGAACTCATTATAATTCTTGTTTCATTGTGGTGTAGAAATGTAAAATATTATATTGTAAGAAATATCAATGGTTATCTTTTCAGCATTTTAAAGACATTAAGAACAATATCCATCCATTAAATTGCTCATTTACCTTAAACACATACACCAAAGGCTGAGCATGTCTAAAAGCATGAGGTAAAGTTGGTAAATCTGAGATGCACTTCAGTTAGATGAACCAGAATGTGCAAATGTAAACGTAATTAAAAAAAAAAAAAAGTCAGGGCACATGGGTGGCTCTGTCGGTTGCGCATCCCACTTCGGCTCAGGTCATGATCTCGTGGTTCCTGAGTTCGAGTCCCTCCTGGGGCTCTGTGCTGACAGCTCAGAGCCTGGAGCCTGCTTCGGATTCTGTGTCCCCCTCTCTCTCCGCCCCACCCCTGCTTGTGCTCTGTCTCTCTCTGTCTTTCAAAAATCAGTAAACATAAAAAAACAAAGAAAAGTCAACGTAACATGCTTGATGAAGTTCAACAAGAGTAGACTGTACCTTCATACCCGATTCTTTGGAAAACAAATGGAATACGAGTGAATATAATTCTTAAGTTTTAAAACAAGAAAAAAAAAAATTTGTTCCTAAGATTGTTTTGAAATTTAGTATCATTATATTACAAATATGCTTCATAACCTTTTTAAAACATTAGTCATCTCTTTTATTTTGCTTTTCTCTCCTGTTATTGTTTTCCTCTCTGACTCTACTAATATCAAACGGATATATGTGTAAATGCTGCAAGGTTGACTCCAAGCCTATATTAGACATGAGTGTGCTTGTATTTCAATTCTTGTAATTATAAGTGGCCCTTCTCCAGACTATTTTGTTTTCTATGAAACACAACGGAAAGCATCAAATTAGGGGAAAAGAGTGGCTCAGGCTGCCCCAAGCAATTAAGAGAATTAAAGAAAATTACTAGTGGATGCTTTATGTACAGCAGGGGCTCTGTGGATGAAGAAATATAACTGCTAGTCACACCTGTGCTGATTTGCACTGTGGAATTGAAATTATCATGAGTAAATATAATTACTTAGGAAATTTAATAAGCGTTGTTTGGGGTTCTGAAAACAGCACTTAGTTCTACAAATTACGTAGCAATAAATATAGCAGCACACATTCAGTGGTACCTTCCAACATTAAAGTATGTAGAATGTTCTGGAATGTAGAAGGATGGTTATAGAGAAGGAATGATGATACATTCCTTGATATGATGATGATAAATATTGGGCACCAAGATGCTCACAGGTACCCATGCTCCCATGTTTTTTCTTTGATTATCTAATTTTGTCAAAATTATTTTTTCCTAAATCTCCAATAACTCAGATACCTATGCTGTCCTTCTGAATTAAAAAAAGGTTTTTTTTTATTATTCTTTGTAATAAATTAGTAAATATTTGTTAACACTTGAAATGAAGTGCCCTAAATAAGTATTTAATTAACAAATAAAGCAGTATTCCTCTTGAGCTGTAATGATTGGCAATAATAGCTTTATAGAATTTAATAGTTATGAAATTAACAGATAAGTAATAAAAGGAAGAAATTAAGCCACACTTCACATCATAACTTTAATTTGTGTGCTCTTAAGAATCATAAAAATGATTGGCCTTTTATTAAATGCATATTAAGATAAACATTCATACACTCTATTTTATCTTTGGAGAACTGTGTTGACCCACTAAGTCATAATTGATCATTAAAATGTAATACAATTTATTTTTATTAAAAGGGAATAAAGTATTTATGTATTTCATAAGATTGCCATATGGTACACTCCTACTCAGAGTATAAGTCTTCTGTTACAATACTGATAACCATTAGCTTTCTACTTTAGCCAGTTAAATGGTAGAAAAAAAAATTCAACAGTTTAAGAATGTTTAAGCATTTTAGCAAAATGGTTTTTAGTTTTTCATTTTACCACTGATTAGTTTCCTAGGGTTGTTGTAACAAAGCAGCACAAATTAGGTGGCCTAAAACAGTAGAAACATACCTTGTCACATTTCTGGAGGCGGGAAGTCCAAAATCAGGTTTCTTCCAGACCAAAGACTCTAGGAAGGGAGAATCCTTCCTTGCCACTTCTAGTTTTTAGCATTTACTGTCAATCTTCAACACTACTTGGGTTGTAGATTCATCGCTTTGATCTCTGCCTCTTTTGCCATATGGCCTTCTTTCCTGCGTCTCTGTGTCTTCACATCATCTTCTCTATGTGTATGTGCCCATGCTCAAATTTCCCTCTTCTTTCTTTCTTTCTTTCTTTCTTTCTTTCTTTCTTTCTTTCTTTATTTATTTTTAAATATTTTTTTTATGTTATTTTTGAGAGAGAGAGAGAGACAGAGCACAAGTGGGAGAGGGGCAGACAGAAAGGGAGACACAGAATCGGAAACAGGCTCCAGGCTCCAAGCTGTCAGCACAGAGCCAGGTGTGGGGCTAGAACCCACAAACGGTGAGATCATGACCTGAGTGGAAGTCAGACACTTAACCAAGTAAGCCACCCAGGCGCCCCTCAAATCTTCCTCTTCTTATGAGAATATCGATCATAGATTTTGTAGCTCTCCTAATGCACTATGACTACATCTTAATTTGATTATCTTATTTACAAATAAGGTCCCTGTCTTAGTCCATTTGGGCTGCTATAAGAAAAATACAAGACGGTGAAGGCTTTAAACAACATACATTTGTTTCTCACAGTTCTGGAGGCTGGAAAGTCCAAGTTCACAACACTGGCTGGTTCAGTGTCTTGTAAGAGTCTACTTTCTGGTTCATAGCTGGCTGATCTTTTCACTGTGTTCTTACAGGGAAGAGGAACAAGAAAGGTCTGTGGCGTCTCTTCTATAAGGGCACTTATCCCATTATGAATCTTCCACCTCATGACGTAATCTCCCAAATGCCTGTCCTCCTAGTACTATCACATGGGGTAGGGTTGGGGGGGGGTAGGGGGCAGTGATCTCAACATACCAGGTTTGGGAAGATACCGACTTTCAACTCCTAACAGTCATATTCACAGATTCTGGGTAAATGTAAATTTTTAGGGGACACTGTTCAGCCCAGTATGTTCTAAGAACTGACTTCCCCAGTTCTGTGGGTAGTCTTCAATAAACAAAACTTCCACTGGAATTTTCACCAACATACAAGGGATGACTTCTTATGCTATAGTTAAGGGGCTGGTAAACTTTTTCTGTATGAGATTAGATAGTAAATAGTTTACGCTTCTAGGCCAGATGGTTTCTGTCACAACTACTCATATCTGCTTTTTTAACACAAAATTAACTGTAACCGATAGGTAAATGCATGAGCATAGTTGAATTTGGCCCTAGGCCATGGTTTTGCTGCCCCCTGCTATAGTGGAAAGAAATTATTTTATTGTCTTAATAGGGCAAATTTACTAAATAAATAAATACCAAGAAAAATCTGTTCATTGAAAGCTTTGTCCACAATTTTTTCAAAATGCTGTCTGTATTTTTAATGTTATTTCAAGACCTAGAAAATAAAATACATTTTAAAATTCAAACTCATGGAAAGAAATAAAGAATCCTGAATTTTTTTTAAAAAAGGTGAATTTTGGTGTGAGTTTTAACGTTCAGATATTGGCCTTTCTAAGTTCAGGTCCTCAATAACTTTGCAGATAGTATGTCCTTAAAACTAACACTGCCTAAAACTATTTTTGCTATTTTACTCTTTCAATACATTCAGTCTTAACAAATGGAATTTTTAAAAACTCACTAATTAGAGCTCACAAATGGATAAAATGAATAACATATTACTTAAAGTATTTTGGACGCTGAGTGACATCTCAGTTTTGAGATTTTAGATGAATTCACGAGGATCCTTAATAATATTAACATTGGGTGATGAATGTTGCTTAATAAAGGTTTATTTTAAATAAAATTATATAATTCATAAGAGTATTCTTCTAGTTTTAGTAATATTAGTCAAAAACCTATAATAGTCAAATATCAATACATAAGTTGCTACTGAATTTCATAATTTTAGTAAAATCACTCAGTGTCTTAGCTGTGAATACTCGAAGAATCAACATTCAGTGAACAGCTTGAAGCACTGGAAAACATAAAGATCAATATTGTAGAACTGTTGCAAATCTCATCCATTTAAGTCTGCTTAACAAAAGAGGTAAAATTCCAAACAGCATTACAGTTTGCTATTTTGTTTTTAAACATAAGAACTTTCTCTCGGAATGAAAATTTTAAGTTCATCTACTTGCTACAAAGAAGGATGTTCTGAAACTCACAAAGTGTAAAAAAAAAAAAAAAAAAAAGTCTGAAGAGTCCAGATCCTTTGTCAGCAACTCACAGCCTGAGCAAATTTTGCCTGTGAATTCTACTAGAGTTCTTCCTCTACTACATCTGAGAAGTCACCAAATCCTGTTGCGTCCATTCAACATTTTCTGTTGGATTATTTTGTCTCTGACCAGCTTCTCCATTTCTAACATGTTGCTTTATTTAGGCTTCCAGGTATTCCCTCCTGAATACTAAATAAGTTATTATCTCTCCTCCTCGGATCAGTTGGTATCCGTTCCACTCTATCATCTGTATTCTCTTGAGCATACTTTTAAAAATGCAAAGCTTATCACAAAACTTTCCACTTAAAGTACATCAAGATTGTCATTAAGGATTAGAATAAATTTCAAAGTTTCTTTAAACAGCTTATTGAGATACGATTGATACATGAGAAATGGCACATACTTAAAGTATACGATTTGATGACTTTTCACATATGTATGTACCCATGAACTCATCACTGCAATCAAGGTAATAAACATGGTCATCCCTTCCAAAAGTTTCCTCCTTCCCCTTTGTGTTTTTGTTTGTTGGTTTGTTGTTTGGTTAGCTTTTGTGTTTGTGTCTTTCCTTTTGTGGTAAGAACACTTACCATGAGATTCCATCTTAACCAATTCTTAAGTGCACGATATAGTATTGTTAACTAGAAGCACAATGTTGTACAATAGAACTTATTCATCTTCCATAACTGAAATGTTTATTCCTCTTGAACATTCATCAGTGTGATATACCATGTCAACAGAATGAGTACTAAAAATCACAACATCATCTCAATAGATATAGAAATAGCATTTGGCAACATTCAACAGACTTTCATGTTAAAAACTCTCAACAAACTAAGCATAGAAAGATTTTACCTCAATGTAGTAAAGGTTGAGTATGATCACAGCTAATATTATAGTCAATTGTGGAAAATCAGAAACTTTTCTTCTAAGGAACAAGGCAAATATACCCACTCTTGACACTCCTATTCAATGTAGTACTGGAGTCCAAGCCACAGAAATTAGTCAGGAAAAGGAAAAAAAAAGGCATCCATATAAGAAAGGAAGAAGTAAAATTATCTCTGTTTGTGGATGACATGTTTTTATATGTAGGAAACACTGAAGACTGCTCAAGCTTCTTAAATTAACACAAAACATCCATCAAAAACTTCCTTACAAAAACTTTTGTATTCAAAAACTTCTTCATAAATACATACAATATATGTAACATCTATGTGTGTGTGTGATTGTCAGCTCCTATTAAGGCAATGGTGTTCTTTATGCAAAGCATTCTTTTTACCTGAAATATCATTCTATCCTTCCTTTTTCATTTAACTAGATTCTAATTGCTCCTTAGGATCAATCAGTTCAGTGGTTGCAACTATGAGTCCATTCTTGATTCTCCCAACCTGATTTAGATGATCATCTTCTTTGAATTTAATGCAACCAACATTTAATTTATACAAAGTATGTGCGCTATTGCAATTGACAAATGATATAATTTTATCACCCAGATTGTAAAGCTTACTGAAGGCAAGCAATATGGTTACGTATTCCCATGAACCATCAGTGTCATGCACATTTTAGACATTCTAGTATCTATTGCTGGCTTAATGAATAAATTAATGAATGAACAATGCAAAGATGGAATTTCTCTTTTTTTTTTTTTTGAAATGGAAGAAGTTAAGCTGGATCATAGTATGTATGGAGGATAGAAGGTTGAGAAATGTTGCAGATACAAGTTGAGGCCACGTGATAAAGGATCTGACACACCAGAGATTGAGAGTTTTAATTGTCTATGCAAGTGATCGAGTACAATTGGTGGTTTTTTTCAAACAGAATTAGGAATTAGGAAGTTGAATTAGGCAATAATGACCGCAATGAAATGGAGAGGAGAAAAACTAAATGAAAGTAGTCAGGAGAGCGCAGCATTTGTCTGTTTTGGCTGAAATATATTTGCCCTGGAAAAGTGGCTGTTGGGAAGGAGAGCAGTTGGACTGGTTTGTTTCTTGCTTTCCCTTACAAGGGTTACTTTTTTTCCCTCACCAGTCCTATACAACCTTGTGACCTGGGAAAAGTGTTCTAATAATCTACTTCAGAGGAGTTAAGAACTCTTCTATAAAATCAAACTTCAGACCCTTTCCAAAGAGTTTTATTCTGTCCTGGTTCTATTCCCTCATATATTTATCTGATGAGAGTATTTTCAGATTCCTGAACCCGAATCTTTTCATTAACTTTGTAGGACTTCAAAGTTTAACTATAATTTCAAAATTGCAGGCTTTGGAAGATTTTTATAACCCCAGAGTTTGCTATGCTAGTGATTTAATTATAATTTGTCCTAATACTTGTTTAAGGCTTACTCTGAGCCAACCGTTACACAAAGCACTTTACATGCAATATCTCTTTCATTTGTTCTCACAGAATTGAATTATAGGTCCTACTTTCAAAAGTGAGAAAATTGATGCCTTAGTGGATGATACAACTTTCAAAGGCCATATACATAACAAGCACTAGAGGAAGAATTCCAACTTAAGTCAAACAATAAACCCTGTGGTCTTAGTTGCAAAGAAACTATCAACTGATAACTCCCTGTATTCCAGACCCAAAATAGATATATTTTTTAGGTGTTAAAGTGAACAGTGAGAGACAGAAGACAGTGCATATAAGCAAGCCCCGGGTCTTACCTTTGTCATGGCAAAGATAATAACCAATAAGATTGATTTTAAAATCTGTACATTGAAGGAGATCTAATGAATTTTATATGGAAGCAGATGAATAGAATATAGAAAGCAATAACCACATGAGCATAATGGGAATATAGTTCTGCCTAAGTGGCTAGAGGTATTTATTTTTTAACCATTAATGCAAATATATAGTGTTTCATTTTCTATTATCTGAATATTTTAAGGAATGTGCCCAGGAAACAAATAGAGGGCTTTTTTTCTGCAAAGTATCATTGCAACATTTGGTTTTTCCAATCCAGTAAAATATTCCGAGTGGGGTCATTGTTCCAGGTCTTGTCGACAAAACTTTAACTTCTCAAATTTTCACTTTTCGTGGAAATAATTTTGCATTTTGGTACTTATGCGATATAAAATGTTCTCCTAGTTAATACATGTTGATAAAACAATCCGGAATTCTGGTAGACAATGTAATAGAATTCAAACTTTTGCTTTATATTTGAAAATTTTTAAAAACAAAGGCTATTTATTTCTAAACTCAAAATTTATACTCTCCGAGATTACATAACTTCAAACTACCATCATATTCCACCATAGGGAGAAGAGTACTTTTCTTTTTTAGATTAAAGAAATTCAAGCTACAGCCGTTTTAGTGAAATAATTTACAATAACTCAGTGGGAATGCAGAATAAGAGGGCATGTGGAGGAAAACAATTCACTTGGTTCAAACACATGGATGCAAAGCTTTGTAAAAGTTACTTTGAAATATTTGGCTCCTGAAGTTCATTTTAATCCTTTATTCTGAGTATAATAAATTGTATTTCTAAACTTAATTGTGTAGAGATTTTTCTGAAGTGTGAATATGACCCCTCACATATTTTCTACACAGCTTATAAGTATATATATATATATAGATATAGATTGAAATTTCAGACTTCTTTCTTGAAGGTATGGATAATAGCTTCTATCCGTAGCCCCTCTAATGTTTTTAGTCTAAGCCACATACTCTGATGAAACATATGATAGCATTAAAACAGAAATATTAATCAATGTCAAATAAGATTTCTGCTACTTAGAGGAGCACTTAACACAATCATTTTGACCATCTAGTCTGCTATATATGAAATGGTCAGTAGGTTACTTGATAAACTTCTAGTTTCTATAGCTGTAAATATAAGTGTTCTTTATTCCATACCTCATATTACTGAAATTAAATCTCATTATACTTCATATTTGTATTTATCTGATCTTCCCAAACAAATATATAAATGTTTGAAAATGAATATACAGAGAGTGTAGAGGTAGCCTATTATTTCAGAATCAATAGTAGTGTTCAAGTATGCTGAATTTCTGTAAAAATAATTGCTCTTTCTGTAAGAGCACTAATACTGCTCTGTATGTTAGTGTCTAAGTAAGTCATTCAACCTTTGTATTATATTTTATACAGTGTGATGAGTTATGAAGAGATAAAAATGATACAAGTTTCTACCATTAAAGACATGGGAATTACATTCATCATGAAATACTAGTGACAATTCATGACTCAAGGAAGGAAGAAAATATTCTCTGTTGGAGTTTAAGAATGGAGAAATAGTTACAATGGTCACGAGTGTTATTTGAGTTAGGCTTCAAAGATTAATAGAACTTTATTAAGCATAAATGGGGAGATCAAAGAGAAATCTGGATTGAGGGAATCACATAGAGGAAGGCATAGAAGAGAAAAATACAAATAACAAGGCTTTAAAACTTATGTATGTCTTAGTATCCAGTATAAAAAACAACTTGCAATTCTTTTTCTCCTTAAATTCATATATCTGGTCATTAACCTCATAAAATATTCCTTAAAAATGACTCTTAATTTCATTGCCTCTCTATTTTCTCTGTTGCAGTCTTGATATAGATTTTTATCATCTCTCTAAAGTGGTTCTCAAATGAGGGTGTTTTCCCCCCAAAGGGATATTTGGCAATGTTTAGAGCCAGTTTGGGCACAACTGGGAGCAGAGGGACCCACTGGAATCTAGTGGATAGAGGCCAAAGATGATGCTAAATATTCCACAATGCACAGAGCAGACTTCCACACCAAAGACTCATCTGGCCCAAAATGTCATCAGTGCCAAAGTAGAGAAACCCTAATTTGGACTACAGCCATAACTCCCTGACCTTGTCCCTACTTCAAAAATTGCCCAAATCTAGTCTAGAAGTCATCTAATTATGTCATATCACTTATCATCTGAATTCAAGTTATCTATGAAATATCTAAGAAGAGGTACTCATTTAGCATTAAAAATCTAATGTGTGATATCAAGAGAAAAATGACTTCTGGAGATCCAAAATAGATCTGAGTAAAGTAAAAAATTGATAGTTCAAGATACAGACAAGGCTAAATTTTTTGTTTAAATCTTTAGAAAGAAAGAAAGAAGTAGACAATAAGATATATGGTAAATGAAGGTAAATGAAGATGGGGGGCCCAAGTAGCTGAGTTGGTTAAGCATCTAACTCTTGGTTTTGGCTCAGGTCATGGTCTCACGGTTCATGGGATAGAGCCTCTAGTCAGACTCTGAGCTGAAGTGTGGAGCCTGCTTGGGATTCTCTCTCTCTCCCTCTCTGCTCCTACCTTGTGCTCTCTCTCTGTGTTTCAAAATAAATAAACTTAAAGAGAGAGAGAGAGAGAGAGAAATGAAAGTAAACCAGCCAGTAAAAAACAAATAAACAAAAAATCAAGATAGAAACATCTGGAAGGTAGGAGGAGAAGAACTCTTAATAAAGCATGTCTTCAGTCACTTCCCACTTCCACGAATTTTGCTGCCACCTCAACAGGCACTTGTTTCCTATCAGGATTGGTAGTAATTCCACTTTTCCCAAATATGCATTTGTTGTATGTTAATTATATGTAAAACAGATAATACTTTAAGCCCCTGTTCATTGTCATTCTTAGAATATTTTTAAAGTAATAGAACCAAGGGGGAACAACTAAGCTCTATCAAATTTGTGAGCATTTGGGTATTACAAAATAGAAAGCAGAAGATACATCAGTGTACATACATTCCCAGATGATTACCAACCCTCTTTCAAACCACTTTTTTTTTAATTAATTAATTTATTTGTATTTAAATCCAAGTTAGTTAGCATACAGTGCAGTAGTGGTCAGCAATACAATTTAGTGATTCATCCTTGCATATAACACCTAGTGCTCATCCCAAGTGCCCTCCTTAATGTCCATCACCCATTTAGCCCATCCCCCCCCAGTCTGTTCTCTGTATTTAACAATCTCTTGTGGTTTGCCTTTCTCTGTTTTTATCTTATTTTTCCTTCCTTTCTCCTATGCTCTTCTGTTTTGTTTCTTAAAGTCCACATATGAGTAAAATGGAAATAAGTCAGAGAAAGATAAATATCAATCCACTTCCTGATGTACCAAGAATGATGAGGGAAATTAAATAGTGTGATTTCATCAATAATTTTTGGAAGTCTTCAAAATGCTGTCCAGTTCAGACAGAGGGGAATCTTCTTTTACATAAAAAGAAAATTGCCTTGGCAGAGGTTGGGCTTAAATATTTTGCAAAACACAGTAAGTTTGGCATTTTCAAACTACCAGTTGTTCACATCACATGTGCTCATAATTAATTGGATTTAAAAAATCTTGAAGTGGCTTTGTTGGGTAAATAACCTATTCCAATATTTGGGCCAACTTTTCCCAGGTGGGAGGGAAAAGACTTTGTTTGTATTAGATCCTACCTGAATTAAAATGTCATTTAAATATTTTGACTTCATTGATTTGTTAAAACTATCAAATGGTTTATTTAGTAAAATAAATATTCAATTCAGAAAATAAAATAAACCAATTACTGTGTGTGGATTCACTCATCTAAATGGAAGTCATTAAGCTACGCCTTTAATTGCTCAGTGGTAAAGACCTTCTTTCTCACTCTCAAGATCACATACTCTTTTATATTCCTGAGGCTGTGCATCTTAGATAAAGATCAGTATTGGGAGGGAGGGGAAAAGACAAGAGAGATGTTGGCAAATTTTAGAATTGTAAGAAACAAAAAGCCTAAAATTGAGAAAATATTACTATATTATTTATTTCTCCTATCTATATACTTCAATGCTTTTATTTAAGGAATGATGAGTTACACTATACAGGTTTATGGCTGAAAATATGAAATAAGAATGAATTAAATATTATATATTCATTAATTTATTTTTCATATATTTACTGCTCACCTACTGTGTTCATGGCACTAAACTTGTCACTGTACCTACAGCTACGAACAAGACAAAGAAGTACTTTTTTGAGCTTGACATCTAGAATAAGAGAACTCAAGGAACCAATTACACAATTAATTATTTTTGAAATCCCAATAAATCATGTTTGAGAAAATTACAAGTTGCTATGAGAGCATATACCACAGCACACAACTCATGTCTAGACATCTGGATAAACTTTCTCAATGAGATTATGAATGAAATGAACTCTGAGAAGTTTGTGACAACTGGGTAAGGGAGGAAAAAAGGGGAAAATTAATTCCAAAGAGAGGAAAAGACATGGTAGAATGTTCTTAGGAAGAAGGGGGTGTGGATCATTTGAATAACACTAAAAAATATCAAGAAGACGGTATGGTGGGTAATGGACTGAGGGCTGTATTGGCGAGAATGTAAAAATGCTAAAGAGTCAAATCACTCATATTCTTTTAATTCACGTTAAAATGGCAGTCTTTATCCTATATAAATAGAAAGCTGTTAAAATTTTGAAACTGTGCTGGTGTGAAGCATTTGTATTTCCATTATGTACATGTTACTTTGGCTGCAGAAAGCAAATTCAATGGGGGAAAAATGCATTTAGGAAAACATCTAAGATATCTGGTTTTCAGTGGAGATGTGAAAAAGCAGAGACTACTCTTATTTAGGAGTTAAAATAGACAGAACTTGATAATGTGTACAACATAGGCTAGGACTTCAGGTTTATAGTTTAGAAAACTAGGTATTTGAAAGTATCATTCTATAAACTGGGAACAACCTTTCACTTCAAGAGTTAATGCTAAAGAGAGAGGTTTGCTCTAAATTTTGCGCAGTTTGAATTTGAGATGCCAGTCAGATATTTAAGTGGAGATGAGAAAGTATATAGGACAACTTGTGGCATTTAATATGTACTTAATACATATTAGCTTAAAAATGAATCTATGAATGAATGAAGAAAGGAGGCATTTAGCATGATATTTGTTTGCTATCAAGAGAAGCAGAAAATACTTACTAGACCAAAGTGGAAAATGCACAGAAAATTGAGTTACTTGCCAAAGGTCATCCAGAAACATCAAGGAAAGAATTAAAATAAAATGGAAAAGAAGCACAAGCTCATATTAAATTATGCTGAGACCAGTAGCTATTTATTTTTAAAATTGGAACACTTTTCTCTGAACTTATGATACATTGAAATTCATTGGAAATATTATTCATACACATATCTAAGTCAAATATATAATCTACCAAATGCTTTTTGGCATATATTTCCCTTTCAGTATTTCTTCAGAACATACCATGAAAATACATGAGATAAATGGGATTTATAAGGAGAGACTAAGCAACTTTTTTGGATAAATAAATAAGAAACGAAAATCTAATTTAAAAACATATCATAAGACTAACTTATATGCTATATACAAAGTACAATTTAATAGATGAGAATATTTCCGTTAAATTTCAATTGCATTAGTTAACAATGTTGTCTATTATCCACTATTACTTCTTATTAGTTGTATCTTACTTTTGTACAGTTTTTACTATTGGATTTTCTATAAAAGATTATGTTTGGTTACAATCTTTTGTTGTGTGTTAACAATATTATATTGGCATATATATTTTTCAATTCAAATGAAATATTTTTCCAAGTTTGCAATCAACCATGTCTCTCCATAATTTAATTCATTGAAAATACAGAGCATACTGATAGTACATTTTAATGATTTAAAATCCTTTGATAGTGGAGAACTTACATTTTAGCTTTGAGAAATCTCATTTTCATGACCAAAAGCCTTTTTACATTCATAGATCACGAGGTAGTCATCCTTAGTGGTACATTTTTAGATTTGCAACTATGTTTGAGTAGAAGAGGAGGGAAATTTTAGATCCCCAATTTAAGTTATGGAGTGAACACCAAATTGGTACCTTTGATATCCTTTGGCATTTAGGTCCTGCTGAGGAAATAATTATAATAATTAACAACAAAATCTTCCTACCTTAAAAGCCTCTCCACAAATGTAGAAGGGAAAGAAAACAATTTTATTATTGACTAAGTATTAAATCAGAATGTGATGCATACCACAGTAATCCACAAAAGAGACTGTGGAAAAGAAATTGTGCCTTGTATACAGCTACTCATTCATCACAAAAAGGTTTTCAAGATAAACAGTAACTAGCCCTTGGATAAAAGCATTTGCCGACACCATTTGTCACACCAAGTTCCTTCCAAACTCACTTGGTGCTTGGGATGACCAATTGTTTTAGCCAATCTGCGTTAGTCAGAGGAAGAAATTACTTTTCATATTTTTGAGCAAGAGCTAGTTTCCCAACTTGGAATGAAGGACACTGAAGTTAGCTCCCTACCCTCCTGTAGAAACTAGGAACTGTAGATGCTATCTTTCTCTATGAATGCAACTCCAAGGATGGTTCCCAGGGTTGGAGAAAGATATTCTTGAATCTTAAAGCTGGCAAGAAGCTTTAAGCTAAAAGCTGAGTTAGCTTTGAAATGATTTATATAAATTACAAAGAGGCACACATTAAAAAAAAAAACTTTTCATTACAAATTTTCTCAAGCAAATGCTCTAAGAAGAAGGAAGGAGTGGTTAGGATCTCTCTCTCTCTCTCTTTCTCTCTCTCTTTTTTCCAGCAGGAAGAATTAAGCCTTCACCCTGTGTAACTATAAAATAATAGCAGTTTTATAATTATCTCCATCACTGTTTATGCCTTTCTCTGTGAAAATTGCAGCCACCTAAATATCTATCAAGTCCATAGTAAAGTATAAAGCAAAACAATTATCAGAATCACAATGAAAAAACAGAACTACTGATTTTTTTAAAGTTAGTATATATATTGCCTTTGGAGAATAACCTCTGAATATATCATGCCAATGGTCAATGATTAAAAAATGCTCTTAGTTATCAATGCACAACTTTTCTTTCTTTCTTTCTTTCTTTCTTTCTTTCTTTCTTTCTTTCTTTCTCTTTCTCCTTTCTTCTTTCTTTCTTTCTTTCTTTCTCTTTCTTTCTTTTTTCTTTCTTTCTTTCATTTAAGAGAGAGAGAGAGTGTGTACACATGAGCAGGGGAGGGGCAAAGGGAGAGGGAGAGAGAGAGAGAGAGAGAGAGAGAGAGAGAGAATCTTAAGCAGGCTCCATACCCCGTGTGGAACCCAATGCGGGGCTCTACCTCATGTCCATGAGATCATGACCTGAGCCCAAATCAAGATTGGTCACTTAGGTGACTGAGACATCCAGGTGGCCCAAACAACTTTTCTTAGTCATACATAAATTTTAAAAATTATTGTGATATCTTTGTTTTCAATAATGAACGATCCAAATATTGTTTGGTAGATATGTATGAAGTCTTTCTCTATCTAAGTCAAAGGAGTTACTTATCTCTGGAGCCCGATAATCTCAAACTTTAACTAAGAGTTTTTGTTGCAAGGCCCAATAAACTTCTGAATCTTAGAGAACAATATAAGTAACACCACATCTCTGACACTCTACGCTGTTTACTAATTGCTATATCTTTGCAAATAATTTTTCATATATATAAAACACAGTGACGTCCATGGTCATCATCTAGTATAGAAATCTTGGGGCACCTGGGTGGCTCAGTCAGTTAGGTGTCCAACTATTGGTTTCAGCTCAGATTATGGTCTCATGGTTCATGGAATCAAGTCCTGCATCGGGCTCTGTGCTGACAATGCAGAGCCTGCTTGGGAATCTCTCTCTCCTTCTCTCCCTGTCCCTACCTCACTCTCTCCCTCAAGATAAAAATAAGCATTAAAAAAAGAAATCTTATGAGAAACACATCAGAAGGTACAGCTTGAAATCCTAGTGTTTAATATATATGGCTCTAATCCTGTAAGTATTAAGGACACACCCATGCTATGGGCATTTTTAAAGCAACAGTTTTACTATAACTGTTTACTATAACTATTCCCTAAATAATAGGCACTCACGTTTATTTATCAACCTAAAATTGGAACTGCAGAAAAATTGCATCCTGAAGTTAAATAATATTAGACCTGTCTTTTGCAGTCTGTATCTTCCAATGCCAGATTTTTTTTTTCTTCTTCTATGAATTAGAATTTTTACACCATCCTTCTAATTAAACCAGTTAAAATGTTCTTGTTTCACATTTGGGCTTGAGTAGCGGGATGCATATTAGTTAACTTTTACTTTGTTATTATCAAAAAATACTAATGAAGATGGTCTTTCTTTTACTCAATCATTAATCAAATTGTTGGACTTTTAAGTCAAGACCCTGTCTATAACAGTGGGACAATTTAGAGCTGATTGGAAATGAGACTGTGAGAACCATTACTAGAAGAACAGAAAGAGAACATAATGTAACAAATAATGTTTATTTTCTAGTAAAATGTTATTCTCAAAGTAATTGAAGTAACCTCATTGCAAATATGTTAATATATATGTGTGTGGTGTGTAATATTTACATAATTACTTTATGGAGACTCAAAAATATTCATGGAGATGAATATATATTTATTTTTATATATTTATAGATATTTTAAATGAATATATTCATTTTTTAACATTTATTTATTTTTCAGAAGAGAGAGACAGAGCATGAGCGGGGGAGGAGACAGAAAGAGGGAGACACAGAATCCACAACAGGCTCCAGGCTCTGAGCTGTCAGCACAGAGCCCGATGCTGGGCTCGAACTCATGGACCGTGAGATCATGACCCGAGCCAAAGTCAGATGCTCAACCAACTGAGCCACCCAGGTGCCCCAAATATATTCATTTTAAATCCAGAAGGAAGACTTGCTGCTCTACAGACTGCCTGTGCAGACCTCATTTCAGAAAATATGTAAACTTCCAAATTTTATAAAATACAACAGCATCAGATGATCTAAGGGGGCCACTTTTATCCTGAGTACATGACTCCTAAGTAAACATGGTCACATAAGTAATATGAGTCAGAGCATCAGGTAAGTCAGGTCAAAATTTGGAATAACCAAATGTTAGAATCCCACAAATTTAGAACTACCAAAGCTGGAACAGAGAAGATAGCCAATTTTAAGGTTCAAATCCTCTTCACAGTCTAGGAACCAAACAAGCAGATCTGGAGAATTAACATGTAAATCAAAGTGTTTTGTTTTGTTTTGTTTTCCACTCAGCAGCAACTAGAATCAACTCTCTACAATATTGCACTAGTTCCCAAAATTGTCCAAATTTGCTGTTGTTGTTATTGGTTCATTATACTTCATCTGCAAAGCAGGCGGCCTTCTAGATTGTAACATTTTGTAGCCTGTAGCTGACAACAGATGCCATTAGTTAGGCAATTTTATAATTGGTCTTTGTCACTATGAAGCAAAGAAATATACCAACGTTAAACGATCACTTTTCTATTTCTCTCCAATTTCTGAGGCTATCAGATCGTCTAAGTTTATCTAATTATAGAGCCATTTGGGGAAAATTTTTCTCTAGGTTTCTTTTTGTCTGTTTATCTATGAATAACTAGATAAAAGAGTGGGAGAGTCCAAAACCTTTGAGAAATCTTGTGTCATCAAAATTGAATTCCTTCGGGGCGCCTGGGTGGCTCAGTCGGTTAAGCGTCCGACTTCGGCTCAGGTCATGATCTCACAGTCTGTGAGTTCAAGCCCCACATCGGGCTCTGTGCTGACAGCTCAGAGCCTGGAGCCTGCTTCAGATTCTCTGTCTCCCTCTCTCTCTGACCCTCCCCCATTCATGCTCTGTCTTTCTCTTTCTCAAAAATAAATAAAACATTTAAAAAATTAAAACAAAAATTGAACTCCTTCACAAACTAAAGGAAATGATAATTTAAATTCATATGCTAGAGGAACAGAGAAAATAAGAAAGGAATGGAGGGAGGGAGGAAATACAGAATATCAATTAATTACAGAGAAAAGTTCTGAAGATGAGGGTACCAGAGTCAGAAAACTTACAAGATTAGGTACTATAGGGATTAATGAAACAATAAATGTATTTACTTCCCTATGATCTTGTACAAATCTGCATAGTGGTCAATCATCTTTATCAAATTTATCTTCCTTCCTTATTGAAAGTATGGGAGTATTACAGATACTTTCTAAAATGTATGTTTTAAAATTTATCTTTTTAAAAATTTTTTTTTCAACGTTTATTTATTTTTTTGGGACAGAGAGAGACAGAGCATGAACGGGGGAGGGGCAGAGAGAGAGGGAGACACAGAATCGGAAACAGGCTCCAGGCTCTGAGCCATCAGGCCAGAGCCCGACGCGGGGCTCAAACCCATGGACCACGAGATCGTGACCTGGCTGAAGTCGGACGCTTAACCGACTGTGCCACCCAGACGCCCCATAAAATTTCTCTTTTTAAAAATGATCTCTTGTTTTCCGAATTCTTCTATAAATTTATAATTTCATTTCTTTTACTGGTCCCTTATAAAAGGATACCATTGTACATATGGCTGTGACTTATTCTTTTGGTAAACTATTTTTATAGTTTATTTTATATCTCAAATAAAACCGGTATCATTATTCCCTAGCACCCAAGGTGATAGACTGATTTGTTTCAGGTTAGGGTGCTTTTCCAGCATAGGGTGAGACTGTCACTCTCGGCCATACCTGTTTTCTTTCAGAAAGCACCTGGTAGCTAAATAAAATGCCCTCTTCCCAAGATCCTCTATAGACTGTCTTTTCGAAGTAGAGAATATGGTAGCCTTTCTGACGGCAGGTCTCTTCCCAGCAGATTTCCAGGACACTCAGAAGAAAGTAGGAATACATGTTCTTCAGTCAGGGACCCATCTATATGGGAACCATGGAGGAAAAGAAGCAAGTATGAAAAGGAGCAAGGCTCATATGAAATACCAACAACCTTCCCCAAATGCAAAGTGACAAACTGAGAAAACTACATGTTGATTATCACCATTTCCTCCTCTGAGGTTGCTTATATCTGTCCACTTTAAGTGGTTTGACAATTACTCCCTAGGGTTCTGGGCTTTTCTGATTCTCTTGCCCCTGCATTCTACAGCGTTTCTTTGTACAATCCTTCTTCTAACATCCGGTTTCTTGTAAAAATGATACATAGTCCCCCTTCTTCCTTTCTTCCCTTTATAGGTTGGCCAAAGTAGGGATAATTCCCCTTAGCAAACAGTTCTGAGCATCCAACCCAGTGGTCTTTAATTTCTTCTTTGTCTTTCTCTAGATTACCCCAGAACTGAGTAGTTACTGCTAAGATTTAATAATAGATTTAATAATAGATCTAATAGTAAATCTAAATAATAGACCGTCCTATTTCCTAACTTAGGATTGGACAGTCTGCAAGAAAACCAAGATAAAGGGGGCTAGGGTAAGAGGGCTATTTTGATCCACCCTTGGATCCAGGCCAGTAAATTCTGTGAAAGCCTCAACAAACCATGGATGGAAATCAACTGGTGACAGACCTATTTCCGGGTACAGTACTACAGATTCTCCCAGCTCACGTTGAACAGTCAGACTACAGGCAATGAAGTTAGCCACTCCTTTCACTGGGTCTTTTACACCATTTTATCTTCCATACTTGTGTGTGGGCGGGGTGAGGCAAATAATTGGCTTCCTCTGGTCACCATAATCACCATAATTCCTTGATGTGGCAATCTTTGGATTCCCATTGTTCCTGCTCCATCAAAGAAGAAAAAATTAGCTGGCTACAGAATTCCATGCAGTAGGCAGTTCACATCTCCATGTGTGGGCCTCTAAACTGAAAACAGAGTATGGGAAATTTCTGGGGCCCAGGGGAAGGAAGCCTTTAAATGAATTCATATCAGCTGATGAAGAAGACATAGGATGACAGAGGAATCCTGGGTAGTTTCTCAATGGTATCAGCTTTTTTTGGCAATCCAAATGGGAAGGACTGGTTTTCCTCTCTTTCAGACAAGAAAAATGTAAATCATATGCCTCTTTTGCTTCCTTTCCTATTTTGACATTCATCTGGTTAACTGTTTATTTGTTTGTTAGGTTGGTTTGTTTTATTTGTTTTCTAAGTGACTAGTACAGCTACTGTCCATCCTGTTGCCTTCATAGGGGACAGTCTTTTATCCAAGTTCTCAATTATTTCCAGGTCCAGGCTCATCACATCTGCTCTCCTAACTACATAGTGTAGGGATGATAGGAGGTGGAATCTGGACAGTCCAACAGACATTCACACCTGCTCCTCAGACAGAGCAGATACTTCATCATCAGCTGACCAAGTTGTATCTTCTTCACTCTTTTCAGGAGATGTACTAATTGAGAAACTATCCATCTAAAAGGTCATCCCTTCCCCCCTCTTTGGAGCCATTTTGAGGCCATGAGGGATAAAGACAAACAGAGAAAGAAGGAACACAGAGAGAAGAGAAAGAAGGCAGCACTTCTGTGAAAGAGAAGGTGTCTTTAATTCTTGTATTTCTTCTTCCATTTCTCTCAATATTTTCTTCTGACCATCCAAATTCTTTTTACTTTTCTTTCTTCTGAATGATAATTAACCTCCCAAATACCAGTCATTTATTTGTTTGGGAAGAAGGCTGTATTAGTTTTCCAGGGCAGCTGTAACAATACACCACAGACTGGATGGTTTAAACAACATCTTATCCTCATTGCCAGAATTGTTGGGGAAACTAATTTAAAACAAAATGTCCTCCCAAATCTGAAAACTTCTCCACAAGGGTAAGCGAGATTAAAAAAAAAATTGTTGTTGGGTAAAGCATTAAACCAGACTATGATGCATATCCCAAACAGTCTGCTAAAAATGACATACAGAAAGCAATCTCAAACTTTTATAAGTCAATCAAGTACAACACATTGCACACATGTTGTCAAGATAAACTATAACTGGTCCTCAAGTAAGAGGACTGGACAGCACCATTTGCCACAGAATTCATGTTAAATTCACTTGGTAATTGGAGTGACCATCTGTGTTGGTTAACTGGCTTCATCCAAAGGAAAAGTTAAATCCTTGTATCTTTATGATGAGGTAGTTTCCCAGGTGACAGTGAGGCACATTCCCCAAGGTAGACCCCTACCTTCTCATAGAAACTGTGATGGGGGGTGCCATTTTCCTTGAAGATTACCTTTAAAAGAGATTCACAGGTCCTCAAGAAAATCACTTCTGAGTTTGTACCACAGGTATCCAGATATTCATTAATTCAGTATCTTTAGCCCTACTTTGTCAGACACTTTAAAAAGGCACATAGGGTGCACCAAGGGCACCAAGGGCAGTGTGCCCCCAAATGTACCCCTTTGACATACTGATAATTTTAAGATAAAACTTAGTTCAGAAGGAGACCCTCTTCTGTCTCCTTTGAAAGTAGGAAATAAATCTCCCATGTGAAAAATACCCTCACTGTACTAAGAAGTGAAAAGACATCCTTACTACCAGAGACAGACATTAAAGCTCAGAAAGCTGTAGAAACAGAACTTGTCATTTTTTTCTTGCTAACCTACTACCTCAGCCTGAATTCTGTTTAGAGTTCCCTAGTAATTAAAGCTCACAAACACCTATTTTCTTTACCCTGTCAATTCCTCACAAATTTCTCCTCTGTGAGTCTAAAAAGCATAAAGACTACTTGGCTTGGTCATTTCTTCAGGTTTCAATTTCATTATTGGGCCTCTGTGCACATGAAATAAAACTTTGGTTTTTTTCTCTTGTTATTTTGTCTCTTGTAAATTTAATTCTTAGTCCAGCTGTAGACCTTGAAGGGAAGAGGAAGAACTTTCTTTCCCTACAGCACTGATTTATCATCACAATCCTTTTATGTTTTGGGAGCAGCGTGTACTTTCCATGGCTTTGCATCTATGAGAACTATAATAAATATACTATTACTCTCATTATAAAGATGAAGAAACATAAACATTGTTTAAATTATTTATTCAGTATCACAAACCAGTTATTGGTAGGAAGCAAATTATAATTTTTCTGGGTCTAAGATGTAAAGAACTCACAAGGATGTGAATGTTTTATTCACAGGTATTTGTGTACATATATTTTCAGGTTTATAGTTATGAAGATATTTTTAAGATAATCTTATTACCCATTTTTCTTTTAGCCATGTGATCTTTTCTGTCAAACTGCAATTAAAAGAATATATGATTCATACTCCTATTCAGTAGTATTGAAACTCAAAATCATGCTAGAAATTAATTTTTTCAGTTAGTTTTGTTTGAACAACTCTTATGTCTTCTTTTGGCTCCAAGACTGGAATAAAATATTTTATCTTACTAAAAGAAATTTAAAAGGAGCAAACAACAAATGATTTAGAAAATATTTTCCAAAAAAAAATGAAATTTCTTCCTTTTTATTACTTTAAAACCTGAGGGAGATGAGCCCCTCTATGGCCTTGTTCTTTAGAAATGTCCAGATATTACAACTTTTCATACATTACATTATTTCAGAGCACATAGGCACCTTATCTTTCAGGATTCAATGTTCAGTCCTGATGTAGCATCGCCCTAGTGGTTAACACATTTTATGCTCCAGGAAAACCTTTCTCAGTTTTTACCCTGTGTTCTCAAACCAGAGACAATTGTATCTGAAGGTCATGAGCTTGTGGATTGCACTCCTCCTAATGTCAGAGATGGATACTGCTTTACAGAGAGAGATCGAACTCCTAGGAGAGAAAAACACAAATTTGGGAACTAATGAACAGCTTCATGATTATAGTTAATAATATTGTATTATACCCTTGACAGTTGCTAGGAGACTAAATCCTAAATGTTCTCCCCCCACACACACACAAATGATGATTATGTGACATGATGAAGGTCTTAAATAACACTACGGAGGCAATCATATTGCAATATATAAGTGTATCAAATCAACATGTTGTACAACTTAAACTTACATAGTGTCATATGTCAAGTATATCTAAAAAAAATGCAAAAGAAATAGACAAAGAAAAAAGAAAAACACAAATTTAAGGCACTTTTTAGGTCCTATTCTTTGGGAGTCTAAAGGCAATAAGTTTTTATACAGTAATGTATAATTTTCAAATAACACCAAGAACTATTTGCTTTTGTTTATCTTACAATTTGTGATTTTGCAGGCACCCATAATTTAGTGTAGGTTTTGCAGTAGTGGCACTTGGTCGGTAATGAATATGTTTGATGACAAATAATTTATATGACCACCAAATTTATATATTTATAGGGCTTGTATGCATGAATCATATTTTCTTTATATTGGCACATTAGCCATGAGAATTGTGAATGCTTTTATTCTTTTTTAATGAGACATAATTTTTTAATTAATAAAAAATTTCAACTCAATTATTTGATTTTATTTATATATTTAAATGTATATTTGATGGTTTAACTTAGTTGAAGCATTCAGAAAAATGTAGATATATAAATAAAAATGATTTCATTTTTATCTTTACTAATTTATATTATTTTCTATTTTTTTTCCACTTAGAATAAGATTACATTTTTTTCAGGGGCACCTGGGTAGGTCAGTCGGTTAAGCATCCAACTCTTGGTTTGGGCTTGACCTCATGATTTTGTGAGTTCTAGCCCCGCTTCGGGTTCTGTGTTGACAGTGTGGAGCCTGTTTGGGATTCTCTCTCTCTCCCTCTCTCTTGGCTCCTCCCCTGCACACATTGTCTCTATCTCTTTCAAAATAAATAAATAAACTTATTTTTTTTTTAAAATTGCATTTTTCTATGGTAATAATAGTTAACATGATATATACACTCTTAAAAATTTTGATATGCAAAAAAAAAAAAAAAAAAAAAAAAAAGAGGTTAGAATGGGAGAGAGCCAAAGCATAAGAGACTGTTAAAAACTGAGAACAAACTGAGGGTTGATGGGGGGTGGGAGGGAGGGGAGGGTGGGTGATAGGTATTGAGGAGGGCACCTTTTGGGATGAGCACTGGGTATTGTATGGAAACCAATTTGTCAATAAATTTCATAAAAAAAAAATTTGATATGCAAAAAGTAGTATAAACTATAGACATAATGTATATCACATCTCTAGAACTTTTCATATTGCACAACTGAAACTTTGTACACTTTAACCAACATCCCCCCATCTTGGTCATCTCCCCAACCACTGGCAACTACCATTCTACTTGCTGTTTCTAAGACTGTGACTATTTTAGATTCCTCGTATAAGTGGAATCATTCAGAATGTGCCCTTATCTGCTTGGTTTATGTCACTTAGCATAATGTCCTCTTGGTTCCCTCTTAAATTCTACAGATGAATGGGACCAAATATGAAAAGACTGTGATGTATTCATAATACACAAATAATATAAATATATAAATGTTCTGGAGGGAAATAAGAAAGCAAAAGCTAAAAGAGAAATAGGAAAATCCTTTTTAAATATTCTATTTACATTTCTAAGAAGTAGAAAAAATAAAAAAATGAATAGAATTTTACCAAATCTGATGACTACAAAATGCACCAGCAGAAAATTACAAACTTACAATATAATTAATACTGAAAACTATAAAAGTGAACAAAGAAGTCACCTTCATAAAATGACATGATAATATACATATAGAAAACTAAAGACTCCACCAAAAAACTAGAAGGCTGGATAAATGAATTCAGCAAAGTCACAGGATACAAAAACAATCTACAGATCAGTTGCATTTCTATACATCAATAATGAAGTAGCAGAAAGAGAAATTAAGAACACAATCATATGGAGGGGCACCTGGTGGCTTAGTCAGTTAAGTGTCAAGCTCTTGATTTTAGCTCAGGTCATGATCTCCTGGTTCATGAGATCAGCCCCACATTGGGCTCTGTGCTGACAGCATGGACCCTGTTTGGGATTCTCTTTCTCTCTCTGCCCTTCCCCTGCTTGTGTTCTCCTTTCCACTCTCTAAATAGATAGACAGATAGATAGATAAATAAATAAATGTTTTTAAAAATCCTATTTACAATTGCATGAAAAATAGTAAGATACCCAGGAGTAAACTTAACCACAAGGGTAAAAGATCTGTACTCTGAAAAATGTAAAACATTGGTGAAAGAAATTGACAAATGGAACAAATGAAAAGGCATTCCATGCTCATGGATAGGGACAGTAAATTTTGTTAAAATGCCCATACTACCCAAAGCAATCTGCCTATTTAATGGACTCTCCATCAAAATACCAACAGCATTTTTTTTGCAGAATACACTTAGAATTGAATTGCAAAATTTAACAAAACTGAAAGATGATATAATGTTGAGGGAAACGTATTTTAAATGAGAATTCATTTTGAAATGAACTTTCTAAATAGTGCACAGGATACGTGAGAAAGGGAGACATAGATACATGATATATACAAAATACAAATTATTTTTATTCTAGATTGTTAGTTATAGGAAATAGATGATGAAACAATGAAAATGTATTCATTTTAAATTCCTGGTTTCAGAATTTGAGATTATGGTTAATTAATTACCTTTTCCTCATTTTGTATATTTTTTGAACAAGAGAAAACTTACTTCAGAACAGAAATTATTTCCTTTTACTAATTGTTTATGCATCTCTAATACAGATTTCTTCTAACTTCTTGGATTAAGCTGATACTTATTGCCATTTTACTACTTAGAAATAATTTTTTCAGAATATAAAATGCTTAGATTATGGTGTTTTTTAAAAATATAGAGATACAACATTTGATATAATTTATAAAAGTAATTGTAAAGAATGTAAAGACTAGATGAAAATGCACTAATTTTGATCATGTTTTGCCTAGTGGTGACTATTTTCTCCATATGCTACTATCCTCCATATTCTGCACGTATTACTTTGTAATTTAAGAATATTAGAAAGGAAACTGAGAAGGAAAGAAAAAGAAAAAAAAAGCCAAAAATGATTAGAACCCTCAATGGGGTAGCATTTCACCATTTCTAGTAGCTTAGATTAACAATTTCCTTATTACAATTTATGTTTGAATTTGTAGCTATCCACAGGGTGTAAAACTTTATGTTGAAGGCTATGAACGTTTAAAACATGGGCAGTAAAAATTCATATGATAGAAATAAACTTCTAATACTGGTAAGTTGCCATAAAGCAATGTATGAAGACAGTTGTTTTGCTTTGTTAACATTGGGAAGAAGGCTTCTAAGGACAGAAGAGCAAAGCCTTCACTGCACCTTAGGAATCATACAAATTTTTAGTTTACTATCACAAAGCAGCTGACTTGGGTAGAACATGTAAACATATCCATAGTTTATTGAAATGAGGCATTATTCTTTCTAATCAAACTTTAGCTTTAGAACAGTAAAAATATACTCTAATTAAGCATAACTACATTTCTAAGAAAATGCATTTAAAAATAGAGACTTGTTTCTCTTAAACTGTGGTCCATTTTCATGAGTCATCCTTTCACCCAGTGTAATTCTAAAGTTTTTTTAGGTCTTATTTGACTGAATTCTTAATATGCTGAAACCTGAAAATTTTAAGCATCCGAAACATGATTACTTCTGATTCTTTTTTTTTAATTAGGGCCAATATAGCAGTGCTTCCCATAAAAGACTGGGATTTTTTTTTTTATCAGTACTAATCTACTATTTCTTTCCTGATGCTTCTAGAGTATACTGAAAGCTCTTGGTTTGAGATAATTAACCTCCTGAGCATAGCATTTCCCATTTTTTCCAGACAGTAGCTACATTTCTCTATGTTCATCTCTGCAACCTCACAGACAAGTTTTTTCTGGTCTGTATCTCAGGAATTAGGTAAATCATGCACTAATAAACAATGAGTTTATTTTGTAGTAGAAGCCAAAATTATGTGACTAGCACACATCATGCGGAGAGGTGGTTTGCTGTGGAGGTCAAAAACACACGGTTTAGTGTAATACCTGATTCTACTTAATGACCTAGGTGATATTTTAAAAATTACATAATCTTTCTTGCCTGAGTTTCTCCATCTGTAGCAACCTCATGCAGTTGTTGTGAGGACTGAAAGAGTTAATATCTATGAGATCCTTATAATAGACTCTGGAACACAGGCATAGTAAGCTCCAGGTTGTGGCCATTACCATTATGATAACAAAATTTCATTTTGAAACTATAGATATGGATAAAATTAGTGTAGAAGAAGAAAATAGTGATTAATATAAATGAATAAATGATTTCTCAATATAGGGAGCATATATTTGAAGAGAGGGAAACACAAACTGTGTCAGAGACAAGGAGAGGAAAAAAAGTGTTTCTTATGCATACACTTAAAGAGGGCAGAGCATAACCAGTGCACTTTAATATGAGCATTAAGGTGCTCCATATTTTATTAAAAATTTTACGCTCCCCTGGGACGCCTGGCTGGCTCAGTCGGTTAAGCGTCCAACTTCAGCTCGGGTCATGATCTCACAGTTCATAAGCTCGAGCCCTAGCATTGGCTCTGTTGCTGACAGCTCAGAGCCTGGAACCTGCTTCAGATTCTGTGTCTCCCTCTCTCTCTGCTCTTCCCCTGCTCATGTGCTGTCTCTCTCTCTCTCTGAAATAAATTAACACTAAAAAACATTAAATTCTTGTTTTCCTCTCTCCGATTAGAACAAATTTTGGAATAGGAATAATTGGCATACAAAATATCAAATGGTTGATACAGCTACGTTATGACATGGTACATGTAATGTATTGCATTTATATTATTGTAAATATATATTATAATCATGATATAATTACTATTTCTTTGAAGTATAGATTTCACTAAGTTTAAAGCAAAGGCACATGTCAACTTATATGATAAGTTGATAACTTTTTCCAACTTACTGAGATATAATTAACATGACATAGGTTTAAGGCATATGGTGTTATGATTTGATATATTTATTATTGCAAAATTATTACCACATTAGGGTTAGTTAGCACCTTCATCGCCTTACATAATTACCATTTTTTTGTGAAAATATTTCAAATCTACTCTATAGCTACTTTCAGGTATGTAATGCAGTATTGTTAACATTGTTAACATACTGTACATTAGATCCACAAAACTTATTCATCTTACATCGGAAGTTTTTACCTTTTTTTATTTTTTAATTTTAATTCCAGTATAGTTACCCATATTGTTATATAAATTTTAGGTGTACAATACAGTAATTCAACAATTCTATACATTACTCAGTGCTCATCATGATAAGTATATTTCTTAATCCCCCATCACCTATTTCACCCATCCTCCCACCCACCTCCCCTCTAAGTAAACATCCGTTTGTTCTCTATAGTTAAGAGTCTGTTTCTTGGTCTGTCTCTCTCTTCCCCCCCCCCCTCATTGGCTCATTTGTTTTGTTTCTTAAATCCCACATATGAGTGAAATCATATAGTATTTGGATTCCTCTAACTGACGTATTTGACTTAGCATTACAACTCTAATTCCATCCATGTTGTTGCAAATGGCAAGTTTTCATGTCTTTATTTAATTACTATTTAATTGTTGTAAATGTATATGTATATGTATATGTATATGTATATGTATAGGTATAGGTATATGTATATGTATGTGGATATACATACACATATACCACATCTTCTTTGTCCATTTATCTATCAGTGGATATCGGGCTGCTTCCATAGTTTGGCTATTGTAAATAATGCTGCAATAAACAAAAGAGTGCATGTATCCCTTTGAATTAATGTTTTTGTATTTTGGGGATAAATAGTAGTGCAATTCCTGGATCATAGAGAGAGTAGTTCTATTTTTAACTTTTGAAAAACCTCCAAACTGGTTTCCACACTGGCTGCACCAGTTTACATTGTCACCAACAGTACAAGAGGGTTCCCTTATCACCACATCCTCCCCAATGCTTGTTGCTTCTTGTGTTTTTCATGTGAGCCCTTCTCACAGATGTGAAGTGATATCTCATGGTGGTTTTGATTTGCATTTCCCTGATGATGAGTGATGTTGAGCATCTTTCATGTGTCTGTTGGCCGCCTGTATGTCTTCTTTGGAGAAATGTCTATTGATATCTTCTGCCCATTTTAAATTGGATTATTTGTTTTTTGGGTGTTGAATTTTATCAGTTCTTTATATAGTTTAGATACTAACCCTTTATTTAATATGTCATTTGCAAATATATTCTCCTTTTGGTAGTTACCATTTAGTTTTGTTGATCATTTCTTTTGCTATTAAGAAGTTTTTATTTTGATATAGGCCCAATAGTTTGTTTTTGCTTTTGTTTCCCTTGCCTCAGAAGACATATCCAGAAACAATGTTTCTAAGGCCAATGTCAGAGATATTACTACATGTGATACTTTCTAGGGTTTTTTATGGTTTTAGGTCTCACATTTAGGTCTCTAATCCATTTTGAGTTGGTTTTTGTGTATGGTGTAAGAAAGTGGTCCAGTTTCATTCTTTTGCATGTTTCTGTCCAGTTTCTCCAGCACCATTCATTGAAGAGCTTGTCTTTTTCCTACTGGATATTCTTTCCTCCTTTGGTGCAGATTAATTGACCATGTAATTGTGGATTTATTTCTGGATTTCCTATTTTGTTCCATTGATCAATCTTTCAATTTTTGTGCCAATACCACACTGTTTTGATTACTATGTCTTTGTAATATAACTTTAAATCTAGATTCCAAAGCCTTCAGTTTGTTTTTCTTTTTCAAGATTGCTTACGCTATGCCAGGTCTTTGGTAGTTCTACACAAATTTTATGATTGTTTGTTCTAGTTCTTTGAAAAATGCTGTTGGTGTTTTGATAGGGATAGAATTAAATCTGTAGATTCCTTTGGGTTGTATAGACATTTTAACAATATTTGTTCTTCCATTCCATGAACATGGAATGTCTTTCCATTCCTTTGTGTTGCTTTCTGGGATTGTTTTCTTAATTTCTCTTTCTGCTGCATCATTATAAGTATATGGAAGTACAACTGATTTCTGTATATTTATTTTGTATCCTGTGACTTTACTGAATTCATTTATTCATTCTACTAGTTTTTTGATGAAGTCTTTAGAGTTTTCTATATGTAGTATCATGTAATCTGCAAATAGTGAAAGTTTTACTTCTTCTCGTCAACTTGGATGATATTTATAACTTTTTATTGTCTAATTGCTTGACCAGGATAGAAGTTTGTAGTCTTTGGTTGACGTGTCCTCAATTTCCTCAAGCCCCAGCTCCTGGAAAATACAATTCTACTCCCTATTTTTATGACTTCAATTTTTTCCCCACATATAGTGATAAAATACAGTATTTGTGACTCTCTGTCTGGCTATTTTACTTATCATAATGTCCTCTAGGTTCATTCATGTTGCCACATTTGTCAAGATTTTTCTTTTACGGCTGAATAATATTCCATTATATATATATATATATATATACACACACACACACACACACACACACACACACACACATCATATTTTCTTTATCCATTCATCTGTCAACTGAAATTTGGTTGTCGCCATATCGTGGCTATTGTGAATGATGCTACAATGAAAAGAGGAGTGCAGGTATCTCTTTGAGATCCTGATTTCATTTCCTTCAGCTATACACCCAGAAATGTGATTGCTGTGTAATATGTTAGTACTGTTTTTAACTTTTTTGAGTAATCTCCATACTGTTTTCCACAGTGACTGTATTAGTTTACATTTCCATAAGTGAACAATCTTTTTTTTTTTTAATATCTTCACCAACACTTATCGCTTGACTTTTGGATAATAGCCATTCTAAGGTGTGAGGTGGTATCTCATTGTGGTGCTGATTTACATTTCCCTGATGATGTTGCATATACTTTCATGTACCTGTTGACCATTTGCATGTTTTCTTTAGAAAAATGCCTATTCAATTTAAAACAGATGGTTTGATTTTTTTGCTAGTGAGTGGTATGAGTTCCTTATGTATTTTGGATATCAACCCCTTAGATATATATGATTTGCAATTATTTTCTTTCTTTCCATAGGATGCCTTTTCATTTTGTTGATCATTTCCTTTGCTGCGTAGATTTTTAGTTTGAGTTGTTTTAGTTTAGTTTTAGTTTAGTTTAGTTTAGTTTTTAGTTTGAGTTGTTGAGTTGTTTACTTTTGCTTTGGTTGTTTATGATGCAGGTTAGGTCAAACTGCTTCTCACTGTCTCCAATGCATCCAAATTCATTCATTCATTCATTCATTCATTCATTCATTAATTCATTCTTTCATTCTGCTAATACAGTGAACTGGAACTTCTCTGTTAGAAACCTAGACTTCTAGAAACTCTCTCTTGTTCGTGGGTGATTATTCGAGACCCTGTTCTCCAGAAGCTCCTGGCTATGGCTAAGAGGGGCCACCATAGAGTCCACAGCCTAGGCTGAGGTCTGTATGCCTGTTATCTGACACATGGGTAAGCAATACCTCTCCCTGGTTCTTCCGTGTATGGTGCTGGAACCCACAACTCTCACAAAAGTACTTTGTCAGTGGATGGATGTTGAACTGTTGTTGTTGAGAGGGCAGTATGATAAGGAATGTCTTATTTATTTATGTTGTTGAGGTTGTGGTAGTAGCTGATAATGTTCTACTAATGGTAAGCATAGATATTCCCACTTAGAATTCTTAAAAGTATCTTAAATTCATATGAAAAACTGAGGCATGAATCAAAATCAATATTCTTTTAAATTGACAATGCTTTTTAAAGATATCTTTTTTTTTAATTTTTTTTTCAACGTTTATTTATTTTTGGGACAGAGAGACAGAGCATGAACGGGGGAGGGGCAGAGAGAGAGGGAGACACAGAATCGGAAACAGGCTCCAGGCTCTGAGCCATCAGCCCAGAGCCTGACGCAGGGCTCAAACTCACGGATGGTGAGATCGTGACCTGGCTGAAGTCGGACGCTTAACTGACTGCGCCACCCAGGCGCCCCTAAAGATATCTTAACACAGGATTGCCTGGGTGGCTCAGTCAGTTAAGCATCCAACTATAGCTCAAGTCATGATCTCACGGTTCCTGAGTTTGAGCCTCGGGTCGAGTTCTGTGCTGACAGCTCAGAGCCTGGAGCCTCTTCGAATTTTGTGTCTTCTCCCTCTCTCTCTGCCTCTCCCCACTCATACTCTGTCTGTCTCTCAAAAATAAATAAAAAATTAAATTAAGAAAAAAGACATCATAAGATATATTGCAACAGAATTACAATTAATGAAAAGACTTAGGGAGAGTATTAGAACAGGAAGGGGCCTAGAATGTGATCGTGAAAAACCCCAAAATTTAGAGGATTTTCAGAAGAGTCTATAAAGAATGCACAGAATGACTGGGCAGAAGCATAGACATATAAAATATAGACTCGGATGAAGAGGAGTCTACAATGAAAGCATTGGAATGATGGTTAGAGAATATTTCTATATTCTCTCTCTATATAAGCACTTATTATATTCCATTTATATGCTCAGAATTCAACTGTAAACAACATGAAACAATTGTGCTAAAGGAACTTTTAACCAGGGAAAGAAAATGCAAATTGTGTAAAAAGTAAATGGGAAAGGAGAAGAGGTATCCACTAAAACAGGTAATGATGCAGGTTTACTGATATTTTGATTAATAAATACATGAGGAAAATCGTTAACAAAAGGAAACATTTTCGTGAATGTCTGTTATTTGCCAGGCGCTGCTTAAGGTACAGACAATACTGCAATCAACAAAACAAAGTTGCTTCCTTAATGGAATGGGTATTAGATGAGCAATGCAGACAATAAAACAAATAAGTGGGTAAGTACATAATATTCTTAATGGTTTTAAGAGCCTGTAAAATAATGAAGCAGGAGGAGAATAAAAAACAAAAGCAAGGAGTAGGAGGTAAAGACTTTCTATTATAGGAGGTGATCAGGATAGGGCTTTCTAAAATGGTAATGAATTAGCAGCCATCTATAGGAGCTGAAAGATTGCTGGATGAAGAACATTGTGGTAAAAGAAAACAATAAATACAAAGGCCCTAAGCATGGCCTTGCCAGGCTGTCCCAAAATAATTTCTTATTCATGCCCCATCATATCACACCATATACCAAATACTCCAGAAATACCAGAATTTACCTTGTTGTTTATGCTCTTATATATATATATATATTTTTTGATGTTTTGTTTTATTTTTGAGAGATAGGGAGAGACAGAGCGTGAGCGGGGGAGGGGCAGAGAGAGAGGGAGACACAAAATCTGAAGCAGGCTCCAGGCTCTGAGCTGTCAGCACAGAGCCCGACGCGGGGCTCCAACCCACGAATCATGAGAGCATGACCTGAGCCGAAGTCGGACATTCGACTGACTGAGCCACCCAGGTGCTTCTGTGTTCTTATCTTCATAATTTTTTTTTTTTTCAGATTGTTCTTCCTATCTAGAATGATCTTCCTCTCAGTCTCCAAACCATTTTCTCCAGGAAGCCTTTTTAGAATGCAAGCAAAATAACGACATTTAAAATACCACTTAGACATCCATCTCTCTTACTAAATAAGTTCTTTAAGATATACAGTTGTGTTTTATTCCTCATTACATCCATGGTGTACTTACTCTGTGCTCCAGTTCCCACCATATACCCAGCACCTGGCACACAGTGGGTGCTTCCAAGATTATGATCAATACTGTATGCTAAAATCATGAGTTACCAAAAACTATATAGAAGCACCTGGGTAACTTAGTTAAGCATGTGACTCTTGATTTCAGCCCAGGTCATGACCGCAGGGTTCATGGGACCGAGCCCCTATCCATGAGGATCCTGCTTGGGATTCTGTCTCTCTCCCTCTCTCTCTGTTCCTCACCCTCTGATGCTCTCTCTCTCTCTGTCTCTAAAAATAAATAAATAAAAAATTTTAAAGATATATATATGTATGTTTTAAATTATAAAATTAAAATGCATTAATGCTTAATGTAATTCTTTACAATAATAATACCTAAGAACTATTAAATGCTTATTACATTCTAATTCAATGTTTTATATTCTTTACATGTGTTAACCTTTTAAACCTCAAAATAAAAACTAAGGAAATGGAAAAGAAAGAACAAAAGATACCCGTTCTTCCATAGCACAACGAGAAAAAACTGCATGAAAAGAAGACAGAGAGTAGTACCAAAGCTCAAACTTTAATCAACAAGACTTCTGTCTTTAACCGCACAAGAGTTTAAATCAGGAACTTATCTTCGTGCTTCATAAACATACCAAATTATGAATGAGATGAATGTCTACCTGAAAACAAAATAATGCATCATTTTACTGCGAGAGTTTACGTAGCTTCGAAGAGCAGATGTTTTGATTCTACCAAACTGTGGTTGACAAATTTGCTAGCAGTGGGAGTGGAAAATTACTTTTCGTTTTTAGAAATTATTTGATAGCATTTAGAGACCTTTGTTATTTATCACCTTGATTAAAAGCTGTCATTTGAAGCATTGATAGTCTTCAAGTACACGTCAAAACAGTTTCCAGCCAATTCGAATGCTCTTCAGAAAAGGCATATTAAACCGAACTGGGGTATATATCTTTCTTTTCTTCGGCAATACATCAAAACTATACAGTCAGGTACATTCTAATATAGTATGAGAATTTCACTGATTAAATTTGGAAAGATTCTTATCTATCACTTGCAAACCTGGAAAGATCTTTAGATTCAAAGATAAATACGAATGTAAGAAATACTGCCTTGAAGTGTCATGATAGAATGGTTGCAATTTCCATAAAAGCAACAATATCTCAAACCCATTTATCCCTTGAGAACAGATCTCGTTTCATAGAAATAAAAAAAAAATAAAATAAAACTAGATCTTTTATTGAAGCTTGTGAATTGATAGTTGAATTTCCATAATGGTTTCTCATGACCACCAGGAATTTTTCCGTGCCTACTGGAAAACAACAAAGGAGGAAAGACTCCACTCTCGCTCAATCATTTAGTCTCAGGATTTGGCCTGAGCTGACTCATGTGTTCATTTTTATTTAAGACCTAAACTTTTGAACACGTTGTATATTTTCAAAGTCTTTCTTTCATTAACTATATAGCTTTTACTTTGTAGAAGGGGTTTATGTCTAGATACATTTTTATAAACTCAATAATAATAGTAGCTTTGACTAGTTTAAAAGTTTCAAGTCCGTGTGATCAGTTTGCACTGGGTATGAATAGTATTTTCATATGCTATATTTATTGTGCAGCATGTATGTAATAGTCTGTAATATCATATAGCATTTGTATTTTTTTCTCATGGTTTTGTCTTTCATTCAATGTATATTTCATTGATCCTAAGAACTAAAAAACCAATTATCAGATTTGGTTTGACAATTTTAAGTTCAGTATGTTTGCTAAGTGGGTTCATTGAAGAATCAATTTTTTAAAAAGAATCAATTTTTATATATTATAAAAATTTTCCTTTTATCTCCTATCCTTTTCTTGCCCTAAAAATAAATAATTCCACATATCTCCAAAAAAAATATTGGAATTTAATAGTTTGAATATCTTGAAATAAATTTGAAACACATCTTCCCTAAACTTTGGCCAAAAGTCTGAGTTCATCCCTGTTCTTCCTTTCTCACTGTCGTTCATTATAGGACATGTAGCGTTCAAAATGCATTATGATAAAGATAATATGTATTTGTGTAAACTGGTATTAAAATTAGATATAATATACATATATGTAAACATTTAAAATATATTTTCAAATCCATGTAGAAATATAACGTTAATCTCAGTTCAGGGAATGTTATTAAAGGCAATAGTTTAAATGTGAAATGAGGGGGCTGCCTGGGTAGCTCAGTTGGTTAAACTACCCACTTGGGCTCAGATCATGATCTCACAGTTCATGGGTTCAAGCCCCCCATCGAGCTCTGTGCTGACAGCTCAGAACCTGGAGCTTCCTTCAGATATGGGTCTCCCTCTCTCTGTCTGCCCCTCCCCCACTAATGCTCTCTCTCTCAAAAATAAATAAAAATTAAAAATAATAATAATAATAAATGTGAAATTACAGATTATCATATATTATCCCTGACATATACAAATGTGTACGTTAAGTATAGCATATACTTGTGTGTGGGTATATATATATATTTGTGTGTGTGTTTGTATGTGTGTGTGTTTAAAATCTTGTTGCAAGATTTGGGCTTGTATTTGCTGATTTGTAGGAGAGTTCAAAGTACAGTGTTTTTGTTTTTTGTTTTTTGTTTTTTCCTTTGGATTGAGAGCTATCAGAAACTGAGAAATGTTAAGTGGATATCAACTTTATTTAGAATATGGTTCATGAAATATATATAATTATTTGTCATTATCCTTAAAGATATTTATGGTTAAGTATTTTTTTAATATCAATCTATTTCAAAATCTGTACCATGATACTCTAAACAGCATTCACTCAAAGGCAGTATTAGATACTTGGCTGACTGAACACAACTTCTTGCCTGTTTAGTCAGATAATTAGTCTAAGAGTTAGACTAAGCAAATAAATGAATGCAAAGAGCCAAATGTAGCATATCAATTAAGCTCTGATGGTTAGGAAATTAACATCCCTAAGTAAAGCTGAGTCCAGGGACACAGTCATGTCTATAGATATCTTTAGGATAGGTGCCCATATGCAAACAGGATAAACAAGTGCTCACAGGAGTTGTTTGCTTTTTCTCTATAATTTTTGTATTTATTTGTTCTCCTTGGGAGATGGTAAAGGAATATTTTCTTCTTCCCTACTCTGATTTTCTAATGTCCTTATAAATAAACTTGTTTATTAATAGCCTCTTTTCACCATTGGCCTGCAAGATAAGAAGATTACAAGTATATGTACATTGCCATCAAGGACACTTTTCCCCTTTCACTCTGTGTATTGATGTCTTTCTTCAGTCAGAATCAACCTTGTGGCTACTAAAAAGAAATTCACAGGAAAACAAACAAACAAACAAACAAACCCTTTCATCATATAATGGAGGAATTTGTTCTGTAAAAGCAGGAGTCTGTTTATATGGATGATAATAACTGCATCAGAAAGCCATCCTTATGATACATGATTGATATAGCTACCCAGAATATAAAGCACTGCATAGACCATATAATATTCAAAATCAGATTCAGCCATCAAACTGAAAAATTATCCCGAGTACTCTTCTGCCCTTCGCAGCAGCACCACTACTGAAGTAAAACCCAAGTTATTTTATTTACATTTTCCAAGTGGGATATAGAGATGGGCAGACAGATAGATAACAGATAGATAGATGGATAGATGATAAGTAGATAGATAGATAGATAGATAGATAGAATATATATGTACATCCATATATGCGCTGTACATAAGATTTACTGATTAATTCATTTAACCCATACTACTAATTACTTATTTTATGTAAGGTACTCTTCTATGTACTGGGTATTCAGCAGTAGGCAAGACAAATCTACTCTCATGGAGAAAATATTCTAGCGGGACAGATGCCTACGGGATTATTGATATAACATGTGTAGGAGGGGAGGCTGTGATAGTAGTGAAGATGAGAAAAAACTATCTTGCAGGGAAGGTAACCTTTGCATATAAACCTGAAAGAAGTCAGCAAATCATACTTGTGATTTAGTAAATAAGGTATGATAGCTGTTCTCTGCATGGCCCCTAATGCTTTTAGTGTGCATGCCCTTGAATTGACCTTAGGCTGGCTTATGACCGCATAAACCAACTGAACACAGCAACAGTGCCAATTCTGGCACTATGTTAAAAGAAAACAAAACAACAACATCAAAAACAATAGCTTCCCTTTCCTCTCCCTTTGAAGGCTAGGCATTGGTAGCACTGGGCTGCAAAGTGAGAAGTCCTTTGATCTTGCTGGAGAGACCACATGGAAAGGCTATGTGTAGAGGCCATGTGGAGAAAACCTCTCCTGGACTACATGGGGAGGGAGGGAGTAAAGTTCAGCTATCCTAGCATCCCAGTCCAGCCTAAAGAAGGCATGATGCCAACCCTTGCCAACACTGGGGCTGTTATATGGGCATCTGACCTGTTCAGTTCCGCAAGGCCATGTGCTTAATAGGGCCTTCACTCAGATGGTTCTGACCTTGGTTAGCTGCTTCTACTGCTGCTATTAGGAAGTTCTTCATTGTTTACTTGCATTTTTATTTCTGCAACTCGTTCTGCCAACAACTGTTGGCCATTGCCTGAGACATAACGTAAGAGCAGCAGAAGGTGTGAGGAGCTGAATCCAGTCGAACCACAGAACTCTGAAAGACAAGATGCTTTTTCTTTTAAATCAATAGGCTGAACACATAGGGAAGTTTATAGTATGGCAAAAGATATCAGGATCTTTGGAAGAAATGAAGTTTTGTAAACATTGCTTATTCTCGGCACTGTGCAGGTCAAGTTGCAAGCCTGTAAGCTCTTCTCGATAAGGAGTGAAGGGGTCTCACCGAATTCGCCATTTATTAAGAATGAAATATACAATAACTTTCAAAGTGTAGGAATGGAGCTATAAGAATATTAAGGCCTTAGTTTTATAGTGTCAGATTTAAGGCATCATAATCTAGGAAACCAGTAAAAGAATTTACTGCCTAAGGTCTGTGCTAAAGTATAAATTTACGAAAACATCTATGATTTTTTCCCGATGCAAAGATTGGCATAGAGTCAGAAATCACTAGTGCTGACTGAAGAGACTATATCATGTTAATTAATATGGATTGTTTCAGATACCTCCATAAAGCAGGGACACCTGATCATATTATTTATCAGGATACAGTCTAGCCCTAAATACCATATTCTTTCATAGGAGGTAGAAGGTTCCAATGGTCAACCTTCCCTTCTTAATTAAGATAATTTATTAGTTGTTTCCTATACCTGTCCCTCTTCTTTATCAACATCTGAAGTTGGATTATTTATAATATACTCAGATTTTAAAGTCTTTCAAAAGAATTTATGTTTCCTTTTACTCCACTGTCAGGTCACTTAATCTCTGTCACCATTTTCAGAGGACACCTAGTTTATATTTCTGCCAAGTAAACCTGTCTACCTATAGAATTCATGAAAGAATGTTTTATGTCAACAGTATTGGAATACACAGTGAACCCTTTATGTTCAGTGCATTTTGATTAAACAAATGCTCAACTCTTGAGTTGTAGTGTTTCAACCTCTAGATACATTGACCTATGTATTATTGTAAAAATGTCATTTCTTATCTGACCAAATAATAGCATTTTAATTCCTTACTTTAACTTTTCCTTTAGTATTTCCAACACCATCACAGTAGTTATTTCACAGTAGTTAATTCAAGATTAACTGTAAGAACTCTCTACCGAAGAAATTATATGAACATATTTGGACCTCAGTTCCTTCAAAGGTAAAATGAAGATGGATGTGCATATTTTTATATCTAGAGAAAGAGAAATACTATACACCCCTACAGTTATTTTGTAAAAACTGAAGTGTGCCTTATTTCCAATGTTCAGTGACTTAACATACCCCATCTGGATCCACACTCCTCACCAATGGGTCTAATACCCCAGTGATGTGACCTCAGTGGCCCTTTTGCCTCCTCTCTTCCCGCTGCTTTCCGCATTTACTGCCCTACAATCAGACTGACTTGCTAAGGTTGGAAAATACTGGCATTTCTGTTCTCACCCCAGATGCCACACACATGTTCCGTCTGTCTGGAAGTCACCTTTCCCAAACCGTTGCATTATCTTACCCTACTTACTCCTTCACATCAGCCTTTCTTCCTATTTCGCTTCCTCGAAATCATGTCCTGATCACCTGTACATTCCGCTCTTCTGTTCCGCTTACATTTCACTCCTTAGAATTTGAATTTCTATGTATTTTACTTATTCACTAAGTCTCTCTTTCAAAAGAATTTTGTTCTAACAGTTGTTAACTCAACATCTAGAGCTAAGGTTGAACACATACTTGTTAGGTGGATAAAGAGAACAGAAAGGTGATAATGTGCAGTAGAGTTTAAATGGCTCTTCAGAGTTGATGGCATTCATGACTTCAATTCTTCTCCCTTCCCTGTATCCACTCCCTTTGCAACTCTGTGTGGGATGTTCTACCTCATTCCTTGAGTCTGGGCTCTGCTTGGAGGCTTTCTTCACCAATAGGATGTTAGCAAATGTGAATAAGCAGATGTAAGCAAACGCATTTGCTTATTTCTGTTTGTACTATTACACCACAAACTTAATATGAGAACAGACTAGTGTGGACTAACTTGCTGGGATTTATAATGTGGAGCAGAGATGAGCACTTTCTGTCACCTCAGTTGAGATTGTCCTAAATAAGTCAGCGTCTGGCTAACACTAAACATTTGTGTGAGCCCAGCCATGACAAGAACTGCCTGGACTAGCTCATTTGCTTGACTGCAGACTCCGGAGGGAGCTCACTACTGAGTTACTGTTATGTGTTACTACAAGGTTATTGTTACATTTTACTGAAGTCTGGTGGTTTTATGTAGTATTACTGTGGCTATAGATAACTGATAGGATAGTCAACAAGGTTTGAAAACTTTCTTTTAATCCCTTCATAATATCATTACAAAGTAGTGCATTTCCCTTGTAATTAGAGACAAAAAATCAAAGAAGACATTAATGATCTTAACCTACTCCCACCTCTTTCATTCAAGTCCATGTAAGGAAACTTCTATCCATGGGCAGACTGATGTGCATATATATTTCGATACTTTTCACAGTAACAAATGTTTCAAAAATTGGTGTATCCATCTGACAGCAACAAGACTGAATGATACAGGGCAAATCAGAGCCAATCAGAGCTCCAGTTCTCCCTGCCCCTCTGGTGTCAGCAAGATCCAATGGGGAACAGAGCTTCTACACCTACAAGGTACTAATGAAGTAGAACAAGGTAGTGAAAAGTGGAGTAGTTGACATTCCACTTCCCTCCTCCACTGGTGTCACTGGGGCCCAGTGGGGAGTTCAGTTTATACCCCCAATCAGAGGTGGTAAGGTAGGGATCATTGATGACTGGTTTTCACCTGGAAGGTATCAGTAAGGCCTAGAGGAAGCTGCATTTCCGTCCAACTCATTGAAACAAGGAGGTGTGCCTATGCACTCTATTTTTGTCAGGTGGTGTTGGTGGGGCCCAATGGAAAACTGAAAATACACACCTTTTCAGCTCTGGTGGCTAGAGGACTACCTGCTAGGAAACATTAAAAAGAATCCAGAGACTTATAATATAAAATCCAAAATGTCCAGTGTATCATGTATCATACCAAGAACCAGGAAAATCACAGCGTGGCTAGGAAAGGGCAGTCAACAGATGCCAGAGGTGAAATGAAACAGACATTGGAATAATCTGATAAGCATTTTAAGCAATCATCATGAAAATGCTTTAACAAACAATGGGAATTATTTTAAAGCAAACAAAAAAATGGAAAATTTCAGTAAAGAAACACACTTTATAAAAAGAATCAGGTGGAAATTATAGAACTGGAAAACAATGGCGTTTCAGGGTCCCGTGTGACAGTCACAAAAAAGCTAACACTCATTATCATCAATCACATGAAAAGAAGAAAAAAATGAAGTCAAAAAAGTATTCAAAGAAATAATTGCTGACAAATTCCCAAAGTGGTAAAAAGCCATAAACCTATAGAGAAATCTATGCCAACATGCTTCATAATTAAACTAACATCTAAAAACTAAAGACAAAGTAAAGTCTGAAAGCATCCAGAGAAAAACAATGTTTCTAAAAAAGAAATCTTTTTTGGAGGAACACCAATTTAAATGACTGAAGATTTCTCATCCGAAACCATGGAGGCCAGAAGAAAATGGCTCAATATTTTCTGAGTAGTAACAGAAAAGAATTGTCAACCAGAAATTCTATATCCAGTGAAAATATTCTTCAGAAATGAAGAAAAAATAGAGCCATTGTCAGATCAAGCACAACTAAAAGAACTTGTCAGCAAAACTAAAGAATGGCTAAAAGAAGTTCTCTTAAAAGATAGGAAAAGATTACAGAAGAATGCTTGAAATTTCAGAAAGAAAAAATAAAATACATAAAAATAGAGGAATATCTAGTAGATAATTTTAATTCTCATGATTCTTATAAGCCTCATATGAAGGTGGAAGCAAAACTTATAACAATCATTTGACATGGTGTTCAATGTATATATAAAAATAAAGACAAATTTTAAAACTTTTTTTTAACGTTTATTTTTGAGACAGAGAGAGACAGAGCATGAACGGGGGAGGGTCAGAGAGAGGGAAACACAGAATCTGAAACAGGTTCCAGGCTCTGAGCCGTCAGCACAGAGCCCGACACAGGGCTCGAACTCACGGACCGCGAGATCATGACCTGAGCCAAAGTCGGCCGCTTAACTGACTGAGCCACCCAGGCGCCCCAAAGACAATTAAATTTTAAAATGGGGAAGATGATGGGCCTAAGGGAAGTAAGGTTTCTCCATTTCACTTGAACTTGCAAAACATCAATGCCAGCTGGCAGCAATAAGTTACCTATGTATATTTTAATATTTAGAGCAACTACTAAGAAAAGTGTACAAAGCAATATACTATATACTATAAAACACTATAAACAAATCAGGATGGAATCCCAAAAGATGTTGAAAACATCTGCAGAAAGTTTCGCAAAGAGAAACAAAGGAATGAGCAACAGAGAAACATCTGAAAAGAAATATTAAAAATAAAAGCTTCCTTTGTATTGCTGCTGGACCATTTGATTTGAACCCATTGTATTTTATGCATTTTGCAATTTAGAAATTTTCATGTTATTTTGAAATCCTCTATTTCACGCGAAGTTTCCAGAGCACAGAAGCCACTTTTTTTTTTATCTCCTATTGTCATGCATGCCACATAATGCCGTTTGATTTATGTGTCTACCAAAGTGGCAATGCCAAAGGGTGGCTCTGGGGGTAAAGATTTTCTCACATCCCTATCATCCATCCGCTCCCAAGCCAATTAAATTAATCTCAGTAAAATTTTTGTGCGTGATATTCAAATGTACCTTCAAGAGAATTCCCCTGGTTTCTCTCTTACAACAAAGTGTTAGTGTCTCAATTCTTCACACGTGGATATTCACATACAGGAATTCTTCATGGATCAATAAGAAAATGCTTTCTTCTTGCCTCTGAGATTTTATGCTTGAGAGTGTGCTTTTGTCTTACTATTACCTGAAAATATCCAATTAAAGATTTTTATATGAGATTTACAATTCAAATAATAATGGGCATTACTTGCTACAAATTAGAAGTATATATATCTAATACATGAAAATTCTTAAGTAGGTTGCCTAATTTTTTCACTTTTTTAGTTCATCAGTAATTTTTTATGTGTCCCCATGGATTTAATGAAGTGGATTTTATTTTTAATTGTGTTTTCCCTGAGTCTTTCATATAGATGATTAGGTGAATAAAAATGAGCATTTTGAAAAGAAAAAAAAATGGCCAGCCAATCAGATGTTCACATAAATTTGAGATGATTGTTGTTAATTGTGTGGGGGTGGGAAAGGTAGGTCCTTGCACAGGACTGGAAAATGCTTTCTGATATACTCCATCAGACACTACTTAATATAATTAACATGATATGTTGTGTCTTGTCATTGTGTTCACAACATTTGTTTTTAGTACTACCGGTGTTTGTTTGATTTTCTTTTCTTGGCACAGATATCCATATTTTGCTATGTTTATTAACTACTCTTACATGACTTGAATATGCATTATATTCCTTTTAAGGTAAATTTGCTATCATGTTTTAAGTGTTTAATATTTCAGATTGAGGTTTTCCTCTTTTTTTTTTTTGTAGTTTCAAGTTTTTATTTAAATTCCAGGTAGTTAACAGATAGTTAACATATAATGATAGTTTCAGGTGTAGAAATAGTGATTCATCACTTACATATAACACCCAGTGCTCATCACGAGCACCCTCCTTAAACCCCATCACTCCTTTAACTCACCTCCCTGCCCACTCCCCTCCAGCAACCTACAGTGTGTTCTCTATAGTTGAGTTTGTTTTATAGTTTGCCTCTCTTTTCTTTTTTCTATCTTCTTGAAACATCTGTAACTGTCCTCCAAATCCATTCTCTATTTAAAGCCTAAGTCTATTCGAGCCCTGTGAACATGTTTAGCAGTTTCTTGTATACATGTACATATTTTCAAACTTTGCAAAATTAAAAAAAAACTCAAGAGAATTGTAATTTATCGTATGATCAACAGAAGTGACAGCAGCAAAAACAAAGGTTGAGGTTAAAACAATTTTGCAAAATTGAGTTAAAAGTAGAGACATTAAATATTTTATGGTGTTTCAAAAAACTTGTCATGTTTTACGTAACATAAAACATTACGTATGTGTGTTCTATAGTTGTTAATAAAAAGTATCCAAGGGGGGCTTGTGTGGCTCAGTCAGTTAAGCATCTGACTTCAGCTCAGGTCAAGATCTCACAGTTCATGAGTTTGAGCCCCACATAAGGATCTTCACTGACAGTGTGGAGCCTGCTTGGGATTCTCTCTCTCCCTCCCTCTCTGCTCCTGTCCTGCTCTGTCTCTCGAAATAAATAAACTTTAAAAAAAAAAAAAAAGGAATCTAAAACTTGAATATAAGGCATTGCAATGTAATACTGGGACATCCCTTAATAGTACAAGTAAAAGAATGTCCTTGTATTTGCCTTTGCTATTTACTGTTTTATTAGCACCCAGGCATTGTCACAAGAGATACAACGAACCCATTTGTCACAATATTCCATCCACACTGTCTTCCTCTTTACACTTCTTGCATATCAGCATGCTTTCAACTCATTTGCACTTTGTGCTTACTCTTCTTTCCCCAGATTTCCAAATTGCTCCTTCTTTTTCTTCTGTCAGTTCTCTGGTCAAATGTCATCTCTTCTTCTGTGACTTCATGGATTATATTTTTAAAAACATAAAGAAACCATCATTATATCTCTCTCTACACTTGCTTTATTTTATTTTATTTTATTTTATTATTTTATAGCCATATCTTAAATGTAATCTATTTTTGTATCATATTTTTCTCTCCATTAAATATAAGCTTCTTGAGGTCAGAGAATGTCTACTTGATTCTCTCTAGCATCTAAAGAGTGTCTGACAGGTTTTTGATAAATAAATTGGTCTACTGGCACTATGCCTTATATAGTTGCAAGAATGCAAATAATTTCCAAGTTCTCTCTGTTTTGTCTTCCTGTTTTGTCATTTTCTTTTTATAAGATTTGGTTAATCTCTATAGTTCCTGATGCATAACTAATTGGCCTTTCTAAAACTTTCTTCTGGCTAAATTTGCTGCCACTTTCTTCAATGTAATATTTTCCACTGAATAATCTAAATGTTGTTCTGGCCATACATGCAATTTATTGCGCTTTGTGAATATGACTGCTCAATCTTAATAGACGTATGTTTTCTACAGCTCTGAATTCATTTATGCATGCATTCCTCAACTGTGAATGGAATGCATAGCATGTAACAAGTTTGGTGCATGCACAGTGGTTATTGGATTTTTTTTCGGCTACTTTGCTGGGATGAATAATGACACTGTTCATGTCATACTATTTTCTAATAAAAAGCCTTTCTTATAGCCTTCCTGGTTGTGCTATGCATAACTGGAGGAGGCATTTTTCATCTGCCTACTGGGTGTACAACCATACACGGTGGTTGTGCTCAGGAGCCTTCGTTGGTTTCTCCAGTCTTTTGCTATACCACCGCTCTGCAATCCATGGCTCTTAATTTGCACCTCACTATAAAATGTACCCCTTCACTAGGGGCACCTCGGTGGCTCAGTTGGGTAAGCGTCTGACTTCAGCTCAGGTCATGATCTTTGTGAGTTTGAGCCCTGTGCTGAGCTCTGTGCTGACAGCAGGGAGCCTGGGTTTGCTTCAGATTCTCTCTCTCTGTCTCTGTCTCTGTCTCTCTCTCTCTCTCAATCTGCCTCTGTCCCGCTCGTGCTCTGTCTCTCTCTCAAAAATGAATAAATTTTAAATTTACCCCACAGTATAGAACTGTTTTTCTATTTTCACCAATGTGATATGGATATTAGATGGGTATAAATTTGGTCTTTCATATCTGATTCCCATTCTAGCAAAGTGCATAGGAGTTAGCGTAAAAACACTCGTGAGATGAGTAAATGATGAATACGATCAAATTATCTTTGAGAAGAAAATACATTTATTATGAATTTATTTGAAGAAATGAATACTATTCCTACCAATGGAACGTAAGTCTGTTATGTCTGTAATTGGATTGAACGAAAGCACAAGTAAATAGAAAAGTTAATTTCTATACTTGAAGCATCCTAACAGTTTAAATCCAGTATCATTCTACATCTCCTGACTTCAGAAAGTTATAATCATATATGCATCATGGCAATGGTTTCTGTTCATCTACTCTTTTGTAGAGGTACTTCCGGGAAGCAGAATTATTTCTCAGCAGTACAAGAAACATTCCCTGCATGTATGTGTAGTCATGACACTGGTTCTAACTATTGTCAATGAAGATGATATATGTGACTTTCAGGCCAGGGCATTTTCAGAAACAGAGGTGCCACATTCTCTCTTCCTTCTTCTGCGATCTGGTTCCTCGGGAGACAGACATGTTTGCATACCTGTGGTTTATTTTGGAGAAACTCGGGAGCAATGCTTGTAGAGAAGTGAAGGAAGCAGGACTGAGGAGAGCGAGAAGTTGAACATTTCTTTCTGCAACGGAAGGATGGATCTGCAATAGAGGCGGCAGCCATTCCCACAGTGAGTTCCAAGGCTGGAATGGTCTTCCAGGGACAGCAACACTGAAGGCAATGGATGGATCTTTGTAACTCCATATTGACCAGTCTTTGGTGAGGGACAGCCTCTGAGGAGAAGAGTAATCTTGATAAAGACGTCTTCTTCAGCCAAGGACAGCTGAAGAGGCACTCAGCTTTGAGCCCTTGATGGCCAACACTCGTGTCTGTTGGAAAAACGACTACTCTCCTCTGAAGAGAGCAGCGCATCACAGCATTCACTGTACTTCCTCCAACAAGATGCAGAAGGCACCAGGGCTCAAGTGAATAGGGGGTCATGACACAGAAGGAGCCAAAGAACCTAAATTACGTTGTGAAGTGACGCTCCCCAGGAACATCCACTCAGGAGCAGAGAATAAATTCGAATGTGTTTTAGCTACTGAAAGTCCACAGTCTAATTATCAACCTGACCTATATGTTACAGATAAATTCTGTCAGTTTTCTTCAGAGTAATCTCTCTCTCCAATATGGTCCTCCCCCTCCCACTGGCCTTTTAAGTTAAAGGAATGAAAACGACGTAGAGCGATTATACAGATGGCATAATGTTTACCAGTGTTGCTGGCAAACCCCTGTGAGAGGCTGTATTTCAGAAGCATAATATCTGAAGTCATTGCTTGAAAATTATTCACCCCTGAGGGATCTTCAACTACACTGCATTCTCTGCCACAACTGTTTTCATGCGAGGTGTTAAAATCTACTGGTTGCACCTATGTATTCATTATTCGAGTAGTACCCAATTGCAGAAATTAATGTTTATTACTGTACATAACTTCTGAAGTTTAAAAGGTATAATTTAGTCCAAAATTGCTCTAAGCCTCAAAGGGAGACTATATATATATATATATATATATATATATATATATTTCTCAAGAAGGAGTGTATGTGTGTGTTTGTGTGTGTGTATATATATATATATATATAATATATAATCCTATATATAATGCTATAATCTTAAATTCTTATTTTTTAGTTAGAGTTCTAGAAAAATCTATGACGAAAGGAACGATCCACATTCCCTACACAAATATCGTTAAAATGTCTGAAATAAATAATCTTGCTTGTGTGCCAGATATAGTTCTTTGTTTTTTAAATTTTTTAACGTTTATTTATTTTTAAGAGAGAGAGAAGCAGAGTGCAAGCAGCAGAGGGGCAGAGAGAGAGACAAACACAGAATCTGAAGCAGGCTCCAGGCTCCGAGCTGTCAGCACAGAGTCTGACCTGGGGCTCGAACTCACAAAACGAGAGATCATGACCTGAGCCAAAGTCGGAAGCTTAAATGACTGAGCCACCGAGACGCCCCTCAGATATAATTCTGAATATGAAATATTTCTGCATTCAGGCCAAGTTAATCAAATGGTTCAGAGTTGAGTCTTTATCCAGTGCATTGAAATGTTGGGGGGAAGTGTTAATATTTATGCCAACACAGATTTTCTTTCCTACATAAATTATGTGGTTTGAGGGCTAAAATATATCAATACACAAGGAAATTTGGAGAAATTGGGGATTGAACTTAATCTTACAAACCTGATTGAACACCAGTTGTAATATAGGTGTAAAAAATAGGAAATACTGGTTAACATTGAAGTTAAACACGTGACCTGAAGTAAAAGTGGTTTGGGGACTGGAATCCTGAATCTGACTAGCTGTGTGTGACTGTGGATTAGTCACTGAGCTCTGATCTTCTCATTAATAAAATGGAGTTTATGTCTTATTGGATAAGTGAAGATCAAGCAAGATTCATGCAATGCTTTTACTCAGTGGATCATAGTGAGCAAGCATTCAAAATGTAATTGATATTTTTACTTTTATTATACAAAGCTTCATTTGAGATAGCTGTTCAAAAAATAGCACGTGTTTCCTTCACTTCACTGGTTTCCATGGTTTCCTTGGAGTATAGGACACATTATCAAACATAAAGTATTTAAATGATTTAATCATCTGGTGCCACGGAATAAACAATTGTTGACAGTGGGAAAAAGTTGAAGTGATGAGAAACTGTTGCCTCATTTGCATAATTCAAAGATCCTATTTAATTTGAAATACATCTTAGTAATACTGTAAGGGTCAAATGATTAAAGATATCTGATGTTCATGAAAGGACAGACTGAAAGGTCAGTTTTCTAAGACAAATATCCCGAGACCCAGATAGAAATATAAAAATAGCTGTGTATAATTAAGGTGGAATAGAAAGATTGCTTACTCATTAATTCTGGAAAACTTATTTTCTATTTGGGTGGAAAAATTATTTACCACTTGGATGAAAAATATTTTTTTACATTTTTACTTACCTCTTAAATAATTGAAATTCCTATATTTCCTTGAATGCTGAGTTCCTTTTGAATTTTGTCTTTACATACATATTTCTCCCAGTTGGAATGTTCCTCTAAACCCCTACACTTAGCTAATTCCTATACATCTTTCAGGTTTTAGCTTGTTTGTGACTTCTGTGGAAACAAATTTTCTAACCCGTCTTGAAAAGCCTAATCCATTTCTTATATGCTAGCACAGAGCTTGAGTCTCTCCTTTGCCGCATATGGTTGCTGGGATTTTCCAGGTTCTTTAGTGATTATGTGATTACTGTTTCTCCTTATAAGAGCATAAATTCACAAGGAATGACACCATCCCTGTTTTACGGATGATATTTTTCTTGGCCCTTAGCACCGTGCCTGGTATTTATTTGATTACCAGTAAGTATTTATGGGACAGTAGATGAATGAATAAAAGCTTAAAGATTAAACAGAATTCACCAAGAAAATCACAAGGAGAAAATATATCAAAGGTATTTGTTCTTTGAATGGAAGTCTTTTGTACTTCTAAAAACAAAGTAAGAATCTGTTACAGGAAAATTCAGTTGCTTTTTCAAACACTAAGTAATACAAGTTTTATAGCAAAGAGGAGTAAAACATCCAAATCGAAAACCAAAACCTGGGAAAATACTTAGGACATACAAGACAAGGGTTAATTTAATAACTAAGTCAGGGTTTCTCCACTTTGGCATTAGTGACACTTGGGACTGGGTGATTCTCTTTCTGGGGCATCGTTGGCATTGCCTGGAAGCATCAGGCCTCCAGCCAATAAATGTAGCAATGCCCTTGGCCTGCTCCTTCCCAGTTATGGCAAACAAAAATATCTTTAGACATCTCCAAATCACTCCCAGTTGTGAATGACTGGCCCTAAATCGAGGGCAACCCCACTAAATCTGGTCAAAGTTATATTTGATAGGAAATGAGACGAGTGCTTGGTTATAAATATCTATGTGTAATTTGCAGTCATATAAATTGAAAATATTATCATTGAAGCATTTTACTGACCTTCCTGTTTATGAACTGTTCATTCATAATTCATATGTACATCAACACACTCCTTCTGCTTAAAAACACCTTCAGTTCACGGAACAGTGCATTTCGGTCCCATTACTCAGTTTTTCTTCAATTAAAAAAGATGTCTGAAATTTGTCTCCCAGAGTCAATATATCCCTAAAATAGACATATTTTTTTTCGTTTCTTTTTTCAAAATAAAGTGCCAATAAAATTAGAAGTTTCATTACACAGCACTCTGCGGTCTGTGGAACTTATCATTTTGTTTGCTTGCATTTTATTTAATTTAGCTTTACTGCAACAAACGGCGCCCTGTACTTCAGCAAGAAATGAGTTCCAGTTTCTCAGAGGCACTTCTCCCTCCCCCTTTTTGTAAACCTGTCACATTCATTTGTACACCAAATGCTTATTTAGGATAGAGGATTTTGCTTCCTACATTTTGGACTAAGCTGATAAGAAATGAATATCTATTTTGCCTGCTAGCTTGCTTTCAAGGAAGATTAAGAACACAGAATACATGTTTAATGTATTTTAGCTGAACTCAGGGATACAGTCAACTCGATATATCTCTGATATATCCTGTGTCTAAAGATCGCCTCGCTCCGTAACAAGTATTGATTCAGTCAGAGCAAGACCTCCCTCTGACCAGTTTTGAAACACTGGAGAATGCAAGAGAGCACTTAATATGAGGAAAGAATTGCAGAATGTTACTACTGGAAGAGAATTCGAATGATTTTACAGAATTTCAGTTCACTTTTCCAAATCGTAGCGTGAGGCTCGGAGGGATTCAGTAGCGTATGAAATGAACCGTGGAGCTAATTAATTGTAAAGTTGGAATTTGAGCCCAAATCATAGGTTCTGACCCAAAAGGGAAGCTGGAGTAAAATCTGTGGTTGTAGTGTTTTAATTTCAATTCCTAGATTGTTAGGCAAATACTTGGAAAGAAATTCCCAGATCCCTTTGAACAAGCTTAAGACAGCAAGCTATTTAGTAGCTGCAGACATGACTTTGTAAAATCAGGCATACCACAGATCTACTCATGTCTGACACAGTGACAGGCCTAATAAATCAATCATAAGAAATATATGTGTTTGTGTGTATGTGTATATCGTTACATATAATATAGATGAACATACACACATATATATCTATGTTTATAGTTATATCTATCTCTGTATATATTTTATTATGAATATGACAAGACATTGAGTCTGCCATGCATGAACCCTAGACAGCAGAATTAGCTGGGAAGAAAACATGCAAATGCATCCTATAATTAATAAAGAAAAGTCAAAAACACAATCTGAAATGTAAAGAAGATATGAATAATGCAAATAAATGTTTCAAATTAATTTTTTCAATTATTAGATTCTATGTTTTGTTATATAATAAATGATACTATGTCTTGTATATCATAATTTAATGAATGAAGCAAACCAATGATGTAGAAAGTTGAATGTTGGACACCTTTTTGCCTCCTTCAAGTGACGTCACATATAGCTACACCTGGCTTTTATAATCACCTTTGTTTACACAATTTTCCACAGAACTGCAGACTTAGTGTGCCAATTTCAACATTTTATCAGCTATTACGAAGTCACGTGCTGGCTGGCAAGTCTGTTTAACAAAATCGGAATTGTTTAGTCACTGAAAACCTACAGGCATTACAAGCCATATACCCTCCCTCTCCTGTAGACTTCATATTCACCACTAAACCTTCTTTAATACTCCATATTTCTGCTCAGTAGCCATCATTACGATTTAACTCTATTTTGTCATTCTTTTTTGTTTTTTGGTTTTTTTTTTTAATTTTTTTTTAACGTTTATTTATTTTTGAGACAGGGAGAGACAGAGCATGAACAGGGGAGGGTCAGAGAAAGAGGGAGACACAGAATCTGAAACAGGCTCCAGGCTCTGAGCCATCAGCACAGAGCCCGACGCGGGGCTCGAACTCCCGGACCGCGAGATCGTGACCTGGCTGAAGTCGGACGCTCAACCGACTGAGCCACCCAGGTGCCCCTTGTCATTCTTTTTTGAAAAAGAAAATTATTTTCAAGTAATCTCTACATCCAACATGGGGCTCGGACTCAACCCTGAGATCAAGTCTCATGGTCTACCGACTGGAGATGGCCAGGCGTCCCTATTTTGTCATTCTTATTTGTGTCTTGTTTCTTTGGTTATTATGTAAGTTCTATACACACAGGGATCGGGTCTGCATTGCACTTGCAGTATCTGGGTGTACCAGACCTATAATAATGCAGAATAAATAAGTAAATTAGCTAATCCATTTATACGTGAAAATAAGGTAAGCCTAGAAAATATACTTAAAAGGATGGTGACATTATCAGTCCATTTATTTCCATTGGCAATGAGCTAAAATAAAATGGTAGGGAGCATTGGCATACAAGTATAGATGAAGAGTATCATTACATAAAACCTATCCTCCAAAATAATGAAACTGTCCACAAAAGCAGTCACAAGTGGATTTACTTAAGAGTTTTGTTTTGGATTTTAGTTTTGGTTTTGCAGTTGCAGAGATTTTTACATTAGAGGTGTCTAATGCTGACATAATTTCTTATTTTTTAAATGAAATCTCCAGAGACCATCCCTTGATGATTCCTACCCTGAAAAATGTTGCATCCCTGGATTCCTCAGACTCTGTTGTTCTGCTCTTTAGACTATTAATTCTCTTTCATGTCTTGCCTCCAATTATTCTTTCGAGTAGATACATTTGCCTCCCCACATCCAAATATATAGCAGCAACAATTCTAACGGTATTGCCTCCCTAAACTGTTGCACATTCATAGCCCAGTGCATAATTGATTCTTTTAAGAGATTGCATCTCTTTCCCTCACAGTGCTTAACTGAATAATTATTACAAATATCACTGAATCACAGTAATCAATAGGGTGTGAGACAGGAAAGTGAAAGTGGACGCTGGTGTAAACCCATCAGTGGAAGACACGTGTATTCTTTACATTGTCATAAAAATCCTTTCCCCGTTACACTGAATATTTAAAAAAAAATGCCTTTAAACTAATTAAATTCTGATATACATTACAAGTTGACATCATTTCATTTAGGTAACTTTGTCATCTGGAATGAAAGAAAAAAATACAGAGGTAAACATACATCGAACTCCTTTGTTCCTTCATAAATAGATGAGAAGATTGAATTATGGTATTATTATTCTGTGATGTTTTCCAGCCATGCAATACTGTGAATATCTGGTATCTCAAAGTGATCTCTTTCTTCATTAAAACTCTATGGCCACTGCTGTTTGAGTTTTATTCTAATGAACTCAATATAGTCTGGATATTTTATCTCATGTTATGGTGACAAGAAATTTTGAAGCTTTGAGAAAATTTGTATGTGGCCTGTTCCCTCTTAGCTTTCCAGTTGCTTATAACTTTGTCCCTTTGCTATGAGGAAATGGGATTTCCACTGAATTTGGAATAAAACTTAAAATCCTCATCTTCACCTATGTCACTGATTTGGTGGCTAATTTTCGAAGCCCATGCCTCACCATTTTCTATTCTGCTCAGTGTGCTTCATTTGCAATGGCTTTCTTTCTACTCTTCTGTACCAAGCCCTATTCTACTTTTAATGTGCTCCTTTACCTCATTATCATCCTTCAGGTCTTAATGTAAATGTCACCTACTCAGGGAGCATTTCCTATATCAACAGAAAATAATTAGTGAGAAAATGAGAAGTTTATTTTGGTTTGTGAACTATAAATTTCATGATTACTCCTTGCATGACTTTGTTTCTTGAACTGAAGGTCAATGGCATTGATGGGTTTTGTTCAAATAATTCTCAACAATCTTGGATAACAATTCTAAAGCATGAGGGAATTTGAAGGTACCAAAAACTGACCTAGTGAGGCCTTGCATTTTTTGGAACGGAAGCTGTAACCTCTGTAAATTATTATTACATAGATGCATTTTGCCTTTAAATAATTCGGATACAATTGTTCTTTAACTGAATATTACCATAACTAACTAGACTAAACATTGCTTTTGAGATAAATGCCATGTGAATTTAAGACAGTTGTTCAAAAATACTATTTTCCTTGTTGATAACAGAAACTATAAGCTCCATAAATATTTATTGTGTAGACTGAAACCTTCCAATATGTACAAATGGCTTTTACGGTTTCTATTTTTGATTTCCCATTCAAATAACGCACTTATGCTTGCTTAATGTATTTTAATTTTTTAAATCAGACCCAAAATATTATTAGATACACCAACAGGTAAAATATTGGAAATAAATATTATCTACGTTAAAAAAATAATTTTAGTTCTATATAGTATAAGTTTTAGTTAGTGTACTAGGTAAACATTCCTGATAATTGAATTATTGACTTACATCTATTGCTTTAAAATAATTTAAAATTGATAGTAATAATAGTATTAATATTAGTTTCTAAACTGCTAAATATATCAGTAGATGCAACTAAGATTGACGTGACTTGAAAATTATAATAATTTGCCCTTTAATATTTTCTCCACTGCACCTAACCTGAAATTTTGGCCATCGAACATTATTTATTAAGATTATCATTCTACCTTAGAATGATTCTTTACCAAATGCATAAAAGCTACTCCAAAAACTTTTTATTTATTTATTTTTTGGTTTGTGTAAAATCTTTTCCCTTGTCCACCTAACACTTGCTAATCTACAGAATAAAATCAAAATGTTACTCTGTTTTCAGTATGAATCTATTTTAACAAAAATCTCAAAAAGTTTATATTTAAAGTTAAGTGGTAGATCTTGAGAATCTGCTATGGACTAGCTATTACTTTTTGTGCTTTCAAGTAAATTATCACAACATTGTCACACTTAAAAACAACCCGTTGTGCATTATTGTTCACATTTATAGAGTTTATGAGACTAAATAGATGATTCGACGTAGAACCAGAAACTGAAATCAGAACTCTTGATCACAAGATGATTATTCATTTACTAGTGCCAACACTAAATATTGAGAAATGACACGAGTGAAATAATTCTCATTGGTTAGACTCAAAAGACTAAGATTGTCTCTAATGTGGAATGAATGCCACAGGGAGGGGAGACAGAGGTAGAATGTGACACTGTTGCCATCTAGGCAAGGGTTTATGAGCATTAGCAATTCACAAACAAACTAGGCCATGGTCAGACCTTCCTGGACCTCCAGTTGTTCCGCCATTGTTCTCCCATTGTCAGCCACCAGAATTCTACACAATAAAATTTGACTGTTTCCCTACAAGCCCACAAGAATTTAAGGAGCAGCTCTCAATTTAATTATCAAAGGAAAAATTCATTTTTACCCAAACTATTCAACTTAAATCCACAACTTAAAAGTCATGAATTGAATGTCACTAATTAGTTTAATATTTATGTTTTTACTTCTAAATCTGAACTTTCCATTGTAACTCTGACATGACATCTACCTGGAAATAGATGTTAAAAACAATTCTTCTAGTGACCAACTTGACACATTATCATTAAAATACCTATTTACTTTAACCTATTGGCATGATTATAAATTGTTATTTTTTCCAGGATTTATATTTTTTTCTTGCCAGATTGACCCTTTCATCTGAAGCAGTAGGGGATAATCTGATGACACTGGCATTCTCAGGCTCATATTCCTTGACTTTGCGAAAGCAAAGCACCAGTTTAGAATATGGAATACAAGGACTCCATAAATGCACTCGTCGCTCTAACCGTGATCAGCCTAACAAAGCTAATCAGTTCACTTTAAATTCTTTCTCATTTGAATCAAATGCTTTCTTCATCTTTTCTTTAATGCTGTATGAATAATCTTTTTAAACTGAAGGAAATTTTATATACACTGAATAAAATCTCTAGTAATTATTTTTACAGATAGTACACCCCTCAGTCATAGACAGAAAATTGACCATAACATGATTGGCTCAACAATGCCTTCATATTTTTTCATCAATTTAGAATCACTATGAGATGGTTTGTCAAAATAAATTTGCATTTTCTTAAAATAAAATTACAATAACATCATTGTACCGTTTTACAGTCACAAAATGAGAATAATGTTACAAGAGGCTCCTAATAAGTTCTTGCCTTTTTACATATTCTATCTTGTCTTAAGTCATTGTCATCAAAAGAGTTTGGTGATCAATACCAAAATACAGACTTAATGGACAAGCCACATCAGGTTTAAATAACTTAAGTTATATAACTTAACTTAAATAACTTAACTTCAGGTAACATCTCCCAAGAAACACTGAACTGAAGTGGGGAAGAAAAAAAAATAAATGTTGATATGCTAAAATAAAAGAGAAAGAATTATCGTGGAGAAATAAACAGAAAACACTTTTTCAGAACAGTAATAAAATTAGTAAACCACAAAGTGGTGCAAAGATCTATTGGGATATTCTACCAGTTGGTTTATCCAAGAAGTGCTTTTTACCCCAAGAGGTCCTAGATTTACCCAAAGATTGTTTTTGAACTAGTTGGTCATGAGGTTGGCCTAACCTCCATGGTTCCCTGAATACACCCATTTATTTTATCCAATTTGTTTACCTCATTTAAAACCAAAATTTGACTTTCAGTCCACGCTGATTTCACCTTTTGACAGAGGAGATGGCATTCCTCTGCCTGACTGAGCTTTCTTCTTAAAAGGAAGGGTAATTCTCACAATTATCTTCCTGATATTGTCCTCCATCTTTTTTTTTTGTCGTTTACACCATAACCTTGAAATAAACTTCATGTAACATTCATGAACCTTGCCACAATCGTGCCGCTCTTAGCTGTACTAGTAATTAAATTTGAAATGTTGCACACGTTTATATTTTACCTGTAAAACAATAAATTTATAGCACCTGCAAATATGAGTATTTTTCCAAAATGTATAATATACATCACCAAAACTCAGCATCAGTTTTTGTCACCTAGACTCTGAGTTTAATTTCGGAAGAGTAATTGAGATGAAGGTGTTAGAAAATGTATTTAAAAGGATGAGTGATATACTTCAGCGTTGCTTTTTTTCTAATTAATGTTCTACATGAAGTAATTTATTATAATAATATTAACTAAAAATGGCATCAAAAGGAAATGCCAAATTGACCATATGCCTTTCTCTTCTGTAGTAAGTTTTTTTTTCACATTTTCTGATCATCTAATAGTGATATTTCTACTGAGTCCGAGAAAGTACTTGTTTTTACAATGAATAGAAATTCTTTGACCAGTCTCATGCACATCTTTGATAAGTATATGATCCCACCATAGATTATATCTCTGCTCTAGACTTCTTCCTAAAATTTTCATCCTTTTCTTTTTTGACTCTTTGAAAGCAATAGTTCTGTAATAACCTTACTTCTCTCTTTAAGCATTTTTTTTCCTGAATGCTTAAAAAAATTATTTTGCAATCAAAACAGATAATACTCTGGCTGAAGAACTATAAATAAGATCAAAACAAATTAACAATTAGATAATTGTTTGAGCCCTAATGAGTATTTCCTCTTAAGAAAGGAAACATGAAGTCAAAAATATGAGATTAACCTTTATATAAAGAATGGTATTCAAAATGCTATTAAGTCATTAACTTTGGTAAATAGGCATTTAACCTTTGTCAAAATGCAACAGAGTTTAACCTTTGTGTTTAAAATAGTGCTTCTATTAGGTATGCTTCAATTGCTGCAGATCAAATAGAAAGCAAACTGCCACTTGACCCGAAATCTAAACTAATCCTGATGCGACCTTTGTAGGAAGTTAAACTAAAGTTTGTTGAACTTTATTTTAAAACAGCAGTATTTTTTCTTTCTAATTTTGCAGTCCTTTGCACACATCCTACTTCCTGCTGGGTGGGACGATTCCAAAATGCTGCAATAAAAAGCTGTTGTTGTTGTTGTAGCGGTTTTGGTTTTTTTTGTTTTTTTTTTGTTTTTTTGTTTTTTTTTGGAGCCTGGAAGCAAAGAACATTCTCTTGAGAAAGTATGTTTTAACAGTATTTCCAGTCAAATTTTGCAAACTCAGGAGACTCAGAGTAACATTTATACTTTTGCTTATGCAAAAGTACAATTCTAATGCCTTGCCATTTACTCATTGTTAATTTACAGTCAAGGAGGAAAAAAAGATATAATTGGATTTACCTATTATGGGCATACCAATTGTGTAGAAAGCATAATTTCAAATGAGAAAGAGCTATTTTCCTCCAAACATTTGCATCAGTCACTCTTAGTGATCCACTGATACATTTCAAGTAATTTTCCTCTTTAATTAGAGCACACAGCTCTGTTTCTGTGTGTTCTACAACAGATGTGATATTTGCAAGCATCTCAAGGGAAGGTATGTTTTTCCAAAAGATGCTTACCTGCACAACCAAAAGGTTTTAGGAGCCTCAGAAATCTAAACTAAAAAGCACAACTTTCTATAAGTAGGCACAAGTGGAAGGTGAGTCAAGTGGGTTCTGCTGTCCTTTCCTCTGGTGAGCAGATCTTCAAACAGACATTGGAAGCTAGAGATAAAGAGGCTTTCTCACGAAAAATTATAAGGACCAAATAATTGGAGAATATGCTCACGGTTTAAAGGAAAATATGTCTCCCTTTAAGAATTTGTCTCTGTAATGTAGTCTTTGACATTGCATTGAGACCCATTATTTTACCTACATATTCTATAAAATTTAAATGTGAAAGGTTCTCAACCCCTCAGTCTCCAGGGAAGGAAAGCAACCAAAAGCATTTATTTGGGGTCTTTGGGACTGCAATCTGGGAGACACCGAGGGGACCGAAATTGAAAATGTGCTGTGAATTGCAATCAAAGAGTATAGGTTTATAGAGGCAAAAGCCACCAGGCAACATCTCTTATTTTAAAGGAATTAAGATTTGTGGTGACAAGTTCAACTAACTAGCTAATACACAATTGGCTATTTAGCTAATAGATGTTACACGCTTTTTATTTCAGTTCAAAGTAGAAGGATGGGTTGCAGAAGGTGATGGTGATGCAGCTGATCAGTTGCAACTGTCAAAAGTCCCAGGTCTATGGTGTTCCAGAACTTGCCACCAGAGATTTGCAGAGGTCCTTCTTCCTCAGTATTCTCCAGATCCTATATTGAATGACTCTTATAGCAATGTTTTACTTCACTTTGGAGTCCTTCACCAAAGAGAGGAAAAATCATAGTGTAGCACCAGAACCCATGCATCAACCATAACAGCTCTGAAAGTTTTCAAGAAAGTGAAGTTAGTTTTCAGCTGTTTGTGATATGAACCTTTTAGGTGTCTATTTCCTTCAATCTCTGGTTCTCATAGGTCTCATGGGTCTGGTTCCCATATATATATATATATATATATATATATATATATATATATAGTTTGTGTACTTTGAAAGAGAGAGTGAGAGAGTGGGAAGGACAGAGGGAGAGAGAGAAAATCCCAAGTAGGTTCCAGACAATGTGCAGCAGGATGTGGAGCTTGAACTCATGAACCATGAGATCACCACCTGATCTCAATTCAAGACTCGAATGCATAACCAGCTGAGCCACCAAGGCACCCCTCTCATAGGTCTTAACTGTTTGCACCTTCTCTTGGACTGGTAGCTACTTAAAAACTGTAAACTATAAAAAGATTGGCCTTAAGGTCTGCTTTGCTCAGGCCTGTGTCCCCAATTCCCAAGCAGTGCCTGGGAGAACGAATTGACTTAGTAAAAGTTTACTGAAGAAATAAATGAATTTAGCAATTAATGAATTACTGACTCATAATGTTACCTTTTGGAAATACATTTGCATTATCATAGGCCAAGGAACCTCCAAAACTAAAGACCTGAATCATTTGTTAAAGACAGTTTGAAGAATCAACCAATGTGTTTCAAGGTAAATTTGGTGCTAAGAAGAGATTTAAGCAGAAAAATACGCAAGTAAGGGCATTTGAAATGCTTGGATTTACAATAACACAGTGGCTTATCCTGTCTTGGAGTAAAACTTACTTTGCCAAGACTCATTTCCTAAGTAATTGGTATAGGGGAAAGAAAAGGGTTTCCTCCACCCTCTTGGGTCCCTGACTGGGTCTGGTACCTGGGACAGTCTGCATTGTGTGAATGAGGTGTGGGTTTTTGGATTCCCCTCAAGATTTACGTGGGGATACACGCTGGAATCCACAGCCAGAAGGAAGGAAAGTTGCAAGCACAAAGCAGTTTATTAAAGCGAAAGTACACTCTCAAGACAAGAGAGTGGGCAGGTTCTGAGAGGTAGACCTGCCTCTACCCCTGCCCCTAGGTTGCTTTGGGATTGGAGATTTTGGGGTCTCTCTGGACTGGGAGGAGCTTTGACATTCAGTGGGGTGGTCTCTAATGGAGACTGCTGCCAATCATTTGGGCGACTCCTCCCACCGTTGAAATCTATAAAGTTTCTACCGGAACCGTCATGGCAGCCTTTCTCCACCAGATGGGGCTGCTCCTACAAAGCAAAGGCATTATAATGAGTCTAGGGGTTATCCTGCGGCAGTGGTGCAAGAAGAGAGCGCATGCTCTGTACCTGTGGCTTTTGATCTGTCCGCCCCAAGGTCTTGGAAGCCACAAGGTTCTGATGTTGAGCTCCAAGGCTTTTTAGTATGTAACCTGTTTCTCACATCCTTGCCTCTGCTCAGTCTCTATCATTCTCTTTCAAGGACTTGGGACTCCACCTCCATTGTTCCTTCCACTATTTCTGTCTACCTTCCACCTACCAGTTCTAAAAATTAAACTGACACAGAGAAACAGAAGAAAAGCAAACATATTTATACACAATAGTTGTATGTGAACAGGAGGCTTCTTAAGGGAATGAAGACTTGAAGAAACAGTTAAACCTGAGTATTTTTATGCTAGGTTTGATGAAGGCTGGCAAGTCATGGAGAAATATGGGAGATCAAAGAGTCTGAGTAAGTACAGTAACTGGAGGAAACTTTAGCAAGCCTTGTTTGTTCAGAATCTTGGCATCCTTTGTCTTTGGAGATAAGGATGCTCTTTTCTTCTGGATATAGAGGGATACCTCCAACAAGATCTCTTTCAGAGAAGAAAGTTGCGGGTCAGTTGAAGGTCACTGACCTTCCTGCTTCTGCCATTTTCTGAAATTCCTTCAGCTTAAAAGATTCAACATGCAAAGTGGCCATATTTGGGGGTAGTGTGCCCTGAACCCCATCAATGGCAAATAGTTGTTTATGAGAGAAAAACTACGTTGGTTTTTTTTTTGCATACTCACTTTGAGGATCATCTAGAATTTGTTTTCCCAAAGACATTTATTTTTTAGAAGTTTCTTTGGAAAGCAGGTTGAAGACTGCATTGTTTCTAAATTTCTACTCCCTGGAATGGACTCGGTCTCAGCTCAGGCCACCACAACAAAATACCAAAGATAGGGTGGCTTAAATAACATGTTGATTTTCTCCAAGTTCTAGAGGCTAGGAGTTCAAGATCAGGTTGCCAGCATGGTTGGGTCCTGCTGAGAACATTCCTTCTGGCTTACAGATGACCACTTTCTAGCTGAGTCCTCACATAGCAGAGAGAATATTCTAATGTATCTTCCTCTTATAAGGGTACAAAGCCCATCTTGAGGGATCTATTCTCATGACCTCATCTACACCCAATTATGTCCCAAATACTTTGTCTCAATTACCACTATACTGGGGGTTAGTTCTTTAACATAAGAATTCTGAAGGGACAGTTTAGTCTACAGCAGCGCCCAAATGTAAGATTTTATATGGATCCACTTTGTACCTAGGCAAAAAGAAAAAAAAAAGTCCCATATAAGTCTCATCTGAAGATTTTTGTAAAAAATATACAGATATCAACAGAAAAAGTAATATATAGAGATATATATGTATATAAATACATGTATATATATGCATATACATATATATGGCCATCTTTACTCATACCAAAATTTTACCTTTTTTGCAAGAATATCACCATCCATATCCAAACTCTGTTTGAAATGATTACCTAATTCTGTGGAGTTGCCAGATGACACCAAAGAAATTGTGTAAATGCAGTGTACCCAGCAGCTCTGTCGACATAGAGCCAATCCATGAGATCTAAGGTGGAGGGTACAGGCATCCTATCCTCTGTTAAATCTCCTTTGGAGAGTTTTTGCAACTACTAATCATTTACAGCCCAACGATTGTACTTTTCCCTCAAGTATAGTAATTATAATATATATATATAGATAGATAGATATAGATATATATATATTACGAACATACTCTATTCATTTAGATTCTTTACAAAAATGATCTCATTATAGTTCCTTAAAGTTCTATGAGGTAAATATGACCCTTATTCTTCAAATCAGGAAATTGACATTCAGAGAAATTCCCCCAATCGGCAAAACTAGTCTGATTTCCACCCAAGTCATTGTCACCCATGCTGCTTCTCCCATAACTGGGGAATTTATCAATTTGTGGAGGGTGGGATGGGAAGGGAATATCATCGAAATTTCTAGCTAGTCTTGCTTCTTAACCCTAATTCATGCACTTAACATTTTTTAATACATTTTGAAAACAAAAAATGTTGGCATTACTTTTAAAAAATGATATTCAATAAGAATTAGCACAAGATAAATATGAATGAATTGATACAAGTTAAATGTATTTTTATTCACCTAGGATTTATTTAATGGCCTTTATGTTTCTGCAGCTTGACTAAATTCTGGACAGGCTTCTTGCTAAATCTAGCCCCTGATATTCCCTACTTTAACAGCATTTACTTTCAAGAACATGTCACTGTAAATTCTTTCTCTGACTCTTTGTAATACATGTAAATTTTAAAAAGCTTCTGGACAGTTGTACCACCCAGAAATGTCTTTCTCAATGGTCTGAGAGCCATCGCTTTAAAATATAAATATCAAGAAAGATAGGACATCTATTTCTCAATCTCTGTGGGAGGGTTGGAGCCTAACTTTGATGGGTGCCAATTAGCAAACACAGATGGCCTAATTGTATATAATATATATAATATATATAATATATGTATAATATACATAATATGTATATAATATATGTATAATATACATAATATGTATATAATATATGTATAATATATAATATAAATATATAATATATATAATATGCATAATATATATAATATATAACAAAACAAAAACAAAAAAACATTTGCTGATTCAGCAATAACTCAATATGCTTCAAGCATCACATGGATCAACTCCCCTTCTAATGTTCCAGTACTTTACCACTCATTTAGTCTAGCAATGAACAAACTTTCCACCTTTGGTTTCAATCAACTTCAGTTCAGACTGAATTCTGGCCTCCTCCTCCTATTGCAATAGCCTTGAATAAAGTGTTTTTGCTTATTTAACTTTTGAAAGATTTTATATACATATATATATATATACACACATATATATAATTAATTAAAGGATACGATTTTCATTTTAATATATAATTAATTAATTATTAATTAATATATAATTAAGGGATACAATTTCAACCAAGATAAATGATTTCAAATTTGGGACTGATTGACAATGAATTAGATAAAGTGTCTCAACTATCTTAGATGAAGTTCTTTGGTTTTAGTAAAAAAAACAAAAACCAAGCAAAAACAAAACAATTCTTTAGAATGGCATCTATATCCATTTCCTAACGTTTGAAGTTTTTTGTTTCCTCTTTCCCTAAGAACTGCTCCTCACCTAGAAATAGGGCCCCTCGAAACATGTTTGTAAATGACTTCACTGAATAAGAATCATGGTTGCTTGAACTTGAGAACACTTAACCTGAGATAGACCAAACAGATTCTTTCTTTCAAAGAATTTAAAAATCTTCAGAGAGGGGTGCCTGGTTGGCATCCAACTCTTGATTTCAGCTTAGGTCATGATCTCACAGTTTGTGAGTTCCAGCCCTGCATCAGGCCCAACGCTGAGTGTGGAGCCTGCTTGGGATTTTCTCTTTCTCCCTCTCTCTGCCTCTCCTGTGTGTTCTCTCTTTCAAAATAAATAAAATAAACTTATAAAAATCAGAACATAATATTAATCTCTACTAAAACTATACTTTTATAACTTATACAACAAAGTTTGTGAGTTATCAGCTAAAAGCAAAGAGGCGAGAGTTAGAGGTCAAAATAAGTTTTGGAAAGGGTAATTTCACCACAATTGGCTCAATCATGCTGGCCAGATTAGATGTGAAACATCTTGGTCAGTTGTTATACTTCCTTTATCCTGAGTCAGTTACCCTTCCCTAGTTTAGGACTAACAAGGCAAAGTCTTTTACTGAAGATAAACTTCATGTCTGTAATCAGAAGTGACATGGCAATGCAGAGAAAAATATGCGCTGAGCAACCCAGGAAAAATGTCCTTCAGTTGTAGGGACTCAGTGTCACCAGTCTTCTCCATGAATGACATGGGAGAACCTAGAGCTGGAATATAAACATAAATCTTGGCTAAGATAATCATTATGATACCACTGGACTCTAGTAAAATGGTTTCTGCAATATCACACAGAAAATGTACTGAAGCAAAGTTTCCCCACTGCCGATGAGTGGACTAAGTCCCCAGCAACTTTCTTCACCCTCCTCTGGGAGAAACCCACTGACTCACAAAAATAAAGCATATACACCTAGTCCTCACACTTAGGTGCCAAAGAGAAGATTAAAATTATAACCAGGTTAGTAGAGAAGAGATGCTTTTTGAGGCAAACAGTAGCCCAGGTGAAATCAATCTCATCCAAAGATGAGCTGGTAACAAAACAAAACAAAAGAGCAAAGAAGAATGAAATATTTACTACCCCCCCCATACACGTAAATGAGAGAGACAGACAGAGATACAGAGAGTGAACAGTGCAAGTCTAACATGTGAACAAAAGTACATGGAAAGAAGCCTATTGAAATTAAAAAGAAAGCTGTAACTATATTTTCCATGGAAGTACAGTCTTCCATTTTATGTATTTGCCATGATTTACTTGCGCATTCTCTATATACCATGCCAATCACATTGTGCTTTTGTTTGCTTATTCTATTATAAACATTGCTATATTGAATTTATTTATGCATATATTTTTGCCCTTTCCTAATTATTTCCTTTGGTTATAGTTCCAAAAGATAAATGAGAAGGTATAAAATGTGAATATTTTGAATTACTGAATATACTGCAAATTGCCTTTCAGAAATTATTCTCCATCAGTAGTATAGCAAAGTAACTGTTTCAATGAACTCTTCTGGAATTGGCTATTTAAAAAATTATCCAATATTTATTAAGAACCAAGTTAATTTGAGACACCATGCTAGGATCTCGGTTTGAATGCAGAAATGATAATGAAAAAGATAGAATTAGTGTGCCCTAGACCATATGGAGCCATAAGTAAACATGAGATTTACAGCATAAAGTATTAAAATAAAGTGAATAATGCTGTTTAGAATAAAGATAAAGAAAAATGTCTTTCTATAAGTCTTCGCAAAGCAGTTCCAAAAGATAGTGTACACATTCTTTTCCGTGTGGGGTAATGACTAATGAACTTCCTTCCATTGCTGGTTCCCTTTAGGAGACAATGTCATTCTCATAGGGAAATTGCCCAAAAGCCATCCAATCCAGGGTAAGCAAACAAGGTATCTCAGTGGCAATTGCACTGTCCTTGCCTGCACACAAGGAAAGGGCTATCATTAATTCAGCAGGCAAGGATTTTCCTCTAAGGGGCTGTGAAGGTCAAAGGCATCATCCAAGAGTGTTTCTTCTCCTGTCATAAAAGAGCCCTTATATACATAAAATTTGGAATTAATTGATTCAAGCAAACTTTTTTTTTAACTATGATGAACTAGGAATAATTTATTAAATTATACATGAATTTAGGGTAAGTAAAAATGAAAAAAAAATTAACTAGAAAAGTGAACACAATTACCTGGTATGCTCATACCAGAACAGGCCCCTCCAGAATATCTGGACATAGGTTCTTATTTCTTACTTTGCATTTACTAAATGTATGCATCTCAACCATAAGGATGGGTAGAGCCAGGATTTAATTAATGAGAAATATTGGAAAATTTTCTAGACTGTAATGTCTGCATTGCGTTTTTTAGGAAACTAATAGGAATTACCATTAAACAAAAGAAACAATTAATGAGTATGCTGAAAACAGAAAAGATGACAGATTTGGAAAGATAATAATATTATATATACAGAAAGTGGGTGCTTAAAAAGGGGGAAATGTGGTCAAACAACTTAGTTGTGTTCTGTTTTTTTGTGATTTTTTGATGTCTTGAGATATGATTAAGTTACACATATTTAAAGTATATATTTTACTCTTTGACATATATACCTGTGAAATTATTACCACAGTTAAATAAATGAATGTATCTACCACCCGAAAAAAGTCCTTCTGAGCCTTAATAATCCCTCCCTCTTCCCCTTTTCTGTTCCTCTTTACCTGCTCCAATGCAAATACAGATTCGTCTTCTAACCTTATCAATTACTCTGCATTTCCTGGAAGTTTATATAAATGAAATCCCACAGTATATTCTCTCCTTTGCATGGCTTTTTTCACTCATTCTAATTATTATAAGATTGTTCCATGTTGTTGAATTTATCACAGTTTTTTTAGTTTTCACTGCTGAGTAGTATTTAATTATATGGATACATAATAATTCATATTTTAGTAAGCTGTTGAAGGATATCATAATTATTCCAGCTTGGGTTATTACATACATACCTGATATGAAAAACTGTGTACAAGTCTTTATATGGACAGAGACTGTTCTTTCTCTTTGGTAAATAATGAGTGTGGAATGGCTGGATTACATGGCAGGTACATGTTTATAATACTGTTTTCCAGAAACTCTGAACCATTTTCAAAAGTAGTGGTAGTATTAAACATTTGTCCTTTAATTTTAGTCATTTCAAATAGTGTACTGTTCTATTCTGTGTCGTACTATCTCCTTATTGTTTAATATACATTTACCTAAAGAATAGTGATTTGGGGGTTATTTTTCATGTACATATTTGCCATCAGGGTATCTTCCTCAGTAGTATGTCTATTCAGATGCTTTGTCCATTTTCATGTTTTTTTGTTTGTTTGTTTGTTTTGTTTTTTCAGTATTAAGTTTTGAGATCTCCTCATACATTCTGGATTAATCCTTTCTGAGATATATGATTTGCATATTTTTTCCCTAGTCAGAGGCTAGTCTTTTCATTCTCTTATCGGTACTTTTTCATGATAATTCATTTTTAAAATTTTTATAAATTCCATTTTGCCAGTTTTTTCTTTTAATGATTGATTGTGTTTTGGTGTTCTACCAAAGCATTCTTTGTCTACCAAACATCACAAATTATTTTCTTTTTTTTCAACTTTTTTTTTTCTTTAATTTTTGGGACAGAGAGAGACAGAGCATGAATGGGGGAGGGGCAGAGAGAGAGGGAGACACAGAATCGGAAACAGGCTCCAGGCTCCGAGCCATCAGCCCAGAGCCTGACGTGGGGCTCAAACTCACGGACCGTGAGATCGTGACCTGGCTGAAGTCGGACGCTTAACCGACTGCACCACCCAGGCGCCCCACAAATTATTTTCTACTATGTTTTCTTATTGCTATTTCAAGTTTTAAGGTTTATATTTATGTCTGTGATCCATTGGGGGTTAATATTTGGATATAATTCAAGGTGTAAATAAAAATTTGTGTTCTAATTCTTTTGTTCTATTTTGGTTTTGCATATGGATTTCCAACAGTTCAAGTATCATTCGTTTAAAAGACTATTCATTCTCCACCAAATTGCTTTTGCATGTCTCTTGAAAATCAAAATCTAGGGGCGCCTGGGTGGCGCAGTCGGTTAAGCGTCCGACTTCAGCTCAGGTCACGATCTCCCGGTCTGCCAGTTCGAGCCCCGCGTCGGGCTCTGGGCTGATGGCTCAGAGCCTGGAGCCTGTTTCTGATTCTGTGTCTCCCTCTCTCTGCCCCTCCCCCGTTCATGCTCTGTCTCTCTCTGTCCCAAAAATAAATAAACGTTGAAAAAAAATTAAAAAAAAAAAAAAAAAGAAAATCAAAATCTATACATATGTGGATCTAATTTGGAACTATATTGTGCCCCATGTACCTGGTTATCTATATCCCAATGCTATAGTATATTAGTGAAGATTGACTAATTCTTGAATTCAGGTAGTATAAGAACTTCAAATTTATCTTTTTAAAAATGGCTACTTTAGATTTTCTGTTCATATAAATTTTAGAATCAGCTGTCAATTGCTACAATATTGTTCAATGTTAAAAAAAAAATTAGGTTTTAAGCCATGAAAAGTCATGGAGGAAATTTAAATGCATATTGTTGAGTGAAAGAAACCAATCTTAAAAGGCTGCATATTGTAGAATCTCAACTATATGGCATTCTGGAAAAGGCAGAGATAGTAACATGATTAGTGGTAGGCAGGGGCTGTGTTCTGGCAGATCCCAGAAAACTTTTAAAGCAGTGAATCTATTCTGTGTGATGTTATCATGGTGGATACATGTCTTTATAAATTTGTCTAAACTCATAAAATATACAACACCAAAAATGAACCCCATGTAGTTACGGTGATGTAACTGTATGTGGGGTGATGATGATATACTAATGAAGGTTCATCGATTGTAATAAATGCACAACTTTTGGTGGTGTATGTTGATAATGGAGAAAGCTCAGAATGTGTGTTCACCACATTTAATTTTCACAGACATTTCATGAAATGAGTGCTATTACCAACATATGTTTCTGGTACCCACTCAATAATGACACATTAAGTTGAATCAGAAATATAACCCCACAAGTGTGTGTGTGTGTGTGTGTGTGTGTGTCTTCTTTGTATATCTCCAATTTCTGTGTTTTTTTTAGGAAATGGGTGGGTAATTGAGATTTTCATGCAGACCCACTTAGCTTGTATTCTATATATAATTGTCCTATATAAAAAAGATGAGGAGTTTCTTAATTAAGAGCTCTGGACATAGTAAGAATAGAAGAATGAAAACAGAAAAGCAAGCAAAATTGAGACTGAATCTGGAAATCAGAATCAAAGATACCACAATGTATATCAAATTATTGCACCATACAATTTAAATAGATACAATTGCATTTGTCAATTATTCCTCAGTAAATCTGGAAAAAAATTGTTGGTTTTAGAAAATATAATTATTTTTCCAAAAAATAATGTTAGTTACGTTCATATATAATCAGTTTATGATAGTCATTTTTCAAATAATCCATACTTATTTTAAATTGTAAAACAAACCCCCCACCACTGTCAAAAGGCCACTTGGTTTAGAGAAGAGCTAGAACATGGAATTAGGATTCATTGAAATGAGAAGAGAATAGCAAAACAATATGATAAAAAGTGACCAGGAAGATAATCAAAGGTATTTTGTTCAGGGTTTTAATGATAACGCTAGTAAAACCAGCAAACACTTAGGCAGCTCTTATTATGTTCCAGGCATTTTTTTAAAGCTCATTTAATTCTCTCAACAATTTTGTGTAGCAGGTACTATGATTATCTCCATGAAAGAGAATAAGACAACAAGCACAGAGGAAGCATGGGTAACTGATGATGAATAATTATACTAGAATCTCCCGCAGAGTGAAATATTGTCGATAAACAAAGAAAGGTATTTGAGTTACTGATATAATTCAATAACTCCTGGGTTGTGAAGTGTCTTTAAGAAGAAAAGCAGTTAATTCTATGATTAAATAAGATCAATTTTAGTGCTTTATAACTAGAAATTTAATTCAAAAATTAATACAACACTCTAATGGACAAATATAACTCCCATTTCAAAACAGCAAGAATCAATAAATGTAGAAAAATTATACTCTTACCCATATACACTGGTTTACTTCTTTCCAGAAATTTCATCTTTGTATATACATCTTAGCACTTGACAAATATCATTTTTTAATTAAATATTTGAGAAAAGTAGTAGATTCTTCATTTTCTGCTTTGCAGGGAAATTAATCACTAACCAGTATAGTTTTTCTATAAATTTCTATAAAATTCTATTTTAAAACTAACATTTATGAGCATCTCTTCAGAAAACTTTTACCAATACATTGAGTCAGTTTAATTGTTTTGGTAGAGAACAGGTGTTTGGGGGGAGAATCATAAAAGTTTTCAAAACAAGCTATTATATATGATTTTTTTTCTGGACCCATATAGATTTTATTAGGAAAGAAAGTTTTTTGAGGGCTGCCTGGGTGGCTCAGTCAGTTAAGTGTCCGACTCTTGATCTCAGCTCTGGTCTTGACCTCAGGGTAGTGAGTTCAAGCACCGTGTTGGGCTCTGTACTGCGCATGAAGCATAGTTAAAATTTTTTTTAAAAAATTAAAAAGAAGAAAATTTTTGAGATTTAAGTTTTCCACAATAATTGTGACGTTTTCAACAAAGGTCTATAAACATTTCCTCCAAAGTCTAATGGATCTTTACTAGACATAGAAACAATATAGTGTCTTTTCCTGTCGGAAAGAATAAATAGTCCAAGGGCTTAGAGCGCTTCTCTCAGGAGCCCATCAAAGGCCAGACCTGTGAACAGACTTCAGCTCAGGTCTCGATCTCACGGTTCGTGAGTTCGAGCCCCGTGTTGGGCTCTGTACTGACAGCTCAGAGCCTGGAGCCTGTTTCAGATTCTGTGTCTCCCTCTCTCTCTCTGACTCTCCCCCATTCATGCTCTGTCTCTCTCTGTCTCAAAAGTAAATAAACGTTAAAAAAATTAAAAAATTAAATAAAATAAAAAACAAAAAAAGATAAAGAGTTTAGTCTATGGGGACCTTTTAAAGGCTAAATCCTTACATGAATTTGGTTACTCTAAATAATTATTAGACGCCATTTTTCAATGGTTATTGATTATTTAATAAAACCCATTGGGGATGCGGTAATTCTCTATGTCTCCTTAGTTTTGTGGGCCATTTTAGTCTACCTGCAAGAGAAAGAAAGATATATAAATAAGATTCATCACATACTTCATGAGGTCTAACATATGCTACAGAGCATTTTGTGCATATGTATATGTAAAATTGATGCTGACTCTTCGCTAAAAAAAAAAAAAAATGTAGTAAATTAAATTATAGTCCAAAAGTAGGCTTGTTCTATTTAGTACTACACTGAAGAAAACAAGGCTACAGATTTTCAATTCATAGCTGTCTCTTGGCTAAAAAGTCCAGACTTCACAATCAATGCATTGTTTTGGTTTATATTTCTCTTTCTTCTGTTATTGGAGGTTTGATAACCACGGCATTTAAAAGAGATATTATGTTAATTTAAAGCTAAGCAACTGATGTACTAACTTAACAGTTTACAAGGGAAAAACACTATATATTAGTCTTTGGAAAGTTGTGGCCATCTGGAATATCAGCATGAAATTTGGTCCCCATTGCATCAGTGTAAAGGTTACCCATATTTTCTGTTTCTAAACTTCCTCTCACAGGGAATTAGACATACACATTTTCTGTAATGTTTTCACCTTTCATGGTATGCATACAATGGAATGACATATGGAGGAAAATATGATAGTCAAAGCAATTATTTGTGGTTTGTCTTCATGTGCAATTCAAGAGGGAATAAAAGACATTGAAAACGGAGCCACATTCACAGAACACATTTCTTTAGCCTCCTGGTTATTTCTGGGGGGTCATCTTGCTGGTACTGCTATGGGCCAGACACTCTGATTTCCAAATCCTTAGAGCAATGCTTTTCAAAATATTTGTGGTAGGGGTGCCTGGGTGGCTTATTTGGTTAAGCATCTGACTCTTGATTTCAGCTCAGGTCTCAATGGTTCATAGGTTCAAGCCCCACCTTGGCCTCTGTGTTGGCAGTGTGGAGCCTGCTTGGGATTCTCTGTCTCCCTCTCTCTCTGTCCTTCTCTTGCTCATGTGGCAGCACATGCACATGCCCCTCTCTCTCTCTCTCTCAAAATAAATAAACTTAAATCAAATCTCTCAGAAATGGATACATTTATGAATTATAATAAACTACCATACCTAAGTGGAAAAAAAATAACAAAGACATACAAAATGCAACCTCTATTTTATTCACACTAATTTTTTTTTTTTGAGAGAGAGCAAGAGTGACCTGGGCAGAGAGAGAGGTGAGAGAGAGAGAATCCCAAACAGGCTCCACACTTAGCACAAAGATAGATCCCACAACCATGAGATCACGACCTGAGGCAAAATCACGAGTCAGATGCTCTACTGACTGAGACACCAGACTTCCAAGTTCCAGTAATTTTCAAAAATAAATTCTTTCGGATGCTCTATACACTTAAACTTCTGTGAATACTGTGTATTTCTGCCATATCTTGCTTCAGTGAAAGACTTCTTACCTACATGTTAAGAGTACCCTTGGCTGAAGGCATTCAATTTTCCCAAAGGTAAACAAACATCATGGATCAGTGCCAAATTTTGGCCATCTGGTCGCAATTCTAATATGGCATTCTAACTCCACAGATCTCATGGCGTTAATTGAGGATTTGTTAATTCCACATCTCATCATGGTTTTCTCTTCTACCAAGTACTGTTCTTTACCTTCCTTTCCATAGTTATTGATTCCAGACGTGTTTCTACAAAAAATCCCTACATGTGAACCTTCATCGTAGAATCTGCTTAAGAAGCCCAACCTATAATAATGACTTTCCTTTCTAAGCTGTATGAATTGCATTTCTTGCTTTATTGTACATGCTAAGGTATCTAATATTCACTTAAACATTATATATAAATGTTACGAGAGGGAATATACTTAGTTTGTTCCGATTCCTAGAGGGGGCAAGTGCTAAGCCATTAAATTATGTATGATGATAACTTTAGGTTTTTAGTAGACTTCCTTTGTTAAGTTAGCCAAGCTCCCTTATTTATTTGCCAAGACATTTTATCATAAATGAGTTATTCAAAATATGTTTTTTTATTTCTTTAAGTTTTTATTTGAATTCCAGTTGGTTAACATACAGTTTAATACTAGTTTCAGGTGTAGAATTTAGTAATTCATCACTTACATGAGACACCCAGTGCTCATCATAAGAAGTGCCCTCCTTAACACTCATCACCCATTTAACTCATCTCCCTTCCCATCTCCCCTCCAGTAACCATTAGTTTGTTCTCTATAGTTAAAAGGGTGTTTTCTGGTTTGCCTCTCTTTTTCTTCCCCTATGTTCATCTGATTTCTTAAGCTCCACATATGAGTGAAATCATATGGTACTTGTCTTTCTCTGACTGATTTATTTTGCTTAGCCTAATCCTTTCTAATGTAGCTCCATCAACAGTCTCACAAATGGCAGGATTTCATTCCTTTTTTATTGTTGAGTAATATTTCATTGTGTGTGTATGTATGTATATTACATCTCCTTTATCCAATCATCAGTCAATGGGTATTTGGGTTTTTTCCATAGTTTGGCTGTTGTTGATAATCCTGCTACAAACGTCGGGTGCATATATCCTTTGAATCAGTATTTTTGTATCCTTTGGGTAAATACCTAGTAGTGCAATTGTTGGATCGTAAGGTAGTTCTGTTTTTAACTTTTTGAGGAACCTCCATACTGTTTTCCAGAGTGGCTGCACCAGTTTACAATCCCACCAACAGTGTAAGAGGGTTCCCCTTTCTCCACATCTTCACCAACATCTGTTGTGTCCCGTGTTGTTAATTTTAGTCATTTTGACAACTGTGAGGTGATATGTCATTGTAGATTTGATTTGCATTTCCCAGATGCTAAGTGATGTTTAGCATTTTTTCATGTGGCTGTTAGCCATCTGTGTGTCTTCTTTGGAAAAATGTCTATTTATGTCTTTTGCCCACTTTTTAACTGGATTATTTGTTTTTAGGTGTTGAGTTTCATAAGTTTTTTTTTAAATATATTTTGGATATTAGACCTTTATCAGATATGTCATTTGCAAATATCTTTTTCCATTCTGAAGGTTACCTTTTAGTTTTGTAATTGTTTCCTTCACTGTGCAGAAGCTTTTTCTTTATGAAATCACAATAGTTCACTTTTGCTTTTGTTTCCATTGCCTTAGGAGACCTATCTAGTAAGAAGTTGCCATGGCCAATGCCAAAGAGGTTACTGTCTGTGTTCTTCTCTAGGATTTTGATGGCTTCCTGTCTTACATTTAGGTCTTTTGTCCATTTTGAATTTATTTTTGTATAAGGTGTAAGAAAGTGCTCTGGGTCCATTCAAAATATATTTTTTTTAATTTCTAAACATCTGTAATTTTCTGAATATCTTCTTATAATTGAGTGCTAGACTTTGCACATGTTATACTGTTGAATATCTGGGATGTATTTTCTTCTTTTAAAATTTGTTGACTTTGGGGTGCCTGCGTGAGTCAGTTGGTCAAGCGTCCAACTTTGGCTTAGGTCATGATCTCATGGTTTGTGAGTTTGAGCCCCGTGTCTCAGGCTCACTACTGTCAATGCAGAGCCTCCTTCCCATCCTCTGTCCCTCTCTCTGTCCACCCTTCCCCTGCTCTCACTCTCTTTCTTTGAAAAAGAAATAAAATATTTAAAAACTGTGTTGACTTTTGTTTTGACAGCCAGTTAGGTTACTTGTAGATTAACTTCAGGCTTGCAAAGCTTTAGTGGGGCCATTGCTTTTCTTGTTGGGGTAGTGTGATGTACTCTAAGATTATAATTCTTCTACAGATTCAACTGAGTTCCACAGGTATTCAACATGTTTTCCACAGTCTGCTTATTTGCAATTTTAATGCCTGCACCATCCTGTGTGAGCTTTAGGCATTGCTCAGCTTATAACCTCATTGACTGGTCTTGTGGAGATTCTCCTTCTTGATTCACAGCCTAATATCAACAAAAATCTCAAGAGTCTTCTGTGTAGATTTCTGGATATTGTTACCTGCCTTACTTCATTTGCTTGGTACTGTAATCTATAAAGTCAAGCCCCCTCAGCTTCCTCAAGTTTAATTTCTATTTCCCCGGTTCAGTGAGATTACAGTGTTACTCCTTTCCCTTGTCTCTAGTACTACAAACTAGATATCCTTAATATAGAAAGCAAGCAGTAAAACTTTTCTCTCCTCTCAAGAATCATACTTGTGGTGTCCTGTCATCTGCTAAATACTTATTTAGACGTGTTGTTCAGTTTCTTAGTTGATAAAGGGAATATAAGTCTGGTGCCAATTATTCCAACATGGCAAGAAAAGAGTATCTTTAAGAATATATATTTATATTTATGGGCCACCTGGGTGGCTCAGTCGATTAAGCATCTGACTTTGGCTCAGTTCACAATCTCATGGTTTTGGGGTTCTAGCCCTAAGTTAGGCTCTGTGTGGACAGCTCAGAGACTGGAGCCTTCTTTGGATTCTGTGTCTCCTTATTTCTCTGCCCCTTCCCTGTTTGTGCTCTCTCTCTCTCTCTGTCTCTCTCAAAAATTAAAAAAAAAAAACATTTAAAAAAGCACAAAACATTTTGGGGAGCCTGGGTGGCTCAGTTGATTGGACGTCCGACTTCAGCTCAGGTCATGATCTCACAGTTCATGAGTTCAAGCCCCATGTCAGGCTCTGTGCTGACAGCTCAGACCCTGAAGCCTGCTTCAGATTCTGTCTTCCTCTCTCTCCGCTCTTCCCCTGCTCACACTCTGCCTCTCTCTCTCTCTCTCTCTCAAGAATAAATAAACATTAAATAATTAAAAAAAGAATATATATTTATATTTATGTTTTAAAAATGTATTTCTATGGGAACTAAACACAGATACACATAAACGCACATGCATTCACACACACACACACACACACACATGCACTGCTTGCAAACTTCCTGGCATCCTGAAAAGAATATAAACATGACATTGCTATAAAATTCTTATTGAGAAGAGTGGAGACACTCAGACTTAAAAGAGAATCATAAGTTGGGGTTTGGAAAGAAACCCAGGTTTGTATCTGAGATTAGGGAAATAATTTAACTCTGGGCAAGGATCTTAGATATTACTGCTAATGTGTGGTGAAGTTTATGTATGTTTCTAACAACATGAGGAAATGTCACTTATATGAGCTTTCATTAGGGGTTTTAAAAATAGAGAGATTGTTGAGATATTGGTAGATATTAAAAAACATTTATTTATTTAGTTAGTTTGTCCGTGTGTTTTGAGAGGGAGAGAGGGAGAGCACAAGCTGAGGAGGGGCAGAGAGAGAGGGGGAAGAGAGAATCCCAAGTGGGCTCCATGTGTTCAGTACAGAGTGAGGCTCAATCCCATGAATCGTGAAATCATGACCTGCGCCAAAATCAAAAGTCGACACTTAACCAACTGAGCCACCCAGGCACCCCAAAATCAAGTTTTAAGTCAATTCTCAATTCCGTCAGTTCTTTACTCAAAATCTGAACGCTGGTTTTTATGACAGTTATCCATAATGAAATGTAAGTTATCAATTTGGTTCTCAAGGGGAAAAGTGGGAAGCGAAGAATACAGAAAAGAAAGCTTTCACGTTTAATGTTGTTGTTATTATTACTTGTATCTAAAAGTCTTTAGTCCTTCTCCACCTTTTTCTCACCCTTCTCATAGCTCTCATAGAGACTTCACACTCATTTTATTTTTAACACCTTTGACAAACTCTAATTCTATGAAGAGAGGGAGATACAAGAGTTATGACCCTTGGTTCTGGAGTCTAAAATATAGTCTAGTTGAAAGAATACATAAAATAGCTCAAACGTTAGATTTTTTTTTTCAAGCTGGCTTTGTTTGGTTTCCAACTGAGTTCTTCAAGTGGATCAGAGAGCAGACAAATTAATTGGTGCTCCTCTGAAGCAGATAGCAGTGCCTATGGTTAGTTGCCCTTCCCAGATCATTGTGGCATTGAGTCTTATGATGCTATTATGTGAGTGTTCTCTGGTGGTGGCTTTCCTGGGTCATAACCTGATTTTGATAACAACAATCACTGATTCTTCAAAAGTCAAGATTCAGACCTCATGGATTTTCTGACATTGATGTACTACCAACGAAAAGCTTCAGAGAACAGTTATGAACGGATTTTCATGTTTAATAGTATATTTGGAGGTTTGATACTCAACAATATAATTAAAATAATAATTGCCAAACTGAACAGGTGGCTGTTAGAGCCAATTTTGTGTACTTTACATTCAAATGCAGAACAACCATCAAGCAAATTGTATTTAACGGCTATCCAAGTAAGAACATAAGACTCGGGTACTATGAACCTCCACCCACAGAATATTATTTTTCTGGCTTCTCCATAACCAACACTTCTAAACGCTTAGCCGTCTCTCAGAAATCAGCTGAAAAAGCTTGAAAGGTTTTGGAGTTTCTTGAAAGACGGGTGGCAGGAGGAAGGCACATGTGTGTCTGAAACTGCTTTTCAGAAACTTATTCATTTCCCATGAGGACTGGCCTTTGACAAAAATTCCAATTTTCCATAGATTAAAAATACCAAAGACTTACCAAACACGTCAAAATTAAAACTAGATTTTGGAGTTTGAGTGGAATCATGCCATTATTAAAAATATACGATCCCATTTTATATCTTTATATTTAACCAGTGGTGCATTCTCAATAAAAAACATTGGACAATAAGCATACTCAATTTACTTTCTAAAATTGCCTGGAAAGTCATTACTTACTGAAGCATCTAGAGAGTTTTATCTTCACTCTGTTTTCAACTCCTCTAACTTTGAATTTGTCCTTTTTCTTTTTCTTCCTCAGGATTTCCTTCTCCATTTTGGCTGCTTCTTTTTACAGTGTTAGACTTGTTGCAGAAAAAAAGAAAATGTTCTGTTTTCATTCTTCCTCTTACCCACTTCAGTTTTGTTCCTAATATGTTGTAAATTGGAAATACTCAGTTTATTTAATTTCTGCTCTTTGTCCTAAACCAAAATAAATCCAACATTTTTCTTATGCAATCCACCACACGTTACATGAATTTGCTAACGGCTGATCACCTCTAGTATTTCCAAATAGGAAACTGTGTTAAGAAGGAAAATTAACCACCTGTTTTCTCAAAACATATAGATAAACCATTATACACTTAAATATTTCATTGTCACATCCCACATTTCTTTTAGGTTGTTCAGAGAATGAATATATATATATATATATATATATATATATGTATATGTATATACATATATATGTATATGAATATATACATGTGTATATGTATATGTAACTATTTCAACTACATTGCATATTTGGAAACCAATCATTTTGATTTGAACTCTAAAATATCTTTTGCATTCTCATTTTACTGGCATAATCCTAAGTCAGACTTTAATTATTGATTATTAAAAAATTTTCAGATTTAGACTGGCGATTCAGAGGAACTTCAAGAATGGATGGTGCATGAGACTCCTTTGGATCACGTGAGTGGAGGGAAGATAGAGTAGGAAGGGGAACCCCTCTGGAAAGCACAAGGTCCTGAGACACAAAGACAAATTAGCATTATTGAACTGTTTTCTGGAATTAAGAGTAATAATTCAGGGAAGATAGCCAAGATGGCGGAACAGCATGCAAGTTTTTTGTGTGTCTCACATCCGTGAAATACAGCCAGACCAACACTAAACCATCCTGCATACCTAGAAAACTGATCTGAGGATTAACGCAACAATCTGCACAACCTGAATCACAGAATTCAGCAGGTACGCAGTGTGGAGAGGTGAACTTGGAAAAAAAGAAGCCGTGGAGGGCAGGGAGCCGCTTTTGTGGGTGGAGGGAGGACAGAGACTGGGGGAGAATATGGGAAAAGCACCCATCTCCAAAAGCAGCTGGAGAAAAAGTGAAAATTGGAAATAACCTCAGGGACTGAACTAAAAAAGGAGAAAGGAGAAAGGAGAAAGCAGAGGGTTTAAATTCCATTAAGACTGTAAGCAGGGGGAATGCAGGGTCTGAAATTCTGCAGTTCGCTACCTGGCAGTGCTCTGGTGGGAAGGGCGAATCCCTAGGAGCAGAGTGGGGTCCAAGAGCAGAGTGGGGGGCCAAGAGGTTCTTGAGCCACACGGGGAGAAATGGTTCCACTGATGGAAGGACGTTTGGTAGAGGCTGTGAGGCCACTGGGTCCCAGCAGACTCCAGAGGAAGGCCACATTTGCTGGTGCTGGAACAAGGTCGATGAGGGTGAAGCCTGGTGCCAGAGGTATGTGATTTTCCATAATCCCTGAAATGCTACTGCTACACTATCTCACTAACTTTTTCTGGGGCAGGCTGGCACCTGGCCGCAGTCTCTGGGCATCAACAGCAGCATGGTCCTTCGAACATTCCTGGATGCGGCTGGCACCCAGCCATTGCTCGGTGAGACCCTCTGCAGAAGGGCAGAAAGGGTCAAAGCTACAGTGCCTCAGAAGTAAGGGGCCAGGGAAAACAGATGCATCTGAAACAAAACTCGGGAGAGATGTTCTACCTGGGGCTTGGTCACGGATAATGTAAAAGCAGGGAATGAAGGAAAGCTGAAGACAGGATGGGTGTGTGATTGCTGACCTGGGAGAACAGAGTTCTGATACTAGAGACTGGGTAGCTGGGTGCCACCATTTTCACTGCTTCTGTGCATGCACATACACACCTATATGCACCACAACAATCCACCCCAGTAGGCTAACAGCACCATCTAGCAGAAAACGGATCTGTTACACTAAGCTCCGCCCAACTGGGCGAATCTCCCTCTTCAAGAAGTCTCACCACCTGCTTAGTTTATGGACTATAAAGAGCTTCATATTCTGACTTCTAGGGGAAAACAAAGTAATTTCATTTGTATTTCAGTCTGTTAGCAGGTCCATCTATTCAATTTTCTTTCTTACTTTTTTAATTTTTTTCTCTTTTTCATTTTCTTTTCTTTTTCTTGAATACAGAAAGAGAAAAATTCATTTTTATTTTTAATTTTTTTGTATTCCTAGGTAAATTTTTTCAAATTCTATTTTATATCGATTATTTCATTTTAGTCTACTTCAGGGTATTCATTTTTTCAAATTTTCAAATGATTTCCTTTTTTTTCCCCCTTTTTTCTCTAATCTGTCAAGCCACTTTCAGCACCCAGACCAAAACACACCTAGGATCTAGCATCCCTTATTTGATTTTTGCTTGTGTGTGTTTTTAATTTTAATATTTTTTAAATTTTAATATTTTTTTAATTTTATTTTTTTCTACCTCATTAATTCCTTTCCTCCCTTCAAAATGATGAAATGAAGGAATTCACCCCAAAAGAAAGAGCAGGAAGAAAAGACAGCCAGGGAATTAACCAACACAGATAAAAGCAAGATGTCTGAACCAGAATTTAGAATCACGATAATAATGATACTAGCTGGAGTCTAAAAAGATTAGAATCCCTTTCTCTGGAGATAAAAGATGTGAAAACTAGTCAGGATGAAATAAAAAAATGCTATAACTGAGCTGCAATCAGAATGGATGTCGTGGCAGCAAGGATGGATGAGGCAGAACACAGAATCAGCAATACATTTGACAAACTTACGGAGATAATGAAGGAGAAACAAAGAGGGAGATTAAGGCAAAAGAGCATGATTTAAGAATTAGAGAAATCAGTGACTCATTAAAAAAGAACAACATCAGAATCATAGGGGTCCCAGAAGAGGAAGAGAGAAAAATAGGGGTAGAAGGGTTATGTGAGCAAATCATAGCAGAAAACTTTCCTACCCTGGGGAAAGACACAAACATCAAAATCCAGGAAGCACACAGGACTCCCATTAGATGCAACAAAAGCGAACAACCAACAAGGCATATCATAGTCAAATTCACAAAATACTCAGGCAGGGAGAGAATCATGAAAGCACAAGGGAAAAAAAGTCCTTAACCTAAGAAGGGAAGACAGATCAGGTTTGCAGCAGACCTATCCACAGAAAATTGGCAGGCCAGAAAGGAGTGGCAGGATATATTCAATGTGCTGAATCAGAAAAATATGCAGCCAAGAATTCTTTACCCAGCAAGGCTGTCATTCAAAATAGAAAGAGAGAGAAAAAGTTTCCCAGACAAACAAAAATTAAAGGAGTCTGTGACCACTAAACCACTAAAAATTTCAGCCCTGGAAGAAATTTTAAGGGGGACTGTCTGAGGGAAGAAAACATGACAACATAAATAAATAAATAAATAAATAAATAAATAAATAAATAAACAAATAGACAAATAAACAAATATATAAATACCAAAAGCAACAAAGATTAGGAAAGACCAGAGAACACCACCAGAAACTCCAACTCTACAAACAACATAATGGCAATAAGTTTATATCTTTCAGTACTCACTCTAAATGTCAATGAGCTCAATGCTCCCATCAAAAGACATAGGGTAACATAATGGATAAGAAACAAGATCCATCTATATGCTGTTTACAAGAGACCCACTTTAGAGCTAAAGAAACCTTCATATTGAAAGTAAGGGGATGGAGAACCGTCTATCATGCTAATAGTCAACAAAAGCAAGCCAGAATAGCCATACTTATATCAGACAATCTAGACTTCAAAACAAAGACTGTAACAAGAGATGAAGAAGGTCATTATAACATAATCAAGGGGTCTATCCACCAAGAAGACCTAACAATTGTAAACATTTATATGCCAAATATGAGAGAAGCCAAATATATACAATCAATTAATCACAAAAGTAAAGAAACTCATCGATAGTAACACCATAATAGTAGAAGACTTCAACACCCCACTCACAGCAATGGACAGATCATCTGATCAAAAAATCAACAAGGAAAAAATGGCTTTGAATGACAACACTGGACCAGATGGACGTAACAGATACATTCAGAACATTTCATCACAAAGCAGCAGAACATACATTTTTCTCCAGTGCACATGGTACGTTCTCCAGAATAGAACACATACGGGGACACAAATCAGCCATCAGCAAGTACAAAAAGATCGAGATCATACCATACATATTTTCAGACCACAATGCTATAAAAGTTGAAATCAACCACAAGAAAAAATTTGGAAAGGTAACAAATACTTGGAGTCTGAAGAACATCCTACTAAAGAATGAATCGGCTAACCAGTTAAAGAGGAAATTAAAAAGTATATAGAAGCCAATGAAAATGATAACACCACAACCCAAAACCTCTGGGATGCAGCAAAGGAGGTCATAAGAATAAAGTATATAGCAATCCATTCATTCCTTCCTAAAGAAGGAAGAAAGATCTCAGATACACAACCTAACCTTACACCTTAAAGAGCTGGAAAAAGAATAGAAAATAAAACCCCAAACCAACAGAAGACAGGAAATAATAAAGATTAGATCAGAAATTAATACCATTGAAACCACAAAAAAAAAAAAAAAGAAAGAATAAAACAGATCAATACAACCAGAAGCTGGTTCTTCAAAAGAATTAAGAAAATTGATAAACCACTAGCCAATTTGCACAAAAAGAAAAAGGAAAGGACCCAAATAAATAAAATAAAGAATGAAAGAGCAGAGGTCACAACAAACACAGCAGAAATAAAAACGATACTAAAAGAATATTATGAGCAATTATATGCCAATAAAATGGGCACTCTGGAAGAAATGGGCAAATTCTAGAAATATATACACTACCAAAACTGAAATAGGAAGAAATAGAAAATGTGAACAGACCCATAATCAGTAAAGATATCAAATTACTAATCAAGAATCTGCCAAAATACAAGAGTCCAGGGCCAGATGGCTTTCCAGGGGAATTCTACCAAACATTTAAGGAAGAGTTAATACCTATTCTCTTGAAGATGTTCCAAAAAATAGTAATGGAAGGAAAACTTCCAAAGTCATTCTATGAAGCCAGCATTACCTTGATTCTAAAACCAGACTGAAACCCCACTAAAAAGTAGAACTATAGACCAATTTCCCTGATGATCATGGATGCAAAAATCCTCCACAAAGTGTTAGCCAACTGGATCCAACAATACATTAAAAAAATTATTCACCACGACAAAGTGGGATTTATACCTGGGATGCAGAGTTGGTTCAATATCCGTAAAAACAATTAACATGATTCATCACATAAATAAAAGAAAGGACAAGAACCATGTGATCCTCTCACTAGATGGAGAGAAAGCATTTGACAAAATACAGCATCCTTTCTTGATAAAAACCCTCAAGAAAGCAGGGATAAAAGGATCACACCTCGAGATCATAAAAGCCACATATGAACGACCTAACACTAATATCATCCTCAATGGGGAAAAACTGAGAGATTTCCCCTAAAGTAAGGAACAAGACTGGGATATCTGCTCCCACCACTGTTAATTAAAATAGTATTGGAAGTCTTAGCCTCTGCAATCAGACAACACAAAGAAATAAAAGGCATCCAAATCAGCCAGGAGGATGTCAAACTTTCACTCTTCACAGATGACATGATACTCTATCTGGAAAACCCAAAAGATCCCACCAAAAAACTGCTAGAACTGATTCATGAATTAAGCAAATTTGCAGGATATAAAATCAACGCACAGAAATTGGCTGCATTCCTATACACCAACAATGAAGCAATGGAAGAAAAATCAAGGAATTGATCCCATTTACAATTGAACCCAAAACCATAAAATAGCTAGGAATAAATCTAACCAAAGTGATGAGAAATCTATACACTGGAAACTATAGAAAGCTTATGAAAGAAATTGAAGAAGACACAAAAAAATGGAAAAAGATTCCATGCTCCTGGATAGGAAGAACAAATATTGTTAAAATGTCGATACTACCCAAAGCAATCTACATATTGAATGCAACCGCTATCAAAATAACACCAGCATTCTTCACAGAGCTAGAACAAATAATCCTAAAATTTGTATGGAACCAGAAAAGACCCGGAATAGCCAAAGCAATTTTGAAAAAAAAAAAAAAAAAAAAAAAAACAAAGCAGGAGGCATCACAATCCCGGACTTAAAGCTATATTATAATGTTGTAATCATCAAGATAGTAACAGACACTCAGATAAATGGAACAGAATAGAGAACCCAAAAATGGACCCACAAACGTATGGCCAGCTAATCTTTGACAAGGCAGGAAAGAATATCCAATGGAAAAAACAGTCTCTTCAGCAAGTGGTGCTGGGAAAACTGACAGCAACATGCAGAAGAATGAACCTAGACCACTTACACCATACACAAAAATAAACTCAAAATGGATGGAAGACCTCAATGTAAGACAGGAAGCCATCAAAATCCTTGAGGAGAAAGCAGGCAAAACCTTTTTGATCTTGGCCACAGCAACTTCATACTCAACATGTCTCCAGAGGCAGGGGAAACAAAAGCAAAAATTAACTACTGGGACCTTATCAAAATAAAAACTTCTGCACAGTGAAGGAAACAATCAGCAAAATTAAAAGTCAAATGACAGAATGGGAGAAGACATTTGCAAATGACATATCAGATAAAGGGTTAGTATCCAAAATCTATAAAGAACTTGTCAGACTTAACACCCAAAAAACAAATAATCCAGTGAAGAAATGGGCAAAAGACATGAATAGACACTTCTCCAAAGAAAACATTCAGATGGCCAACCAACACATGAAAAAATGCTCTACTTCACTCATCATCAGGGAAATACAAATCAAAACCACAATGGGATACCACCTTACACCCGTCAGAATGGCTAATATTAATAACTCAGGCAACAACAGATGTTGGCGAGGATGTGGAGAAAGAGGATCTTTTTTTGCCTTGTTGGTGGGAATGCAAGCTGGTGCAGCCACTCTGGAAAACAGTATGGAGGTTCCTCAAAAAACTAAAAATAGGGCCCCTGGGTGGCGCAGTCGGTTAAGCGTCCGACTTCAGCCAGGTCACGATCTCGCGATCCGTGAGTTCGAGCCCCGCGTCGGGCTCTGGGCTGATGGCTCGGAGCCTGGAGCCTGTTTCCGATTCTGTGTCTCCCTCTCTCTCTCTGCCCCTCCCCTGTTCATGCTCTGTCTCTCTCTGTCCCAAAAATAAATAAACGTTGAAAAAAAAACAAAACTAAAAATAGAACTACCCTATGACCCAGCAATTGTACTACCAGGTATTTATCCAAGCGATACAGGTGTGCTGTTTCAAAGGGACACATGCATCCCCGTGTTTATAGCAGTACTATCAACAATAGCCAAAGTATGGAAAGAGCCCAAATGTCCATCAATGGATGAATGGATAAAGAAGAAGTAGTATATATATACAATGGAGTATTACTTGGCGATCAAAAAGAATGACATCTTGCCATTTGCAACTCTGTGGATGGAACTGAAGGGTATTGTGGTAAGTGAAATTAGTCAGAGAAAGACAAGTATAATATGACTTCACTCATATGAGGACTTTAAGAGGCAAAACAGATGAACATAAGGGAAGGGAAACAAAAATAATATAAAAACAGGGAGGGGGACAAAACAGAAGAGACTCATAAATATGGAGAACAAACTGAGGGTTACTGGAGGGGTTGTGGGAGTGAGGGATGGGCTAAATTGGTAAGAGGCATTAAGGAATCTACTCCTGAAATCACTGTTGCACTATATGATAACTAATTTGGACTAAATTTTAAAAAATAAATAGATAAATAAATAAATAAATAAATAAATAGGTAGGTAGGTAGATAGATTTGAGGTTTATTATATAGTTGACTCTGGAATAACAGGGGTTTCAACTGCAGGGGTCCACTTATCTGCAGATTTTTTTCCAATAAATGCAGTATGGTCTTGTAAATGGATTTTCTTCTCCTTATGATTTTCTTAATAACAGTTTCTTTTCTATAGCTAACATTATTATAAGAATACAGTATATACCACACATAATATACAAAATATGTGTTAATTGGCTCTTTATGCTATTAGTAAGGCTTTTGGCCCACAGGAGGCTATTAAGTTTTGGGGTTGTCAAAAGTTGTATGTCTATTTTTGACTGTGTGGGGGAACCATGCCCCTAACCACAATGTTTTGGAAGAGTCAACTGTAGTTGTGTCATATCTACTGATACATAAGAGGTCAAGGATTAAGGATACCTAATCTCTGCTTTCTAACATCTAACTTTGTTTCTTAAACTACTTGAAAAAATTATATTGAGCAGCATGGGAAAGCAGTATGAGGAATATTTTATTACTCTCAAGGCCTTGGGTCCAAATACATGAAGAGATTTGGTGAGGCTGGTTGGGCTACACGAACAGGGTAATAATCATATCATGGGTAAATATCACGATATAGCATATACTGCTAAAATAACCATTTAATTTAGCTTTAATTGGGGAGAAGGGCGGATCAGAGAAGATGCTCAACAGGGCATAACATCTGAAATACACTTTTCATGCTATCACACTTCACATAAAACTCCATTGAAGCTCATATGCTAAGATATCCAAACTTCTTAACATATCTTTCAATCTGACATCGATTTACCTTCTCACAGTGTGATCGTCCAGCATAATTGAATTGCATGAAACCCAATCTATGATTCTAACATGACTCTCACTTTGTTTATGATATTTTCTGCAACTGGCATATTCCTTATCCATCTCTATATTCAAAGTCTGTCTGTCCTTCAAGGTCTAAACTCACAGCTTCCAGGAAATGGGCTGAAAAGTAACCTTCAAATTTTACATTATAGGCAGTCATCCTCTACTTGTGCTTTCCTCTTTGTAATGTGCTTGTTTCATAGAAAATGCCCCGTAACACATTCCTTGACATAGGTAGTCTCCTTCCCAGTGACTTAAGGGAAAAAGAAACCTCTTTTATATGAAATTCTGCATCAATTTAAATAGTGTTGTTAATAGTGTTGATTTTCTCCAGCGTAAAATACGAATACATGAACAAATGGATAGAGATCGCAGCCTACTAGAAATTCATCGTTTAGTTCATTTTTGTAACTTCAAAGATTCTGTCAAAGTAGCTTCTATTGTCTTTTTCTACATATGTGTTAATGCTTTCTCTCTTTATATCCTTATGTCCTACAGATTTGTTTTTTTTTTTTTAATTTTTTTTTTCAACGTTTATTTATTTTTGGGACAGAGAGAGACAGAGCATGAACGGGGGAGGGGCAGAGAGAGAGGGAGACACAGAATTGGAAACAGGCTCCAGGCTCCGAGCCATCAGCCCAGAGCCTGACGCGGGGCTCGAACTCACAGACCGCGAGATCGTGACCTGGCTGAAGTCGGACGCTTAACCGACTGCGCCACCCAGGCGCCCCTGTCCTACAGATTTGTATAAAACTGCAGGGGGCGCCTGGGTGGCGCAGTCGGTTAAGCGTCCGACTTCAGCCAGGTCACGATCTCGCGGCCCGTGAGTTCGAGCCCCGCGTCAGGCTCTGGGCTGATGGCTCAGAGCCTGGAGCCTGTTTCCGATTCTGTGTCTCCCTCTCTCTCTGCCCCTCCCCCGTTCATGCTCTGTCTCTCTCTGTCCCAAAAATAAATAAATGTTTAAAAAAAAAAAAATAAATAAAAAAAAATAAAACTGCAGTATCACTAAGAGTTAAATAATTGATTCTTGAACACTTTAATCCATTCGATGTTGCTCTAAATTCCTCGTGTTATTTTGAGGATAGATCTAACTTTTTTCTCTCACTTTTTCAATACCCTGCTAAGCTCTGTCACTGCACTGCCCTCTAATTTTTATAATTCAATGATATTCTAATCCATACTGTGTTATAAATTTATCTTCAAGTATTTTGCTTTCTAACGTCATCTCTAATAACAAGAGTGGGAAATTTAAATACATGTGATCTGAAAGAAAAGGCCTGAGTAACATGTTTTTTTTTTTTCCTGTGCCTGCACTAGATGATGAGATGCACACATTGGAAATGATTCCCAACCCCATCCTAAGTCCCCCTCAGCAGCTGACATCGCCACTTCCCCTGGGGAAACAGAAGCATTTTAGTGTGAACTTCTCTCCTAATCCACTTTGTGCTTCCCTACTCCCTTTTCCTCTCATCTCCTTTTTGCTGACTCTGAGAAAGAACAGTTTGATTTTTTCCCTCCGAAGACTCTTTCTTTGTACCTCTTCAAAGATCCCTATCTTAAAATTACCTTCCATGTTACTTACATTCTTTTAGACTGCCTCCATTTTAAGAAGAAAAGAGATACCAAATGCTTTTCAGTTAGCCCTGATCTACTATGTCACTTTTCTCTTTCCCTTGTCTATATGGATATCTGAAATAAAGATGGGATTTTCCCTTGTGTTCTCCTGCTCCCTAACTAAATTCAATCTCCTTTTTACCACTATCAGGTGCACTAGTGAACCATCAGCCACTTCCTTACACTATTGGATATAGTAGTGACCATTTGTACAACAAAGTGAACATTTGTACCAATGATTTCTAATTACCCGATGTTTGGAATATTGTATCCTTTTAAAATATGACATCATTTGACATTGTTGTTCACAACCTATTCTTGGAATTTTTTTTTAAGGTTTTACGTATGACAAAATTTTGTATTTCTATTTTCCTCTTACTCTTCCATCCTAAAGTTTTACCTTGTCCCTTACTTTTACCTTTTATGGACAGAATCTCTAAAAGAAAGGACTTTGATAGTGGCAATGACAGTGCAAAACCGCTTGGTGCTTTCATTTGTTTGGTCAACCTTGACCGTGACATAGGCTGACTGAGGGAGACACAGAATCTGAAGCAGGCTCTCGGCTCTGAGCTCTCACCACAGAGCTGGACACGGGGCTCAAACTCATGATGGCGAGATCATGACCCGACTCAAAGTCAGATGCTTAACCGACTGAGCTACCCAGGCGCCCTTTGGGGTCTGGGGTTTTTAATTGAAGATTGTAGTCTGGTGTCCTCAGGCATCCAGAAACTGGATGAGTGCTCAGGTGTTGTCCATAAGTCACTTATGCCCTGTAGCCAAAGTGTGTAGGGCCCGTGGTCTGAAAAACGTACGTGACAACCCTGCTTAGTCATTCCCTACATGTTATCTATTGTGCTGAAAGACTCCAAAGAAATCATTAACTCCTCAACCTTCACAAGGAGGACGTACGTTATTTGTACTGTAAGGTAGGTGTAACGCAAAGGTACAGCTTCTAGCAAGAATAGAAGCAAGAAAAGGAGCCAAAAAGGCAGTTCTTCATTGAATTCTTTCAGCTTTCCTGTCTCAAAGGAGGCAGAATTATGAGTGCTAATGATATATTATTATAGTCAGCTTATTACACATCTTGTTACCATTTACCTGCTGTGTGACCTTGCGTTAATTGAACTTTCTCTTCTTCATCTGTAAAATGACCATAATAATAATCGCATCTGCCTCATAGAGCTGTTGCAAGAATTACAAAATACACCATGAAATGTATTCAGAACGATGATTGCACAATAGTGAGCACTCGATACATTCTGGCTATTATTACTAGTAATATGATGTGAAAAGTGGAATGGAAGATAAGTGAGCGTGTACATAAAATAAGACAATAAGTTCAAATATTCAGAGCAGATTATTCTTTCTGTTCTCTTTATATTGGAAAATTTGCTCAAATTATTTTATAGCTTAAATTAAGCAGGCACTTTAGTGAATCATTTATTTGAAGCCTCCCATTTTAAGAAAGATAAAACTGAGATAAAAATTGTAAAATATCATGCTTTGATCCCATAAACAGTCCTGAGATTTCTCAATGTGTAATATTCCACTAGATGGAAAATGTATGCCGACCTGCTTATATTTCCATAATATTTTAGAAGTAAATGAATAAATACATTTAGAATATTATTATTTTAGGTCAATGTGCACTTCTATGCTTAGGCTTTAAAGAACTCACACTACCGTTTCAGAGATTGGTGGAGGGGGAAAGAAGAAGCTATCATTGAACAAAATTTATCAGAAAAAAAATGAAAAATTCTAAAAGAACTCATGCTAGAGTCTATATTTCTAGTATTCATCACTTTACTTTCATTAAACATCCATGGGAGTTAGGGTAATTCAGAAAAAATCGAATGACTCACCTGAGAGCAAACTTGTAAGCAGCCCTTATTTCTAGAAATTTTTGAAGATCCATGATTTTGCATATGCTTGGAAACAGTGAGACCGAGGCCAAGAGCAATTCCTGTTATGATTTTTGCAGATGCCATTGCCAGCCCAGATAAGTGTCAGCTAATCATGATAAAAACCTTGGAAAGACGGATCACAAGACTAAAGCAAAGAAAGTAAGTTTCGCACTGTTTCATTTTTGTTTGTCCTTTCTAATGACAAGGTTTGCCTTCGGCTTTTTTCTGAGAGGGCGGTATCCATAGGGCCAAGACCTGCTGCCTATGTTATCACAGCTGACAATTATCATTTTCTCTGTTGGGGTGAGTTATCATTGAACCTCGCACCTCGTTTTCCTCTTATCTTCCATTCATAAGCCCCCAGGATAGTGCAGCACCATTAGTAAAATTATCTTAAAAGAAGTTAGTAAAATGCAGAAAAGAGAAAATGAGTTTATCTTCAGAGAGTTGGCTTTCCTGACATAATCTGAATACATCCCCAACCAGATTATGTTATGCTGTGCTATTAGTTTCAATTTGCTGTTTTGTTTTCCATCTAGGGGTTGGACAGCTATTACGGTACTCTGCTTTTCCAGTAAGGGTTAATACTAACCATCAGAATAGAGAAGGTAAAATATAGTTGGAGGTGTTGCTAAAAATATTACACAGACATTACATTTTATCATTTCTTTTTTTTCAGAATTTTCTTTTTTTTATGTTTATTTATTTTGAGAGAGGGAGGCGGGGAGAGGGACAGAGAGAGGAAAAGAGAGAATCCCAAGCAGGATCTCATGCTTCCCGCACAGAGCCTGATGCTTGATCCCACAAACCGTGACATCATGCATCACTCATGACTTGAGCCGAAATCAAGAGGCGGACGCTTAACTGACTGAACCACCCGGGAGCCCCAACATTTTATCATTTCTAAATAAATAAGAAATTATAGCCCAATCCCAGAGAAAGATAACATTATACATCACAACTGAGCTTACTCAGTGAATGGGAGCTCCAATGGCAGCAACGTGGAAATGACTACTGTCGGTATTCATCCAGTTTGGCTAAAAAAATTATAAAATATTCTTAGCTAGTTAGAAAAAAATAGCACTGCAAGACAAATTAACTTTTTAAAGCTGGTTTAACACTGAATAAAAAGGTGGCCTCATGTTAAATTAAAGAGTAATAAAATAAAAGTTTTAAAAATTTATATGCTAATTTTATTCTAATATAAATCTATAACTAATCAAGTAAACTTTTCCTGATGAATGGTAACGTTGTGACATTAGCTGCCAAATACTATAATCCATTCAGAATTGGCATTGACACATATATTTAACTCATAGGAATAAGAATGAAAGAATCATTGTTTATACAGGCAATGTCAGTTTTAATAACCAATCTTTTGGATATTTGATATATCTAACAGTTTTTGTCACAACACTACTTAGAATTTGGAATAATAAATTGTGCTTTATTTTTTTTTGAAGGTACACTGATAATCTTTGAGAATTCAAATATTTTATCTTCATGTCTGAATGATTTGCTTCTTTGACCTACATTCACTATACAGAGAATAAAAGCATGATATGAATGATTATTTATTAATAATATAAGTTAAATTAAGCAGTGACTTTTCCCCAAAGATGTCTTTCTTAATCATTTGACACCTTTGCCTTCCATCATAATTGCAAAACAGATTTTCCCATTATATTCATCTGCCTCTCTTCAACCCATAATTTTCCAGTCTTGAACAAATGCATTCATTATCAACACTAAAATTGAGTATTAAGGAAGAGATTAAAAATGTGGCATTGATATCACAAAATCAATTTGATTTTCATGAAATCATGATTAACTTCAAAGGAAGTACGAGAAGTATTTATATCCTGGTAGATCTGTTTCTGCAATAAGATTGTAGAGCTAATTTTACATCCCATCCCTGAGTCATAACTTTTCCCTGTCTCCTTAAGGTCCTCATAATGTAATGTTTTTACAGGCTGTTAGTAAATATCAGCATAACTAAAGGGTGATATCTTCGTATATGTATAGTAACATTGACTTTAAATATATTTTAACACACGGGTGCCTGGGTGGCACAGTCAAACACCCAACTTTGGCTCAGGTCCTGATCTCCTGGTCCCATGAGTTTAAGCCCTGTGTCGGGCTCTGTGCTGACAGCTCAGATCCTGGAGCCTGCTTCAGACTCTGTGTCTCCCTATCTCTCTGCCCATCCCCCACTTGTACTTTGTCTCTCTCTTTCAAAATATACATACATATATATGTGTGTACATATATATATATATATATTAGCACAATAAGTTGTAAGTGGTAAGTTATATTATTACATCATTAAGCAGAGTCTATAACTGACAACGTGGTCTTATATGGAAGGCTGATCAGCACATTCAAGCACAGCACCATGTTTAGGTCTTATTGTGCTGGCTCAACAATACCACCTTCCTCACAATTCTGTTTCAAATGTTGGAGGAGTTTGAAAAAAATGAAGGAATATGAGGAAAACTTAGTATCTTTTCAAAGAGGGCTAAATCTGAATGCTGAGAAAGAAGTAAGAAAAAAAAGTAATCAAATCCAAGCCTTCTAGTCTCATTCTGTCATCATCACCAATGCTGCACCAACACGACAGAAGGAAGGATTTGGACTTGGACTTATAGTGAAAGAAGAAAGAAAGAGAGATGGAACGGGGGAGGAGGGGAAGGAAGGAGGAACAGGCTTTAACCTGCTAGGCTAAAGTCTAGAAACATGAAAGAAGACTTGTAATTTTGAGGACACTTAGAAATGTCTGTTTCTATGTTTTATTCTTTTTTTTTTTTAATTTATTTTTTAAGGAGGCTCTGCACCCAGCCTGCAGCCCCACATGCGGCTTGAACTCAGGACCCTGACATCAAGACCTGAGCTGAGATCAAGAGTCGGATGCTTAACCAACCGAGACACCCAGGTGCCCCTGTTTCCATGAGCTTTATTTTGTGTTTATTTATTAGTTTTAAATGTTTATTTTTGGAAGAAAGAGAGAGAGTGTGTGTGTGATCTGGGGAAGAGCAGAGAAAGAGGTAGACACAGAATCCCAAGCAGGCTCTAGGCACCGAACCATCAGCACAGACCCTGATGTGGGGGCTTGAACTCCTAACCAGGAGATCACGACCTGAGCCAAAGTCAGATGCTTAATCAACTGAGCCACCCAGGTGCCACCGTTTCCATGAGTTCTATAAGGTGACAAAAGCAACTGTCTGAAACCACACATAATCAGTAATATTCAAATAGAAAGATAAAAACACTTTGTAATTCATTTGAATGAAGCAAATAATGTGAAATTCATGTAGACCTTTCCGCAGAAATCAGATGTGAGAGCTATTTAAAAGTTCCACTGTTTTAAAAAAATAAATAGCTGTCTTACCACAAGAGAAGTTCATAGGTGTTATCAGTCAACTTGACCATGAGGAGAAAAAGAGTGGAGACAGTGAGGTAGGGGGACAACAAGCCTATGGCTGAGACCAGGGCAAGGCTCCAGCACCATCCCAAAATTACAGCATTGCAAGGATTAAGAAACTGAGGCACGGTTTAGTTGCACGTAAACTTTACCACCCTGTCAGGTAGTAGAAATAAGCACAACTGCCATGAGGTGAATGCATTCTTTTGAAACATCCTGGTTACTTAAATTAAAAACAGCTAAATCTTAGTTGTTGGAACAGTGCTCATGCAACTAAGTAACTCATACTATTTCTTCTGTGTGTTTTTAATCACTAGGAGGCTGAACCAAACGGAATCTCTCTGCCGTGAAACATACAGGTTTGATTAGGATTAACACCCTCCAAAATGCTGGGAACTTTTTGTTCTTTTCAAGTCCCCCTATGTTTTAACTAAATGAAGCTTTGTACTCCAACCATATTCTCCCCTTGTCACAGAAGATGACAAGCAAATAGGACCTTTTCTCAGCAAATAGGACCTTTTTTTTCTTACATCACATTTTGGGGTGTTCTTTGATTCAGATAAATGGTGAGAAATTTCTATTTAAAAAAATGAGCCGTGGATCCAACAAAACCGCATACACTGCTAAATAAGCATAGCATTATTCTTTCTTTCCTTACTTCAATTTTTGTTTTGTTTTGTTTTGTTTTTTTAGTTTATACAGCACGCAAGGCTCTGGACTTACTCCGGTGTTAAGTAGTATATCATTCCGGATAGTCCAGGTTATGATCCGTTATCAAACAATGAAATAATCTGTTTATTTTTTTTTTAATTTTTTTTAACATTTATTTATTTTTGAGACAGAGAGAGACAGAGCATGAACGGGGGAGGGTCAGAGAGAGGGAGACACAGAATCTGAAACAGGCTCCAGGCTCTGAGCTGTCAGCACAGAGCCCGATGCGGGGCTCGAACCCACGGACCTCGCGATCATGACCTGAGCCGAAGTCGGCCGCTTAACCAACTGAGCCACCCAAGGGTCCCTGAAACAATCTGTTTAAAATAACATTAGTTTTGTCATTCCTCCCCCTGACCGTCCTTCAAAAGTAGTCAGAGGGGGACAGCGCATCATGGTATGGCTGGAAATCAGGCTGACAGAGCATCCTTCATTTCAAATGTGCCCACTGTGGTGCCAGAGGAAAAAGTGCCGCATGCGGTCCCACATTGGTAATTAAGTGCTTGATCACAGAAGTGACACACATCACTTCTGCTCGTAGGGCATTAGTTATAATTAATCACATGGCTACAACGACCATAAAGAGACCAGGAACTGCAATAATGCTGTGGTCCCGGAAAGCAGAGGGCTCAGAATATTTAGGTAACAGTGCTCACAATTACCACAATAGAAGTGAGTGAAATAGGTTGTTAATCATCCTGAAATTCACAATCTATGCAGGAATTCGTAAAATAAATAGGCAAACAAATAAGTGTATATTTCTAAATTATTATGATGCTAAAGAAGAGGCTTTATTGTTAGAAAATAATGGGGAAGGGGCCACTTAAGCTAGTACCTTTAAGGAAGTGCATTTCGCCTGAAATTGAAAGCATGCAAAAGAGTAGCAAGAATGTATTGAATGTATATATGATTTAAGATGCACGTGTCACTGTGGTAACATCAGATGTTAAATGCAGTGGTAAATAGTTGAGATTTAAAATAAAATGACATCGATGTTTTTTTATTAAATTAAATTAAAATTTTTAAAATTTTTTTTAATGGTTATTTATTTTTGAGAGAAAGAGAAACACAGAATCCAAAGCAGGCTCCAGGCTCTGAGCTGTCAACACAGACCCTGACACTCATTCACTGTGAGATCATGACCTGAGCTGAAGTCAGACGCTTAAACCGACTGAGCCACCCAGGTTCCCTCTTGCACGCTTATCTTTATTGCAGAGTCCGTTCTCCCAGGACACTGAACTTTGGCAATTGGTTCCAGTGTTAAGAACTGTGAAGGTTCTGCAGTTTTCCCCCACCTGCAACCCAACTATTTAGCTTACTAACATTTCACAGATGTTGACAGAAGACACGAGAGTACTAGGACAGACACAAAGGACAGTGCATTACTCAGAGCAATAACCGTAGCTACGTTATCATTGACGCACATTCCTCAGGCTCAGCTCCCACAAGGCTGCACAAGGAATGCCTTATGATACACTGCACTCACAGTGCAGCACGGCACAGGAGAGGCAACCCAAGTCTCCAAAACTTACAAGGGACAGTTAGCCTGCCTAAGCTTTGCCAGAGGAAGACATTATCTTTATTATACTGGACAGTAGATGAACCTTCCCTCGGCTCCAGAGAGAGGCAATATATCTTCAAAGACTATTTTCTGTACACCATTCTAGAAAATATCGTCTGAAATAAAGGCAGGTCGTCGGGGAATTGTATCTACACAACCAGGAGGAGTTCCTGAAAGATGGTAAAATGGATTTCCCGGACTGGCTATTTCTCCAGCTGGCTGGCAATAAAGACCACAGCACACTGGGTGAAAGATAACAGTGCAGCTGTTGAAATATTCATCCCATCATGAATTGGGATGTTATACTGGTGAAAGGAATTGTATTAGCAAAGCCAACATGGTGGATGTTACAGAAAAATGGGTGAGATAAGTCATTATAGGGTCAATTGGATATGGATTAGATATGTTTTGCTCAGATGCTTTGGATAAATATAATGAAAGGCTGACTCTGATAGATCATCAGTTAGAAATGCAGTGTGTAAAAGCAATCAGAAAACAATTTGACTAAAACCTGGGCCAAAGACATTAACCTCCATCTTGCCAGGAAGATCTACACATGACAAATAAGCATATGGAAAGATGCTCCATAGCATAAGTCAGCAGGTAAATGCAAATTCAGACAACCCTGAGGTACCACTACATACCTATTGGAATGGCCAAAATCTGGAACACTGACAACACCAAATGCTGACAAGGATGTAGAGCAGTAAGAATTCATATACTGCTAGTAGGAATGGAGAAGGGTATACTCACTTTGGAAGAGAGCTTGGCAGCTTCTTATGAAACTAAGTACACTCTTAAGATATGATACAGCAATCATACTTCTTGGTATTTACCCAAAGGAGTTGAAACTGATGTTAAAATCTGTACATGGATGTTTACAGAACAAAACACCATAAACATATGCTTACAGAGGGCTATTTTCTTAATTGCTGAAGCTTGGAAGCAGCAAAGGTTTCCTTCAGTAAGTGAATGGAAAAATAAGGTGTGGTACATCTACTCAATGGAATATCATTCTGTGCTAAAAGTAAATGAGCAATCAATGAATGAAAAGACATGGAGACATATTAAATACATAATAGTAAGAGAAGACAATCTGAAAAAGCTAAATACTGTATGATTCTAACTGTATGATATCTTGAAAAAAGCAAAACTATGGTAATGATAAAAAGGTCAGTTATTGCCCAAGATGGAAGGAGGAGGTAAATATGTAAAGTTTGGAGGATTTTAGGGCAGTGAAAATACCCTGAATTATATTATAATGATGTATATATGTCATCACATGTTTGTCCAAACCCATAAAATGTCCAACACTTAGAGTGAACTCTAAGGTAAACTATGGATATTGTGTGATATTGATGTGGTGATATAGGATAATCTCAAGCAACAAATGTACTGTTCTGGTGAGTAATGTTGAAATGATGTAGTTCATGAATGTGTGGGGGCAGGAGAGTAGGTGATCTCGGCTTCTATCTCTCAATTTTAAGGTGAATCGACAAATACTCAAAAAAAAAAAATAAAATAAAGCCTTTAAAAATTAATTGTGACTATCAGAGGACTCGCTCAGCAGCATCTAAAGAGACTCTTAATCTCCAGCAGTCAGAAGGCAGAGAAAACAGAGCCCAAATATTTAATTTTGAGTGGTGGAGCTCCTAGGCAGATCTGTTATGCCAAGATCAGGGTCTTGATTAAGAAAGGATGAGATGCTATGGTATGTCATTGGGATATCTGAGTTGATGCACTTGAAAATCTTGAACCTTCAGATTTAAGCCCTCAAAAATAGCCCACCCATATCTATTAAGATCTGGCCCTCCTTAGTTGATGACAATGCAAGATAATACATGCACCCACCCACACAAACTCCTCCTTCCCTTTCTGGCATTTAAGCCCATAGCTAAGGTTAAGTCACAGCTTGGGAAGCGCTGAGACACTAACGGAAGAACGGAAGGAAAGGTACCATACCCTGAAAAAAGTGAAATGTCTAGTATGGATGTACTAGCAGAAGCCAGGAGAGTACAGCATATGGGCTATATTTTGAGTCTGCTAAAAAAAGTGGGCAATGGCAGGTTAGAAGATAAGGTTGAGTAAGGGAGAGTTTATCGATGTGAGAGCACTTGTCTGGAATTCATAATTTATCACTCTGCTAGGAATCCTGGGAAGTGAGATAAACATGGTACTCAGAGGTCTCCAAAAAGATTGGAAAATTTTACGGGCTAAATTAAGTGGATTAGAGATTTCAGAACTGTCGTGGCGGAAAGTAACAAAAAACTAAGAGAAATTGGCCTGCCAGATTGCACATACTATGCAAGCTTGGAAAATTTGCCAGAAAAAAATGATTTCACTAGAGGACTTGTAGGACGATCCTTTCACCAAAGCAATCAAGAAGGAAGGGGCTGTTGAGAGAGGCATCTGCATGACTGGGAATCTAAATTGTGGCTCTTTTCTCTAGTCCAAGGATGAAGGTATAAAATGCTCTTACTGAACTGGGCTCCCTGATGACCGTATATGCGAAAGGATTCCCCCAAATAGAGGCCAAGAGGTGGTACTTAGCACTTAAGCCAGGTGATCACGTTATCATAATGAGACGCAAGATTGTTGTGCCAACTGGCTCTCAAAGGGGAAAAATCTTCCATCATGGGACACAACAAGAGTCATGTTGAACTTTAAGCTATAGCAGCCATCTGGGCACTTTAGATTCCTCACGCCAAAAGTCTGGAAGGCATGAAAAAAGTGTTCATCCTGGCAAGGATAATTAACCCTGATTAACAGGAGGAAGTAAGCTGCTCTTAAACAATGTGGACAGGGACAAACATGTTTGGCAAGTAGTTGATACACTTCAGTGTATTGTGGGGCTCCATGGCCCAAGTTTGATTTAATTCTGTGAGTTCCGTTGCCACAGCCTGGGAATGAGGCAGTAATCAGGAATTCGGATGCTTTGAGGATGAGATTCTTTATTGCACCACCAGGAAAGTCATCCAGATGAGTTGAGGTGCTGAGACTGAAGGAGAATCCAGAATGGCTAGTAGAAGGAGGAAACAATGCTTGTGAGTTGTTGCCCTAAGAACTGAGAGTACTGAGCACTGAGGACAGACATGTCTCCTGGCCCTGGACCCCACTATGAACATTGCAGCTTCAGAACGGATGCACCCACTTTTAAAAAATATATATTTATTTATTTTAAGAGGGGAGGGGAGGAGCAGAGACAGAGGGAGACATAGAATCCCAAGTAGGCTCCATGCTCTCAGTGCAGAGCCTGACATGAGGCTCAAACCCACAAACCGTGAGATCATGGCCTGAGCTGAAATCGAGAGTTGGACACTTAACCAATTAAGCCACCCAGGTTCCCCAGAATGGAGGCCTTTTTGTAACAGCATTGTAACCTCTCTGTCTGACCAATAAAGAATTTATCTTCCCTTCCTTTAAGGTGTTACTTCTGGGACGACTTCCCAATAATTTTTTTTTTTTCTGTGTATCACTCTCAATCTCAGAGTCTCCTATCTACTGAATCCAACCTGAAACAGCCCTCAAGGACAAAAGATGGCTAAAGAAAACTCCCAAGATCACGTCCTCCTAAAATCATTTCCAAAGGCAGGAATAACGCAGGAGTGATGGAGCCAGTGGGCAGATCAGTCAGAAGGCTATTGCACATGAGAAAAAGCTGTGGTTTGGAGCAAAGACTGTGTAGATCAAAACTGTGCAGATGGAGATTGAAGGTTTACTAGGAGGGATGTTCAACAGGTATCACTGATAGATTATAAATTGTGTATGAAAGACTGATAAGGTGGTAAGGATGAGGTGTATATGTTCAATCAAAGCCAAATATTTTCTTGAAGCAGTTCAGTTCATATTTTTAAGATATTTATATTTTTAATTTTTAATATTCTTTTTATTTATTTTGAGAGAGAGAGAGAGAGCAAGGGATGGGCAGAGAGAGAGAGGGGAAAAAGAGAATTCCAAGCAGGCTCCACGCTGTCAGGGTGGAGCCCAATGCGGGGCTCAAACTCACAAACCATGAGATCATAACCTGAGCTGAAACCAAGAGTTGGATGCTTAACCAACTAAGTCACCTAGGCACCCCAGTTCAATTCATATTTTTGCCTTTTCCATTGTTAATCAAAAATATTTTCTTGCCACAAGAACAACACTAGTAGTAATAATGCATAGATGAGCACATGAAGATATATTTTTATGTCAATTACATGTCATTTAAATTAGTTTTATGGACTATTGCCTTGTTAGCATATCACTCTTTTTCAGTACTTCTGATATTATGGGGCTGGGGTGCCTATCAATGATTTTATAAGCAACCTTCTCACTCATGAATCTGTTAAGGAATCCAATTAACGGGAAATAATATAGATTAACAAGAGAGCAATGAAATTCACACAAAGACTAAATTCTGTGCTGACCAAACTTCAAACTGTTTATGCCTTTCTCCTCATTTCTTATGACTTAAAAGATCAGAAACCTAGGTTAGGATCATAGTTGGTAGTCCTTCAAGCTCATTCCATCATGTGAAGTTCATGGCAATGCTAACAAGAACCTGACTTTTCTCGTTACTGTCCACTTATGATCTATTTAAATATATCTGTAGATGTCACCTTCCTTGGAGGGTGAATATCCTACAAAATATATTGTGAAATCTCCAAAATCATGAGTACCTTGTTGGTGACACTTCATTATAATAACTAAAGTTCATGATTAGCTGGAACATAATTCCGCGAGGTCATAAATCGAACTTTAAAGTCAAAGTCACTTGATGACGAGAGCAGGCAAATAAAAGGTCAGGTTAGAGAGTAAATATCTGATGTGTATTGACTTCAGCAAAGTTCTGTTTACTCAAATAAGTAATCATTTCACACAAGAAAAATCTGGTTTTTTTTTTTGGTTTTGATAATGAATGTAAAATGAACGCACTATCACAAGATGATGCTTTAGGAAGTGTATCAGACAGTTTTATTGGCTCTAGTGTACTGGCACACTGACATCTGTTCCCAGAGACTGTGATTTTATCAATTGAGAAAAAGAGAGAAAAGCAGCTGCCAGAGTTGTTAGCAGAACTATGAAAAATAAGTCATAATTTTGAACTAGCATTTAAAAATGTTTGAATATTTATTTTTTAAAGATGTAGAGAAGTTACTGGAGAATAACAAACACATCATGCTTCCACTCATAAGATGAGTTTGTGGGAAATGATAAAATCAGATTGAGAAGCCAGAGAACAAACTTTAATTTCCCCAAATATTGTTACGTTGGCATCCTAAATTAAAGAAGAAAACAGAAAAATTTCTAGGGAATGCTCTAACTTATTAATTGAGCCCTTTTATCAATGTATAGTCATGTATCTATATGCCTATATGTGTGCCTGTGTGTGCCTATGTGTGTACGTGTGTGTGTGTGTGTGTGTGTGTGTGTGTGTGTGTGATATCATAGTGGATTTTGGGGAAGGCAAATATCCTTTTACCTCACGTCCAAGGAAATGAATAGTATGAATATTTCAACACTCCTAGTCTTTCTCTGTCCCCTCACTCATTCCAGCTCTGGGAAGGAGGCGTGAACTGGCATCCGAAAATCTCCAGAACGAATTGGCATCTGCACTTCTCCGTTGCAGAGGAACTTGACATTTAGCCAGCTCTGCTTGAAGCTTCTCTACTTCTGTGGCTTTGTATTAAGATGCCCATGTTTGCCAAATATCTAAATGAAGGTCTCCTATGGTTTTCCCAATAACAAAATTGACACAGTAATTGACCTGCTCATCTCCTGAGTCCTTTACTCAGAGTTCATATTCTTTTTTTTTTTTTTAATTTTTTTTCAACGTTTTTTATTTATTTTTGGGACAGAGAGAGACAGAGCATGAACGGGGGAGGGGCAGAGAGAGAGGGAGACACAGAATCGGAAACAGGCTCCAGGCTCTGAGCCATCAGCCCAGAGCCCGACGCGGGGCTCGAACTCACGGACCGCGAGATCCTGACCTGGCTGAAGTCGGACGCCTAACCGACTGCGCCACCCAGGCGCCCCCAGAGTTCATATTCTTGAAGATGTGCTGCAGATCAAGTCCTATCAATGGCTAGGACTATGACTGCCAAACTCAGACCACGAGGTCCAGATCCTAGCTCCAGCACTTACTACACCTGAGAATTTGGTCAACCCACTTACCATTTGGTCAACCCACTTATTATCTCAAAATGAGCGATGAATTGTATCTGGCCTTCCCAGGCACATAACAAACACTCAGGAAGTGTTACCTATATGCATATCAAAAAAGTGTTTTATGATCTGAAGCAGGCAACCTCTTTCATATGCACAAATTAGGTTTTGTTATGCTTAATACAGCAGGGGGATGGACTAAACTCTTTGAAATGTGATTAACATATATTGAGATAAAAAGTGATTTCTAGATTAAAAAAAATTATTGGAAAGTATGAGGTGAAGCTGATTCTCAGTAATCTTCAGTTAAGTTTGCATGGCATTTAAGAGGTACATAAATATACCTCTGTGGGATTAGGTAACGGCACATAAATGAATAATTCTTTCTAGTTTACAGTATTGCAATATGACAAAAATTGAATTTACCTCACCACTTTGTGATTTGTTGAGTAAGGAAATATAAATTTATTTTTTCTCTAATACAACAAAAACGCTTTAATAAGTGGAATGTGTGACAAGTTTTGAAGTTTAAATAGAATTTTTTTCACAGTGAAATCTAATATCATCAGTTTCACACTACAGAAGGTAGTTAAAATATATGTTAATCGTGCTTAAAATGGCAAACTTAGGAATTAATATCAGTGTCTTTCAAAATATGCTTTTCGTATTGTGAAAGTTTTCATGGAAGGCTGATTGTATTTGTAGAATTTTAAACTATATATTCAGGCAAAAGAATTGGTGTGAAACAATTTAACAACGAATCTCTTTCGGAAGAGCTTGTCTATTCTTCTAAGTGCTGTTTTTAGTTTATACTTCAAGCTTTGTAGAAATTTTCCATATTTCATTATAATTGAACTGAATTCTTCTTCATTCACTAAAAGAGAGAATATTTCTTTTTTAATTAAATGTTCATTTCCTGTAAACGTATAGAGCATTTTCTGCTCTTTGACACTGGTACTCAGTTTATTTGGAGAAATATATAAGGCACATTTTTCCCCCTATGGCCCCAGTTTAAATAAGTACTCAACCACTTTTTCAAAGTTTCAAAGTTATAGCAAATGCTTCTGGAGCTAGACTGTGAAAGTGAATAAATTAATATAACTGCTTATAATTAAAAATAAATCAAATTCTCCAGTATAGCTGTCTGATGACAAAAGAGCCTTTAAAAATTCTACCCTACCTTCTCTCTAATTAAATAATGATTGTAGCACTAATAAAGTTTTAACATTAGTGTGTATACACACACACACACACACGTATATACACATATATATTTGTGTATATATATACACACAATGTGTTCGTAATATATATGTCAAATCTCCAGTATAAATTTTGTCACATGGTTTCTTTAGAAATGTTTCCTAATTCAATACACAAAGAGTTTTACCCCTGAGTGAGATGGGAAAGCTATTATCAAGTCATTACTTCTATTTAAAAAGCCACAGAAATCAGATAAATAACCTTTCTGATAATAGAAACAGCAGGAATGCACCAAAACTTCAGAGAAGTGGAAACCATGAAGAGGTCATCTGAATTCAGCAACTGGAGGTATTTCAAATACTAAGCAAGGGCAAGTTTCAAAGGGCCCAAGATAAACTGCTGGGGACAAATCAAACAAACAAACAGACAACAAACAAATGAATTTTTGAAGGATATATTGGATGAAGTAGTTCATAGGCTTTTTTTCTTTCAGATACCTGCTGAATTTGGAGCTGTACAATTTAAGCAGAAAGCTAAATTCCTAAGTAAAAAGACATTGAAAAGCAAAGCAGAGTTTACTTGCTTTTTATGGAACAAAAACTAGAAGAACCATGCAGAACACTTGCGACTCTCATCTGAGAACAACTAAGAGTTAGTAGAAACCCAGAGGCAGAATAAGCATCAGTAGTGCACTAACCCAGCTGACAGTAAGCACAATCCCCGATTAAATAAAAGATATCTACAATCACCTTATCTCTCTAATGGAGGGAATATTATATTCTCTCTGGAAGAACGTAGCATCATTTGGGGCCTTCATATTTTTTATACAAAATATACTACATTCAATAGGACAAATCTATTAGACATGCCACCTGACCAAAAAACATGACAAAATTAGGCCCCAAAGAAAAATATTTTCAAGGATTATGCAGGTATTAGAGATCAGTGACAAAGTCTTTAAAAGACCTAGGACTAACATATTCGAGAAATAGACAAAAAGATGCAGAAAACAGTGGAGAAATAAATATTTTGCTATAGAATTGGAGTGTATAACAAATAATAAAATAATCACGCTGGCATTGAAAATTAAATATTTATAATGAACAATCTAATGATAGGTTTCACAATAAATTAGATACCACTTCAGGCAGAGATAGCTAACTCAAAGATATATCGATGCCAATTATATAAAATGAAGCACAGAGAAGTTCGATGAAAATAAAAGTGTGTTAAACACATGTGGGACACAAGAAAACATATAACTGGAGTTCCAGAGGGAAAGAAGAGAGTGAATAGGACCCAACATTATTTGAAAATATATTATCTTGAAGAATTTTCAAAAATTGTCCAAAGACTCCAACCCAGATTTGGAATGTTCTATAAATTGCAAATGAGAAGAGAAAGAGGAAGAGGAATAAAGGAAGAGGAGGAAGGAGGAGGAAGGAGGGGGAGAAGAAAGAGACAGGGAGGGGGAAAGATGGAAAAAAAAAACATAAAACAAGCAATAGTATGACTATCATTCGACTTCCCAGTGGAAATAATGGAAGACATGGACAGTGGAATGATATATTCCAAGAGCTGAAATAAATAATTACTAAACTATAATTCCATAGCAATGAAAATATTCTCAACAATATGACACAGTAAATGTTCATGCAAACTGAGAGAATTCATTGTCAGAAAAGGAGGAAGAATGACAGACATGTAACTACATTGGTAAGTAAAAGATATATTTACTGAACAAAGCAATAACTGTAATGTGTTAAAAATATAAATCTATTATTATTATTATTATTATAATCATTATTATTATATGACAGAGTAGGAAACATCAAAAATCTGTCTCCCCACCTACACAGCAACTGAGCTAGCACAATCTGTCCGGTGTCACCATTTTGGAACTCTGGAATGTACTGAAGACTTAAAACTTTCAGTTGAGGCTTAGATAGTAAATTTGGCTTTCTTAAGTTAGATTTCAACAGAGTGGTACCATCTCTCACCCTTCAGCCCTAAGGCAGGCACCTATACACTGTTCCTGGAGCAGTTTACACACAGTATGTGGAAGCTAGAGTGGGCAAAAAGACCCAAATATTGAGGGTATGTGCTCTGATCACTGATTGCTGCTCTGATCACAGAGGCGCAGACATGGAAGTGGCCAGCTCCTGTTACAACTCCACTCACATCTCAACCCCCTCCTTCGGTGGCTGAAATGACTTTTGGGAGATTTAAAGGGTTGGCACTTTCTTCCTTCATTCTTCTCATTTTCCCTTTTTTGGAGCCATATATTGAAGACTAGGACATTGAAAAGTGACTGCGTAATCTATGGAAATTAGACACAGACCGTGCATGCCCAGAAGGTGCAGGCTCAGAAAAGACCTGAGAAGATCTTTAAGACTGGTCTTCAGTACAGAGACAGCTTATAACTATAAATTAAAAAAAGCCCAAACAACAATAAAACCCCAGGAAACCCTGGGGAAGGAAAGGCATCTGATTCAATTCACATTATTTGATTCAAGTGTCCAGTTTCAACCAAAACATCATAAGGTATACAAAGAAACAGGAAAGCATGGCTCATTCAAAGGAAAAAAAAAAAAACAAACAAAAAAAGAATCAACAGAAGTTGTCTCTGAAAAAGACCTGATGGTATATCTACTAGACAAGGACTTTAAAATAACTGTCTTAAGGATGCTCAAAAAAACTAAAGGAAGATGTGAAGAGAGTTCAGAAGACATTGTATGAATAAAATGGAAACATCAGTAAAGAGATAGAACACCTGAAAGAAGCCAGAAGAAATTCTGTAGCTAAAAAGTACAATGATAGAAATGAAGAATTCACAGAAGTGTTCGAAAGCAGACTAGAATAGACTGAAGGATCAATGAACTTTTCTGAAAAACAGAACAATAAAATTATCAAGTCTAAGGAAGAAAATGAAAAAAAAAATATTGAAGAATTGGGAGCAGAGCCTAAGGCACCCAGGACACCATCAAGGGGACAAATACAAATTTCCTGAAGTAGAAGAGAGAGAGATATGGGTAGAGAGAATATTTGAAAAAATAATGACTGAAAATTTCCCAAATATGGTGAAAGACATGGATATAAAAATGTGGGTGTTTCTGTGGAAGTGTTTTTGGATGAACTGCATTTAAATTGGTAGACTGTGTATGGGGCACCTGGGTGGCTCAGTTGGTGAAGCCTCCAACTCTTGATTTCAGCTCAGGTCATGATCTCACAGTCATGAGATCAAGTTCTGCCTGGGGCTGTGAGCTGATAGTGTGGAGCCTGCTTGGGATTCTCTCCCGCTCTCTCTGCCCCTGCCTCACTCGTGCTCCCTCTCTCTCCCTCCCTCTCAAAAATAAATATTAAAAAAATAATAATAATAAAATAAAATAAATTGGTAGACTTAGTAAAGCAGAATGGCCTCCATAATATGGCCTGTCATCCAATCATTTAAAGGCCAGAATCATACAAAAGTTTTACCTCCACCCAGGAACAAAGAATTCTCTTGCTTGACAGGCTTCAGACAGAATCATTGGCTCTTTAAGGTTCTACAGCAAACTAGATGATTTTGGACAGGGAGTGTGGTACAGTCAACTCTATAGATTTTGGGTTTACCAGTCTCCATAATGGTGTGAGCCAATCTCTTATCTATCATATTGCACTGAAGAGCCCTGACCCTAATACACTGGCAGTGAAAGTGTCATTTTTCTAAAGGCTGTGGAAAGTCTGAGAACCAGCATTCAATCAGGTATATGAAATCAGAATAAGAAGCACAGGACAACTAATTCTCTTTGCTTTCAGAATAAGCATGTGATGCTTAACCCATATTTTCACATTACATATCATTATTTGCTACTACAATCAGCCAAAGCACACATGATTTGCTTTAAACTCTCAAATACTCACATCACTCTTTCTGTGTTCCATGTCATATCAGGAGCTCAAAGTATCTTGTTCTAAAATTGCACTTAAATGTGTAAGCATAGCCTAGAAAAAATATTTCTAAAACAAAATAAAGATTGTTACGTTTTTATTATTATTTGAAACATGAGAATAGCTTATGAGTACAACAGACTAAAGAGGCACAGAAACATATTTACTTTTTATCACAATTTTTGTTTATGCAAACATGGAGTATATTTTAAATACGCTTTCAACATAATATTCTTTGTCTAGAAACTGCTGTGTTGAGAGAATTGGTGATTTTTTTTGTCTGAAACTAGAGAGATAAATATTACTTTTTATAGTGCTCTTAGATGATAATGACATTTAAAATCTCGTTCAAAGCATGGTATCACTATTCAAAATCTGGTAGTGTGAAAAATGTTAAACTGAATAATCATCATGTCAGATACATGAAGTTGTAGGCAAAAGATGAATAAAAATTAAAAGTGAAAGGAGAGAGGAGGTAAAAGGAATTTAAATATTCCAAAATTCTAGAATTACCAGAAGAGTGGTCAAAGTATTTTTTTATACTGCAATTTGTAAAGGGAACATATGGTAATGTCTATGAGAGTCACTAAGTAATCAATAAAATAATTCATAATTTAAAAATAGATGGAAAATTGAACAATACAAATATTTTATTAATCCAAAAGAGGCCCAGAAAGGAAGGAAAAATGAATGTAAAATAATTGAAAGCAAATAGTGTATGGTCGATGTGAAATTAAACACTAATTACTTAAATTAGTAGACAAAAAACTTCCAATTAAGAAAATAATTTTCTGTTATCTCAACTTTCTGTTACATATCCTCGTTCTTTTTTCTCGTGACTCAGTAGTAGGGTATGGACTAGATTCCAGCTGTGTGGGTACAAGAAAGGCTCTTTCAGGGGCGCCTGGGTGGCTCAGTCGGTTGAGCGTCCAGCTTCGGCTCAGGTCATGATCTCGCAGTCTGTGAGTTTGAGCCCCGCGTCGGGCTCTGTGCTGACAGCTCAGAGCCTGGAGCCTGTTTTAGATTCTGTGTCTCCCTCTCTCTGACCCTCCCCCGTTCATGCTCTGTCTCTCTCTGTCTCAGAAATAAATAAACATTAAAAAAAAAAAAAAAAAGAAAGGCTCTTCCATTTGTAGAATTTCATTTTAGTCATTCCTCTCTAACTGCTTTCTCATGAGCCCAAATCCAAGATTTTACCAACCCAGAAAAGACGTACCCACAAGGAAAAGTCTTAAATAAGTAGCAACTTTTTCATGTACTGGTGTGAAAGAAAAAAAAACAACATAGAATTACTAGAATTAGTATACTTTAACTTTAAAACTACGAACTCATCAAGAGCAAGTAAAGATGACTGTGTATAACCCCAGGTAGTAGGTCATGTATGGTAGTCAGGAGTTTGTTTAATTGTCAGCTCGGAGGTTCTTGACCTTTGGAGAGAATTGAACTAGGTTTCATATGTTAGAGCATGAGAAAAAAAGGGAAGATACCTGTTGATTCAGAGGCAACCCCAGGTAGCGATTGACTTGGAGGATTTAGGAACTGCAAATAAGTCACTTATAACTTGAGCACTACATCCAGACATTTCCCCCCTTTTTAATTTATGTCTTTGTTTTTGGAATAGGTACCATTTCTTCAACATTTGGATTTATCTCATAATATGTATTAAGAGTTGCCTTTTCTTGAACAATTCTGAATATTCAGCAATGCCATGCCAGCATTCATTCTTACAATTCCTTGAAGATGAGTTTCCCAGCTTTTGATTTATTTGTTTGTTTGTTCTAACTTTCTTCGTTTTTGAGAGACAGAGAGAGACAGGGCACGAGTGGGGATGGGGCATTGAGAGAGGGAGACACAGAATCCGAAGCAGGCTCCAGGTTCCGAGCTGTCAGCACAGACAGCGCAGAGCCTGATGTGGGGCAGGAACCCATGACCTGTGAGATCATGACCTGCCCAGAAGTCTGAAGCTTAGCTGACAGAGCCGTGCAGTGCCCCTCCCTGCTTCTTTAAAGGGTCAATGTGCTTAACCACTAACCACAACCTTCATGACTGCCTGTGTTCTCTGATAACAAGACCAGCAAAGCGTAAGCAGTAATTTATGATCTTAATTACAATGTTGTTTGTTTTAAAGTTAAGTTTTAAATTGTGTAAAGCACTTTTTAATTTCTATCTTATGACTACAAAACATGAGAAAATAAAATGTAGCTCAACAGTGGCACAGATGTGCAGAACAATCCAGTCTACTTTTCACATGAATTTTACCTTAGCACAAGTATTTGAGTTTATTAACATAATATCCAGCTGCCTTGGTTTTCTGAATATTTTTAAAAGTCTAATATTTTGGCTCTTGATTGTTTTGTGTTTGGATTTGTACAATTCTATTTCCTATGAATAAGCAATCTTTATATGTTTTTCTTTTTTTCTTCTCATTCTACATCATGACTATTTATTTTAATGATGAAACAATGCTTTTGACTGAAATTAGTGGCCGATTTGGAGAGGTTTTGAAAGGAGTGTGGTGCAAAGAGTGAAGGCTTTACTACCTTAGGATAAATAGTGTACTAGATTAAGATGGGTGACTTGACAAAATTATCAATTTTTTTTTTTTTTGGTAAACTTAATACTATTTGAGATAAGACAATAGATAGATATATAGAATTGATCATAACGATCATCTGTTATTTCAAATACCACAAAAGCAACCACAAGTTGGACACGTAGAATCACAGAAAAGTTCAGGTCCTTACAGTCTTGCTTAGAGGTTTTTATAAAGTAGACACATGCTTCAGTAAACACTAGAGGTGTGTGCTTGACCATTCCAGAAAAATACAAAGGATTAAATTTTATTCAAAGAGTGAAGAAATGTAAGATGTCTGACATCTTAAATACTATTAGAAAAATATGTCTGTCTTAAAATTTGGAATTCTTTTCAGCCAGGCTGACATGTACTCACCACATAATGTTTCTTAAACTTTTAAAAGTAGATTTGCATGTCCAGGGTGCCTGGTGGCTCAGTCGGTTAAGCGTCCGGCTTCGGCTGACGAGCCTGGGATCAAGATTCGGATGCTCTACCAACTAAGGCAGCCAGGCGCCCCTAGATATGCACTTTTAAAATGCTGTAGTCAGAAGAAGAAATCTTTGTATGTAATTAATTCATATCCAGCAGTGCCCGGCTGGCTCAGTCGGTGGAGTGTGTGACTCTTGGCCTTGGGGTCATGAGTTTGAGCCCCACATTGGGTGCAGAGATTACGTAAAAATAAAATCTTAAAAAAATCAATACATATCCACATAAGAGCATTTTCACTTTATTTTAAAGCTGCAGCTTACATTAAAATGGTTAACAGAATGGACAAAACTATTTCACTTGAAACAATGGAAGTATTTATCACATGACAAATTTATTACAATGCTATCTGCTTAAAATGCTATGTGAAAGAGACCCAGGTTCAGGCTGCCATCTAATTAAGGTCTTTATTTAATTTAATTTTATTTTATTTCTTTACAGCTTATTTATTTATTTTGAGAGAGAGAGAAAGAGAGCATGTGCTGTAGGGGAGAGCCGAGAGAGAGAGAGAGAGAGAGAGAGAGAGAGAGAAAGAATCTAAAGCAGGCCCCATGCTCAGTGTGGAGCCTGCTGTGGGGCTTGATCCCATGAACTGTGAGATCATGACCTGAGCTGATATTGAGTGGAATGCTTAACCAACTAAGCCACCCCAACAGCCCTAAGTAGTGTCTTTGTATAGAAAAAATAGTAAAGCTGACAACCTGAAAAGGAGAGCAAAAACATACTTTAAAGTCATGTTTTTAACAGTAATACATAATTCTGATTTCTCCTGAGTTAGGCTGAATAAAGCCTTCTCTCAATGGAATTAGAATTTCAAATTTGGTATATAAGAGAAAGTATTTTTAGTGCTTCCCTGTGGCTCTCATGATTCCATATTCTAATTTTTCCTTTTTTTTTTCTTTTAACTTGTTAGTAATAATGGCCATAGGTCACCAGAAAAGTAGAGCAGGGTACACTATATCAGCTATCTGAATAGCTGAATTATACCTAAGTAATTAAGGCAACTGTCTAGTTATCCTTAAACACCATATGTGTGCATTTGTAGGTAAATCTTCAAAGGATCTTAGTAAATACTTAGGCTTTGTATTGTATCTAGGGATTAAGAATTTCTAGAAATGTAGCATTGGTGGTATAGTGGTGAGCATAGCTGCCTTCCAAGAATTGACAGAAATGTGTGTGTGTGTGTGTTTTTCCTAACTCTCCCTGTATCCTCATGATTCAATTAAGTAGTGATCTGTCAAGGAAATGAACTTTACATTTATTCTCTTTGAAATCCATATTTCCTTTTATAAAGGGGTTAAGTCACCATAATGTTACGTCATTTATAATACTGATTATGTTTTTGTTAAAAATGTACCTTTAAAGGAGAGCTCACCACCACGCTCAGTCTCCTAAACTCTTCCTTTTGGGATCCACTCACAAGCATGCAGATATCTTCAACCCAAAGTACCTTCATCTTTTTGATTTGGCTTAAATGAGGTGTTTGTGTGAGTAAATAAAAGCTGTGCTTCTACAAAAGTGTTCTTTGTGAGCCTAAGATATATTTTGAGAGGAAATTGCAGAATTTCCTTCCCTGGACATTTAAAAAATGAGATAAATTCTCTGTTTTCTGAGTGACTGGAATATTTCTGCCCAGGGGCACAAAAATGAACTCTATGCTTTTTAAACTTCCTACAATCTGAGCAATTCTAACTTTTCAAAAAATACAATCAACTGCATTCATTAAATCAATAGTTATGCAGTAGCCTGCAGCATTCCATGCTAATTAGTCATTTTAAAGGGCTTGCACTCTGAAAGAAGGAGCAGATGTATTTTCACATTAGTTCAATTAATTGCTTTCATGATTTTGTTCCTTCTACTCCTTTCTCCCTCCTTCCTTCTCTCCATCAATTCCTCCCTTCCTCCCTCCAGGCTTTTATCCCACTTACATTCCTTTTCAGTTATTTCTCTCTTAACTAATGGTTCTGCCACATTTTATATTAATGAGATTTAAAGTTTTATTAATTTGTAACATAACTTGAATTATTTTAGAGTGTTTTGAAAATATCTAAATGGAGTCTGAAATATCCAGTTATATTTGCAATGCTTCATTCACATTTCAGTCTGGTTAAGGAGAAAGATTTTAAAATCTCAGGTGTAAACAGTGTAAATCGTGGACTGATGAGATTTTCAAAAATGGGTTTATGAATTACACACATGAAATAAAAGTATTCGTATTCAGGATGGTGGTAGAAAAAAATATACATGTTCATATGCCCTCTGGGTTTATGGACTACCATCCAACATAAACTGAGATAAGGTCATCATCACTTGAACACATTAATCACATTAAATATTCAGATCAATGATTATGGGACGTATTTCGACTTATTTAGATCTTAATTTGTCTGAAGAATATTTTTAGTTTTCAGAGTGTAAGTTTTGCACTCCTCTTGCTTAATTTACTTGTAAACATTTTATTCTTTTTGATGCTGTTATACATGGAAATGCTTCCTTAATTTCATTTTCAGATTGTTCATTGAAACTATAAGGAAGTACAATTGATTTTTATATGTTGATCTTGTAGCTTGCAACCTTGCTGAACTAATTTTTAAATTCTAATAATAGTGTTTAGTGAATTCCTTAAAATTGTTTACGCAAGAGGGTGCCTGGGTGGCTCAGTCTGTTAAGCGTCTCACTTCAGCACAGGTTATGATCTCACGGTTCGTGGGTTTGAGTCCCGCGTTGGGCTCTCTGCTGTCAGCTCGGAGCCTGGAACCTGCTTCAGATTCTTGTCTTCCTCTCTCTCTGCTCCTTCCTGACTCATGCTCTGTCTCGCTCTGTCTCTCAAAAATAAATAAACATAAAAAAAAAGTTGTCTATGCAAGAGATCATGTCATTTGTAAATAGATACTTTTACTACTTCCTTAGGATTCAGATATATACTTTATTTCATTTTCCTGCCAAGTGGTCCTGACTAGAGCTTCTAGTACAATGTTAAATAAGAGTGACAAGAGTAGATACACTTGTCTTGTTCCTAATCTTAGGGTGTCTTTTGGGCTGCTCTAACAAAACTTCCGTAAACTGAGTGGCTTATAAACAACACAAATTTATTTCTCACAACTAGAGGGTCTGGAAGTTCAAGATCAAGTCATTAGCAGATTCAATGTTTGATGAGAGCCTGTTTTCTTATTCATAGATTGCTGTCATTTCATTGATTCCTCAAATAGCAGGAGTAAAGGATCTCTTTGAGGTCTCTTATATAAAGGAACAAAAACAAATCTCATTCATGAGGGCTCTTCCTTCATGACTTATTTTTTTCCCAAAGTCCCCACCCCCAAATAACATCACATTGAATATTAGGTTTCAACATATAAACTTGTGGGGGTACATAAATATTCATTCTATAGCATTCCATCCCTGGCTCCTCCAAAATTCTTGTCTCTCACTCCATTAGGGCTGCTATAAGAAAATACCAGAGACTGAGTAGCTTATAAGCAACAGAAACATATTTCTTGTTACAGTCCTGGAGGCTGGGAGTCTGAGATCAGTGTGACAACATAGTCAGGTAAGGTCTCTCTTCTGGGTCACGGACTTAATCACTATGTATGGTAGAAAGGGCTAGAGAGCTCCGTGGGACCTTTTTGTAAGGTTCCATTTATGAGGGCTCACTGTTTACTTACTAATATCATCATCACCTTGGAGGTAATAATTTAAACATATGAATTTCAGGGTGGGGTGGTACAAACATTTAGACCACAGCAATATCCTTCTCATATGCAAAATTTATATATTCCATTTGAATAGATCCGAAAGTCTTAACTTATTCCAGCATCAATTCTAAAGTTCTAAAGTTCAGAGTCTCATCTAAAAATCATCTAAATCAAATAAGGATGAGACTCAACTTATGTTTTATTCTGAAGCAAAATTCTTTGCCAGCTGTGAACCTGTGAAACCAAACAAATGTGCCTCCAAAGTATAACGGTGGGATGGGAGTAGGACAGAGATTCTCACTCCCAAAGGGAGAACCAGGAAAGAAGAAAGGAATTGTAGGTGGGTCTAAAACCTAATAGGGTAAACAACAGTAAACCCTATAGCTTCAGAACAATCTTCAGTGACTTGATCCTACACGCTGGGGATCCACAGGGACTGAATGACACCTCCGAAGCTCTCAAGGGTTGGAGTTACGTGCCCGCGGCTCTCCTGGACTGGAATCACGCCCCAGTGACTCTGCTGCTCTTGACACCACACAGCTCCACTGGGCATTTCCCTAACTGGAATTTTTTGTGTCCACTGTGTATAATACTTTTTATATATTGATGGGTTCTATTTGCTAGTATTTTGTTGAGGAGTTGTTTTCAATTCATATTTATAAGAGATATTGGTCTGTAGTTTTTTTCTCTTGTCATGATTTTGTTTGGAAAGTGTATCCTCTTCTATTGTTTGTAAGAGTTTGTGATGGATTTGCATAAGTTCATCTTTAAATGTTTGGCGGAATTGAACAATGAGACTTTCTGTGCTGGAGTTTTTTTATGGGGGAGGGTAGTTTTTTTGTTTTTTGTTTTTGATACTTATTTGTTTTGCTTTATAAGTTTACTCAGATTTTTATATCCCCTTGACTCACTTTTGGAAGTGTTATCCTTCTAGGAATTTGTTTCATCTAATTAATCTATTACTATACAGTTATATATAGTATTATTTTACAATCCTTTTTATTTTTGTAAATTCTTTAAATTATTTCTAGTTATTGTAGCCATTCTCAAAAAAGAAGTAATGAAGTGTCCAATAAATGTTGTTGAATTGTCTATTTGTGTTTTTTCTGGAATTTTTGTTTCACACATTTTGTGGTCCAGTGACCAGGTATTTGTGTACTTATAATTGTTATATCTTCATGATGGGTTGACCTTTTTGTTACAAAATACTCCTCTTTATCTTTGTAACATTTTTTGTTTTGTCTTAAAATTGATTCTGTCTGATAGTAGTATAATCAGTCAAGCTTTCCTGTGCTTACTGTTTCATGATATATATTTTACATCATTTTTCTTTTAATTTATTTTATCTTTAGATAGAGTATGTCTCCTGTGGACAGCAAGTACATGGATCTTGTTTTTTCACCCAGTCTGACAATCTCTACCTTTTGATTGGATTGTTTAATCCACTTACACTTAGTGTTATTATTGGTATAGTTGGGGTTACTTTATTATCTCTATGCTTATGTCTTTTTCATCCCTCTATTCCTCCTTTACTATTTGCTTTCAAGTTGAATATTTTCTAATATAAATTTTAATTTCATTAGTCATATATTCTGTTTTTGCCTTAATTGTTGCTTAAGGGCTTACTGTATATACCTTAAGCTGTCAAAATCTATTAGAAATGTATAACAGTTCTAGTAAGATATAGAAATGTTATTTTTGTAATGTTCTAATATTTTTCTCCTTTTTTCTGGGCTATCATCATTATACAAATTACATCTATACATGCTATGAAACCAATGTTCGTTGTTGTGACTATTGGTTGATATAATTGTATGTCTTTCAAAGAAGCTGAGAAATGAAAGAAGATCATGCATACATTTATAGTTTTTGTTATATTCATCTTCATATTTACTATTTCTAATCTCTTTATTTGATGCTATGGGTTTCAGTCATCATATGTTGTCTTTTCCTCAGCCCCGTACAATTTTGTTCCCACCTACCTCATTTGCAATATTAATGGAAAATATACTACATTTCTATATGTTATAGGCTTATGTATGTTATATATATAACATAATTAAATGTACATTGCTTTTGAGAAATTCTGGTGCCTTCTCATTCCCAGGAAGATAATATAGTTCTCAACTAAGACATAGAAGTCTTCAGTTGTTTACTGCTCTCACCTTGAGTGGAATATTTGTTGAGAGAAGTTGAGTGGGAGGTAAGAGTGGGTCATGGTTCAGATGAAAAAGACTGTCACTCTTACTGAATTTGAGTGGATTTTCTTGAATGAATGTTTCTTCATTTTGTATATGCTATTATGACCATTTCAGGAGACTTAGATGATTTGGTGTTTTATAATTTTCCAATTTTTCATTGGAGAGCAGATCCATTGGAGAGCAGTTCCACACGTTATCAATCCAGAAGAGAACTTACGTGTTTACTTCTTATTCAGAGAAATTCAGGCTTTTGTTTCTTTGTTTGATTTCTCCTTCCAAATCATGCCTTCAGAGACTCATCCTCTATAGAAAATTGGCTACTCAAGGGATTTCCTTACCTAAGAGAACTCTCTGTAGATATTCAAATATGTTTTTCTCTGTTCTATATTGTTAAGTTTGAAACATTGCTTCCATTGTTAAAAAATAATATAAAATCAACATGAAACCCTTACATTCATTTTGTGAAAATTATCTTGAAGTTCAAAAATAACCATAGTATATTAATGTGTACATAATGTTTTAAAAACAAGTGAATTAAATAATCAACCTCCATAAACAGATAAAAATACATAACTTTTTGTTCCTCCCAACTGTTACTATTTGACATATATATAAGGAAATTACTGTTAAATTTTTGACCTTTATTTGATCAGTTATTCATAAATATTTATTGTTAATTATATTACTCAAATATATCCTGAATAAACTTTGCTCTAATATATAGGGTGTGCATTCACAAATTATAATTCTTAACAGAGTGCAAAATTATTTTGGAATATATACTTTTCTTTTTAAGTAAGATTCTGATGTACACATTAGTCTCTTCTAAAACATTAGCATAAGGAAAACACTTTTTACTCATTACTAAATATGAAATGAGCCTGAACACAGCAAAAATTAAATGGCTATAAAGCCAACTTTAAAAACAAAACAACTTTATAAAAAATACAAGCATTCTTAGTTATATGTAAAACCTCACATTGGCAACTTGCCAATTTTTTTCCCAGATTTATATTCAGACTCAAAACTTTAATTTCTACTGTTAAGCAACGGATATAGCTCTATAACTAAGAGTATCAGGTAATTAAATTGCAACTGTAACGATAGTAATAGGACACATTCCTCTGAGAAAATAACTTGAAACATTTCTGGAAGATGTTATTTTTGCATGTGGGTATAGAGTTTAATTTTCAAAAAAAGTTCACACATATCAAAGGTAAGTATTTTAATGATCCTGCAAGATTGTGTACTTGGATGCTATACTGTCTGCTAATATTTACACATGTTGAATATACTTTCACTTAACTCACAAAGCCACTATGGTTATGTTTAACCACAGATTCTATACTAATTCCGATGGCTTTTGGTAATAAGTGTGCTGAAAAGAAAAATATAATATCAGAATAAGTTTGCACAGAGGATAAAAAGAAAGAACTGGCTCAAGGCACCATCGAAAGCAGTATTGTACAGTATTTCAAGTGTTGGTTTATCAAGCTCTCGTGAACTGGAAACCAGCAAGTTGAATTGACAAGACAGGGAACAGAGGCAGGAGAGTGAGGAATAAGTGAGTTTTTGTTCTTGTTTGTTTGTTTGTTTGTTTTGTTTTTAAGAAGCAATATTGTACTCAAGGAAAATGTACCAGGGGTATAAGTATATCTTAGGAATGGGGCCAGAAAGAGGTAGGTAGAATATCTGGACCCTGGATATAGCACATGTATATATGATAATGGATACCCTGGACGTAACTGCTATGAGATAAAGAGGTAAGATTTATGTGAATTGAAGTCTACGATAGTGCCAATAGACCAACATCCATTAGATAGGAAGCAAGACTAAGACACTTTTAAGACTTGCAGATATTATGAGTAAAAGCTGTATGAAAGGTTATACAATCTGTACTTAATTGACTCTTTTTTTCCTCCAAGTAGTGGTCACTTTTCAAAAGTGACAAGCATCTCTTTAAATGTAATATTCCGATGAAATTTCCTGTTATACTTGGAACACAATTTGAGAGTGTAGGCTCACACTTTTTAGAATGTTTTTTTTTTAAATAATGAAACAACATGGTTATACACTTAAATCACGTGACCAGTTGAATTGTGAGTGGTAAAATGGTTTTATATTTTTCAAATTCTTAATTTGCCATGAGAGTACAAACTATGAAACCAATATTCTATGTCTATTGTATAACTATGGAAGGATATTGACCAAACATTTTGGATGAAGGAGCATAATGAGTATCCGAAGGAGAAAAGGTATGATCATCTCCATTATGTCTACTCTGGAGATTAATGTGGGTCATGCGTCCTTTAGTAATGTTGTAAAACACAATTCTAAAGTCATTTGCTTGCTTATCCCTTTTCCAATGATCTTGCATTGTCCCTAAGAGAAATTCCTAAATTCTTAAATTTGTATTAAATGTCCTTTATCATAGGGTCCCTGCCTCCCTCTCTGGTCATAAGCCCTTATTGGTCTATATGACCCAGATATACTAGTCCTCTCTAGATTTCTCCAAAATATTCTGCATTCTCTCTCCTCAGGGATTTTACTCATGTTGTTCCTTTTCCTGGAACCACTCTTCCAATATTTATTAACTATCATCTATTCATCTTGTAAATTAGCTTAATTATTAATTTTTCAAAGAAGCTTTCTGTGAACTCAGACTGGGTAAATTTTGCTGTTATATATTCCCATAACCATGTGTACTTCCCTTTATTTAACACTCATTATGCTAAAATTTTTAATTCCCATTAACCTGCTAGACTCTAAATTCTAGGAGAACTGGAAAAGCAGCTTTTTATTCACTGCTGTATCTCAAAGTATATATCCTCCTATCATGCAACCATACTATTTGTTAAACTGAATTGAAGTTTTTATTATGTCTATTACTGCATTGCAAATACCTCCCGCATAATGATACTTTCCTTAATTTCCATAAACAGAAATAATTTCTTTCTAATTTATATAGTTTGACCTTCTCTCAAGGCAACATGCTATTTCTTTAATAAAGCAGAGTGAAATGTTTTTAATAGGGGAAAAGAAAACTTCTGTTTTTTTTTAAAAGAATGCTTTCGTCAGCTATATTGTTTCACTTAATCCTCCATAAAAGACTACAATATGAGAATATCACCTATGATTTATATATTGCTTGCCAAAGAGCAGAGCCATTAAATAGCACTCAGGTTTTCATAGTGCTACGCTTTCTCTCCATTTCCCTTCAACAAGTCTGCCAAATTGTGGAGGATAAAACACTTCACCTGCTGTTATTTCTGTTATCTAATGCTGCATAATATACTTCACATTTAGTGGAATAACACAACTGCCATTTTATTATCTTCACAAATTCTGCAGCTCAGAGGTTTGAAAGTGGCAATGATTTCACCATAGTTCGCAACATCTGGGGTCTCTGCCCCAGAGAAGTCTTGGATGGCTACAGATGAATTGAACGCTGGGTAATGGAGTTATATGGATGCTTCTTCACTTACGTATTTGGCACATAGTTGGGATGACTCAAAGTCTGGGCTCAAAATTGTTGATAAAGAGTGTCTGAATATGGTTTCTCTATGTAACTTCTTCACAGCATGGAAGCATAAAGGTGGTTGAGCTTCCTACATGGCAGCTGAAGGATTCAAGAATGAGTGCTCTAGTAAGTAGGCATATGGCCTTTTAAGACGCAGCGTCAAATACTGGACTAAATTACTTCAGTCATACACTATTGGTTGAAGCAATCAGAAGCTGCTGGTCTGACCTTAGTGGAAAGAAGATGGTGGTTACCCCTTGATATGAGGACTTTCCAAGTATTTCTAGCCATATTTAAAACTGCCACAGGTATCTTCCCCTTTAAAGAGAGACCAAAACTATTGTCAGCAGTAGAATCAGCATTTGAACACAGCTTGTTTATGTTACATATGCATTTTTTCCTCATCTCCCTCTTCATTATAATCTCTTCTGAGAAACGATGAAAGAGTAAGGGTTTTAATTCACTGTCCAAATTTTGTTTCATATATAACAATAAATAGGACATGATGCAAAAGGAACTTAAAAATTAGGTTGTAGAAAACCAAAAAAATGTGTAAGTTTTCACGTTCAGGGTATAGATACGACACGAAAATATGAATAAGATTTGGAGCAATTGTTTAAAAAATGAAGTCTTCTAATTTTATGAAAGAAACCAGGATAATTGTCCACTGATCACTCACTAAATCTCTTCTCTGGGTCTGCTATCAAAGTTGATGTAGCCATCTATATGATTACTTTGGACATCAGAAGGAAAGTAGAAAAAGAACACAATTAGAGAAATGGTATAAAGTTAACTACTATAAAAATAGATGGTTCATTACTTGAAAAATGAGGGTATGGTTCAAATTTCCAATTTCGTTTGTCCACTGGTGGCAAGAATAAGATATAAGTGATTTTAAATGTGGCATGTTTAGAATGACCTTGTAGGGATATTGCATGAAGGAATGTTATGTGCTACTTGTTTCTTGGTTCAGAAAAAATATTTAACTGGAGCTGGGTAATTACAGTATTTCTAATCCTTTCACACACTGTGAAAACAGTTTCTGTTGAAACTCAGAGTTTTAATATTGAGTTAGATTTTATTTATATTTTGAAAATTTAAGGACTCTTGAATCTCAAGTAAATTGTAATTTAATGCAATTTCAGTTACACTCAGCAGTGTAGTTACATCTTGATTGAAGTCATTATAAAGGAAATGTAATCACATCCTGATGATCCTCACATTTCTTTGAGTTAAGGATTAATTGATTTTATTGTGATTACCTTTCAGGAAAAGGAGTATCACCTACATGCCACCTATATTATTGTCTAAGCAACAGCTAGAGTTTGATTTGTATGTTTGTTATCTTTGAGAGTATATAAATGTCATATGGAATAATAATGTATTTTTTTAAATGTGTGTTTAAAATACATGCAAATTATGTGTTTTAAATGTATTAAATAACTACATACTTAAAATAACAGTTTTTTGTTTGTTTTATAATAGTGTCTTCCTTGAAGATGATCCTACGGTACTACAGAAAAGATACTACCATATTAGCTATTGGAAAGTACAGGCTACAATTATTATTTTTCTCAAATTTTGTGAATACCAATGATCCCTATCGGACTTGGTGGGAGTCTCAATACTTCCACCTTCAACTGGAATTGGTTTAAAAAAAATATCTGAAAAATGTTCATTGTGTATTTACCAAGACTTTTATATTATAATTGCTCTTGACCCTATCTGATGTTTTCAGTTAAGTAAATACTTTTAAAAGTCAGTGTCAGGTGGGGAGTCTGGGTAGCTCAGCTGATTAAGCATCCTACTCTTGATTTTGTCTAGGTCATGATCTCAGGGTTCAGGTCACAATCTCAGGGTTCATGAGATAGAGCCCCATATTGGGCTCTGTGATGACAGCACAGAGCATGTTTGGGATTCTGTCTCTCCCCCTCTCTCTGCCCCCCCCACCACCCGAGCGCTCCCTCTCTCTCTCTCTCTCAAATTAAATTACCTTTTTTTTTTAAGTCAGTTTAGGGTAAAACACACTTTCCCAGAACTATCATTGTATTTAATTTCCTATTCTATTGCTTCTCTGTCTTCTCTCTTTTAGGTCATACCTCCTGGGTTTCTACTACAGCTCTTTATATTTCGGCTACCTTTGGAAATGTGTTTTGTCTTACTGATCTCTGTTCCCACCAAGCTCTTTTTATCCCTGAATAGTCTTTCTTGATTATATGACTACCCAGATAACTCTAAGTAACATACTAGTATACACTTGTTTCCACTACTTTGCAATGACAAACTTCAAATAACACAACTTCGTCCCCTGTCTCTGCCTCCCAAGAAAAATGGACTTAAGACTTTTAAAAACTAAGGGAAGCCACACTTCACTGTTAGGGAAAAAAAACTATGGTAGACAATGATTATGGGTGGGATAACATGGTCAGAATGGACAATTTACACAATACAACGTGTCACGTAAGCACCCAATAGTTACTCTATTAGTCGTTTCTCTACTTGAAGAAGAAAAGTGATAGAAAAAAATTGAATGGCTTCATTCTCATGATTTCTTGTATGCCATCATAAATATGAAGTCCTTCATTTCCGTTAAATAGGAAACCAATGATGATACTGCTTACTGAAAACCATCTGTCCATGTTCATCTATATCAACAAACTCTGGCCAATTTGCATTAGTACAAGCTGTTATTTCTGTCTTTGCCAATGTTTAACAATGTCAAGTGCTTTTACTACTTCTCCAGGCAGCATATTATATGAAATTTTCAATGACATATCTGATTTTCTACAAAGATAACATTTTTATTTTTCATGGGGTTTAAAATACATAACAAATTTTGTGATCAGTAAAATATGTGCAGTAGAATTATTTCCGTTTCATATATAAAGAATTTTATAATGGCTATCTAATAATCTAAAATATTTCTATTTCAATTTACTTTATACTAATACTTTTCAAAAAGGAGGTATTCCCTGTCTGAAGAAAGCTTAGCTATACATTATACATTCAGAGTCCTCATCAAAGAATTCACAGCGATACGTTTTAGATGTTAAAATGGACATTAAAAAAAAAAAAAAACAATTGTTGATTTAAAATGAGAAACTTTCACGTCTTCAGTCTTAGATATTTCAGGATTGCTACCGACAAACTGGAAGATACATGAGTGAAAAGTGTCTACAAGGATACCATACTAGAAAGAAATACAATTTAAAGAAGAAAATACTGTGTTGAGTGAAAAATAAGATTTGTTTTTCCTCCAAAATGTAATCTTTCAAGTGACTAAAAATATGGAAACATATAACTTATTATTATTATTATTATTTTAGGTTTATTTATACTGAGAGAGAGTGTGTGTGAGTGGGGTAGGGGCAGAGAGAGATTCCAAAGCGGGCTCTGCATTGTCAGCATGGAGCCCAGTGTGAGGCTCCAACTCAGGAACTGTGAGATCATTATGTTAGGAGAAGATAGAGATCATTATGTTAGAAGATAGGATTATGTAGGCAGAAAGGGAAAGATTAGGGCCTGAGGTCCCCGGGTGGGGAAAAACACCTATGTTGGAACAATGCTGGGAGTGTCTGACCACAGCAAGCCCCCTCAGGCATAAGGTTCCTCTTAAGAATCTAACAGGCCCCACCTACTCCTCCTCAAGTTTCCCTCGAGAATTTTTGACAAAAGTATGGCCACAGACCCTCCCTTCCCCCCCCCCCCCACCATACCCTGGAAAGGAGCCAATCAGGAATGGACAACCCAGCACTTAGAACTATCAAGCCAATAAGGATGGAACCTGAGAAGGAACAAGGTTGGAAAGTCAGGGGGAAGACTGACCAGAACCTTATAAAACAAGAACCCTTGTCTCTAGTCCCTGGGATTCACTTTTGAAAGTCCCCTCTCTGTAAAGAGAGCTTTTTTACCATTCTTCCTTTGGAATCTTATATTCTAGTAAGCTCTTGCCTGCCTGTCACTTTGTGTCCATCTCTTCATTCTTACAAGCAGTGAGACAATGAATCGCGGGTATTGTGGTAAAAAAACCTGAGCTGAAATCATGACCTGAGCTGAAATCAAGAGTTCCATGCTTACCCACCCAGGCGCCCCTACTTTTTTTTAAAATTTTCTTTAGTTAAAAATCTGTTGTTGGGGGGAGCTTGCATGGCTCAGTCAGTTGAGCACCTGACTCTTGATTTTGGCTCAGTTCACAATCTCACAGTTTGTGGTTTGAGGCCTGAGTCAGGCTCTGTGCTGACAGTGCAGTCGGCTTGGGAGTCTCTCCTTCTCTCTCTGCCTGTCTCCCACTCTCTGTCTCACACAAAATAAATAAATACTTTTTTTTTAGTTTATTGAAACTTACATTTTTCTAGTGGATGAGAGTTCAGTTCTACAAGGATGGAACTAACAAAGCAAGACAACAAAACATCAGATCGTTTTCCTTACGTTTGTTTAAACAGAATTTACCTCTGTGACTCATATAATTAGCGTTATAATTATGTACAGATATATATTCATACCTCAAGCTTTCTAAAACTTTCCCTAAATGGAAATCATTTTAGATTAAACATAATTGTAATGATCAAGTTAGCTTTTCATATTTAACGCAAGTTAGATTATATTTTACCAAGCACACTTTTGAAAGCCTGTTTTCTATTTTTTTCTCTGGATTATGTGGAAGTAAATTCTACACGATAAAAAGAGATCCCATTTTCCCTCTCCCCTTTGCTTTATAACAATTTTCTTCTGTGATTAATTCTCTGTTGTATGGGTTAGAAACATAGATAACTAAAAGAAGAATTACTGAGATCTCTTTCCCTAACCTCCAGGTTGCCAATATGTTCACTTCTCCACCGTCTTCTGATTCCTACACATTGTTTATAATCTTACTGAGCTATGTGTTAACATGAAGTCTAACACACCAGCTACCTACCATGTTCTGGTTCACTATGTTGTGAACACGTTGCTCGTTCTCTATATTTAAAATTTTTGATTTTCAAAAATATCAAAAGGAGAAATACATAATATAAAATTTGAGACGTAGCATTTTTTTTAACAAATGCATACAGCATAGGGAAAGTGATATTTTATTTAATTGCACCCACCATGTATTTATTGTGGGTGGAATTAAATATATTTTATTTATTTATTTATTTATTTATTTATTTATTTATTTATCACTGCCCACCGTGCTTCCAGACCTCCTTCCTCACCAGTCTGTCCCAGAATCAAGACTTACCCAGGTGGTTGATTGTGAATCAACCACCATTCCAACTCTGGGGCGCTCTGTTTGAGGCAATCAGCTTACCTCAGCGTGTATTTCTATTGGTCACTGGCACACTCTTTTTTAAAATGAGATATGAAATCATACAGACATCTATCTAAATTCTGCACAACCTCTTCTTTTCCTAGGAATGCAAATCCGTAATGCAGTGTTTTACGGGAAGCAGAACAGGTTGCAGTGCAAGTAGACAAATTAAAAAACAAAACAAAGGCCTTTCTTACTTCTTAGTTACACCTTTTGTTACACACAAAAAAAAAAACCACCGCAAATCCACTTATTTCTTTGCATGTTATTTTCCCACTCTAAAAAAAATGTATGTTCAAATTGCTTATTACCACTGTTACCCTGTCCTGTTTTTCTTAATGATGTCCTTCTTTAGTGTTACTACTGAAAATTATTCTTAATCCCTAATACTTTTCCAGGAAAACTCTGCTGGCGAATTCAATGGCAGCTAGAAAGAGATGAATAATTAATAATAATTACTGTTGGTACGAAACATGAAGCACACATTTGGTGTGGGGAGTTGCATGTTGATGGTATATCATTACATAAATATTTGAGGGGAATTTTTGGTTTGTTTTTTTTATGAAGTACTCGGCATCCAGCTGGAAGCTATTGAATTCATTTGAAGTATGCTATTTTAAACAAAATATATTTATATTGTTTTGAGGTAAGCAGACATTTGTGATGCTATTGGCTCTGCCCAGAAACATTCTGTTCATGTTATTCTCATCCTGATAATGCAGATCGGAAAATCTATCAATATATTCTATCCCCTCCCTCCCTCACCTCAAAAACAATTTTATGATGTTGGACTTTAACATTTCTGGAATATTAGTCCTATAAAATTATTTTTCACTTATTTCTGGAGAAAACATACCCCAAAATACCCATATAGATTTTTTTTCTTCTTCAAGGTACCAGGAGGTTCTTTTTGTTTGTTTTGTTTTTTGTTTTTTGGTGTGTGTGTGTGTGTGTGTGTGTGCATGTTTTAGATATAAGTAAACCATGTATTTGTGTTTTCAATTAACTTCTAAAACTCTTTTATGAAATAAAAAGAAATCTTTGTGATACAGCCATTATTCATCTTAATTGTTAGAGGGTTCTGTTTGACTTCAGCATTAGTAAGTTGATTGTTTCATTCTCAGTGCCTTTTATATACAAGTTTTAACTGAGTTCCTAGCGCATCTCTTCTCTTTATGAGGATGAAATCAATGACACAGGACATAGGAATCCACCATTGCTATTTTCTGTGCCAAAGCTCCTCAGCATTAAAAAAAAAATATGGTGGATTTTTTTTTTTAACTCTAATTTGAAAGCCACAACAGGTGGCACCAAAAATTTAAGCATACACAGAGTTACAAACACACTTCAGTTAACAGGGGCGTTTGGGTGGCTTGGTCCACTGGGAGTCCAACTTCGGCTCAGGTCATGATCTCACAGCTCGTGAGTTCAAGCCCCACGTTGGGCTCTGTGCTGACAACTCAGAGTCTGGGGCCTGCTTAGGATTCTGTGTCTCCTTCTTTCTACCCTTCCCCCCTCATGCTCTCTCTCTCTCTTTCAAAAATAAACATTTAACAAATTAAAAAAAAAACAATTTTAATGTAGCTTATGTCTCATAACAATCTCTACACAACCTGCAGCTTCAGAGCCCTTTTGATATATTATTTTGGTATTAAAGCTTTATTGTGAGAAAAGGGCCTTGATACCTCTATTTATGCATTCTATGTTTTTTAAGTTTTTTTCATGTTTCTTTATTCTTGAGAGAGAGAGAGAGAGAGAGAGAGACAGAATGTGAGTGGGATAGGGCCAAAGAGAGAGGGAGACACAGAACCTGAAGCAGGCTCCAGGCTCTGAGCTGTCAGCACAGAGCCTGATGCTGAGCTTTACTCACAAGCTGCAAGATCATAACCTGAGCCGAAGTCAAACGCTTAACCGACTGAGCCACACAGGCGCCCCTCTATTTATGCATTCTTATTGCAAAAACAAATTGCAGATATGGATAGAGGAGAGGAACAAATATTTTTGAGCATCTATTGCAAGCCAGGGATTGTCCTAGGCACTTAGGAGAGACCATCCTTTCTGTATTGTTAGTAAATTTATCCATAAAGCAGTTAATGTTTTTAAATTGTGAAAGACACCTGCCATTTTCCCTTTCACATCCATGTCCTACATTTCACCATCCTGCTTTATTTACCCTGGATGTTGACCTTTATGGATTATATGGCTTCTGGGTCCTCTGACTTCTGATTGGTCTTCAGCCAATGGGGAGCTCTAGCAAGAGATCCAAAGGATAAAGCATGAGGTCAGGATATTAATTCCCCTTCTTTCTTACCTGAAAGTAGCTGTGTTCTTCAGTCACTGATAGGAACAAAGCACAGACTCTCTAGGATGTTTTAATTCCGATTTTGAGACCTAGTGGTGGTAAGGAAGTGGCTATTGGGAAGCGAGTGGTTATTTCACTATCTTTTGTGGTATCTCTCCCCCTCTTCCTATACCCACACCTTTGTAAATAAACCCTCCTTGACTATTCTAGGTGTAATGTTGGTTTCTGTTGAGGCTCAAATTATGTAGAAACTATTAAGTCCGAAAAGCTTAACTCATACATTATTTTCCACACTTGTGGAATAGAAAAATTCCTCCCAAATTTCTGTAAATGTTCAGGGACTTGCTTTTTGATAAATTAATTATTTTTTTTTACATTTCCATTACCTTTTCCTGGCTGTTGTATTTCACTGCATTAACTGAGTATAGTCTCTTACTTTACATACAATAATTTACACACCTATACAGACACACAGGCATGCACACACTAAGATATTTGTGTTTGTAAAACTTACTAAAGATCAGAGAGATGAAGGCACAATAAAGATGTCAGAGTTACAAAAAGAATCACAATTTGAATATTAAAGATTCTTCTTCTTTTAAGCTTCTTTATCTACCCCATTACTAGAAATTTTAACTCTTGTCGTTGATATTCCAAACTCATACCATCTTTCTCTTGCCATTTTTCTTTTTCCTTTATATTCTCTGTGCTCTTATCTAATATCATATCAGATGTCTTCCTGTTCCTATTCCAGAACTTCAAGATATCTTCTCTGTCTTACACAGAGAAATTCAATGTCTCCATTTTGCATATCTGTATTTGCCATTTTTTAAGCAAATTGAATATATCTTCTATGCAACAGAATCTGCTTTCCAAAAAAAAAAATGCCACGTATATCATCTGCATGTAGTATTCTATGATATATATGATGTTCATATTCATGATACATAGATATATTTATGTGTGTCTATATATATGTATGTGTGTGTGGTTATCTTCCCTCAACTGATTACTTAATCCTATTTTAAAGTAGGGAGTCTCACTCTGAGACAATAAATAAAATAATCTATTTTGAAAATGTGCCTATGTTACCCTGTGTTAGTTGAGTTCCAGTTTAGTTGAATTCTAATTCTAGTCTGACTTTCCAACAGGAGATATTAAAACACCAAAGGAAGCACCAAATAATCTTTCAAGAAATACAGATTGAATTCACAGAAAGGATGGAGGCTTTATCTGCCTACAGGATCCTCAAAGAACAAGGAAAGGATATTGAGCCATGAGCTTTCAGTCTCCCACCAGCTCCTCTGGATTGGTTCTGTTCTCAGGTAGGCTTTCTCCAAAATGTGGAGTGCACGGTGTGTCTTAGTCTGTTTGGAGTGCCATAAAAAAATGCCACAGGTGCACCTGGGTGGCTCAGTCAGTTAAGCACTGACTTTGGCTCAGGTCACGATCTTGCGGTTTGTGAATTCAAGCCCCGCGTCAGGCTCTGTGCTGACAGCTCGGAGCCTGGAGCCTGCTACGAATTCTGGGTCTTCCTCTCTCTGCCCCTCCCCTGCTCGTGCTCTGTCTCTCTCTCTTAAAAATAAATAAAAACTAAAATAATAAATCAATAAATAAATATCCTATGGAACTCAGCCATCTGTTACAGTCTTCTTTAATTTTTTAAAATGAATTCCCTATATTTTATATGCAATACAAGTTCAGAATAGTAAAAAGCAGTTCAATGAAGAGAATAAAATTAATGAAGTCAATTAGTTTCAAAACAAGATAATCACTCAAGAATCTCACTATGGAGGGCAACTATTATTAAACATGAGCCCCATCTACTACTAATGGGACCCATCAGCTTTTGTACGCCAAAGTTTCTTTCCAATGACTTCAAACTATGATACGGTTACATGTAGCCCTGGGCTCAATCTCCAAGTCTTTTCTTCATTCTGTTACTCCCTCAAATTCTTAATAAAATGCTCAATATTGTCTGAAGGTAGAGCTTGGAGACTAGCTGGACTATTTTCCCAGTCTACCGGATACAAGTACATAATCTTAGATTAAATGTCTTTAGATATATAGATATAGTAGTATATGGGGCTCATGTTTAATAGCAGTTGCCCTCCATAGTGAGATTCTTGAGTGATTATCTTGGTTTGAAACTAATTGACTTCATTATTATCTTCATTGAACTGCTATTTACTATTCTGAACTTGTATTGCCTATAAATGCATCTAAATGTCTTTAGATATATATTACCAGAGATGAAATATAACTAATAATATTTTTCAGAACATGAGATACTATGGAAAGAACATCAGATGATGATGAAAGACATCTAAAGGTGGAAAAGTATGCAAAAAAAAAAAATCAAAAGTCAACAAAAGAGAACACAGGGGGAGCAAAGTTTATTGTATTCTTTTTTTTTTTTTTTAAGTTTCTTTATTTGAGAGAGAGAGAGAGAGAAAAAGCATGAGTGGGGGAGAGGCAGAGAGAAAGGAAAAGAGAGAATCCCAAGCAGGCACCACACTGTCAGCACAGACACCATGTGGGGCTCAAACACACAAACTGCTAGATCATAACCTGAGCTGACATCAGAAGCTTGACCGACTGAGCCACCCAGAAGCCCCAGAAAGCTCTTCTGGTTCTCATGTTGTATAGTTCTTTCAGATCTAATTTTTAACACCTGGTAATTAATATTTTAACTAATGGCATCAGTAGGATAAGTTTATTTTTAAAACTAAAACATGGAAAAGGTTGTAGTGTTTTACTTTTTAACATGGAAAATCAGTCTAGACACAGAAAAAGCCTTATCACTGGCAGATATTATAATGGATGATCTAACAACTAATTTTCTGCTCTGATTTATAGCAGTCTTCTGTTTGGATCTGTAGGATAGGAGATCCATTTTACACTGAATATGTCACCCAAAAGTACAATAGTTTGTGTTAAACATAGTTAGGAAATGCATAGTGACTCACAATGTGTCTGAAACAAAGATTTTATGAAGCTTAGCCCCTGGCTAATAAAAACATTTCTTCACTTCTGGTAATGTCAAACTAGATAGGCAATCCTTGCACACATACTGAGTCTGAGTATAAAAATGAATTATCCCAAGTGAACATCTTCTAAATGCTTACTTACCTATATAAGGTAAAAATTCTCAAGCAAGCAAAATTGCAAAGAAAGCCTTGGGGGTTGACTGAGTATCAACATCACAATGAAATCTACAGTTTACCACTTCCAAGTCAGATGATGTAGCAGGACTTATATAAGCCTATTATGTTTAAAATGATACCCTGAACTTGCTTGCATAACTTTAAACATTGAAATAATCAGTACTGTTATACCTATAATTTCTTGACATAATTAAAGTCCCCCAATAGCACAATGTTTGAATGGGAGTTTTCCCTTTTCCGACGTACTTAGGATTTTTTCCACTTGTATTTGATAACAGGAGTTGCTTATAATTATCTACTTGATATTGTAAAGAATTTACTTTGATTTAACTTTTTTAAGACTTAAAATGTTCCACCCTGTCACCTCTAATTATGGTAACATGCAGGCAATGAAGCGTAACAGGACATCCAGCTAAATTAGGTATGACATACCAGACCCCAAATACATCAAATTTGATATAATACCTTGTTTCACTCTTCCTAATTTTATATTCTTTTCTTTCTAGATTCAGTAATACAGAAGAGATACTATGTTTTAAAATTTAGCGGCACAAACTCTAAGGCCTTAAAATAGTTAATAAATAAACGAGATAATATGTCCTTAAATGTGCAAATGCATTGAAATATATTTATTAATAAGGCCATTTAGCAGGGCTTGATTTATACACTGCCTTCCAGGTATGGAATGTCGCACTTTGCAACAGACTAACCTCTGACCTTGATTAACAATGCTCTGGAAAGCCAGTCACTAGATTCTACTGGAACAGGGAGATTAAAAGAATTCAAGTATGAGATTGTGTTCCTATGCACATCCCCCCATCCCCTAGTCTCTAGTAAAGAATTTTTTTGTTGTTTTTGTCCAAATTCCTTATATACATATGATCTATTACTATGTATTTATCACTGTTTGTACATTGCAGTGACCAATTGCTTCCCCAACATTCCTCCATGGAGATGTTTCTGAAGGGAAGCAAAATGTGCCACCCCAAAACATGCCACTTTGGCATATTGATTATTTTGAACTAAAGGTATTTAAGAAACAGACGGTAGAAGGACCCTCTGACAATCCTTTGTCCCCCTAAAAGCAGGTATGAGAAGGCTGCATAAACAAACCTTGTGACTTCCTCACTAATTTACTACCCCAAGCCCAAGCATCTTTGTCTTGTCTTCACAAATTTGGGGCACCTGAGTGGCTCAGTTGGTTGGGTGTCCAACTCTTGATTTTGGCTCAGGTCATGATCCCAGGGTCTTGGGATCTGGCCCTGCATTGGGCTCCATGCCGGGCATGGAGCCTGCTTAAGATTCTCTTTCCCTCTTCTCCCCACCCCCCCCCCCCCCCCCCACCTCACTGGCACATTCTCTTTCTCTCATTTAAAAACTCTTCACAAATGTATTGTTTTTCTGTCTGAAAGGTAAACAAGCTGCCTACATTGGTCACTTCTTTGAGCCTCATGTTTTGGGGCTCCCATACAAACAAAATTATTTTTTCCCTATTAATCTGTCTGTGTCCATTTAATTATTAGACCAGTCAGAGAATCTAGAAAGGAAGAAATAAAACATTTTTCTTCCCTACACTTCTGTAAACTTCCTGACTGTCTTCATGATGTGTCCTGACATTCTGGTGCCAGTATCTGTCTTGGCCCTTTTGATTTTGAGATTCAGGTCTGTCATTCCCAACCCTGAGAGGCAACCATGATAGTTATTTTCTTTCAGATAAAGTAGTTAAGATCTATTCAACATAGACATTTGGGGGAAAGGCAGACATTGTATTTTCATTAGGCACAATTTAAGAATTTATTGATCCTGTTAAAAAAAAAGTTAAAAACTTTGAGAAAAATGCTAAAACATTATAGAGGGAACTTTCATTGTCCTGGGATATTACTTCATACACACAGCCACAAGAAATAATTATCTATGTAAATTTTGCAATGTGAAGCTACGTTGAACTTACAGATTTCTCTTGGTAGTAAAGAAAACCCCAAAGATTAGTTTATTATTCTGTAGGACATTAACTGGCTTTGTATTTTACCTACCAATCTTACTTTAACATTTTCCCCCGGAAACATCTTCATATGCAGTTCCACAAAAATGTCTTTTGAACAAGTTTTACCTTTTTTTGGTTCCCTCATTAATTAATGAGTTGAAAGCAATCTTTAAATGTGCTTACGGCATTTTTAACTTTCTAGAAAAAAATACTTTGGCAATTCTGCTAATTATGATAACTAGGATCAATTAAAGCTTTTGTTCTGTTTCTTACTTTACATATAAATGTGAGATCGGATCTAATACTCTGAAGAAAATGGAAATACAAATATAATACTGAGTGCACAAAATAGTACATGCAACGTGTGGACTAAGACTAGCACTTTGGTATCTGTTATTTAATTTTTAATTTTGAGGAAATTGAGGCACAGGGACAAGAAGTCAAAAGATCAAGTACAGCACCATATGAATAATAATTGACCAGAGCCTAAGGACAAATGCAAGCAATAAAGAAGACACCTGACCTAAGTGATAGGCAATGAAAACAAAATATCTGGAATGACCTGAAGGTGAGACAGGTTTCCAAAAAAGCAACAAAACTGAATTCATGTATAGAGTAGATTAATACCCAGTATTTGGATATAAAGCAAAAGTGTAGGAAAAGGTTTCTTAACTTTGTCTTGTATTCATGGTCTACCATCTGTATGAAGCTAAGAAAACAGAAGGAAAATAAAATACAGGCTATTAGAGGATTAAAACATTTAATAACCCATGCAGTTCCGTAGCTATTTTTTATTGAGATAAACACGTAGTACTTTCTCTTTAAAATTTTTCTGTTAGACTCAAGTTTTAGACTAATGTCCTGCTGAAATAATGGAAAATTTCTAAGTCTTAGAAATTCTGAAGTATGAAATAATAGATAAAGGAAAATGATTATACATGAAACATTTAAAAATTTTAATTACATTTTGTAACATATCTAGTTAAATCATTTCAAAATATGTTTATGAAGGGACCGCTTGAGCAGATCAACTGATTAGGACTCCTCATAAAAATGCCTAAAATCTGGTGACTTCCTTCAAGTTGCTGCATAAAAGATAAAGTAAAAGATAAGAGATAAAAGATGATAAAAGATAAAGAAACATGTATAGATAAAATGTTTCATCTGAAAATGTGAGTCTGATTAAATAAAAATGGCTTTATCTTCAAAATGACTGTAAGAGACTGTATCATTCCTACTAAACATTGAATACATATTAAATTAATATTACATATTACAAATGATACTATGTAACATTCTTCCTTAATCATGATTCTTTCAGCTCTTCCTTTCTATTTCTAAAACTAACAACCCTTTCATTTTCTCAGTGTTTTTGTCCAGTGCCTCTTATTTAAAACAATAAGTACTCGATGGACAGCTATTGGGATATGGTACTGATATGGGGGATACAGATGTAGCCACTGCCTTTAAAGATCTCAAGTCTGGGGCACCTGGATGGCTCAGTTGGTTGAGCATCCGACTTCGGCTCAGGTCATGATCTTGCAGTTCATGAGTTCAAGCTCCCGTCGGGCTCTGTGCTGACAGCTCAGAGCCTGGAGCCTGCTTCAGATTCTATGTCTCCCTCTTCCCCTTCCCCACTCATGCTCTGTCTCTCTCAAAAATGAATGAACGTAAAAAAAAAAAAAAAAAAAAAAAAAAAAAAAAAAGATCTCAAGTCTAACAGAAGCCACAGACAAAAAGCTTTATGGGTAAACATTCAGTTCTCAACACTACACCACTCTCAGTAGAAGCCAGTTATGATTTCAGTACGTGTAACTCCTTCATTTTGGTGGAAATACGGAAATCAGGTGACTAGGACATTTCTTCTGAATCTTTAACTCACAAAAATAATTTTATTAGGAATTCTCACAACAGTAACTTTCATTTTTCTATTGGGGATCATTTTCAGACCTAAAATGATTCTTAAATGAGGTTTTATATTTATCTCCCAATACATCTCAAGCTTTTTCAAACATAAATACTCCACAAGTACAGTAGTGATTTTATGGATAGCAAGTTTATAGTTTTGATTTTCAACAGAAAATGTTTTATCCTAATTCACCTGTAAGAGAATAGCATATGTAAAGATGAAAAAGGGGTGCCTGGGTGGCTCAGTCCGCTAAGCGTCCTACTGTTGATTTCAGCTCAGGTCATGATCTCACGGTTTGCCAGTTTGGCTCAGGTCATGATCTCATGGTTTGCCAGTTCGAGCCCTGAGTCGGGCTTTGCACTGGCAGCACAAAGCCTGCTGAGGATTTTCTCTCTCCCTCTCTCTCTGCCTCTCATCCACTCATGTGTGCACACGCACACACACTCTCTCTCTCAAAATAAGTAAACTTTTAAAAAAGAGAAAAAAACAAAACTTTTCACTTTATATTCAAGTAGTTAAAACTAATGAACTGACTCTCATTCTGATGAAATAAAACATATTTTTGCAGCATATAAAACCAAAATGATATAGATGTTAAGTATTACAGAAAAGTCTTAAAGGTTTGTCAAAATATTCTTATTAGCCAGTTTAAAGTTAAAATCTGTCAAAGCCAAAATTCTGCCCATGTAGAGGATCCAACATGATGGGTCTTATCAGGTAGTCATGAGGGTTTATAACAAATAATACAAATTGAGGCAGATCAAGTATAAAGTATAAGGAAGTGATCTAATGCTCTGAAGTGTTGACAAATCCCAAAGATTTAGAGATCACAAAATTAGAAGGGGACTAGTGAGTAGTCTGAGAGGGAATAGGGCCCTTAAGAGTCAGGGCATAAATAATAGAATTACTTAACAAAGGGAAAATGGAAAATTCCCAGAGATTATCATAACGTCATAACTGCTCTAACTAGTGCACAAATGACTTCCCAAGGGAGAAGCTATCGACCTTTCCTCAACCTTTCTCTGCAGTAACACAGAATCGATGGCGTTCATGCGTCCAAGCAAGGTAGCAGGGCAGACAAACTAGATTTCTAATGACGTGAAATTCCTGAAAGACTTATCCCATTGCACGAAAAAACGTAGCAAACGTGAGCCAGGGTGCTGGAGTTGAGATGGAGCGTGCCTTTGCAAAGACCTACCATGACCACGCATGCCTCTGGCACCTCCATTTCAACGAGTGTTTATTAAGCCACTACTTTGTGCATGAAGACACTAGGTTTGGGGAATAAAATGATAAAAAAAGATACATGTCATCCCCGCTGTCACACAATTTACTTAAGTAAAATGTACTCAAGGAAGCAAGCATCACAACAAATAAGAATAGAGCTTAAGTAAAAAAAAATATATATATAGGTTAACTGTGGTAGCATCTTTAGGAAAAAATAATTTTCTATGCAGTATTTTAGTTGGCATATTTATTACACAACTAATTACTCATCACATTAAACACATTTAATTGTACACCTATAATAGGCAGTACATTCATATGCTACAATCCACATATTATACAAACTTACTTTCAATTGTTCTCGACAATATTATTTTACCTAGCTTTTAAAGTCCCATTGCTCTCATTATAAAAAAGAAAAGAAAAACGCATACATACATATGCAGGTGCATATTTGTACTTGTATGATAACTTGGTTTCTACCAATTGTTTAAAACCAGCTAATGTTACAGTCAATTCCAGTATCCTCTCAAAGTTAGCCAAAATTAATTGCCCCTCTTCAAAAATCATAAGTAGATTTAAAATCTAAAGCATGCTTAGGATGAACCTTCATGAATTTTTGTTTAACAAAATCAATATTGTATGCCAAAAATAGAATGCTTCTTGGAAAATAGTCGAAAGAAGGAAATTCATTATGTAACAAAAAAATCAGCACCTGATTGAGACAAAGCGATTGCTGTATGCATGAGTTAAAAGACTTAATTGTGTTTGGATCCTATATAATTTCCTCTTTTCTTGGTTATCTTCCTGAGTGTGCCCCTTGAATGACAAAGGCATAATACACGCATGCTGGACAGTGACTAAAGAAATTTATAAATTGTTGTAAATATGATTATATTTCATAATATTATGAAGGGTTTGTGTGTAAGTTCCTCAATTTCTCCAGGGCTCTTAATGTCAACTTAGGTAAAATTCATTAGAACAACCATATTTTAGGAAAATTGCGCTGATGAACAAAGACTACCACATATTTAAGGAAAATAAGAACAGATGAAAGCTGTTCCTGAGAAATGGAGTAAGAAGTGTTTGAGTCAGTGACAGATGGAGAAAGAGGGAAAAAAAAAAATTGTGACATCTGTTAAACCAGATTTGGAAGAGTCATTTACACGATGTTTATGAAGGGACCGAACTGTAACTTATTCCTGGAAAGTGCTTGCTGACGAGGTTGTGCTAATTCTTGGCTATGAATAGATTTAGTTATTGATCAATCAGAATGCTTTTGGAAATCTTGTTTTGTTTGGATTGCTAAAAAATATCCTATTTATCCAAGCAAAGGCCACTTGCTTCATGGCATTGCATCAGCCTTAGGGCATTTGGAGGCCAGTGTCCTTGCAGACAAGGGGATTCTGGAAGTCCCATATTTTTAGGACAGTCACCTCATCTAATGGGACGAGTTGGTATTTATTTATTTATACCAAATTTATTTATACCAAATACTCTTGGTATTTATTTATATATATATGTTTTTCAGATTTGAAAGGATCCTAAAAATATACCGAGTTAATTAGCATTATTTTAATTTTTATATTAATCTAAATTGAAATTATAGTTAACCTCAGATAAAGTATCTAATCATTTAAAAAAGATTTTTAGGGGCGCCTGGGTGGCGCAGTCGGTTAAGCGTCCGACTTCAGCCAGGTCACGATCTCGCAGGGTCCGTGAGTTCGAGCCCCGCATGGGGCTCTGGGCTGATGGCTCGGAGCCTGGAGCCTGTTTCCGATTCTGTGTCTCCCTCTCTCTCTGCCCCTCCCCCGTTCATGCTCTGTCTCTCTCTGTCCCAAAAATAAATAAACCTTGAAAAAAAAATTAAAAAAGATTTTTAATGTTTTATTTATTTTTGAGAGAGAACGAGAGAGTGCAAGCTGGGGAGGGGCAGAGAGAGAGGGAGACACAGAATCCGAAGCAGGCTCCAAGCTCTGAGCTGTCAGCATAGAGCCAGAGGCTGGCCTTGGATTCACGAACCGTGAGATTATGACCTGAGCTGAAGTCAGACGCTTAACCGACTGAGCTACCCAGGCACCCCAAAGTATCTTATCATTCGATCTACTGCCTGTATTTATTTATCCAATCAAGAATTCTTACCACCCCATGTGTCAAAGAGATTCTACAATTCCTTTGACTCTGTCCCCAAGTTTTAAAGCAATCTTTACTTACCTGCTGACTAATCCTGAGGTTTCTCTCATCACCATATTTTCATTTCCTTATTCTTCTCATTAAATTTCCATCCTCTTTTTTTGCAAAGGTAGGCATCTTTGGAAATCTCTTCTGCAATGAAAGGAGAATAAACAGAAGCCAAGAAACAAAATGAAAATAAGGATTGCAAAATATTTTGTGATTTTTCAATTTTTCTGCACTTCTATAGAAGTAAGAGAGAGAAAAAACATGGGACCTTAATATATCTTTCAGTCTGAGCTGATTTTAAGACTTGTGAAAGAAGTGCTGGTGGGAAGAGAAAATAAATTTTTAGGGAAGTACAATAAATACAAAAAATAAGTTATCAAAGATCAACAACAACAACTCAAGGTTTTTGTTTAAAGGAATTCACATAGGGTGCCTGGGTGGCTCAGCTGGTAAGCGTCTGACTTCAGCTCAGGTCATGATCTCACAGTTCGTGACTTCGAGCCCCTCGTGGGGCTCTGTGCTGACAGTTCAGAGCCTGGAGCCTGCTTCAGATGCTGTGTCTCCCTGTCTCTGCTCCCCCCCCACTCACACTCTGTCTCTCTCTCAAAAATAAATAAACATTAAAAAAAAAAAATTAAAGGAATTCCCATAAAAGGAATCTGCATCAGAATGGTCATGAAAAAAGCCGGAATGAAACTGAAATCAGTAATAAAATATTAGAGCCGGAAAAACCTTAGGGAATCTTTAATGAAAATCCCATTATACAGACAAAAAAAGAAAAAAATAATAAAAAAAAACAAAAACAAAAAAACAAAAGGCAAACAAACAAAAAAAACAACCCAAACGCAAAAAGCTTACCTGATTTGGCTAAGGTGATGTCGCTATGAAAATTCAGAGCCAAACTCGCTTCTCAGACCAGTGCTTCTCCAATTAGAGATTAATAAAAGTAAGAAAAAAAAAAAGTTAAAAAAATAAAAAGCAGATCTTAGACCTTTCCTTTCCCCAGAGGTCCTGATTCAGTTGGTCTGGGACGGAACCCTAAATATCTTATTTCCTTGACTAATAGCAGGGAACCATAGAAAGGAAGAAGGTAAGACATGACCTGAAGTAGCAGCAAAGAGAAAGGATAAAAAAGGAGAGGTGAGCATGTTTTTGATAGTTTCCCCTAATGTGTGTCATGTCTCTTTTCTGTAACCGCATGCGGAAGGATAGCTGGGTCTGCACCAGAGTTGAGGTGTTTCTCCATTCTTTTGTCAGGTTTATCTCAAAGTATGTATAAGAGGCTGTCACATCAAAATCGTAGAACAGTGATCATACCTATTTCCAGGATTGTCTCCACATAATTTAATCACAATCTCTACAGATAGGGCCCTGGATTCCATACATTTTACAAACTCCACTGTGACTTTTCACTAACCATATCACATGTACACCTGGCTCCTGGAGTCCAAGGAGGGCACGCTGCTTTATTTTGTATCTGAGATACTTGGTGTAGACCCAGAATTTTAGGAGGTGCTCAATAAATGTGATAGGTAAATGGTTAAATTTTTTTTTTAATTTTTTTTTCAACGTTTTTATTTATTTTTGGGACAGAGAGAGACAGAGCATGAACGGGGGAGGGGCAGAGAGAGAGGGAAACACAGAATCGGAAACAGGCTCCAGGCTCTGAGCCATCAGCCCAGAGCCTGACGCGGGGCTCGAACTCACGGACTGCGAGATCGTGACCTGGCTGAAGTCGGACGCTTAACCGACTGCGCCACCCAGGCGCCCCGGTAAATGGTTAAATTAAATGAGCAGTTATGAATAGTAAAACTTACTAAATTTCAGTGTTTAAAAACTTAATTTGTATACATGTCAATTACTGCATATGCATGTGTGTTTTTTTTTTTAATAAATGGTGGATTTTTGCATTTTTCTAAGAAATACCAGCTGCTGTTCTGTCCTCTATAGCATCAGAAGGAAGTCAGTTTGGGTACATAAAAATGACACATTGGTTCTAGGATATCAAAAATGAATGATTTTTATCTTTGAAAGATACTCATCAAATCAGAAATCTCCACCAAAAGTAACTAAGAGATTTTAGTAATCAAAATAAAATACTAATGGTAATATGAGTGAAGCCATAATGTACCTGAAGACTGAAATAAACTTGAAATAGTTCAATTTCTGTATACCTTTTGCTTTCTCCAGGAACTTTTTTGCAAAATAGTCACTAGGCTGCAGAGATAGCCCACTAGACGATGTTATTAATATGCAATCTTCCTTTCCGAAACAGTTTACATATGCAATATACAGCATCTGGACCTTGTAATTGAATTTTTGAAGTTCGCTGTGCTTTGGGGGCTGCATATGGGTCAGTAATCATTATCCAGACACCATCGTTCATAGTACACATATAATTAATCAACTCATTAATTATGGAAAAAGAGTCTCAGGGAAGTCTAGCACACCTATTTCTTAAACAAATATTTCACCCCTGAGCTGTAAAAGTAGCATCTCCATTACCCGTGCCTTAGATTACTGTTAGCGATTTATTTAGGGAGCTTTTAGAACAAGCTCCATGACAAGAGTCAATATAAAAATCTTTCAGACACAGGACCCATCATATATAGCCACAGAATTTAATCACTTTCTGGTTAAATCACTGTTTTGGATCTTTATCTTCTGAAGCTAATGTCAATAACACTTTATTTTTAATTTAACTACATTCAGCCAACTCTAGGAGAAACAAATCATGCTCTTTTTTATTTGTAGTTTTAGTAGATGGTTGCCAGGGTAAAATTGATAATTAGGGAAAGGAAAATCTTTCTCAGAGTTTTTTTTTTTTTTTTTCCTTGTTACACATTAGCGAGCTCAGGTTGTTTAATAAAGATACTTTATAGATGCATGGGGGGGGGGCAGGGGAAAGTCTATAAATATATTTTCTCACTTTCCTGGCTCATTAGCTAACTTGACCTGACCATTTTCTTTTGCTACTCGTCAATCCTACTTTTTGCTATTTTTTCCCCTGCTCCTAACAATTTATCTTCATGATGCATTGGCTTATGTTATGACCTACAAAACTCCTTGTAGAGAGACATCAACATGATATGAAAAAGAGACTAATTGTGTAAGATAAATGCCAATCCCAAAATAATAATAAAATATAATCGGATATCAACTCAAGGTAGAGACAAGAACGGCTGTTTAATAGAGTTTTGTAGTGAAAAGCATAGAGAGCTTAAGGAAGATGAACAGCTGTTTTCTGTCTTCAGTGAAGCTAGAAATAACTTAGGCTTAAAATGAGAGACGTGAAGAAGAGATTTCTGTCTGTAGATTTCTAATGAGATTTCTAGTCAGAGAACCATACAATCTATAGAACTTTCTTTCTTGTTAGATGCAGAGAAACAGGAGGTAAGTTAGGGACTATTCAATTTAGAGATAGGAGGAAAGATCAATTGTTCCTCTTTTTCTAATACCACGTTTTTCTGACATCTTCGTCTCACTTTTCTGTCTCTGAGCCCCTCTGTTTTGAAATGATAAAATACCATACAGATCCAGGCTTAAACTTCTAGCCATCTGGCCAAGGTCTTGTAGAAAATAAGCGATAGCCAAGACAGAGCTGAACTCCTGAAGTTTTAGAACTGTCACTTGTATCTTCACAATTTAATCCAGTTTTAAATGCTTTTAGTGGAGAATTGGCCAGAGAAGGCACATTAACGTCTATCTAAACACAAAAATCTCTCTGCTTTCAACGAGGCATGTTCCCAATTACAGAATTTATCCCTGTATCCCTGCTCCATGGTCAGTTGGGACTTTTTCTCCATATCGTTAAGTAAATAAACGTAGGACAGCGTGATAAGTAGTGTGATATAAAGTGGAGAGGTTGTAGGCGGAAGGAAGTATCTAGGCAAAGGAAACATTTCAAATAAGATCAACAAAATGTCTCAAGGTTATTTTAGATGGATAAAAGGAGGAAGGAAGAGGAAACAGACCACAAAAATCCAGAATGTTAAACTAAAGACTTTCATGCATGGTTTTCAAACACATTGTAGCTATGGATAACTTTTTTTTTTCCCCCAAAAGAAATCTACTGAGGAAGTTTAATATGGAAATCAGATAAACACCGAGGTGCAATTCCTTTGGAGAATCCGTAGGGAATCTGGAGCTTCTACTAAACCTCAGCAATGCTTTTTAAATAGTTTCGTCAAGGCTTTTCTGTTCACAGGCCAAGTTTTCAAATCCCAGCCCTCAATGCTGGAGGCAAGTTTTGCTACAGCAAAAGTGTATAATCAGATTTACATTCTCACCTTTACATATGGCAATATTTGGTTGTTCAGACCTTATAAATTATAGACCATTCGTGCCTCCATTATGGCCCCTGCCTTAAACCAGATAACATCACAATTCCACATGATGACAGAAGGGTCAGGCCAAAAATAAAACAGCTGATACTCTGATTCCCTAATTAAGGTGTGGGCAGAAGAGAAGCACGACTCACACCCACCAACCACCAGTTATTTGAAAACTGAATTTAACCAGTATAAGATATTTGAAGATGGAGTAGTTAATAATACCCCATTATTTCTCCTTAAATCAATGAAAGTCTTATGTATATTCTAGTTTTCATTATTCCTTTCTTACTGAAATACCCACCTTTACCACCTCTGAAGATCTATCTTACTTATCTCTTGTTTTTGATTTTGTGATTCCATCTTCTTAATTTAAGAAATTTGAGATTTTTTTCCTCCTGTGTCTCTTATTTATTTATTTATTTATTTATTTTTTAGTTTATATTTGAGAGAGAAAGAGAGAGACAGAGCGTGAGCAGGGGAGGGACGGAGAGATGGAGACAAAATCTGAAGTAGGCTCCACGCTGTCAGCACAGAGCCCAACGTGGGGCTCGAACCCACGAACCTCATGACCATGACCTGAGCTGAAGTTGGAGGCTTAACAGACTGAGCCACCCAGGCAACCCAGCCTCTGCCTCTTTTTTAGGATCAAAACTTTCTTTTTTTTTTTTTTTTCAATATATGAAATTTATTGTCAAATTGGTTTCCATACAACACCCAGTGCTCATCCCGACAGGTGCCCTCCTCGATACCCATCACCCATCCTCCCCTCCCTCCCACCCCCATCAACCCTCAGTTTGTTCTCAGTTTTCAAGAGTCTCTTTTGCTTTGGCTCTCTCCCACTCTAACTTTTTTTTTTCCTTCCCCTCCCCCATGGGTTCCTGTTAAGTTTCTCAGGATCCACATAAGAGTGAAACCATATGGTATCTGTCTTTCTCTGTATGGCTTATTTCACTTAGCATAACACTCTCCAGTTCCATCCACGTTGCTACAAAGGGCCATATTTCATTCTTTCTCATTGCCACGTAGTACTCCATTGTGTATATAAACCACAATTTCTTTATCCATTCGTCAGTTGATGGACATTTAGGCTCTTTCCGTAATTTGGCTATTGTTGAGAGTGCTGCTGTAAACATTGGGGTACAAGTGCCCCTATGCTAGGATCAAACCTTTTATGAAGGACAAGGACCATAACTGACTGACATCTATATACCCATGTTTACTCATAAGCAACAACACATTAAGTCTAAAATATGAACACAGCATATAATACTCTTTAGTTTTTTTTTAATTCTTTAAATCTTTATTTATTTTTGAGAAAGAGAGAAAGAAAGACACAGAGTGCAAGCAGAGGAGGAACAGAGAGAGAAGAAGACGCAGAATCTGAAGCAGGCTGCCCAGGCTCTGAGCTGTTAGCACAAAGCCCGATGCGGGGCTTGAACCCACAAACTGTGAGTTCATGACCTCAGCAGGAGTCAGATGCTTAACCAAATGAGCCACCCAGGTGCCCCATAATACTCTTTAATATTGGAGATGCCATGCACCTAACCCAAACAAAGATATGTCTGTAGTTCACATGTTCACAGCTAAAGTTCCGTGTTAATAAATACAGATTTGAAATGCGTTTTTAATAATTTTGTTTTTGAATCATTAAAGGTATCATTTCTAGTTTCCATTTTTTAGATCCATTTTTGCTTTCTTTTATTTTTATCCTTTTTACTATGATAAAAAGCTCACAGACACTAGGGGCTTAGAACTTTGTTAAACTAGTTGGGATAATAAAGTCTGGTCTGGATTAAAGCACTAGATCAATGAAAACTAGAGCTAAGTATAGAACTGCTTTCTTCTGTTCACCATTAACCAGAAAAATTAGATAGCATTCTTCATGATGATCGCTGTTCTCCACTAACATGGTTCATATGTTTCTGCCTAGCACCATGTAATATGCACTGACTTCCTGGAGAAGAATAAACTTCCCTATCCCACTGCTGTCAGGCTTAAGCACCAACTTATGTGGTGCATTAATCGGTTCAGGCTGCCATAACAAAATACAGACCGGGAGGCTAAAACAACAGAAATGTATTTTCTCACTGTTCAGGATGCTGGAAATCCAAGATCAAGGGGTCAGCAGGTTTGGATTCTGATGAGACTTCTCCTTCTGGCTGGCAGACAGCTGCCTTTTTGCTATGTCTGTTCGTGGGCATCCCTCTGTGTGCTTGTGCATCTTTGGTCTCTCTCTCTCTCCTCTCTCTCTGTTTTTTTTTTTTTGTTGTTGTTGTTGTTGTTCAAGTTTATTTATTTATTTATTTTGAGAGAGAGAGCATGTATGGGGTAGAGACAGAGAGAGAGAGACTCAAACACATGAATGGTGAGATCATGACCTGAGCTGAAACCAAGAGTCAGACACTAACTGACTGAGTCACCCAGGCACCTCTCTGTCTCTCTCTTCTTGTGAGCACACAGTCATACTGGACTAGAGCCCCCACAGTGGTGACCATTAACTTTAATTACCTCCTTAAACGTCCCAACTCTAAATACAATAACGCTGGGAGTTGGAGATTCAATATTTTGAGGCACAATTCAGTCCGTAAAACTGAAGTCATGAAGTGATGAGACCCAAGTGAAAGTAACGCTTGCAAATTTTGAATAAAACACTCAAGATCCAATTCATGGTTCTACTATAGCTCTCTTCTCTCTGCCATTAGGCCAATATGTACTCAGAAGGTGCTGCCTCTTCACTCTGGACCCTGGATTAAAGAGGACATGGAACAGGGAAGAAGACTATTCGTAACTAACAAGAAGAAGAAGTCACCAATTTTCCCACTAACATTCTGAAAGTGTCATATTTGTTAATGCCAGAGTTTAGCTTTGAAAAGCTTATTAATAAATTAGTAACCAGAAATAGAAAACTATTTTTATGCAATTTTTTACTTTGAGGTGAGGCTTCAGGCTGCAAGGAATTTATTATTAGAGGCTGAATGAAATGCAAAGACAAACTATTTGGTAAAATGATTACTTGCAAGTACTTAAAAGGCAATTGCTTAAGCAAATTGGCTGATGGGCATGTTACTAGCATATTACTCTCTTCCTGGATCATCATTACTTGCATTTGCAAAGGTACTACATGAGAAAGACAGGGTATAAATTGTTGGCCAGTTAACAAGGAGAATTAAAAAAAGAAGAGAGAAATTCCAGAAATTTTGGGACTTGAAGGATTAAAACATGTTAAGTCTTTCTCATATCCATCTTATAAGAGATAAATTAAGACATGTTTTGAGTGATAAAGGCCAATTCAAACTTAGCCTTTGATAAAAAAGTTTAAATTAAAAATAAATAAAAAATAAAATAAAATAAAATAAAATAAAATAAAATAAAATAGAGTGTAGCTTTCATAATCTTGTTGAAACCAGTTAAATAAGTAACACCCAGTAATTCTTTACAGTGTTCAGAGAAAAGAGACTGAGAATGTATTTCTTATGTGAAAGCCTGATGATTGGATGAACCTATAATTTAATTTAGGGCTAGACTTGTATATGGAAAAGGATCATGGATGTAATTAGAGGACATGAATCTTCCTGTAATAAAATTAATATTTACAAAAGTCCACAACAATTTTACAGAAGTATACTGACAACAGAGCCACCGCCCTGGATTAAAAGAGGCTGGGATCATTTGACTTAAAATGACTTCTGGTCTGCCAATATTTATGGACAGAATAGAGGCCTACCTCCATGGGGGATATATTCTCCAATTTCTGATTTCTTCAGGAAAATAAAGAAAAAGGAATAACCTCCCAGAGGTTGTAATTAAGAGCTGTGGAAAACCATGGATAGGGGTGATACTACTAGGAATTTTGAAGAAACAGAAACACCCCCAGCAAGTTATCACAATACTCAGATCCACTGTGGGCATTCTAGTCTACTATTTTGTGAATGAAAGTTTGTGGTGTGTGTGTGTGTGTGTGTGTGTGTATGAGAAACAGAGAGGGAGAGGAAGAGGTGGGGGTGGAGATCGGGAGGGAGAGAGACCAATTATTTCAAAACAGACTTTTTTATCTTTTTACAATTTCATAATATAGTTTACACTAGGCACTACTTTTCTGAATTATTTCATTTTTACCTGTGTTAGTGTAGAATTTGTTAAAGTTGTTTAACCTTTTTTCTCTTTGTCTTCTCTTACCCTCTCCAAACTCATGTCTGTCTGTCTCTTTCACACATATGCTTCCACACATGTCTTTTAGTAATAAAGAAGAAAGCACAACTATGAGATTCCCACTGGTCATACAGTGCAGCTAAGTAGTTAATAAATAAGGCAGGTAGACAATGATCTCCATGGAGAAATATAGAGGAGAGGCCATATAGAGTTCTCCGTCCAAACACAAAGAAATTCTTGTTAATCCTTCCATGGTGTGTATATATACAGTGTGTATATATATATAGGTGTGTGTGTGTGTGTGTGTGTGTGTATAAAATACCTGTTTGTATATAATACCTTTCTCTCTCTTCCTCTCTCTCTCTCTCTCTCTCTCTATATATATATATATATATACATATATATAAAATATGTTTGTCTTTCAGTTGTATCAAAATAATATTTGGATGACCTTGGGAAAAAATATTTTTTTATCACATTTTTAAATCTTTGTTAGGTAATGAGTATGACTTGTCAGGAACAGTGTGTGGGGTGGAGGGCAGTGGATAAAAAAGAAGGCGAGAGACAGAATGGGGAAGTCAACGCACATTTTCAATCTCATCTTTTTGCCTGAATTTGGAGTTTCCTAATGCATGGAAATTCCTAAATTTCCTTTCTTGGAATTGTGTATATTGGGAATCTACTTTTCAACTCCAAAACTTTAAAACCACTTACAATTTAAGAGTACATTTTTTTTTTTCTAAATACATTATATAAACACTCAAATTGAAATCTAAAATGTTCTGGTGTTTCTCTTATTTATAAAGTGTTTGTTGTTCATTAATTCATTTAAGTTGACATCATGCTGGTGTTTCATTTGCTGTGCTATTGAAGTAGTTTCTTAGATCAATGATGAAATATATTTAATATTACAGTACATTGCTTTGCTAGATATCACTCTGCTGAAGTTACGCTTATGGGCAATATTAAGTAGTCTATTTCTCTACAATGTGGAAACTAATGGGAGTTCACAGAGTAAAAGTCATATTACATCCCAGTTCTCTGATACAGTAAGCTCATCTGAGAATTATTTTTCAACTATGTATTGAGTAAGTTGTTTATTGTTAGGGGCCTCTGTTGAAGAGGTGAGGAGTGGTTGTAATTGAAGGTGTTTATCTTGGAAGGTTCTGGGAGATTGGGAAAGAAGAGGTCCCAGCACTGAGCCAGTGGGAATGGAATTTAGTGATTGGAAGGTAGCACAATGGGAAATAAGATACAATGAAGGAGACAAAGCCAACAGAAGCAGAGACATGGAACAGGCTTTGAACAACTGATAGGAAAAAACAATCTAGGCTATTGTACTGATGTGCCTAAGCAATATAGTTGCAAAATTACAAAAAGTAAGCAGTTCATTCAGAGATCATACAGGGACCATAGTGATAGGTAGCAGAGTTGATTCAATAAAGGCAAAAAAAAAAAAACAACTTGCATTTTATTTTACAATAATTTTCAAGATTGAATCTGATACCTACCCTATGTTAAATGGTACAATAATCACATACTTTGATTCAAGATAAGAAATATTTATTGATAAATTTTTATATACATGTAAGAAACAATAGTAAGTGAAAGAATAAGACAGACTCCGATTTTCAGAAACTTTCATGCCAATTTCTAGGGACATAATAAAGGTTTAAATAGTTGAAAAGACATTGTAAGCCAAATGCCACAATAAACTTACAAAGAAAGCATTAGAACACTCTAATGGAGGAAGTCAATAGAGGTTTTCTTGGAAGATATAGCACTTGATATGGTCAATAAAAGAGGATAAAATACTGAAAATTAGAAATGGTGTATACATATTCATGCAGGAAAAATGTTTAGACAATATTGCAGAAGTAGAAAAGCACAGGGTATGTTTGTTCCAATTTGTCAGAATAATAATTACATACACACACACACACACACACACGCATGTGTGTTATTAGTATATGTATTATATCAACATATACAAATATATGCACACATACACATAAACTGACAAAAGACTGACAAAATAGATTGAGATTTATGCTGGTTTTTCCCCCATCATTACCTTTTCCTAAACTAATCAAAATAAACTCAATTCTCTTGAACACATAAAACAGATTTGGTCAATACAAATTCACTCCATTTATTACAGTGACTGTACCTTTATTCTCTTATTAATTCAACCAACCAAAAGACATCGAGCACTTGCCATAAAATAGGAAAGTGTTGGCATGAACAAATAAAATCTCCAGCTTTACTGAGCTTGCATTCTAATGAGGGAAAGAGAATAATTGGTGATGGAAAGTATATGGGTTACATGAGAAATTATAGAGAAAGTCTCTCTGAGGAAATAACATTAAATGGCAAACTTAAAAATGTAATGAATCATTTATGGCAAGAGCCAAGGAAAGAACTTCCCAGAAATAGAGAAGAAATACAAAGTTGCTAGTGTGAGGACATTCTGTGCCAAGTCAAAGGCAACAATCACTCTGGTAAATTGATTACAAAAGTGGTTGAAATACCCCCCCCCCATTTCCCATGTCTGTCTGTTGTGATATTATATTCCATTTCTTTCAATCAAGTAATGGAGTCTGTGTCCCCTCCATGTGAATTTGAACTAGCTTTATAACTTTCACTGACCAGAAGAATATGGTACAAGTGACTTTGTATCAGTTCTGAGTCAGGCCTTGACATTACAACTCATGTTCTGGGGAATCCTGCCACTTCCAAGAGAACAAGCCTGAGGAAGATTGTTGGAGGACAAAAATTCTGTGGAGCTTAGTTGGTTCAGTTCATTTGTCACAGCTAACAGCCAAGATCAGCCATGGTGAACTGCAATTGACCTATGAGATGACCAGGGATATGACAGAGTAGGCAGTTAGCTAGACATGAGCTGGAGGCCAGGGTGGCGGTAAACAGTGGTTTGTGGCTTCCCCCCTCCGGGGTTATCATACCAAGAACAAGCAGGTGCAGAGTATGCTACTCTCTTTCCAGCCTGTGTCTTATAATAACCTGTAGCTTCATTATAATATATTTACATTGTGGTTTTGATGTCCCCCTTCCCCCCTACCATGAGTGAAGATGGTCATGACAGCTCCAGCAAGAACCTCGTAGGGCCAAATACTCCCCCTCCTGACCAGTGTAAGGAGTCCCTCAGATGACTGGCAACAACTTCAGTTAGATATGGCGTTAGCTATGACCTATAACCTATGCAAACAACACAAAAAAGACACCCCTAACACCACTATAGTTACCACCTCTCCCTTCTTGAGAGTGTACCATCCTTAATAAATGGCTTTGTACTTGCTACTTTCTTTCTGGATGTCTTTATTTCAGCATGGGTCCTCATGTAAATCTTTCATAAGGAATTCAAGAACTGAGACCTTCATTCATACAATGCAGAATCTCCCACAGAGAACAGATACTTGATTGATCCCAGACAAGATCAATCAAGTCTGGTCCAGATCAAGAGAACCACAGAGCAAACCTGTAGAATCTTAAGCAACAATAAATTTCTGTTTAAGCCATTAAATTTTAGAATGATTTATTACTCAGCAACAACTTTTGCTATACTCACTTAAGCAATAAAAGATACTTAATTTTACATTCCAAGATATTTCAAGTTGGTTCCGATGTTTACCCTAATGACCTACATTGGTCATTGGTTTTGTTGTTTTTGCTGTTAGCATTTGTCCTCAGACTGATATACTCTTATAAGATAACTGCTACTTTGGGACACCTGGGTGGCTCAGTCAGTTAAGCATCTGACTTAGGCTCAGGTCATGATTTTGCGGTTTGTGAGTTTGAGCCCTGCGTTGCGCTCTGTACTGACAGCTCAGAGCCTGGAGCCTATTTTGGATTCTGTGTCTCCCTGTCTCTGTTCCTCCCCCACTAGCACTCTGTCTCTGTCTCTCATAAATAAATAAACACTAAAAAAATTAAAAAATATAACTCCCACTTTTCAAAACATCGTTTCTTTATATACCACTTTTTAGGACAGGAAGAAACAGTATTTCTTCTTCTCATTTCTATTTTGTTCAGGGAGAAAAAAATCTATTCAGAAGTTCCTCAGTATATTTCTTAATGCCTTGTTGGTCAAGATTGAGTTAGTCACTCCAAATACACTATGTATGTAAATGAAATTGAAAGGAAATTGACAAGCTTACTTTACTATTATTTATTCCATGGACATATTGTCACTCAAACATAAATCAACATCTAAAAATTAAAGAAGGTGGGGGTGCCTGTGTGGCTATGGGCTCTTGATTCAGGTCATGATCCCAGAGTCATGGGATTGAGTTCCACATTGGGCTCTGTGCTGAGTGTGGAGCCTGCTTAAGATTCTCTTTCTCTTTCTGTCCCTCTCCCCCACTTGCACACACTCTCTCTAAAAAGATAAATTAAAGAAAAAAGGAAGAAAGAAAGAAAGAAAGAAAGAAAGAGAAGGAAAAGGTGAAAAAAGTTGATAGCTAAACAATGAAGAACAAAAGTAAAAAACTTCTGTTTTTTATATATTATTTTTTTTCAATGTTTATTTTTGGGATACAGTAAGAGACAGAGCATGAGTGGAGGAGGGGAAGAGAGAGAGGGAGACACAGCATCTGAAGCAGGCTCCAGGCCCTGAGCTGTCAGCAGAGAGCCAGACTTGGGGCTCAAATTCAGGAACAGTGAGATCATGACCTGAGCTGAGGTCACTTAACTGACTGAGCCACCCAGGTGCCTCCCCCACCCCAGAATAACTTAAAAAAAAGTTTCTGTTAATTATTCCATGGGCAGCTTATTTGAAAAAGCATAGAGAACAAAGAGAAAAGTAGTTTAAGGTGATCTTGGAGAAGAAGACAGGGTCAATTCATATAAGGTGCCATGGTAAAGAATTTGGATTTTTAATTTTTTTAATGTTTTATTTTATTTTTGATAGAAAGAGCATGAGTTGGGGAGGAATGGAGAGAGAAGATGTCAGAAGATCTGAAGCAGGCTCCATGCAGACAGCAGCAAGTCCGATGTAGGACTCGAACTCATGGACAGTGAGATCATGACCTGAGCTGAAGTTGATGGCTTAATACACTGAGCCACCTAGACGCCCCAAGAATTTGGAGTTTTTAAGGGTGAGGAAAAGTTGTAGCAGCATTTCAGGTGACTGAGGAATGGATCTTAGGTGAATAATATAGGAGAGTAGGAACAAAGAAACCAACTGGGGAGACTCCAAGTAAGAGAACAGGACCCGTGTGTTGTGGACTAGAGTAGAAGTGCAAACAGAGAGTGGGAACAGATTCAGGATGATTCTGAAGAGAAGTGGTTGGATTCCTGGTGATTTTAGGGCCAGACTTGCTGACAAAGCACCTTCTGTGAAGGGAATAAACCCTGAAGAGTGATTCCAATGTTTCAGCATCGCTGGAGTTCATGGCCGGGTCATTTCCTAAAACAGATTATAATTGGTGCAAGGTTTGGAAGAGAGAAGGAATGTTTTGAATAGTTTAAATTTAAAATATCTATTAGACATTCAAGTGGAGATGGTCAGAGAGCAATTAGATAAACACATCTATATCCACTGAGGCTATAGGTCTACAAATAGAGGTATGATCAAGAAATTCCATACTAGATATATATATACTCCCCCAAAACTGAAAGCAGAGACTTGAACAGACATTTGCACACCAGTATTCATAGCAGCATTATTTGCAAGAGCCCAAAGGTAAAAACAACCCACAGGGACATCAGTGGATACATGGATAAACAAAATGTGGTATATACATACAATGGAATATTATTCAACTTTAAAAAGTATTGAAATGCTGATATGTGGTACAATATGGATAACCCTTGTAGTCATTATGCTAAATAAAATAAATGCTAAGTAAAATAAAAAGTAAAAATTAGTCTATGATTTCACTTATATGAAGATCTTAGAATAGTTAAATTCACAGAGACAGAAAGGAGAATAGTGATTAACAGGTTCTAGGAGGAAGGAGGGATGAAGGATGAGGAATTATTGTTTAATACAAAGTTTCACTTGGGGAAAGTGAAAAAGCTTTGTAGACGGATGGTGGTGATAATTGGTCAACAATATGAATGTACTGGATGACATTGAACTACACACTTAAAGTAATTAAAATGGTAAATTTTATGTGGGTATATTTTAGCACAAAAACAAGTAATGGCACAAACTGACATGCACAGTTTGTATTTGATACTGTTCCTCCCCCTTATTCTTTCTAAGTTGAAGTAACCTCTGTTACCACTAAATGTCTATTATGAAATAGACTCACCTTATTTTCTTTCCGAAAGGAGTCCCATGTTAAAATTTAATATTATTAGTATTATTAAAAGTAAAGTATATTTGATACAACATGGAGTCAAATAATACACCAAATAAGATAAAACTGTCAGAGTTCTTGAAATCTAAGACTTCTCCAGAAAAAAAATAGCATTTGAATTGTTCTCTCTTGCTATATTCCTTCAGTGTTGATTCATCCAGTTACTGAGTCTTATCAATTCTATTTCCACCATATATGTTTGTTCTGTATTTCTTTCTTTTTGTCAGGTTTTAAAACTTTTTACTTGCATATTTTTAAAGTGTGCATTCTGATAATTAAAATCATTTGAACAGAAAAATGGCACTCTAACTAAACTACATTTTATACCCCATGAGGCACCTCAGACCAGCCTGGTTTTGACTCTAGATTTCTCTGTCCATCACATTCAGCTCTTTCCTTCATCAATGACTGTGCAAACTGAAGTCTGCCTGCTTGTGGACCTCTAGATTTCTTTCCTAATCTCATTTGAATTACAGGTCTCCATGAAACCATCGAAGTTATCTCATGGATGTCATATGAATCATTAGTTTAAAGCCCTAAAATGGCTGCAACCACAAATGTGTAAATTCATCATAGTACCTGTAATGCCTAACACAGCTCCAATCACATCCCAGTTGTTTAATAAATATCTGTTTAAATAAATGAATTAACATACCAGTCTATGGTCCCACTTCCTAGTTCTTGTTTAATTTTCCTTCACCCTTTCAAATTGAGTTTTATATGTGGTATAAGAAGAAACAAAAAGAAGGAAATGAAAAACACATTACAGAAAAATAATAAGAACCCAGGTGAACAGTAGAAATAAGTGGGATCTTGCTGAAAAATACTTCAGTGGAATCACACACTATAAAAACAGAACAAAACCTGAGAGTACATGAAGAGAAGCAGATTTTCCTCGATATGAAACGTAATAGTACCACTTTACTCCACTCTGTCCTAATAACATTTTCCAGAGTTTTTTTTTATTCAATTCTGGGCACCATGTTTGAAGAGAGGCATTGGCAAAATTCCTGAATTGAATGGAGTTGGATGTATTTGCTCAGTTCCAATTGAGTTTGACAAGCGGGAAAGTGATGTTTGCAGAGCAGACAAAGAATATTTGAAGTCCAGAAGAGTTGATTACACAGATGACCCCAAGAACCAAGGTGAATGAGGCTGGACATATGAGATGCACCTTTCTTTTGCACTTTCAAAACTGGAATATTTGATTGTGCTGGCAAAGTACAGTCATCTCCAATGGTCTTTAAAAATTCCTATTAAGATTCATAAGGTCCAGGAGGCTGGTGAGCAATTATTGGTATCTTGTGATCATTTTCCTGCCAATTCCTCAACTCTTACTCACCTGCCCGGCCATGTGTCCCCATTTAAAGTCCCATGCTTCTCTACTGAAAAATCAGTTAATAACTTGCCTTCCTGCATCCAGCCATTTGTAAACAACCTTATCTAACATTATTTATAATTCACTGGCACAGAAATGATAAGGTACTTGGGTATTTTCTAAAGTAAAATTACGAGAACTTTAGTAATCTTATCAAGGTAACTGATAGGCTTAAACTTTCTGATAGACAGTATCTGATGTATTATGTTTGACTGGTGGGATACAAATTTGAAGAGACACATCAACAAATTAGAATGTGCCTGAACGGGGCGGGGTGGGGGGGAGAATGTAACGTTGAAGTGTCTGGAAGACAAGGCATAAAAGAAATGACTGATCATTTGGGAATATTAACCTTGAAAAGGGTCATATCTAAGTAGCATTAATAGCAGTATTCAAATATTTGAATGGCTGTCCCATGGAGGAGTCAGTAAATCCACTGTAACTTCCAAGTAAGATACTAAGAATAATGGTTGAAATTTATAAAAAGAGATGGATTTGGCTCAAAATAAGGAAGGTGTTTTTAATAGTTCTCATTTTCCCAAAGTAAAACATTTAGCCTTAAGAAGGAGCTCACCAAAAGTTCCGAAATTCCAATATTGACCAGATGACTACATACGCAAAATTATGAAGAACAGATTTTGGAAGGATTAAGGGAGGGGTATTGGAGCATGCTTTATTATATATTTTATTCTTACTGTCACTCCATGAAGTAAATATTATTATTTCTATCTTATATAGAGAAAGCGAGACATAGGGAATTTAAGCAACTCGGTAAGTCTGTACTGGTAGAAGAAGTTGGTTTTCAGTAGAATTGAGTTCTCTGTGACCATAAAGCCCTACCTTTAAACCCCATGTATACAGTACTGGAAAACAACAGAAAATACAGAAGGAATTTGTCAAAAGCAGTTTCTCTGAGTGGTAAAATTTGAAAACAAAAAACAAAAAAACAAACCAAAGGGAAAAAAAAAACACACCTTTATTCAGTATTTTTAGAAACTATCCATAACAAACATTTATTATCTTTTTTTAAATTTTTTTTAACATTTATTCATTTTTGAAAGGCAGAGAGAGACAGAGCGCGAATGGAGGAGGGGCAGAGAGAGGGAGACACAGAGACAGAAGCAGGCTCTAGGCTCGGAGCTGTCAGCACAGAGCCAGACTCAGGGCTCGAACTCACAGACCACGAGATCATGACCTGAGCCTAGTCGGCCGCTTAACCGACTGAGCCACCCAGGCTCCCCTATTATCTTAAATAAAATTACGACTATTTTGTGCTTTAAAGCAAAATGGGAAAACTGTTTTCGATTAATCTCTTCTAATTGCACATCTTTTTCATTTCAGGAATCTCTCCTCCAGATACATAATTTTTAACTTTTATTTTGAAATGATTTAAAACAAGAAAAAGACAGCAAGATGCAATAAAAAAAACTTTATAGCAAGAACTTCCTTGTTATCATTTTATCACATTTCTCTTTTCTCTTTTCTGTGTGTGTGTGTTTATCTTCATAACATAACTTCTCAAGTCCTACTCCAACATCACAGGATTCAGTGCAGCTTTCCATCTTTTCTTTTCTTTTCTTTTCTTTTCTTTTCTTTCTCTCTTCTCTTCTTTCTTTTCTTTTCTTTTCTTTTTTAAAAAAATAATGTGTATTCACTTTTTTTTTAAATTTTTTTTTTCAACGTTTTTTATTTTATTTTTGGGACAGAGAGAGACAGAGCATGAACGGGGGAGGGGCAGAGAGAGAGGAAGACACAGAATCAGAAACAGGCTCCAGGCTCTGAGCCATCAGCCCAGAGCCTGATGCAGGGCTCGAACTCACGGACCGCAAGATCGTGACCTGGCTGAAGTCTGACGCTTAACCGACTGCGCCACCCAGGCGCCCCTTGTATTCACTTTTGAGAGAGAGAGAAAGGCAGAGTGTGAGCAGGGGATGAACAGACAGAGGGAGACACAGAATCCAAAGCATACTCCAGGCTCTGAGCAGTCAGCACAGAGCCCCATGAGGGGCTGGCTCTAACTCACAAACTGTGAGATCACGACCTGAGCCGAAGCTGGATGCTTAAGCGACTGAGCCACCCAGGCACCCACCTTTCCATCCTTCTATATTTATAACTCCTTTGTGCAATGCTAAAAAATATGGCTCCCATTTTTAACAGCTATTTGCTTGTTCCATCATTCTGTATGTGACTAAATGCTGCTTCCTTAGTTCTAACCCACTGGCCATGACTATGCCAATTTCCCCCTCAGTCAGGGCCCTGTACCATCTATCCTACCAAAAAGAACAGTGCTTGCCAAATTCTCAAACTATCCAAGGTCTAGGAGGTAGTAAAGAAGAAAGGGAAGCCACTCCCAATATACTCATTTTTTTAAATTTCATATATTTTGTTGTTTTAAAAATTATCTTTCAAAATGTGTAGTATTCATATGTTGGATCTTTTCCATTCAGTCTTCAAAAATAAAACTATCACCTCTCATGATTCTTACCTCTTTTTCCTTTTTGGCATTCTTACAAAATTTTTCAAATGTATATTCTGCATCCATAATTTGATTTTCTGAAGTTTCAACTATGTTCTCTATTGGCTTCAATACTGGATTTTAATGTTGCTATTACATTGTAGTTAATTTGAAGGACTTCCTTACATCAATCAACAGGAATGAAACTTTTGTCCTTATATCTTACACTATTCTTCTCCAGTTTTGACTTTATCTCACTTGAAATCATGGGTCCTTATCACTATTAAGATGTCCAAGTAGATATTTTCCTTTTGTTCCTTTTATATTTGCAATCGTAATCAGAGGCATAATCTCTTTTTAGCATTTTTTTTAATTTTTCTTGTGTCTAGTAAATTGCATATTTCCTACGTCCTATTTATTTTGTGCCTTACCATTTATTGAAGAGCTTTCTCTAAATGTGATTTTTTTTTAAAGAGACAAAATGAGGATTACTTATCTCCGTTCATGATGCACTTGGGAATTCTAACATTTTCTCTTTCACATATGCTGCCGGAGAGTAGAGCAATTTGTAGAGCTTCACTCCCAATTTCCAGTGACTGGCAGGCATTCTTCTCATGAAGATCTGTTATTTTGATAGTAGAAAAAGAAACTTCATCTTCTTCGGTTGCCTGGAAATGACATTTAGCTCAGATGTACTAAGTGAAAAGTCACATTTTCTTGCACGCGCTATTTTTTGCATTTTCTCTGTCTCTGCTCCTGACTAGTTGTCTAGAGATAGCATTGGGGAGATGGCGAGGGATCACAGAGGCTTTTAAGAGCCCCACAGAGCACAGCTCTTCCCAATTCTAAGTGCATGGCTGACACACTGGCCACTTGGAAGGGACTACTGTAGTAATGTTCACAATATGATAAGATGTAAATACTACAAAAGACTGCTTATCTGTCCGGAAAGACAGTTGTAAAACATTTTCTGATGCCTATTTTTACCTCCTATTAAACCAAATGAATGTCTGTGTATAAGAAAGATTATCTTCTGAAATATACAAAGGGTGGTTCTCACTTAATCTTCATCAAATGACAGAACTGAACGTTTCTCACTAATTCAATAGCTTGACTGTGAATCTTAATTTTATGTGTCATTATAATCATGAAGACTTCCAAGAAAGAGCTGAGAGGGTAGAAAGTGGGAGTGAATTTAAGGAATATTTTTTTTTTCTGGAATTTCTAGTCTAGCATCATTTTTAACCTGAAAGTTTCATGAAAACAAATATTTCATGTTTTTCTTTCTAAAACTTATTTCCCAAGAAGAAATGATTTGTTATATATGTCCTTTTCAAAATGTTAATGTAAAGGGGCACCTGGGTGGCTCACACGGTTAAGCGTCCGACTTCGGCTCAGGTCATGATCTCACAGTCCATGAGTTCGAGCCCCGCGTCGGGCTGTGTGCTGACAGCTCAGAGCCTGGAGCCTGCTTCACATTCTGTGTCTCCCTCTCTCTCTGCCCCTTCCCTGTTCATGCTCTGTCTCTCTCTGTCTCAAAAATAAATAAACATTTAAAAAATTTAAAAAAATAAAAAAAACACAAAATGTTAATGTAAAAATGTCACCATGTAAACTAAGCATCCATTTGTAGGTACAAAGAAGGTGGTAATTGTAAACTATCTTGTACATTATATTATGCTATTTGTTTTCTTTTACTTTTTAATAGGTGTAAGTTTCTAGATATTGAAGACAACTTAACGCCTATTTTTTTGTTAACTTTCAAGATATGATTAACACCAACAACCCTATTCCTTATAAAAAATACACAAATGTATTCATTATCAAATATTTATTGAATGTCTAATGTTATCCAGATTCTCATCTTAGTAATAGGGTAGGGATACAACAAAACTCTGACCTTCATAGAGTTATCATTCTGTTCAGGAGTTTTCAGTTTAGAGCATTATTTACCTTGTTTAATTTTGTGCAAACGGCTTAACGTTACTTTTTTTTATCTACCTCTCGCCAAAACCTGATTCTGTTGATAGCATTTTGTTATTGACAAAACTTTTCAGCATTTACATCCTACCTTGCTTTAGGCAAAGGCAATAAAGAAAGCATCAGCTGAATCACCTTAGAAATATGAAGGGATATCTCTGCCCAAAACTTTCTGTCATGTAACTTGCCTCTCCATAAACATACCTCTTTTAAAATAAATGGACAGAGGGGCACCCCGGTGGCTCAGTCAGTTGAGCATCCTACTTTGGCTAAGGTCATTATCTCCTGGTTCATGGGTTCAAGCCCTGCGTCTGGCTCTGTGCTGACAGTTCAGACCCTGGAGCTTGCTTCAGATTCTGTGTCTCCTTCTTTCTCTGCCCCTCCTCAGCTCATGCTCTACCTCTCTCTGTCTCTCAAAAATAAATGTTAAATAAAAATAAAGTAAGATGAAATAAAATAAATAAAATAAAATAAAATGAAAGTACAGGTAGAATGTACACATATATCCACTTATTTACTTTTGCTTACATCAAAAAGGACAAGTATATATGCAAACCATAAATTTCAGCTTCTTCTTGATCTCACTGTTTTGCAAGGATCTTTGATTGGTGTCACTGAGCTTTGAGTCCTTTTCTGAAGTCTGCAATGTTCAACTGGCTATCATGCAGCAATCTTCATGCAGGTATTGTGTATTTCTGAAATAGCGTTTGTGTGTGTGTGTGTGTGTGTGTGTGTGTGTGTGTAATGACTGAAGCATACACACAGGGACAAATTTTTTCATTTTCCGTAGTTAATACTGTTGTCAAAGATTAGATGTATGTAAAATAAAACCACTATCTGATGTCACTCTGATTTAAGCACTTGAAAACCTTTCCTTATAGGTGTGCCTGGGTATCTCAGTCAGTTGAGCATCTGACTCTTGATTTCCATTCAGGTCATGATCCCAGGGCCATGGGGTCAAGCCCAGATCAGCATGGGGCCTGCTTGGGATTCTCTTTCTCATTCTACCCATCTCCCCAGCTTGTGCACTCTCTCTCTCTCAAATACATACATATATATATATATATATATATATATGTGTGTGTGTGTGTGTGTACATTAGAAAATCTAATGCATGTGATTCTTTACAAAATAACTCAAAATATAAAAGAAGAAATCCCTAAGTGTCATGAAAGAAGAGAGAACCCAACAACAGATCTGTGAGTTTGTGAGATCATAGTGCAAGGCCACTAGTCAGCGTGAGAGAGGGTAGAGGAAAATGGTATGGGATGGAAATCTATGTTCTAAGGGAAGAGATTAGGCTTTATGACTATGATATACAGTGGGAATCAAGACTTAGGCATAGTGGGAACATACAATTCAACCAGACAGTGATGTCTCTAAGGCATTTGGCTGAATAAAGCAAAACAAAACAACAACAAAATCTGTAAGAACATATTCACAACCCGAGTCACATTTTGTTCTCCCATGGGAAAGAAATACCTGTCAAAAATGAGTTCACATTAAAAACTTACAAACCAGCATGAGTCAAAATTAGTAAGGCAATGAATAGGAAAATTACCACTGCAACTTGAAAATCATAAGACAATGGAACAATATGAAAATGATTATAAAATATATGTTGCATTTTACCCCTTCCTCTAAGCATCATTTCTACAATGATTCTTTTTTTTTTTTAATGTTTATGTTTTGAGAGAAAGAGAGAGAGCACGAGCAGGGGAGGGGCAGAAAGAGAGGGGGGCAGAGGATCTGAAGTGGACTCTGCTGACAGCAGAGAGCCTGATGAGGGGCTCCAACTCACGAACTGTCGCTTCACTGACTGAGCCACCCAGGCGCCCCTACTACAATCTATTCTAAGCAACTATTCTCTCCTACCTCAATTTTAGAAAAAACTCTAAATCAAGCTGCCACTTAATGGGTGCCACTTGACGGGGAGAAGTGTTCTCCCCATAGCAGGCAAAGAGAACATGCTCAAACTTAAGTCATTTAGCCCCTCTGCTCAGATTTCCCATTACTCGTCTGGTTCACAGTCCAAACCCACATCTTTGCAAGAGCTCAAGGGGTCCAACAGGATATGCTCCACACTGCTTGCATCTCCGGTCTCGTCTCCCGTGGTCTTGACTTTGATTGCATCCCTCAAGCCATATTGGCCTCCTTGCTGTCCCTTGAATATGTGAGGCATCTTTCCCCCTCAAAACTTCTGAGTTCACTTTCTGCTAGAAATATAGTCCATAGGATCTCCCTGAATTCCTCCAAATATCTACTAAATGTCCTCTTTGTTGTCAGTGTTCTGTTGCTATCCAATCCAAAGCTGTAACCCGGCTCTCAACACCTTTGTTCCCTTTTTTGTTTTGTTTTTCTCCCAATAGGTATCGCTGTCTAACATTCTGTATCTTATGCTTAATTATTTTTCCTACTGTCTGCCTCCTAAAATCTAAATTTAATGAAGGCAGGGGCACCTGGGTGTCAGTCGGTTGAATGTGTGACTCTGGCTCAGGTCATGATCTTGCGATTCGTGGGGTTGAGTCCTGCATCAGGCTCTGTGCTGACAGCTCAGAGCCTAGACCCTGCTTTGGATTCTGCGTCCCCCTCGCTCTCTGTCCCTCCCCCGCTTCTGCTCTGTGTCTCTCTCTCAAAAATAAGTGATCATTAAAAAATTTTTAAAAAATAAGAAAAAATAACTTTAATGAAAACAGAGTTTTATTTATTTCTTTTTTTGTTTTAAATATGCTTTACTCACTGCTGTTTGGCAGTACAAAGAACAAAGCCCAAAACGGGTGTGTTCAATATATTCAATAAGTCCACAATTGACTGTAGTTATGCAAAACGCATAAAAATACAAAGTAAATATTTCCACCAACAACACCACGATTCAAAACAGTCATAAAACAGAATAGCAAAATAAAACTACTATAGCAAGCTTAAGGATAACCTTTTAGGAGAGGAAAATTGTCATTATGGACAAAGTTATATGCTTCTATTAAAGGAAATAAAATATATAAATAAATGGAAATGGATAAAAAATAAATGAGTAATCCCCATGAGTCCACAGGGTCCACAAAGGAAGGGTCATTTTTATCCAAAATAATCTCTGAATTAAGTATAATTCCAATCAATACTCAGGATTTTTCCAGAGTTATTTCAATCAAACCTAAAACTAATATGGATGATAACAATACCAAGAATGGTAAGAAATATTTCAATTAGACCAAAATAGGAAAGGAGTAGGAGGGACATGTAGGCCTGCTCTACCAAATAGCCTCTTGTAAATAAATAGTATTTGAGAATGTGGTATTTTGGCAGAGATAGAAAACTAAAGCCATAGAAGAGAAGAGTGAACATGTTAACATATTTTTTTTTTGGAAATAAGTATATTTGGTAGGCAGAAGAGAGGTCCTCTGAATTTGCCGTGCCCTAATCTCTCTACTATGTGAATATGTTTCCCCATGGCAGAGAGAATTTTGTAGATGGGGTTAAGTTACGGATCTTGAGATGGGGAGATTGTTCTGGATTATCTGTGTGGGTCCCATGTAATCATAAGGATCCTCATAAGTAAAAGAGGGATGCAGAAGAGTTTGGGTAGGAGATGTGATGTTGGAAGCAAGACCCAGAATGATATATGAGTGCTGTTTGGAAGGAGCCAAAGAATGCAGGCTGCCTTTAGAACCTGGAATAGGCCAGAAAACAGATCCTCCCCCAAAGGCTCCAGAGGAAATGTATCTCCACTGACATACTGATTTTGGCCTCTGAGGCCCATTTTGGATTCCTGAACTTCAGAACTGAAAGATAATAAATTAGTGTTGTATTAATCACTAACTTTATGGAAGTTTGTCATAGGAGCAATAGGAAACTAATACAGTATATGATAAAAACCATTATGGTCAGTAGAAAAAGTTGAAACATTCAATAAATTACAGACTTTTTTTGTGAAAAGCAAGACTTTAATCATAAAAATCTTCATGGCATCTGGGCAGAGTTTCTTAAGCAAGGCACAGAAAGTGTAACCCAAAATGCTATATATTGAAAACCATAGCTATATTATAAAAAGATAACCTCTGTGCATCAAAAGCCACCATTTAGAAACATAAAAACCACAAATGGGCTGGAATAAAATGTGTAAGTACAATTTACAAAAGATTTATTTTTTTAGACTATTAAAAAATGGCATAAAACTGAGCCAAAAGAACAAACTATAAAAACAGGAAATTCTCATTTAAAATAAAGCAAATAGCCAATGAACGTGAAAAGTCATCCCAACTCAAAATTAATTGGAAACATCAGTTTTAAAGTTATGATAAAATAACATTCCATGATCACAAACTGATAAGTATGACAAATTGTTGAAGCAAACTTGTTTCATAGAATAAACCCACCTGATCATGATGTATTTTCTTTAAAAGAAAATTATGCCTCCAGATGTCTTTTTGATATTCATTTTTATTGTACGCTGTGGTGAAAGAACATACGAGGTCAAAGAACAAAGAAGGATTTTTGTTTTTGGTTGAGACTATTGTGCACATTTCCTGGTTCTATGCCTGTGTAGTAACAATTATATAATAGAAATTTATAGCTTCTTGACACAGGAATTACCGCTGACATTGAAATAATATCCAAACTCTTTCTCCTCTGCACATCTTGTAAAGTCTAGGTTTCAGACTTTGTTAAAGCACATCTACAGTAGTTTTTTTTTTTTTTTTTTTTTTTTTTTACGTTGTGGTCTTTACCTCTAAAACATGGACTTCTGTTGTCCCAGCCTAATCCCAGTGGTGTCAACAAGGTCTCTGTCTTCTGGTTAAGCTGGAATCCCAGTATCTTCAGCAGTGCTCAACATCTAGGATTGTTTTTTTTTTTTTATCACCCTCAGTTTTAGAGCAACCACTCTTTGCTAAAACCTGCAAACACTAAGACCAGCCTTTAGGCAACACATGGCAGGAGAAAACCCCTAACTCCCATAATTCTTCCTACTACTGCCCTTCTCTCTAGTTTCAGGTGCCTCAGATTCTAGACACATCAGTAACCATGAATGCTGATTGCTGCCTCCTTTGGCAAGTGGACCCACTTTGCTCTGTTGAACTCCAGCCACCTGCACTGAAGTTGGAAAAAAAATTACCAGGCAGAGAGGCAGGAAAATGTAGATTTCATTTCATGAGGCTCCTTATTTTGAGGGGTCATATTCCTGTACTGCCTTTGTCCAATGACTAAGAACAATTGCCTTATATACTTGTTGGAATGTAACAGTCTATTATGAGAGGGGGGACTAACTCCTTACCAGAATTTGCCAGAAGTCAATTTATTCACTTCTGAAAATTTTTATATACATTGTAAGCAAATATTTACTTATATTTAACATGTTTGAAGTTGAGTATTAAGCATGTGGAGATATAATAATGAACAGCACAGGCATGCTTTCTGTCCTAATGAAATTTGCCAACTAGTAAATTCTATACAATTATAGAAATATATATATATGTGTGTATATACATACATGTGTGTATACATACACACATATATATACACATATGTATTCATATAAATTTAGTCATTATTGAATTATTTTGCTATTCACTAAGGAGAAGCGTCCATGCTTCCTATGATTATCTTTATATTCTTGCAGAGAATGAATGATGCCAAATATTCACCTGTCAAGCTTCCTACCCAACAAAAGCCCTTAAAAGTAATAGGTCCAGAGAGAAGTGTTATTTTGTAATTAGTCAATTTATATATACACACACTATTTTTCTAAATAAATCTTAATAATATATTTTTCAAATGGAGGCTATGGCACATTTTTAATAAAATTATTTCAGCTTTCAATTTATCACTTATTCCCCGTAAATAATAACCAATAGCACCATTTCACCAATTCTGATAATCACACACACAATCTTTTAAACTATAGAATTTATATAATTAAATCCATAGCTTTTGCTTAGGAACGAAAGTTTCATTTCATGAGCCAGGCGTACTGTTTGTTTATTTCACTGAATGGAAGTAGATTACAGACATTTCAACCACAGAAAAAATATTCAGTGTGATGCAGAAGAAATTAATCATAAACATGATTTCTATATAAAGTATTCCCACAGAAAATATGGTAAGATTTGTAACTTTTAAAAAATAATATACATATTTCATCTAGGGAACAAAATCAAAATTAATTGAATGGGAATATCCAACTTTAGGACTGCAACAGAATCATGACTTAATTAAAATAAAAATCTCATGGTGTCCTTCAAGTGACACTATAAAGAAATATCAGTAGAGAGGAGTATGAAATTAATTAAACATCACAGTGAATAATAACTCACATATGCCTTTAGTAAAATAAGCTGGAGTTTAAGTTAAGAAGAAATCAGGCATTTTGCTTACCTATGGATAAAACAGACATTTAACATTTGGTATATATTGTGGGGATGTTTTTATTGAAACCTACATAATTCTGTCTTTTTAATTCATACCTAATTGCTTTACTAATAGATTTAGAAATTTTATATTCCAGTGTTTGCCTTAATTATCCCCATATTTTACACTGAGGAATATTTGAGAAAGAAGAGCTTGGAAACAACACAAAATCATACTGCAATCTTTTTTCCGAGTTTTGGTCCAGCGCAAGGTTATGTGACTAACTGTGTATGTCCTTCAAAATTTCCAACAATAGAATATAATTGGGCATCTTAATCAATGTTTAACCTTGGAAAAATTGGCTTCTCCACTTACTAGCAACATAAACTTCAGCAAGTTCGTTCATCTTTCTGTGTTTTGTTTTCCTCATCAATGCAAAATAAATAATGTATTTACATTGTAGGACTCATGAAACTACAAAATAATAAAAATAATTAAAACATCTAATTAAAACACATCTCATGTGTTTCTCTCAGTAATAAATTTCCTCTCCACTACTCTTCCTTGTCTGAGAGGGTTCTCCTCTGTGAAAAGGAAGAAATTTGGACTAGAATCTCTCTCTCAATCTCTCTTTCTCTCACGGATGCACAACCTCCTTACACACACAACTACAACGCCATCACACACAATATATTTAGACATATTTAGATATGTTTCATATCTAATTTTAATTTCTTATTGCAAGCTTAAAGATCTACATTGCCACCTCTGTCTATATTGAGCCAATGATGTAAACTTAGACATGTTTTTGGCCACAGTCTTCTTGGCATTCAAATGTCATCTCTGAGACTCCAAGAGAGTTTTTATGCTATTGGCTTGGCATCTTCTCAAAGGAAACCCTCTGCTTCATCTAGTCTTTTCTCTTTAGTCCTCGAATCTGTCATTCTCAATTCCCACTGCACATCCCTTGTTTTCTATGCCTGTAATATTCACCCCCTCCACTCAAAGGAATTCAATTCTACTTTGCCTCAGGGTCCAGTTCAAATTCCATTTTGACTGACTGCTAGTACCTCCTGACAGAGATGCTCATTTAGACATTTTCTGATCACATGTCCTATTTCTTTGGACTGAAGTATAAGTCCCCTGAAATTAGTCCATGAGTTAGGGTTCTTTGGTCTCAAGTAACAGGAATTAAAATCTATCCAACTTTAGCAAAAGAAAAAAAAAAGGAAACCTATTGGGAGGTGTGTAGGTGTGTAGAATTTACTGTATAGGTGTCTAACTTGGATACTGGCTGGAAAACAGAAAGGCACTGCCCAACTCCCTTCCTGGTGTGAATGTTGTACTACAGCCTTGTTTATTTTTGTGTTTTGTTGGTTTTCACCTGTCCTTCAATTTCTCTGCTGAAAAGTAAGTCCTGGGGGCAGGTAGTGGGGGGTAGGAATAGTTCATTTAGCTGAGCTTGGATTACATTTTCTCTCTAGTGCTGTACCAGGGTGATGAGACGAAATTCCTGGCCAATGTAGCCTCCAGCCCCTTTCAGACTTCTGAAAGAGTGGAGAACTCGGCCTCATTTACTTTTCCACAAAGACAACATGCAATATCAGGGAGAAAAATTCACCCCTCCCTAAAGTCTTTGGCTGTTAGGGGGGAAGAAAAAAAAACAATACCAGCTACTTAAAACAAAACAAAACAAAACAAAACAAAACAAAACAAAACAAAAACCTACTAAAGTTAAGAGACAGATTCTTTTTGTTTCACATACTATTTCAGCTATGCTAGCATCTGAATGAGATGACTTCTCTGCAGTTATTGAGGAGTCCACCATTTAATATTAAGTGCACAGAGGGGCGCCTGGGTGGCTCTGTCAATTAAGCTTCTGACTCTTGGGTTCGGCTCAGGTCACGATCTCACGGTTCATGAGCTCAAGCCGTGCATTGGGCTCTGCACTGACAGTGTGGAGCCTGCTTGGGATTCTCTCTCTCCCTCTCTCTGTCTCTGCTCCTCTCCTGCTTGTGCATGCATGCCCACTCTCCCTCTAAATAAATAAATAAATAAACATTAAAAATACATACCAAGTTCACAGAAAATGGTACACTAAGAGAACTCCGAAGGGAGGTGAAAGCAGGCAGAGGTGGAAAAACAACAGCTTTTGTCGTTGCATTGTATCACATTACTTAAAGGCATTATTACCTAATATTGGTTAGCTACTACTCAACCAACTTATTATTACCAAGTCACGGACCCTGTCTATTTGGAAAGTGTCGATTAGAAAGCTTATAGTTAGGTCAGTTCACATCAACCCATTTTAGAGTCAGGTCAGTAATCAATAAGATCCTACTAACCTAAGATATGATTTCTTCTGCATCAATTTATCTGCATCTACCAACAATCACATAAGCTGCCTTCTTACTTATTAGTATAGAGAACTACTTCAATTGCTATGTAATGCCAAACATGTCACTTGGGTACTAGCCACATGGCACACCTCTAGGCAACTCCAGAAATTGCCACAGCAATTCCTCTTTTTCCTTTGTCAACAATTATACTTCCTACTGAATCATTTTTATCAAGGTGCAGTGCAGACTGAATAATGGCTGCCCAAGTTGTCTGTCTCTTAATCCCCAGAAACTCCTTATGTTACTTGATATGGCAAAAGAGACTTTGCAATATGATTGAGTTAAGGATTTAAAAATGGGGAAATGTCCTGGATTATTCAGGTCGACCCAATGCAATCACAGGGATTTCATAATAAGAAGGCCAGAGATGAGAGGCAGAGAAGAATTGATGATGGAAGCAGAGAGACATTAGAAGATGCCCTGCCACTGGTTTCAAAAATGGAGGAAGAGGCCAGGAGCCAAGGGATGCATGGCAAACAGCACTACCTGTTGGAACAGGTAAACAGATGGAGTATCCCTAACAGACTACAGAAAAGAACCAATCCTGCCAAGTTTTGGCTTTGTAAGACTCATTTCACCCTGCTGACTCCCAGAACTGTAAGAGATGTGTGTCCTTTTGGGACACCAAGCTTGTTACAGAAGAAATAGGAGACTAACACAGTGCACACACATGCTATTATCACTACATATTAAAAAACAAGCACATAAAATCATTTTTATAAAGGCTAAATTCCCCCCACCTCCACCCAGTTTCTACATTCTTAAAAATTTTTTTCTTAATGTTTATTTATTTTTGAGAGAGATGGAGACAGAATGCAAGCGGGTGAGGGGCAGAGAGAGGGGGAGACACAGAATCCGAAGCAAGCTCCAGGCTCTGAGCTTTCAGCACAGAGGCTGACGCGGGCCTCGAACCCACGAGCTGTCAGATCATGACCTGAGCCCAAGTTGGACGCTCAACCGACTGAGTCCCCCAGGCACCCCATCAATTTCTACATTCTTATGGGAACAACAACAACAAAAAAAACCAACAAACTCTCCTCAAAAAAATATTCTGCTTTTGCTGTCTCCAATTCTTCTCCTAGCCATTGCCTCTTAAACACTCACCAATCACGTTTTCACTCCCGTTACTTTTGCTAAGGTCAGCATTGGCTTGTGTATTGAGACACCCAGTGGCCCACACTTCCCTTCTCATCTTATATGATCTGTCTGCAGAATTTGGCAGTTCTATATTTTTTTGAAATTAGGCTTGGGGAAAAAATAGGCTTGTTTTATTTATTACTTCACTTGTCAGTTCTTCTTGATATCATCTGCTGATTCTTTCTATTCCTCCCAACGTCTTAATATTGGAGTGTTTTAGAACCAGGGTTCTAATCTTTGCTATGCTTCTCCATATATTCTCCCTCTTTTGATGATTATATGGAGTTTACTGGCTTCAGAGACCACCTCGATGCCTATATTACTTATGATTTTCTTGCTCTACTTTAGATCTCTCTTTTTTAATTCCAGGTTCATTTACAAAATTTCCTACTTAAATATTGACCAATTATCTCAGGTTCAACATGTACAAACTTGAACTGATCTCCCACTTCTCCATGCTCCAAGTGGATTTTCTAGTAGCTTTCCTGGTCTGTTGATAAGAAACCTAACCAATCCCTTTCTCAGGCCAAAATACATAAAATATCCTTATGTCTTCTCTTTCTCTGGTATTCCACATCTGATTTGATAGAATTCGAATCCTTTATCACCTTTGTTCAATCCATCAACTTTTCTTTCCTATTATTGTTTGTAATAATGTCTTTCAACCTCTATTCGTGGGTCCCTATAGTTTATTTTCAGCAGCAACGAACCCTGCGTCCCAAATTTTGTAATGTCCTCTTCTGTCAGAGTAAACCCCACTAGCCCAAAAATGTGCCCAAAGTGTCCTTTGGCCTCCATATCCTTCTGTACCTGAATTTGTCTTGTATTACACCTCCTTCTATTTTAATTCAGCCCTACTGGCCTTGACCTTTGTGAGCACACAGCATGTTTCCACCTTAGGGCCTTTGCACTGACTGCCAGTTTTTTTTTTTTTTTTTTCTTGGAATAATACCCTCATCCACAGATAATCTACATTGCTCAGTTTCTTACCTCTTTAAAGCTTTTTGCTGGGTCTTATCTTGCCAATAAGATTTATCCTGGCCATTGCATTATATATTGCTATCTGCCTTTTCAGTGTCCACGCAGGCAAGTCTTCATTAAAACATTTGTTGTATTAAATAATGCATACACCCAGAAACATAAATTTTACCACAGAAATTGTTACATTAGAGAAAATTATAGCTTACTCAATTGGAAAATATACCAAGTATGGTAATGCTGGAATGATTCAGAGGGACTAATCTAGAAAATTCTGCATAACAACTTGAGCAGACTCATAGGAGCAAATTGACCCATTCATAATCTTCTCTACCCAGAAGGCAATGAGAAGCACATGCAGGAAGGAGCAAAGGAAATAAAAGCATTTCTATGGTGGAAATTTTCCTGTTTCAGTTAACAAAGGAGAAAAGTTAAAAAGCTAAAACCAGCTAAGTAGCAGAGAATCAATTCTTTCCGTGTTTGTGTAGCTTCAAAAGGACATCTAGTTACAATTGAAGAAATACAGCATCATTGAAGCTCAAAATATTCTATGATAATATTGACTTAGGGTAAGGATATTATATAAACATACAGAAACAGAAAGACATTCTGGTTCTTCTCTCAGGTCTTGAACACTAAAAGACATGAATAGTTCTGCCATATACCTACTTTAAAAACTATCAAGTAAATAATAAGCATCTTAAATTGCCTGCAATTAGGCATTTACACAATAATCCATAATGACTCTAATGGAGTCTTTACATAGGATAGAGGAGTAATGCACAGTGTGTCGGTGATTAGGTATTTACATAATAGTATATAACAGCTCTGAAGAAACCATCACAGACTATCAACTAAATAAAGCAGGTTTTTGGAATCTATAATTTACTGTTTACTAAATTTTGTCAACTCCAGTAAATACACGTAATAAACATCCTTATCTTTTTTCTTTTGATACTAAGCACTCTGAAACTGTGCCAAAAGTCCACACTACAATTTATTCCCCAGCTAAGGGATTCTCCCCCTTACAAAAACACTCCTGGAGACAGAGTTCTAAATTTACTTTGTTCATGTCTTCATTTCCAATTCTTTTATTTAGCACACTGCAGACATATAATCATAACTAGTGGTTCACCAGCCTTGGCAACATCTCTTCTTGCTGAACCCAATACTTTATTCTCAGCTCTAATCTTACTTGAACTATCAGCAGTTAACACATTTGGTTCCTTCTCGATTCATTTTTATAACTGGTCCTTTAAAACTGTATTCTCGGGGCACCTGGGAGGCTCAGTCGGTTGGGCGTCCGACTTCCGCTCAGGTCACGATCTCACTGTCTGTGAGTTTGAGCCCCGCATCTGGCTCTGTGCTGACAGCTCAGAGCCTGGAGCCTGTTTCAGATTCTGTGTCTCCCTCTCTCTCTGACCCTCCCCCGTTCATGCTCTGTCTCTCCCTGTCTCAAAAATAAATAAAATGTTAAAAAAAAAAGAAACTTCTATAATGACCTTCCTTCTCTGTCTTCATTCCTGATTGCTAACACCATTTCTCATATTTAAAAAAAAAAAAACAACTGTATTCTCATCAACCCTCCTGTCATCTCCTTCCAAATGCCATTTGCAGACTTCTCCTATCAACTGAACTGCAAAGCACTAAGGGTAATTGTAAACTTTATCTTCAGGAGCCCAAAATATTTCATTTAAATCCTTTATATTTAAACACAGTTTATATTTTTGTAGCCCAAATTTGTATACCCGAGCCCCAGATATATGTAATAACTGCTTGCATGAAATCTTCACGTGAATATTTATTAGTGTGCTATAGGACTTAGGGATAATTTCTGTAGCAAAGAAGTCTAATAATATAAATTAGATATGCTCTGGGAATTACATGAAAGCCTTACTTGTGAGAGATAGTAAGAATAGGAGGGATTTGGGTTTTGTTTCTTCTTTAAGGTTCAGGTTAAGCCCAACTACCGTGACCTCCTGAGACCCAGGGCCATTCATCTCTGATATTTCACACATGCTCTTGTCTCTGCCTGAAATGTTCTCTCCATATTCATCTTACCAGCCAGGCTTCTAATGACCTACGTATTTGAAGGTGAAGGAGTAATGTGCAAAGATCTTCCCATGGCCTAGGAACCACGGCTCCTGTAAAGGTGCAGGGATGCCAAGGTGGTATGTGTGGAACAGAGGGTGAGAATACTAATTATTTTACTCAACTTTACATATTTTTTTGGTCTTTTTTCCTCTCACATCTTTTTTTATAATTATTTAAAGTCAACCTTTCAATCAAATTAAATTCAATTAGATATATTGTCTAAGCAATTTACTGACATATTTGAGACATGGAAAAATGATATTTAGTATTCTGAAATCCTGATTCTGATTCCAAGAAAAACTCATCTAGATTACATAGAGAACTAAAATGCAAAAAAAAAAATTACACCTGGGAGTCACATTTTCATATTCATAAATTAATCCAAGCTCTGATGTATTTGATGTTCTTTGACTTTTTCTATTCTCAAGTCTTTGTTAACACTGAATGGATATTCATATGCAGCCATATGTTTTCCAATACTTATAATGATTTGCTGATAATTCAACTTCTGAATATATGTATACTTAGGAGGCATGCCTTGAATAATTTTCTACATATTATCAGTCATATAGTATTGGCTTTCAAAATAGTTCATGAGGTTAAAATTGATGCTGTATTAGGTTCAACATGTACAAACCCTTGATGATTTAATGACAATTACTTATTAACTGCCTAGAAAAACTGAATAGGCTTTTTCTGTTTTTTATTTTTAAATTTATTTATTTATTTATTTATTTATTTAGAAACAGAGAGTGAGCAGGGGAGGAGCAGAGAGAGAGGCAGACATAGAATCCCAAGTAGGCTCCGCACTATCATCTCAGAGCCCAAATCAGGGTTGGATCCCACAACCCACGAGATCATGACTTGATCCGAAATCAAGAGTTAGATGCTTAATCACCTGAGCCACCCAGGCACTCCCAGATGTTTTTTTAAAGATCATGAAATGCGTATTGAATGTACTTAAAATGTATTACACAATTATAGATAATTACTAAGACCTTTTCTTATACTGTTTTATTAAAGAAGTTACTGTTAAAAGGGGTAAAATACAAATCTTTTCTTTGTACCAAAATACTGCAGTTAAAGTATATTGTCATATCTCCTCAAGTTGTTGATCTTCTAAAATGTTGAGATGATTTTACCCTTATAATGCACTGTTACCTCTTTTAAAATAGTTGTACTATTATTATGTTCAGTAACAGAGAAACTTAAGAAAACTTAGATCATAAAATATTTATTTAATGTTTTCATGATAATGACCAGAAAAAAAGATGGGTTGAAAATCACACAAACCATAAATATATGATTGGCTGCTTTAGAGTAACTATATGAGACCACAATACCTCTGTGTTTTTCTTATTCTGAGTCATCATGCATTAGTGCCATGGAATATATTTACTGGGCTATTCCTAGCATTAAGACATAAATAAATAGAATAGAAGAGAATAGAATAGGGTAGAGTAAAATGGCAAATATCCTAGTATATTGGTAAGATCAGCATCATTTTATATCATTTCTGTTTCATATGACTGTGTATGTCCATCTCTGTTATTTGATCTTATATATATATTTTTTGCTTCATAGGTCCTTAGTTTATAAATACATGCTTATAATTCCTGCCTTTTGAAGAACCATCAGGTAATTTAGTTCATATGACAGAGTGAAAACACTGATATTTGGTAAACAATACATAAATATTTAAAAATTGGCCATCATGATAGATATTTAAAATAGTAAGAGGAACTTTGCAAGAAACTACACAGCAGTACAATAGTAAACATCCATTGACCAGGACTTTGACACATGCTCATGCTTAAAACAATTTTTGCAAGGAGAATGCATTGATATGATTACATATCATATTAATGGATTGTATCAATTACGTTTTAACTGCTTGAGACTGGAGTGTATCTCACTCTTTAGGCAAGCACATAGCTGCTAGTTAGGGAGTGAACAAAATTGACATTCTGTTAGAAAAATAAGAAGATCTCCCATGGTTTGTTAAATAGACAAAAGACAGTATTTGTCAAAAATATTTCAGCCCAATAGGTTTTTGAGCTTTATTAAAGTATAATTTACACAAATAAAATTTGGGAATTGGAAGTATATATTTTGATATGCTTTAAGATGTATATACACATACATATGTAATCATATAGGACATTACATCAATCTAAAAAGTTCCTTCCCGCATTCTTTTTTTGCATATAGTACCCTTTCCTCATTCTTGTCCTCAGGCAACCACTAATACAATTTCTAGATTTTCATATAAATGAAATCATATGCTATGTATTCTTTTGTGCCTATCTTCTTTAGTTAGCATCATTTTGAGATTTTTTTTGCTGCTGTTGCATTTATCTGTAGTTTACTCTGTTTAACTGGTCAGTAGTATTCAATGGTATGGGCACACCACAATTAATTAATTAATTCTCTAGTTGATAGCCATTTGGCTTATTTTCACATTCTTTCTAGTAAATAAATCTGTGATGAACATATGGGTGCAAACATTGTTGTGGGCATGCTTTTGCTTGTCTTTGGAAAATACCTAAATTTGTGTTTGATGGATCATAGGGTAAATGTATATTTAACTTTATAAAAAAAAACAACAACTACTAAACCATTTTCCAAAGGAACTGGATCATTTTGTACTCTTACAAATATACTGTATGAGTGCTTAAATTGTTCCCCCTCCCTTTTTTAAGTTTATTTGTTTAGTTTTGAATAAAGAAAGAGAGCAAGAACGAGTAGGGGAGGGGCAGAGACAGTGGAAGAGAGAGAATCCCAAGCAGCCTCTGGGTTGCCAGTGCAGATCTCATGTGGGCTTGATCTCATGAACCGTGAGATCATGACCTGAGCAAAAATCAAGAGTTGGACACTTAAGAGACATCCAAGCACCCCGCTCCATACTTTCAACAATATTTGTTGTTGTCAAGACTAGACACATACATGCGCACACACAACATATATATACATACACATATATACAAACACATACATACACATGCACATATATACACGCGTATACATATATATGTATATAATTCTTTCAGCTTTTATTTATCTGGAAGGAAAAAAAATGGCTCTTTCAGCATGTTAAAAAATGTTGGCTTACTGGCTATTATTCAAACACATTTTTGTACCTCATACATTGTGTCTTTTTAAGAATTATTTACCTGTATTTTCATTTTTTTCTTACTATTGGTTCCTTTGCGGTGGGATTATAATGTGTCTGGATATGTGTTTTATGCTTCTTCTGTTTGAAATTTGTAGACTAAAATTTCAGAATGCATATAAAACCTGATTTCAAGACTTACTTTAGAGCTATGGTAAGCAAAACAGTGTGGTACTTAGAAAAAGATACATTGCTCAATGCAACAGAAAATAAAACCAGAAGCAGACTCACATATTTATGGTGAGTTGAATATCAATAATGTTGGATGAAGAAAAGCCTTTTCAATAAATGTTGCTGAAAAAATTGGACAGCCATATGCAGAATAAAGAACATCGATTCATAACTTACATTAATTCAAATTGATCATTAATTCAAGTAAAAGTTCAAAACTCATCGAGGAAACAAATTAAAATATTTTTTCAGCCGTAGACTACTCAAATATTTCTATAGTTTGACACCAAAAGCATAAGCCATAAAAGAAAAAAAAAACTTGACAACTGGACTTCATCAAGATTAAAAAACTTATGCTCTTCAAAAGATACCGTTAAAATGATAAAAACAAAAAACAGACTGAGAGAAAAAAAATTACACAACAAAAATGTAATAAATGACATGTACAGAATATGTTTGTATACATTTATATACTGAATAAGCAAAGAAAAGATAAATAAAGTTGGACAAAAGTTTTGAAGAGATGCCTTCATAAAGAATATGTACAGAAAACCAGTAAGAACATGAAAACATACTCTCTTATAACTAAATGATTAGTCATTAGGGAAATGAAAATTCAAATCTAAATTTGATGCATCCTTATATTATCGGAAGGAAAACAAATATGTAATACCAAAGCTGACAAGGTTATCGATCAACTGAATTTTTTTTTAAGTTTTAATTTAAACTTCAGTTAGTTCACATACGGTGTTATATTAGTTTCAGGTGCATGGTAAAAGAAACAATCAACAAAACTAAAAGGCATCCTACGGACTAGGTGAAGACATTTGCAACTGAAACTCTTATATGTTGTTGGAGGAGATGCAAAATGGTCAATCACACTGCAAAAATCTTTGGCAGTTTCTTATGAAGTTATACATACTCTTTCCATACAGCCAGTCCAACCTAGTCTTGGGCATTTAGCCAAAATAACTGAAAAATTATGAAGACACTAAAACCTCTACACAAATGTTTATAGTCACATTACATATAGTATAATAATAGCTAATAATAACAAATACAATAATAACTTATGTCCTTTATTGAATGATTAAACTAACTGTGGTATATTCATTACATGCAATACTTCTCAACTCTAACAGGAAAGTATTGATCTGCAACAGAATAAGTATATGTTAAATGTATTAGGCTAAGTGAAAGAAGTCAGATTCAAAAGGACAAATTCTGTATGATATCATATGGTATTTTAAAACAGGCAAAATTATACTGAGAGAAAACAGATCAGAGTTTGCTTGGTACAGATGATAACTGAACAGGATTGATTAAAAGGGACAAGAAGTAATATCTTAGGGATGATGAATCTATTATGTATCTTGATTATGATGGTGGTAACATGATTGTGTTCATTTGTCCAGATTCATAAAAGTATCCTTAACATGGTGGATTCCACTAATGTGAGTTATACTTAAGTCAACCTGACCAAAAGAAATATAATAAACATTTGGTCTAATAGGTGATTTACTACATGACGATAAGAAATGTGGGTGATTGCTTTTTTTCCTTTTTAAGATTTTTTTTAACATTTATTTTTGAGACAGAGCACGCACAAGAGTGGGGGAAGGGCAGAGAGAGAGGGAGACAGAGAATCTATAGCAGGCTCTGCACTGCCAGCACAAAGCCCAATGGGGGGCTCAAACCCATGAACCATGAGACCATGACCGGAGCTGAAGTTGGATGCTCAATGGACTGAGCCACCCAGGCGCCCCGATATGTGGGTGGTTTCAATTACAAAAGTACACAGTGTGGGTAGAGATGGAGAGTAACAGGGGCTGTGGTGACTGGAGGAGCCACAGGAAGGCACCAAGTACCGAGCTGAGAAAAATATGTCAAGGAAAGAAGTGATGCCACCATCAGTCAGGTGTCACACCACACACTGACATCACTAATATGGCTGCGCTGAACGTTATTTTTCATAGCTCCATCCACAGTCTGTCTTCCACAATTTTCTTTTGCTAAGTGGGAACTATGATCCTTTTAAAGCCTATTCCCAGTTAGTCTGCTTCCAAAGTACTGGCCATGTTAGTCTTTTGTTCTGTTTCTCAGCATCAGGATCAGGAGGTACTTGAATCAGTCTCTTGTGGCCAGTAGTGTCTGAGAATGATAGCTTGATGCGAGAGCGGTGTTTTTTTTTTTTTTTCTATCCAGATGCACCCTGTACCCAATTGCAGAAATCACATTGATCCCCACCTCTCCCCTCTTTCATTCTTCTCTTTTGCTTTACTTCATAGACCAAGGAACTGCTCTCAGTCAAGATGAGGGCGCCACAGCTATATATCTAAAACACCTTACAAAATATATGTGGGATAGCAGGAAGAAGAGTTATAATTCTAGAAGTTTTTATGTAATCCTTTAATCCTTTCTGACTCTGACATTTGTCTACTGGAGAGGCTCTGGGGAGGGCAGCTAGTTTGTGCCTTGGTGTTGGAGAATGTTGTTGATATCCCTGATATATATGCTGGCTGAACTGAATTCCCTTTGTTTCCTTTAGAAAGATAAACACCATTTGACATAACCTTACATTTCTCTGCCTGGTTATTCTGAAAAATCTGTATTTGCTATTGGCATTTGCCAAAAGAATGGGTGTACAATCTTCTTCTGAAAATTATTATACCTCCTACATCTGTTTCCCTCCATAATTATTGGAAATTTTACAGTGAATTAAGGTGGTCAAACAAAGCTCAGAGATTTTGCCTTCCAGGGTTTTTGAGGATTGGCAATAAAATATATATGTGCTCATAAATAAAATATGAAAGAAAATATGAAAGGCACCTGTTACACTGCCTCTTGCTAAATATTTTTTTAATTTTGAATATTTGCATAAACATTATGAAACATCACAAAAAGCACAAAATTGTGAGCCAGATGGCTCTAGAACTATCAGCAACTCCCGTCACTAGTTTCATTACAGTTTTGGAGTTTTTGTATTCTCACTTCTAAAGTAAATAATTATGTTCCCCTTAAATAATTACATTTGATTTAAATACTAATTGAGATACTGCCTGCAAAACGCATAGTGGACTTCCCAGTACTTATGTACCTGACAAGTACCATTTTCCTTGCTTTTACAATAAGCGATGCTACTTTTAGTAATTTAACTCTTGGGAAGAGGAAAACCTTAGGAAAAAGTTGATTTGAACTCATCGGAATTTTACACGTGCACTTTGCTCATACTGCGTTAGAATAAAAATGGTGTGTTTCACTCATTTCTTTGTAGTTTTCATAGCTAATATTTTTAGTAAAATCATCCTTGTTAATTTAATCATTCTTTAACTTGTATTGAATTTTGCAACCATAGGTGGGTAGAAACTTTGTTCCCTTGTCCCTTTGAACTTAAAACACAAAGACAAATATTCTGATATTATTGGAAGGGGAAACGTCACCAGGGATGCAAAAGCAACCCTGAGCTTCCACTGAAGGTATGCAGGGTGGTACATAAGATTTTCACTGCACAGACTTGTAAGATTGCTCTGATTTTTGTTAGAAGAACCCCACTAAATTCAGAAATGCTAGGTTCATCGTACACACTCAAAACCATAATTATTCATCTCCCCATCTCCTGCCCTCCTAGAATCTATCTGACACTCATTAAGTTTGGGCCAGCAGCTCAGTCATCAGTTACAGAAACATTATTTCCTACAAAGTCATCTCATTCGTTTAAATATACGAGCACAGGAATAAATTCATTTCATTTCTGAGGTCCTCAGTGTGAAAATGAGTTTATGAAAATGTAGTCCTGATGTTAGGTCAGAGAATCTAGTTAACTGAATAACTACTACACTCACGTTCCAATTTCAATACAGTGATTCAAATTTATTATGATATTTTAGCATTTCACTTTCTAGTCTTAATGACTCTAAAAAATAATTTGGAGGACTCTGCAATAAGTGTGGTAAATGTTACTGTCTGTATAACCAGGAAGTGTTCACATGTTTTGTGTCAACAAGGATGAACTTCACTCGCATGATAAGAAAGGGACTAATGAAATGCAGGTGACACTGCTAAGATTAATGACATTATCTTGCAAACTCAAGCAACGCCTTAAGCTTGAAAATAGATGACTCTCAAGGTAGCCCTTAATTACTAAAATTTTAAAACTTGTCACCCTAATCAAATCAAATTCTTTTGTACAGAAAGTATTTTGTGCTGATATTTGAACTTCCAAAAATAGAATTTGTTAAGATATATGCATTTTTGCAATACCACCATTCTATATAAATTCTATAAATTGCTTCAGTACAGATCTTTTCCATAAAGACATTGTCAAAGCAACCTTAATAGGACTTGCAAAGTTCAACTTTTAAAAAATTTTCCAAACTGCAGGATTAAATAAAATGGATTTATCTGTGGGAATATTAAGATATTAGCCCACACATCGGTTTATGTAAGATGCTATTTAAGTCAGATTTACTGTCTGAAATGATTATATTTCTTATGGTGTGTCAAGTTAGAATTTTTAAATATTCTATATTCTAGTCTTCTACATCTGATAAAAGATGTCTGGATAATAATTGAATCTCAAATTCTTCAGAAGTGTTAAGATATAATATTACAGATAGTTCTAAGGCTAAAACTATCTCCTAACGTTTACATACTAAATTGTTAAAGGTATGACACATTTCACTCATCTTTATAAGAAAAAATGCTACTGATAAACTCAGATAGTGTGTGAACTAAATTGAAAAGACAGCAGATTCATAGTATAAGCTGCCAAGAACAGGGTTTTCCAGGATGGCGATAGACATCTCCACCACCAATTTAAACTGGAAACCAGTCAGGGAAAGGGAATGCAGCCATAGGAGTCAATCATTGAGGTAGAGGGAAGGAATAAAGACCAGCTCGGAGCTGCCAGTGAGCTGTGCTATGGACCCCTCTGGTCCCTGCCGTGTGCTGAATGGAGGTGGGCCAAATGGTGAGCTCCTCCAAAGCTACCGTGGTTACACGGAGAATACGTCTAGACTTGTACAAACACATCAGTATTGGTAGACTATTTTTGAGTTGTTATTTCCTTCCATCAGCTCTGTTATTTACTTCCATAGAGTTTTTATTCTTTTGATCTCATTACAAGCCTTTTTAAAATCGTACTAGGAGGACTTGAGGTAGCAACCTTGAATGAAGCTTTTGTAGGAGCCACAGTGGGGGAAGACCCAGGATTCCTTACTTGAGTCTAGAATAGAAGTAATAGCATCAGAAAGCATGTGGAGATGACCGAGTTCAGTGGACTAAGGCTCTCGTGAAGGTATTGGGAAGAGAATACGTGACCTGATGGCTTGAGTAGGGATGTCATAGAAGCCACAGAGAGCCTATCCCTAGACCGTGAAAAAGCACTCTGGATAGTAAAATAGGATACTTCAAAGGAAGTCTTATTTACTTGTGTTTTGAGAAAAATCCTTACCATATGTACGCATTGATTGCATTCTAATGATTGTATTACAGATGAATAAAATATGATCTCTATTTGAAGTTTACATTGTAGACACAAAACCTAAAACTCCACACACTTGTCACGTCAAATTTGGAGCGTTTGTCGTGCACACAGCACAAAACTTCATTCTTTCAAAGTCTGTTAGTGAAACTTGTGCAGTTTTTTTTCAAAGCGCTGTGTCAGTCTCCACCTTAATTTATGTCAAGTTTCAGTTTTCCTCACTCCAGTTCATTCGTGTGAGGAGAATCCACATCCTACATGTGTTTTTCTCTATTTTATTCATTTTCGTATCAAATGAATTAAATCCAAATATCCTGATTTTTTTGGTAGGGCTTAATTATCAGTCAGATTTAGCACATGTTACTTTCTTCGGGTACAATAATGGAAGGGTGGTACAGAGAAAAAATAGTTTTCGGTCATTTCTTCTGTTTCCCAGAATGACACTTAAACATTACCCTCCACTGTAAATACTATACTTCGAAAGTAATTTAAGTAAATTAACGTATTCAGAGGAAATTGAAAAGATTTGTAAGAAAATTTAAAATGTTCCCATATGAGGAATAAATGAAGGAATCAGACAGTAAACTGAAAAAAAGGGAATTCCCAAGGTGAATTCTTTCTTTTCTTTCGTAAAAGAAAGCACCAAATATATAAAAACATATGCATCTTTCTGTCTTTTCTTCATGGTTCCAACATAACAATATCTGTGAGACAAACTGTTAAACTTCACTGTGACAGAGTTAGTCACCTAATTTCATAATTGCCTTTGACAGTTTGCACATAAATCTGTAGTACTGTATTTTTGTATTTATTTGAGCGTGTGTGTGTGTGTGTGTGTGTGTGTATGATCCATTATGATGAATTATGACTTTACTGAGGTTGGGAACTTCATCTTGCACAGATATATAAAAGAATCAGTGCTGGAGATTGATATGGCATCCTCCTCCTTATCCATCATTATCATAATCGTCAACATCATTATCATCATCATTATCATAAACACTAATAACACACTCCTTGTATGATGGGTACGTGGTAGTCCTTCACATGCAGCACCTGGGAAGCTTATACAATCCTGCAAGGAAACACCACTATGACTATAAAGAAATTGAGCTTAGGTATGTTTAATCTAAGTTCCCAAAAGCTACATAACCATAGTTTGAGTATAGGCAGTGACAAAGTCCAGGGTTAAGTAAAGTCCAACCCAAATTTGGTCTACAAAGCCAGATGGTCACTAAGGGTATATTGTTAAAAACTAATGAGTGAAATATTTAATAGATTTAAAAAATGCACATTGTTTCAATTGTGTGCTTTGGGGCACCTGGGTGACTCAGTCAGTTAGACATCCAACTCTGGATTTTGGCTCAGGTCATGATCTCACAGTTCATGAGTTTGAGCCCTGCATCAGGCTCTGCACTGACAACGCAGAGCTTGCTTGGGATTCTCTCTCTCCTCTCTCTCTGACCCTCCTCTGTTCCCTCTCTCTCTCCCTCCACCTTTGTCTCTCTCTGTCTTCAAATAAATAAAACTTAAAAAAAATGTGTGCTTTAACCAATGAGACTTGCACTCAATGATGATATATTATCACCACTATTTCCTTCTTTATGATTTCTCTTATCCCTTATGTGAATCTGTGTACTTCATTTCTCTATATTGCCCCTCCATTTGTGTTGATGTTGGTAATATATTCCTCCTTTTTATACAACCTCAATATAAATGCATTGAACACATGTAGAACCAATAAATGTGCTGATTTAATATTTTCAAACTACTAGAGTTAACTTGCACTTCCTGCAAAGACCTAGCTGTATGCAGGACTTAATATGTAGGTTTAGAACACAAAACGTGGCAACAGAGTGACTTTTCCTGGATATGTCATGGCACACCTTTCTTCTTTGTCTCTTTCTGTCCATTTTAGACTCAAACGTGTGTTGAAATTACAAATCTTTTGTAATTACAAATTATATATATGTGTTTCTCTCCTTCCCCTCCTCTCAATGTCTAGACAGATAAGAAAGTTCAAATACTTTGCCTAAATGAACTCAGATGGATTACTGAGATACAGACTGTGTTCCCAAAGATCCTCAAGGCTACATTTTTTTCTTTACATTATAGTATGTTAAGAGTTTACAAACAGACAATAAAAATTGACCATTTCATGGTTCTCATTATTCACAGAAAACATTATTTTGTTTAATGCTAAATCCTATTAATTTTTACTCAGTTGTTGGTATTTAAGACAGCCCTGCGGGGTATGTACTAACCTTATTTATTCTCCTTTCAAGCCAATATTCTCCTCAACTTATGAAATCTATGAATTTTTAGCATGTTATCAATATCAACAAGATAAGGAACATTTTTTTTCCATATCTCTGTTCTTCAACTTTGTCACTGTCTTTGTAAGACATTCCTTGGAACGATTATACAAATAAATTTAGGAGAATTTTGTTTTGTTTTGTTTTATATGTTGAAGATAAGCTTCAAAATTTCATGTGTATTTAATAAGATTAGAATAAAAAGGAATGGCAGACGCCTTGTTTTAGTCATAGTTATAAACCATTGCTTCTATCTTAATGTGAGGATAATTTCATATGGGATTTGTCTCTTTCAAATATTAGGTCCAACTTTTTTTTTTTCCTCTCTGGATAACACACAACATTTATATTTTTATTTCCTAGGAGAGATATAATGAAAAGTCAAAAAAAATACGGTCTTATTTGAACAATAAGTACACACTGTGCCAGCTGGGACCGTCTGCAGGGAGACAAAGTGGGTCAGCATATTGTCCCATCAGCGCCTCTGTTCTCCAGCAAACCCACTTGGCTCGCCAGCCATGGAAACAGACTAGATGGGCCTTTGGTAACAAACTCCATTACTAGACAGACAACTGTTCCTTTCTGAGGCCTTGTTAAGTTTTAGTTTCAAATGTAATATCACCGCCTTCAGCAAACTTCTTTTAGAGGACTCTTTCGCTGATGAGATACTTAATCAGGGGGCAGGATTGTACAGTGGGGAGATAATGGGATCTAGAATTAGGCGGGCTTGGTTGTAAGTCCTGATTGGTACACTTATATTCTCAGGGTAGCTACCACTCTAATTTACAACCGTCGTCACTTAATGAATGGTAGGCATCTGGCGTGCACTCTGTAAAGGCTTGACATGAATTACCTCATGTATTTTATATACATAATGCAATAAAAGCTGTAGTATCTCTCCCATTTTACACGTGAAACAAACAAACAGAAAACTGAGTGGTTGATATGATTGTCCAAAAACCAATTGCTCTCAAAGACCTAAGGAGGGATTTAAACTCTGACACCCAGACTCTAGTTTCATCTTTAATAGAAATACCATTAGCATATATACAACTTCACTGGTTTAACAGAAGCACAAACAAAAATTGGCTTGCCACAATTGCGTGGACAGCTAGATACATGGATAAATACATAGATGGATGTGATTTAAACATTTTACATCTTTCTTTCCCTTAAGATAATTTAGAACTAATAGTAAAGCCCATGACAAAAGTATTATCTCCATTGAAATAACCTTATCTTGTGACCTTCATAAAAATAGTAATTTCAGTTCAATTAGACCCTTTTATCAGTATTACGAATTAAGACATATATTAATCAACTATAAGAGAATATTTGAAAACATTTTTCAAGGGACATCTATTCTACATCTTTATATCAAAATGATAAAATAATAATCAAGCCAATGAAAATTATAAAATATTTTCTAATCTCTAACATAATAAAGTAGACAATAAAATATTCACAGAAGTGAAAGAGAAATATCCATAGAAGTCTGAAATTCAAAACTTAGTTTGCTAGACTATACTGCTGGATTGGCCTATAAGCATAGCTCCTGATGGTAAAAAGGCTAATTCAAGTTCCATGTCTCATGAAATTAATCAACATATTCATATTCCGAAAAGTTATACCAGGAATGATGTTAGCTGTTCATAATTTTATGAGAATACTTATTAGTGATTCTTAGGAAATCAGTTTTCCATTGAAACAATATCCTGTTTAAATTTTCATGAACAAATTTGTATCTATTGAAATAGTTCCAGTCTTTAAAAAAAGTTATGATTTTTACTTGCAGTTGGATTTGTATTTTGAAAATGCATGCTGATTGATATTATTAAGATTCATCATTCCGGAACTCTTTTCAAAATAAGTATGTTCAACTACAATTCTATATAATTTTTGGCTGGGTAACAAATTTATGTCATTGAGTTTTTTTCCAAATTTATACTATTATGTGCTTGGCTTCATTGCTGACATTTTTGGCAATGGAAATGATTATTCTTCCTTTAGTATTTTATGAAAAAGTGAAAATAATTGTCTTCATTTTTGTGCTCAAAGTGTGATGCAGATTTATTTCCTAAAAGCACCTGACTTGCTTTTATCTATGGAATAGCTCTAGGAGGAGAATGGAGAATTGAGATAAATATTTTTGACTAAAATGACAAAGAGTCCATGTACCTGAAATTTCAAATTATTAGAAGCTTTGTTTTTTCTGACTATGCATAATACCACCAATTATATAATTATTTGCCTTTATAAAATGGCTTCTCATTTTTATAGTTTATGCAAAATACAACTCATGAATTATATTTTAAAACATAAATACTACTTAAATCCTTGAGAGCAGGTGGTTTAATATTCTCGTTCATCTCATTTTATAAATCTTTTATTGTGAGTTACATAACTTCTTCTTTAAGTTCTCAAGACCAATGAATGGTTCATTAGTTAATTTAATATATATTTATGATTTATATATTTAAAAGAAATTTACATGATAATATAATTTATGAAGAACACTAATAGGTTTAATAATACAATAATATGGTCCTGATATTCTAAGGTCTCCACTCGTTTACTAATATTTTGATGGTAAAAGAAAAAAAAAAAGGAAGATAACAATTTATCTGGATAGCAATTGGCCTTGGCAAACACAGTCTCTTAAAAATGTTTCATCATAATTTTGATTGCCATAACCACCTGAAAGTATTATTGTTAATTCCATCTTCTTAAGTGTCTGTTTTCCTTGAGCTCTTCCCTTGCTCAAATGTCTTAATTCAGTAGATTTTCTTTCTATGACACTGGTTTACAAGGTGTTCTTGTAGGGCCAGAGATATCCTAGCACTTTACTTGGGTATGGGTCTAAAGACCAACCCTCTCTAGATACATTTACATCCCTATGCCAGAAAGAATGTCTCTTTCTGCTAAGACAAATCAATTGGAGATAAATAAACTATTAGAAAAATATTTAGAGATTCATGATATAAGAAAAGAGCTAAGGAAAGATGAAATTTGAAAACATTTTGAACCTACACACACATTGTCTGTGCAGAGGAATGGAATACAGCTTCAGTAATATAGATAAATTCTAGAAATATATTTAAAGTAGAATGGCCACTGTGTGTGAGGCTAAAACCAGATGTGATTTTCCTAAATCTGAAGGCTCCTGTAAACCCTTTGCTGAATTTTAGTTATTCAGCAAATTGCCAAGGTTAGGTAACTTGGACAGCTCCAGTTGATGATTATTGTTGCTTTCATGAATTAGTATCATTCAACAGATGTCTCTGTCATCTGGAGGGCTCTAGCTTTCCTTTCATTTCCAGATGCTCTCCTCATCCCCCATCTATTCTTTGGTTCCAGCGACTTAGCATAAATATTACCTCACACAGAGGCTACCTTAACTACATTGGCTCCCTAGAATTAGATTCTTTTTCCATGTGTCACTTACTTATTGGTATAGATTGTATTCTTTGCCCCCATTAAAGTGCCTTATTGAAATCAGACTCATTTTAACTTGCTTTGGTCATTGAAATAGGAATGGAAATGACACATATCAGATTTAAGAGCTACTTCTGATTTTTATCTCTGGTTTTTCCCCCTTATGCATTGTTGCTGGCAACATTTCAGGTAAGATTTGCTGCTTTAGCCTAGGTCCTGGAACAAAGGATACGTGGGAGCAAAACCGTAGCTTCCCACAGTGACATATGATATGAGTGAATTAAACTGTTAGGGCTATAACCCTCTGAGATTCTAGGACTGTTTGTTACAGCAATGTAATTTAACTAAAGCTGAATGACATCCGTTGTCTCAATTTATTAATTCTCACTGGATTTTTATTGCTACAAAGTAACCCACACCATTTAACCCATAATTTTAGCTGTACTTTGCTTGTGATTGTTGAGTTTTATGTACTATTTGTCACAACAATGTGATTTGTTTTATATATTCAACATTAAGTCTAGGTGAACCATGTGATATTCCAAAGGTCACCAAATTACAATTTTATAGAGCTGGGACTTGAATCTAAATCTTGGTAATGCTAACATTGTGAGATTTGCTCTGTCATACATATAGAAGATGTTCAAGTGTTAATTGAATAAAGGAATGAAGGAATTAACAAAAGAATGAGTGATTATATCATTTAAAGACTATTGCACTAGAAACACAGAAAAGAAGAATGTACTACCTGTATTCCTAATTACAATTAAATACCTTGGGACGCCTGGATGGCTGAGTTGGTTAAGTGCAACTCCTGATTTCAGCTCAGGTCATGATATCACAGTTTATGGACATGGTTCACGCTGACAGCAAGGGGACTGCTTGGGATTCTCTCTCTCTTCTTTTTGCCCCTCTCCTGCTCACGCACGCTTTCTCTCTCTCAAAATAAATAAATTAATAACAATTTAAAAAAAATTAAATTCCTCATAATCTATGAAGGGGCAGACAGAAAATAAAATTGCATTTACAATAAAATTCTAAGAGGACAATGATAGGAATATGAGCAGGGTTCTAAGAGAAACCTGTTCCAATGGCTAGATGATTTCACACATTATCTCATTTTTTTAGTCTTCCCAATAATTTCAAGGAGTCAGGTATATACCACTTTTCCTTAGGAGTTCAAAATGATAAATGTTTTGTTTGCTAGTAATATTTTTTTAAAGAGTTCAGCTGTAAATATGTCCAAATCTAAATTTAATTTACTGAAGGAAATCATGTTCAGTTTTTCACTACATATAGCCTGCTAGAGTCCTTTGATGAATAGATTCTGAGGTTTGGGTAATTCAAAATGTTTTATATACTCAATTCATTTTTCCATGGTAACTTTCAACATAGTCTCAGGCACACTGGGCGAACTGCTTTGTTCTCTGCCCTGGCAACTTGCATTCTGAGTCAATTCAAGGTGAAGGCCAGCCACGAACACGAGTCTACTCCAAATAGATGAAAAAGTACTTTGCAAATGGTTGAGTGTTATTCTAAAGTCACTTTGTATTTTTATTAGTCTTGGTCTGAGAGCCCAGAATTATGAACAAGTCATGATATGGTAGAAGGCAGAGTAGAATAAAACAGATTTTCCTCTCTTACAAGATCTAACCAGTCCCAGTTATTTAGATTCTTAAATCTCAGTTACCCATCATAATTTTAAGGGCAAAATATGACAAAGACATAGTGTTCTTCTGTATTTTTATGTACCTTAATGGAATTATGTTAATATTAAATAGTATTTTTTTGTAAATGTGGTATAAAAACTATGCTCTTATTTGCATACATAATGAAATTTCACTAACGTAGCCAATAGAATAATTTATCGTGTCCTTAATTTATTTCAGTGAGTGAATGACAACCTTTTCCCCTTAGGACAACTCAAGTAGCAAATTGATGGTGTGCAATGCATTTCATGGATCAAGAGATAGTATGAGTCATATAACCACTACTGTCAGAAAACCTTCCCTGGAGAGTTAATTTATATTCACTGCACCAATGTTCCTATTGCTTTGAGTTGGCAAGAGTAGACTTACATTTTTTTCCTCCAATATATTTTCCCTCCGTGAATTCAAAGTCAAAACTGTTTTTAAGTATGTGCAGATATTTGTTCCTGAAAAGGTACATTTAGAAAAAAAATGGTAGCAGGCAATACAAATTTAATAAAATTAAAATATTGTTTCTATATTTGAAGTTATGCCATTTCAAGTCAACAATACATTGGGAACTTATTGGATTTTTTAGAAAAGGACTATGTCTTAAAACGATAGATTACATAAATTCAAGCAATTTTTTCAGGTTTATAAATTACTCCTAGGAAATAAAATATATGCTTTTTTGAAAAGACACTAACTGTTAAAGTTTTTTATTAGGCTGCAAAGGATGTTTGCTAACTTGAATACGAATTGCAATGCTTGTACAAGAGCCTGGTATTATTAGTAATCATCTCTCATATTTACATAAAACTTTATAGTTTATAAAGATCTTATCCCTATATTACTTGAGTTCACCTTAACTGAAACTTTGTGTATGGGTACATGTTAAACATGTATTTCAACATGAAGTGAACTCTTCTTTTTTCATAAAGAGAAAACTATTGGTCTGTTTGTCTAGTTTCTCAGAGTTTGAAAATGATCTCACTATTAATTCCTGGTCTATTTTCAGGAGTCTCAGTTCATTTATTTGATTTTCCAATACATAAAAGCTGTGGGAAATAGGAAATAATAATGGCAATAATAATAATAACAATATGATGGTTGGGGCACCTGGGTGGCTCAGTAGGTTAAGCATCCAACTCTTGGTTCCAGCTGAGGCCATGATTTCTTGGTTTTGTGAGTTCAAGCCCCACATCGGGCTCTGCGAGGGCAGCACAGAGACTGTTTGGGATTCTCTATCTCACCTCTTTCTTTCTCTCTCTCTCTGTCTCTCTGCCCCTCCCCCACTCGTGCTGTCTCTGTCTCTCTCAAAATAAATAAATAAACTTAAAAAAATAATATGATGTTTACTACAGGTGCAATGTTAAGAACTACTATACATATTAAAAATGTGTGAGATACAGCTAAGTACCGTTATTTATCCATTCAATGAATGAGGACTCTGAAACTAGGAGGTCACAAACTGTTCAAATCTCATAGCTAACGAAAGCAGAAATGCAATTAGAATTCCTTTCCTTCTATCACTGTATGATAAAATTGTTACATGCTTCTCTGTAAGTTAATAAAAATGAAAAGAAAAAAAATAAAACGATAATCAAGATATCCTAAAACCCCACAGTATATTTGTTAGAGGCATTTTCTTTTAGGATAGCTAAGGAGCACATTAGATTTTTCCTGAAATCAGGATGTTTATACTTGAGATCATCATTCTTAGTCAGTTCTTTTGACTTCTGTACAATCTAGGACTCGTTCCTTATCAGATTTAAATGGCTTTAATGAGCCTACTGTGGCAGTGTTACAATCTTAATGGTGTTAAGAGTTCAGGGAGAGCTTTCCAGGCAAGTTAGACTGGGCTCAATTATTCATAAAGCTTTTCAAGGAAAAACATTAAGTTTAAATGACTTCAAATAAACAAATATTTTATGGAAGTTAGTATTTCTTGTGTTTGTAACATTTTGTCAGAATATTGTAGAGAAGAGATCTTCCTATGCAATTAATGGTTTAGTTCACCTATAACTAGATTGCTTTTTGGAGCGTAAAGCAAAACCAAGGCAATAAAAACATAAGAGACTGACGTGCCATTCGGGTTATACAAATAGTAAAAGTCCCAAGAATATTTTTTTCAACGAATTACTGGTTTCTTATGATAAAAACAATACCTATTGCAAATAATTTAGAAATGTTAGAAAGGTAGAATAAATTATTCAAAATGTCAGTCCTGAAATGCAAATAGTTATGAACACATGGTTGGTTGCCTCCAGTTTTTGTCCTTGCCATTTAAACAAAATGGTTAGTATAAAATAAATAATAATCTGTCTTATATTTTTGATTGTGAGTTTTAATACCAGCGTCTCCTACTTTATTAAATGTTGTTTTAAAAATATATTGATGGTTTCATGCCAGTGTATTCCATGGATAAAGTATCATATATTTACTACAGTTTCTTACTATTGGACATTTCAGTTGTTGTCAAACAACTGTACCCTTAAAATTTTCTTTATTTTTATTTTCTAACATTTTACAGTCCACTTCTGAAGCTAAAATCTATGCACTTTTCAGCCTCCTGATTCATAGTAGAAAATAGCTCTCCCGAAAGGTGGCATTTATTTACAAATAACATTAATCTTTTAAGTAATACTATCTATATTACATAAAACCTTTTAACTCTTGGCAATCTTCTGAGAGATATAACCTTCTTCCTTTCAGCCAATCCAACACCAACCTACAAAATCTATGACCTCCATTAACTTTAGTATTGCTTATCCAGATCTGGATTTTACCGTGTTCTCACTTGCACAGCCATGAACATATACTCCTCACAATCAGATGGAAGATGATTAGCCTGATTGTTGTCATTAGAGAAACTGAGGTTCTGAGTTTAACTTTTCCTAAGCTCGCATGGTAGTATATAGAGCTAAAACTGTATCAATGACTTTGCCCAGCCCCCCTCTCCCCCATGATATTTGGGCTGTCTCAAAGTGCATCTTCCAACAACTAGGGTTCACACACAAAGACTACTGAAAATGTATTCCTGTGTGGCTCTGTATCATTCTTGTTAAGAATACCATTTGTCACCACTCTGTTGGTAATCTCATCCAGTCCCCTGTAATGAGACGCAAAGGCATCCAAACAGTCTCTACTCCCTAGCCTTTCTTATAAACCTCATACTGTTATCTTAATTAGCCTACCTACTTGGATATATCTTATAGTCATTTTAAACTTCATGTGTCCAAAACCAAATACCTGATCTTCTGTTAAGAAACCTCTTTTTCTTCTCTTCTTTATTTTAGTTAATAACTACTTCATCCTTTTGGCTGTTCGGGCCAAAAGCTAGAGTCAAGAGCTTTTGACTGTTTTTTTTCCCTCCACACTGAATAGCCAATTTATCACTCAATTATGTTGGCATTATCTTCAAAATATATCCATAATCCAGCACCTCCTTACTGCCTTCCATCCTATCATCCTGGTCCACAACTCCATTGGTTCTTACACAGATTTCTACCCGTGAGCAGTATTTCTTTATTGAGCTATCGTTAGTATATTCTCAGTAGCCTGAGTGATTTTTATAAAAAAGAAGAAAACATTCTGTGGCACAAAACCTTATATGACTTCTGGGAAGTCTATGCGTGACTATAAACGCTGACTCTCCTTACCCGTCCTCTCTCCTGTGACTCATCCTCATCATCTTGTGTTAAAGCCAAATGGGCCTCTTTTCTCTTTTCATATAAAGAGCATGAGACTTTTAAGGGATCTGAGTAAATATCTAAAGTGTTCTCTTCCCTTTATTCTCCAATTAACCTTTTTTTTTTTTTTTAAATTTTTTTTTTTCAACATTTATTTATTTTTGGGACAGAGAGAGACAGAGCATGAACAGGGGAGGGGCAGAGAGAGAGGGAGTCACAGAATCAGAAACAGTCTCCAGGCTCTGAGCCATCAGCCCAGAGCCTGACGCGGGGCTCGAACTCCCGGACCGCGAGATCGTGACCTGGCTGAAGTCGGGCGCTTAACCGACTGCGCCACCCAGGCGCCCCTAATTAACCTTTTTTATTTCCTTCAAAGAACATGTAAGTCTCTGTAATTACCATGTTTATTCATTCATCTGTTCACTTTTCTATCCACCTTGGACAGCCAAGATTAAGTCCAAGTGTGTGGCATTTTTCCTTATTAGTATAAGGTAAAGGGAGGGCAGTGCAGTCAGCAGGCTTCCATAACAGTTAGAATTCTGATCCACCTCTCTCACCCAAATGATGATCTCCTGTCCTCAAATTTAGGCACGTGCAAAAGCCAATGGGAGAAGTTGAGGTAATATGAGTCTTTTGATTTATATTCATTGTCAGTGGCCATAAGTGCCGGAAAAATTATATACAGGTGTACTTAGTTTCAGTTTTACTTATTTATACAAACTATGAAATTAGATGTCTACCGGGCACTTCCATTGAACATTTTACAATGCTACCTTCTCAAGGGGCTGTTTTAGGTCATCCTTATCATGCCATTTTATTATTAGGAAATTATATATATATACATACATATACACATACATTCATACACACATACTTTTCCCATAATGACTTGCTGATGTTTGGCAAGTTTAATCAGACCTACCTGTTATTAAACTGCTCCTAGTTTTTGTTTGGTTTGGGAGCAAAGACTTGTTTTTCTTAGGTTTCTTTCACTGATATCTACTCGGTTAAATAGTACTGCAAGAATATTAGTTTCCCTGACCTATATTCCTAACTAAAATGTAAGTTGAAATGACATATATTTGTCTGTGTGGTTCACTGATTTATTGCCAATGTATAATACATTATCTGGCACATTGTAGGTACTCGTTAATTTCATTTATTCAACAAATATTTAGTGAATGTCGACTCTGTGACAGGAACTGCCTCAGGTTTTGGGGACACAACAGTCAGTAAACCAGAAAAAGCAGTTTCACATAATGGACCTTAAGTTCTGGTAGAGGAGATGGAAAACAAGCAAAAATTAAAAAAAATAAAAATAAAGATATGACACTTTAGATTATGAGACATGCTGAGGGGAAAAGCATAGCAGGAATGAGCATAAAGAATGTTGGAGGAGGGGTTCAATTTCAAATAAGGTCTTATTTTCCCTGAGAATGTGAAGCGTAAGTAAAGACCTGAAAAGTAAAGACCTTGAACAAGCCAAAACAAACTTGGGGTGGGCTGGGGTGAGAAGGAAATGTGGCAAGAGAAGATGAAAACAAGGGGTCCAGCCAGATATCCAAGAGCGGATACCCCTCTTGCATACTTCTGTGTCTGGTAATCTTGTTGGCCTCCTGCATCTGTCAACTGCCCGTGTAGCACAATTGATAAATGCCTCCCCTTTTTTCTTCCTTAAGCCCCTACAATCCCACCCGTAAAAGAAGGTCAGAGCTAGGGTTCAGGACTCAGCCTCTGGAGATGAATCCGCTGGGCCGGGACTGGTACAGAATTTACAGTCTTTTCTGATTCCCCGAGTGAGTGTCGCTTGTCTCTTCCTGGGCACCTAGCATTTGCTGTAACAGGGGAGAGTACAGCAAATGTACTGAGTATGGCGAATGTGCACAATCCATGTTAGCAAGGAACGGAGCAGGAAATGTCATTTACAAAATTTGGCTTTTATTCTAGAAGTGATGGGAAACCGTGGAGAGTTTGAACAGGGATAACAGGACTGGAGTACATATACATTGACTGGATAAATAGATCAAATCACATAATTTCAACTGCATAATAAAGGACTAGTTAAGGATAATTGATTAATAACAAACCAGCACTAGAACCTAAGTCTGATTCCCATTGTTATCCTTATGCCACTTTGACTAGTATTTTCCTTTATCTTCTTTTAATACACACCACATCCCCAAATCTCCAGGGACAAAACAAATTAATTTATATTTTATTGTTGTATAAATGTCACATGCTTTCAAAGCATGAGCATTTACAGAGATTTTATCTTTTAAAAATATCTCAATGTCTTCTTCAAGTAAATAATCTTCCTAAATATTGCTATTTGCCCTTTAAAAATAGATTTACTTTTATGTAAGAAAGATTTCAGAAATATGTACAGTATGAATAAGAAGACAGTGTAATAGAATTCAAAGCAAGGAAAATTCTCTTTCTTAAGGCTGCCAGAAAACCCCAGTCCATGTTAGGCTACAAAACTAGCCTTTGGAGACTAAGAATTATTGACCCCTATTTCTGAGAAGTAGCATTTAATTGGACTCTCCTTACTAACTCCATTTCCTGGAATGAACAGAGGCCCTTGTCCTCAGCTCTAAACCATTGAACATTATCAAAATGAAATGTTATTACTTAGGCACCTCTTGCAAGCATTCTGTTCGCCTTTATTGGTGCTGTAGTTCATATTTAAATCTTTTTATCTGTCATTTTCATTTCTCGGACAGGGCAATCTAATGTGTTTGCTCTTAACTCTACAAGCAGCATAAAGCAAGTTTAGTAAGCAGTAAAACTATATTTGCCAAGGAAGATAGTGGATGAGGATGTTGAGTCGTATTCGCATGCACTATGCATGCCAGGACATATGGTTGAGAAGATAAAAGTAAATTCTATTGTACCTTAATCATTAAATCCCACATTTGTCACTGAGCACACAGGGCAAAATGCACTGAAAACCCTTGGGTCATTGCAAATGGAAGGATTCCTAAAACCACAATTCTACCTTTTTGAACAATATAATCATGAGTTTTAGCATCTCTTTAAGTGGATTTATAAACCAAGGTCTTTTCAGTCTGGTCTACTTGCTTTCCTGATTACCAACTGATGTGGCCTGAATATTTGTTTTCCTCTCAATTCCTATGTTGAAAACCTAATCCCTAAGGTGATAGTATCAGGAAATGGGTCTTTCGGAAGTAATTATATGATGAGGGTCGATAACTTAATGATGGAATTGGTGTTCCTGTGAAAGAGACTCCAGAGTGCTCCTTGCCCTTTCTGAACCGTGAGGACGTAAGATGGTGCTCTATGAGCCAGGAAGTTGGCTCTTACCAGACAATAAATCTGCCAGGACCTTGATCTTGAACTTCCTAGCTTTCACAACCATGAGAACTAAATGTCTGTTGTCTTGTATCAACTTTTTGTTCATTTATTCAATCATTCTTTCATTCAAAAATGTTTATAGAACACGATCATATAATCATTAGGATATTGACTTGATTATACTACATATATTCCTCATTTTGTTAATGCGTAAATTGTTTGGGTGTTCAAATTTTAAACCAAACTTATACATTATCTTTTTGCTTTTTTGATCATCTCTGTTTGCCTGTATGCATTCTGTTTTATTAACTACCCTCCTAATTCTACACTACCTTTATTATTTTAACATAATTCTAAACTTGATTTGTGAATTTTTAAGATTTTTGCACCTATCTTCTTTAAGGATACTGACAGTTAATTACTTTTTTTCTTTTTTGTATTTTCCCCAGAAAGATTATGGCAGCTTCCCAAAAAGAGATACAGCCTATACATTCTTTTTTTTTTTTTCTGGAATTGTTTATGTAATATTAGAATTTTTTTTTTCTCTTTTTATGTTTGGTAGAATTTTGAATTGGAGTTTTTTTCATAGAATATTTGTATTTCTTTATTTATTTACTTGTTTATTTATTTAAAGTATTTTTTTGGGGGGGCGCCTGGGTGGCACAGTCGGTTAAGCGTCCGACTTCAGCCAGGTCACAATCTCACGGTCCGTGAGTTCGAGCCCCGCGTCGGGCTCTGGGCTGATGGCTCAGAGCCTGGAGCCTGTTTCCGATTCTGTGTCTCCCTCTCTCTCTGCCCCTCCCCCGTTCATGCTCTGTCTCTCTCTGTCCCAAAAATAAATTAAAACGTTGAAAAAAAAATTTAAAAAAAAAATAAAAAATAAAGTTTTTTTTTTAAGTTTGTTTATTTATTTATTTATTTATTTATTTATTTATTTATTTAGAGAAAGCACACAAGCAGGGGAGGGGAAGAGAGAAGGAAAGACAGAATCCCAAGCAGGCTCAGCAGCATCAGTGGAGAGCCCGATGTGGGGCTCGAACTCACCAAACTTGATTTCATGACCTGAGCAGAAATAGGGTCAGATGCCTAACCAACAGCACCACCCACATCCCTAGAATGCTTTTAACTTAAGATTAAACTACTCTATAAGATCTACGTATGTTGAATTTGAATGCCACTGTTTATGTCAGACTTGGTAAATGTAATTTGTCTATTTCATTTAAAGATTTCAAAATTATTGTCATAAGCGTTTAAAAATATATTTTATTTTCTTTTTAACGTCTAAAACATCTTAGATGATGCTTTCTATTGTATTCATGGTATTGAGTTTTAAAGTTTTCTTTATTTTCTTTGATCAGTTTTGTGAGAACTCTTTCAGCCTCTTGGTTCTCTCATCTGGAAAGTGAGGTAAAATGGTAATCATTTCATGGGAATGGTACCATGATTAAATATTATTTCACATGGAAACACCAAAGTTCTGGAACTTACCAAGTTTTCAGTATAGGTTAGCTGATGACTACTATTCTATTATTATTAATTCTTCATATTTTTATAATCTTACTAGGACCGCTACAGGGTAAGACAAAAACCACACATTAAAAGAATGCAGACAGGTGACTGGGTGGCTCAGTTGGTTGAGAGTCTGACTCTATATTTGGCTCAGGTCACAATCCCGGGGACATGGGATTGAACCCTGTGTAGTGCTCTGTGCTGAGTGTGGAGCCTGCTTAAGATTCTCTCCCCTGCCCTCTCTGTCTGTGTCTTTCCCCTTCCCCATCCTCTGTCCCTCTCTCACATTCACACCCTTTCTCCCTAGGAGGGGGGAACACAAAAAGCACAAAAAAAACAAACACAAAATGTTGGTTGCAAATCAGAAAGAAGGTGTAGACAATTCACAGGAGCTCCAGTGCCTTAGACGGTTGTTTGTTAGAAAGCTCTTCAGCTACTGGACAACTATTCCATATTGAGCCCAAAGTAACTGAGATGAGGCAGCACAGTTTTGATGACCCGAGGAGGTACAAAACCCCACTGTAGGCAGTTAGTGATGAAGAGTATCTGCCTTCCTTCTACTTCTTTCCTACTATAGAGAGGTAGGGAGCAGAAAATGCTTGGGTGGCCTAGTCAGTTAAGTGTCTGACTCTTGATTTAAGCTCAGGTCATGATCTCACCTGCGCGACAATGAGCCTCGCATCAGGCTCCACAAGTGTGCATGCTCTCTCTCCCTCAAATAAATAAATAAATAAATAATAAAATAAAGTAAAGTAAAATAAATATAATTTAGTCTCGTAACCCACCCAAATCCAGAGAACAGGACTCTTGCCCTTAATAAAAAGTAAGTAAAGAGTTATAGAATCTGATTAAGACTTACTGTATGTGAAATGTATATTTCTTTTTTTTAAATTTATTTTTATATATATGAAATTTATTGACCAATTGGTTTCCATACAACACCCAGTGCTCATCCCAAAAGGTGCCCTCCTCAATACCCATCACCCACCCTCTCCTCCCTCCCACCCCCCATCAACCCTCAGTTTGTTCTCAGTTTTTAACAGTCTCTTATGCTTTGGCTCTCTCCCACTCTAACCTCTTTTTTTTTTTTTCCTTCCCCTCCCCCATGGGTTCCTGTTAAGTTTCTCAAGTTCCACATAAGAGTGAAACCATATGGTATCTGTCTTTCTCTGTATGGCTTATTTCACTTAGCATCACACTCTCCAGTTCCATCCACTTTGCTACAAAAGGCCATATTTCATTTTTTCTCATTGCCACGTAGTATTCCATTGTGTATATAAACCACAATTTCTTTTTTTTTTTTTTAATTTTTTTTTCAACATTTATTTATTTTTGGGACAGAGAGAGACAGAGCATGAACAGGGGAGGGGCAGAGAGAGAGGGAGACACAGAATCGGAAACAGGCTCCAGGCTCTGAGCCATCAGCCCAGAGCCTGACGCGGGGCTCGAACTCACGGACCGCGAGATCGTGACCTGGCTGAAGTCGGACGCTTAACCGACTGCGCCACCCAGGTGCCCCTAAACCACAATTTCTTTATCCATTCATCAGTTGATGGACATTTAGGCTCTTTCCATAATTTGGCTATTGTTGAGAGTGCTGCTATGAACATTGGGGTACAAGTGCCCCTATGCATCAGTACTCCTGTATCCCTTGGGTAAATTCTAGCAGTGCTATTGCTGGGTCATAGGGTAGGTCTATTTTTAATTTTCTGAGGAACCTCCACACTACTTTCCAGAGCAGCTGCACCAGTTTGCATTCCCACCAACAGTGCAAGAGGGTTCCCGTTTCTCCACATCCTCTCCAGCATCTATAGTCTCCTGATGTGTTCATTTTGGCCACTCTGACTGGCGTGAGGTGATACCTGAGTGTGGTTTTGATTTGTATTTCCCTGGTAAGGAGCGACGCTGAACATCTTTTCATGTGCCTGTTGGCCATCTGGATGTCTTCTTTAGAGAAGTGTCTATTCATGTTTTCCGCCCATTTCTTCACTGGGTTATTTGTTTTTGGGGTGTGGAGTTTGGTGAGCTCTTTATAGATTTTGGATACTAGCCCTTTGTTCGATATGTCATTTGCAAATATCTTTTCCCATTCTGTTGGTTGCCTTTTAGTTTTGTTGGTTGTTTCCTTTGCTGTGCAGAAGCTTTTTATCTTCATAAGGTCCCAGTAATTCACTTTTGCTTTTAATTCCCTTGCCTTTGGGGATGTGTCGAGTAAGAGATTGCTACGGCTGAGGTCAGAGAGGTCTTTTCCTGCTTTCTCCTCTAAGGTTTTGATGGTTTCCTGTCTCACATTTAGGTCCTTTATCCATTTTGAGTTTATTTTTGTGAATGGTGTGAGAAAGTGGTCTAGTTTCAACCTTCTGCATGTTGCTGTCTAGTTCTCCCAGCACCATTTGTTAAAGAGACTGTCTTTTTTCCATTGGATGTCCTTTCCTGCTTTGTCAAAGATGAGTTGGTCATACGTTTGTGGGTCTAGTTCTGGGGTTTCTATTCTATTCTATTGGTCTGTGTGTCTGTTTTGGTGCCAATACCATGCTGTCTTGATGATGACAGCTTTGTAGTAGAGGCTAAAGTCTGGGATTGTGATGCCTCCTGCTTTGGTCTTCTTCTTCAAAATTCCTTTGGCTATTTGGGGCCTTTTGTGGTTCCATATGAATTTTAGGATTGCTTGTTCTAGTTTCGAGAAGAATGCTGGTGCAATTTTGATTGGGATTGCATTGAATGTGTAGATAGCTTTGGGTAGTATTGACATTTTGACAATATTTATTTTTCCAATCCATGAGCAGGGAATGTCTTTCCATTTCTTTAAATCTTCTTCAATTTCCTTCATAAGCTTTCTATAGTTTTCAGCATACAGATCCTTTACATCTTTGGTTAGATTTATTCCTAGGTATTTTATGCTTCTTGGTGCAATTGTGAATGGGATCAGTTTCTGTATTTGTCTTTCTGTTGGCTCATTGTTAGTGTATAAGAATGCAACTGATTTCTGTACATTGATTTTGTATCCTGCAACTTTGCTGAATTCATGTATCAGTTCTAGCAGACTTTTGGGGGAGTCTATCGGATTTTCCATGTATAATATCATGTCATCTGCAAAAAGCGAAAGCTTGACTTCATCTTTGCCAATTTTGATGACTTTGATTTCCTTTTGTTGTCTGATTGCTGATGCTAGAACTTCCAGCACTATGTTAAACAACAGCGGTGAGAGTGGGCATCCCTGTCGTGTTCCTGATCTCAGGGAAAAAGCTCTCAGTTTTTCCCCGTTGAGGATGATGTTAGCTGTGGGCTTTTCATAAATGGGTTTTATGATCTTTAAGTACGTTCCTTCTATCCCGACTTTCTCAAGGGTTTTTATTAAGAAAGGGTGCTGGATTTTGTCAAAGGCCTTTTCTGCATCGATTGACAGGATCATATGGTTCTTCTCTTTTTTTTGTTAATGTGATGTATCACGTTGATTGATTTGCGAATGTTGAACCAGCCCTGCATCCCAGGAATGAATCCCACTTGATCATGGTGAATAATTGTTTTTATATGCCGTTGAATTCGATTTGCTAGTATCTTATTGAGAATTTTTGCATCCATATTCATCAGGGATATTGGCCTGTAGTTCTCTTTTTTTACTGGGTCTCTGTCTGGTTTAGGAATCAAAGTAATACTGGCTTCATAGAATGAGTCTGGAAGTTTTCCTTTCCTTTCTATTTCTTGGAATAGCTTGAGAAGGATAGGTATTATCTCTGCCTTAAATGTCTGGTAGAACTCCCCTGGGAAGCCATCTGGTCCTGGACTCTTATTTGTTGGGAGATTTTTGATAACCGATTCAATTTCTTTGCTGGTTATGGGTCTGTTCAAGCTTTCTATTTCCTCCTGATAGAGTTTTGGAAGAGTGTGGGTGTTCAGGAATTTGTCCATTTCTTCCAGGTTGTCGAATTTGTTGGCATATAATTTTTCATAGTATTCCCTGATAATTTCTTGTATTTCTGAGGGATTGGTTGTAATAATTCCATTTTCATTCATGATTTTATCTATTTGGGTCATCTCCGTTTTCTTTTTGAGAAGCCTGGCTAGAGGTTTGTCAATTTTGTTTATTTTTTCAAAAAACCAACTCTTGGTTTCGTTGATCTGCTCTACAGTTTTTTTTAGATTCTATATTGTTTATTTCTGCTCTGATCTTTATTATTTCTCTTCTTCTGCTGGGTTTAGGCTGCCTTTGCTGTTCTGCTTCTAGTTCCTTTAGGTGTGCTGTTAGATTTTGTATTTGGGATTTTTCTTGTTTCTTGAGATAGGCCTGGATTGCAATGTATTTTCCTCTCAGGACTGCCTTTGCTGCGTCCCAAAGCGTTTGGATTGTTGTATTTTCATTTTCGTTTGTTTCCATATATTTTTAAATTTCTCCTCTAATTGTCTGGTTGACCCACTCATTCGTTAGTAGGGTGTTCTTTAACCTCCATGGTTTTGGAGGTTCTCCAGACTTTTTTCTGTGGTTGATTTCAAGCTTCATAGCATTGTGGTCTGAAAGTAAGCATGGTATAATTTCAATTCTTGTAAACTTATGAAGGGCTGTTTTGTGACCCAGTATATGATCTATCTTGGAGAATGTTCCATGTGCACTCGAGAAGAAAGTATATTCTGTTGCTTTGGGATGCAGAGTTCTAAATATATCTGTCAAGTCCATCTGATCCAATGTTTCATTCAGGGCCCTTGTTTCTTTATTGACCGTGTGTCTAGATGATCTATCCATTTCTGTAAGTGGGGTGTTAAAGTCCCCTGCAATTACCACATTCTTATCGATAAGGTTGCTTATGTTTATGAGTAATTATTTTATATATTTGGGGGCTCCGGTATTCGGCGCATAGACATTTATAATTGTTAGCTTTTCCTGATGGATAGACCCTGTAACTATTATATAATGTCCTTCTTCATCTCTTGTTACAGCTTTTAATTTAAAGTCTAGTGTGTCCGATATAAGTATGGCTACTCCAGGTTTCTTTTGGCTTCCAGTCGCAAGATAAATAGTTCTCCATCCCCTCACTCTCAATCTAAAGGTGTCCTCAGATCTAAAATGAGTCTCTTGTAGACAGCAAATAGATGGGTCTTGTTTTTTTATCCATTCTGATACCCTATGTCTTTTGGTTGGCGCATTTAATCCATTTACATTCAGTGTTGTTATAGAAAGATACGGGTTTAGAGTCATTGTGATGTCTGTATGTTTTATGCTTATAGTGATGTCTCTGGGACTTTGTCTCACAGGGTCCCCCTTAGGATATCTTGTAGGGCTGGTTTAGTGGTGACAAATTCCTTCAGTTTTTGTTTGTTTGGGAAGACCTTTATCTCTCCTTCTATTCTAAATGAAAGACTTGCTGGATAAAGGATTATCGGCTGCATATTTTTTCTGTCTAGCACACTGAAAATCTCGTGCCAATTCTTTCTGGCCTGCCAAGTTTCAAAAGAGAGATCAGTCACGAGTCTTATAGGTCTCCCTTTATATGTGAGGGCACGTTTACCCCTTGCTGCTTTCAGAATTTTCTCTTTATCCTCGTATTTTGCCAGTTTCACTATGATATGTCGTGCAGAAGATCGATTCAAGTTACGTCTGAAGGGAGTTCTCTGTGCCTCTTGGATTTCAATGCCTTTTTCCTTCCCCAGTTCAGGGAAGTTCTCAGCTATTATTTCTTCAAGGACCCCTTCAGCACCTTTCCCTCTCTCTTCCTCCTCTGGGATACCAATTATGCGTATATTATTTCTTTTTAGTGTATCACTTAGTTCTCTAATTTTCCCCTCATACTCCTGGATTTTTTTATCTCTCTTTTTCTCAGCTTCCTCTTTTTCCATAACTTTATCTTCTAGTTCACCTATTCTCTCCTCTGCCTCTTCAGTCCGAGCCCTGGTGGTTTCCATTTTGTTTTGCATTTCGTTTAAAGCGTTTTTCAGCTCCTCGTGACTGTTCCTTAGTCCCTTGATCTCTGTAGCAAGAGATTCTCTGCTGTCCTGTATACTGTTTTCAAGCCCAGCGATTAATTTTATGACTATTATTCTAAATTCACTTTCTGTTATATTATTTAAATCCTTTTTGATCAGCTCATTAGCTGTTGTTATTTCCTGGAGATTCTTCTGAGGGGAATTCTTCCGCTTGGTCATTTTGGATAGTCCCTGGCGTGGTGAGGACCTGCAGGGCACTTCCCCTGTGCTGTGGTGTATAACTGGAGTTGGTGGGCGGGGCCACAGTCAGACCTGATGTCTGCCCCCAGCCCACCGCTGGGGCCACAGTCAGACTGGTGTGTGCCTTCTCTTCCCCTCTCCTAGGGGCGGGATTCACTGTGGGGTGGCGTGGCCCGTCTGGGCTACTTGCACACTGCCAGGCTTGTGATGCTGGGGATCTGGCGTATTAGCTGGGGTGGGTAGGCAAGGTGCACAGGGGCAAAAGGGGCGGGCTTAGCTCGCTTCTCCTTAGGTGATCCACTTCAGGAGGGGCCCTGTGGTAGCGGGAGGGAGTCAGATCCGCTGCCGGAGGTTTGGCTCTGCAGAAGCACAGAGTTGGGTGTTTGCGTAGAGGGAGCAATTTCCCCGGCAGGAACCGGTTCCCTTTGGGATTTTGGCTGGGGGATAGGCGGGGGAGATTGCGCTGGCGAGCGCCTTTGTTCCCCACCAAACTGAGCTCTGTTGTCAGGGGGCTCAGCAGCTCTCCCTCCCTTTGTCCTCCAGCCTTCCCGCTTTCTGAGCAGAGCTGCTAACTTATGTCCTCCCAGATGCTAAGTGGCGCTTGCTTTCGGAACACAGTCCGTCCAGCCCCTCCGCTTTTGCCAGACAGACCCGGGGGCTCTGCTTGGCCGGCGAGCCGCCCCTCCGCCCCGGCTCCCTCCCGCCAGTCCGTGGAGCGCGCACCGCCTCGCCGCCCTTCCTACCCTCTTCCGTGGGCCTCTCGTCTGTGCTTGGCTCTGGCGACTCTGTTCTGCTAATCCTCTGGCAGTTTTCTGGGTTATTTAGGCAGGTGTAGGTGGAATCTAAGTGATCAGCAGGACGCGCGGTGAGCCCAGCGTCCTCCTAAGCCGCCATCTTCCTGCATTTCCCGAAATGTATATTTCTAATGTAATATGTATTTTAGCTGTGCAAATAATTAGATAGCTAAATAGAAAGATGATAGATACAGATAAGTACACACAAATAATACACATTTACACATACATATTTGGGGAGGTTAGGGCAATTGCATGAGCAGAAGGGATAAATGTAATAATGTTGGTTATTGTACCTAAACCTTAAAATAATAATAATGAAGGATTATCATCATTCAATTTCAAAATGGGTATTTCTGTCTTCTAAGTAGTGATTGAAATTCCAAGTATCTTCCATATGATAGCTCCCCCAGATCCTAGAAAACAATTTTTTCTTCTGGTTACTAAATACTGATTTTATTCATCTATATTAAAAACACATTGGTGTCAATCCAAAGTCTAATGCAATCATGGCCTTCAGCTCAAAGTCCTAAATTACCATGTGGCAGAGGGACCTTTCCTCTTCTAAATGTTTATATCCTAAAATTACTGAATTTTATTTCTTTTTTTTTTCTGTTTGCAAATTTTCTAATTCTGGTCTACGTACACAGATTTCTTGTAATACCTGTCGAAAAGTAAAAGTAAAAGCCAATGGCCGCTATCTAACTACATCTCTTAGAGCTATATGTTCTGTGTAGCATCTTCCAAGTCATGGCAGGTAACAGTTTTAATAAATATTGTTATCACTGCATATAACGGTTTTCCATCTCTTGAGTCTCCAATATATTTCCTTGCTGTCTTCTACTCTATTACAAAACCAAGGTCACATGTTAGAGGTAATTTTTATAGCCTCACATTGCCTATTTCTGTATTAAAGTGACATCAGAGCAGTAAAACATAAGCCCTGTAATCTTTGTGGCTTAAGTCAATAGAAGTGTATTTTCTACTCACCTAAAGAGCCAAAGAGTGTTTCTGGTCAGTAGGTTACTTTCTTCTGAGCAGTGATTCAGGATCTTTGGTTACTCTCCTATCAAGTCTCTGTACTTTCATAGGTATAGTGATTTTCTGTGAAAGAGCAGGTGAGAGGAAACTATACATGGGAAGTAACTGGCCATACTAGATGTAGTACACATTACTTCCACTCACATTCCATTGGCTAGAACTCAGTGGTGGGACCATTCAGCTCCAGGACCATATTTAAAAATAAAGGAGGGTGCTGAGAAGAGCAGATTCGTTATTTGTGCAAGGCAAAGACAAGGCATGTTTAGTGAACCACTGGCTGGTCCCTTCCACAATAAGCTAATAAGTCCTAGACATTTATTTTGACAAGTATAAGTTTACCCTGATATCACCTAGAATGTAATACCTATAAAGGAAGGAATCATACCTGACTTTTACATAATTATAATCCTTGCATTTGGCTTAGGCTATAAATGTGACAAAAACCATTTAATTAATGATAATCCAGTAGGTAGTTGGAAATAGATTTTTTAAAATAGCCCTTAGTGAGGAAAGTTAAGAAAAGTGGTTATTATTTGAAGTAATTGCCTGAGAGGAAGAGGGTGAGTACTAAGGCTTTGTGAACATATACAAGTTCATGAGACTAAAGCCATCATTAAGAGTATGGTGATAGATCACTGATATGGAATTAAGAATTTATCTATATTAGGAGAGATGTTCATAAGAAGAGGGGAGGTGGGGAATGAACAGTAATCAATGTTAAAGGAAACTACAATCAATGTATTTACTTCCACATAGAGTTCTGTGTGCATACTAAAAACTAATCACACTTATGATTCATTCATTTTACTTATTTTCATTGTTTTACATACTTTCTTCCAATACATTATTAACATCTTCAGAAGTTATGACAGTCCTTTACTCTCTCTCTCTCTTTCTCTCAAAATAAATAAATTTAAAAAGGGGGTGCTTGGGTGGTTCACTCGGTTGAGCATCTGACTCTTGATTTCAGCTCAGGTCATAATCTCACTTTTTGTGATTTTGAGCCCTGCATCAGTCTCCTTGCATTGATGGTGCAGAGCCTGCTTAGGATTCTCTCTCTCTCCCTCTCTCTCTCTCTGCCTTTCTCCTGCTCATGCTCTCTCTTTCTCTCTTCCTCTCTCTCTGGCTCTCTCCTGCTCGTGCTCTCTCTCTCTCTCTTTCCCTCTCTCTCTCTCCCTTTCAAAATAAGTAAATAAACTTAAAAAAATATGACAATCCTTTAAAAACATCACCGCCTCATAATGGCTATTTCAGATCTTCGTATATAGTGTATATCTAGGGAACAATTTAAATTGAGTGAGGGTTTTTAAAATATCTCTTTAAAATGGAAAATAAATTTAATGCAAATGTAGAATTCACATTTTGTGAGAACCAATACTTAAAGGATGAGCAAGTATTAGTTTAATTGCCGTTAATGCTATAATTTTATCACATTTTGGAGAAAGCAATTTTTAAATACTAAAAGATGAAAAATAACTAACATGATACAACATGAACTTGACATTTTTCCACATTCCAAGGTTCAGAAAGTAAGTCTCACTGAGAAGCACAAAAGACAACACATGGCATACTGTAAAGCATCACAATGAACAAGGATATTGTAATGCACTGATTAAGCATCAGTCCCCTTATTAACGTGAGAGGGAGCAGTAATTTCAGAGCCTTAGGAATGTTTATCACAGGGAGAGTTTGGTGTGACATTTTTGTCATATATATTTTAGTGCTTCTTGGCAGAAAACACATTGTTTTATGTAGCAAATTCTTTAGAAGATGACTTCAACTTGAGGTGAAATGAAAAATGTACCTGGAGTTCATAATGTCGGCCATGTAATTAGTTCCCTGCTTCTGGCATTGTAGGATGTGAAATTATGGCTCCTATAGCTGCTGAATCAGCCTTTCTAGCCCAATCTTAGTATTATTATTACTAATCCTTTTCTCTTTCCTTGGCGGGTCACAGTCCCATGAGGCTTCTCAATCAAGAGTCTCAATAAAAGGCTGAACAGCTCCATATGGCTGTGCGGTGGTGAATATAGAATGGGGCTATTGGTAAGAACATTCAGGGAGAGGAACACTAATAGATTCTATGCCTTCAAAGGTATAATTTCAAGTGATAATTAGAAGGAACTACAAGAGAGAGTATGGAAACACATTCTATTTGCAATCTCTCCTAAAATAGAAAAATATCATCCAGGTTTTTGGGGAAAGGAAATAAAACACCAAAAATCATCTTGACTTTATTTGCATCTTAATATCAAAATCTTGCCAGCAACTAAAATCAGGTTCTTAATATAGATGTTTCAAAAGTCAAAACCAAAAAATGTTCTAATAGTGTTAACTTTTATTGCACCCTGTCCCAGTGAAAAGTTTATAGCTATGAAATCAAACAGCCATAGGTTTGAATTTTGTTACCTACTTGGCACATGAACATGAACAAAATCCTTGGTATTTATATCTTTACTTTTCTTACCTGTAAAATAGAAGTGTAATAAATAATTTGCAGTATTTTAAATTAATATAATATTTATACTACTCAGGATGTTTAGCGACTAAACATTTTGGAACTGGAGGTTTTTTTTGGAGATTTTAAAATTCAAATGGGACTGGAAATTATTCAGTAAATCTTAGATGGGGAACCACCTATTTCTCATTTGTACTAAGTCACTAATGGTGTGATACGGGTCGAAAAGATCACTTGAATGATTTTCTAGAATCTCATGCTTTAGATAAGCCAGTATATTTTTCTGCATTAAAAAAGTATGTATGTATTACCATGATTTTTCCTATGGTCCTAAGTTCGATGGTGAGATTAGAAATACAAATCTCCTAGAAGAAGAAAAAAAGTTGGGGCCCCTGAGTGGCTCAGTTGGTTAAGCCTCTGACTTCGGCTCAAGTCATGATCTCACAGGTCGTGAGTTCACGACCCATGTCAGGCTCTGTGCTGACAGCTCAGAGCCTGGAACCTGCTTTGGATATTGTGTCTCCCTCTTTCTCTGCCCCTCTCCCATTCACACTCTGTCTCTCTCTCTCAAAAATAAATAAACATTAACAAAAGTAAATGAAGGAAGGAAAAAAAAGTTGTCTTAACATAAATATATGCCAAATACGTGGCAATGTTCATATAAAATTGTACTATTGGCAGGTAGGAAGAAAGCAGATGGTTAAACAGGAGTTTTGCATTTTTAGTCTTGCAAAGAGAACCTCTCTCTGGCCAAAAAATATCGGACCCTGACTGTAAGTGACATTCAGAAATATTTGGATAGGGTCTCTCAATGTTTCACCAAAATATCAAAAGAAAAAAAATGATGGAAATTAAAAAACATCTGTATTGTAAACAGTGTGTAACCCATCACCAGAATACTTTTGAGGTTTAATTTTGAAGAAATTGAGAAAAATGTATAAGGAGATAAAATGAGCTACACCTGTAGTACTCTTCCCTCACCAAACAAAATAGTTCCTTCTGCATTGTAGACTGTATAATAATATTCAGACCTTATTCCATTGTCTAGCTCATCTTTTGAAATACAGTTTTTCTTTTGCTTATATGAAAATGCTTTTAAAATGAACAGAATTCTGATTCTTCTTCCTATTTTAATTCAAGTCTTTTCCCCCGACACTATTCTATACTTATTGGAGACTACTGGCAAACACGAACCATCTCAAAAAATAATAAAAAAAATCCTGATGAGGGAGCATAAGGCAAGCTGAGGGCAATAGCAGGCTAATAGCACCCACCCCACCCCACCCTCACCCCAGGTGGGATATGTGTGATACTCCTCCGACACTCCTGGCTGCCCAAAGACAGGGGAAAGGAAAGAAAGAAAATGGTTGACTGATAGAGATCACAGTCATGGAGGACAGGAGTCTCCTTCAGATAACAGATAGTTTAGTAAACTGCAAGGAAAAGGCCATCTTATCTATAGCCTAATCTCCAGAAAGCTATAGACTCCATTTCCTGGAGCCCTAATATCACCCTTGTCAAGATGTAAGGGGGTTTAAGTGCTTGGCATGGTGGTGTGAAAAACTAAGGCAAATGAAAACTTAAATCCCCTTACTGCCCACAGCCCATTGACAAAAGTCCTTGAAACAGCCAGAGTGACCTCCCTCTAGGAGCTCACCTGCTTTGATGATGACACTTTTCTAGGGAGTCTTGGCTTAACATTATCCTGACTCCCAGGAACCTATAAGTCTACTTTAACATACAAAAATTCCTTTGGAAACTTCCAGTTCACCCAAGATATATGCTGGCCATCATACTCCAAGCTTATGGCCCCTTGACATACATCTGAAGGGTCTCGTGACTGAAGTTTTACTAAACGGTAATAAATTAAATTTTCCTACAACAGCTAGATCCTCAAGTCCTGGAAACCTTGCTTCCAAAATTCCTTAGAGTCTTATACTGTCCCTAGCCCTCTCCCAACCTGAGGTTATATAATCAGTTATCCGTCACAACCCCACAGTGCAGCTGTGCAGTTTCTACCCATGGTTCCTGTCCCCATGCTTGAATAAAATCATCTTTTTGCACCAAAGATGTCTTCAAGAATTCTTTCTTGGCTTTTGGCTCTGAATCCCCATTACCCCCAAACCCCATCAAACTTGTCGAAAAGGCAAAGCTGAGTTTATAAGACTTAGTGAAGGAAGGGAGAACTATCTTGACATTTTTAGTCATGTTTCATAACAGAGAAATTAGGGAAGGATGTTTGTTGCATTTTTGAGCCAGGGTAGTCTTACAAATTGGGGAATTAGTTGAGCAACAGGACAGTTTATGACATAATAGTTTTGGATTAGTCATTTCAGTGAGGCAAGGGTCTTGAACTGAACCATCATGACCTAGCTATTAGTACTGAGAAGAAGGCTATTTTAGTTATTTCACTATTTTAACTTCTACAAGCAGTATTATCTGGGGATTTAGCTCAGTTGTTTTTTTCTCGGTCCTGTATTGTTTAGCATGTAAACAGGAAAACTCATTTGGTCCTTGTTTTAGTCTGTTTGGATTGCTAAAATAGAATACCATAAACTGGGTACCTTCTAAACAAGAAACATTTATTTTGCATAGTTCAGCAGGCTGGGAAGTTCAAGACAATGGCTTCCACAGATTTTGGGTCTGGTGAGAACCCACTTCCTAGATGGCTTTTCAAATATGTCTTTGGTTGAATAACTGAGAACCAAAGAATTGGAATAATTTCTGTAAGCAAAATGTTTTATAGAGTGAGAATTGGGGGAAACATTTATTCAGGGTTGTTTTGTTTTGAAAGGTGAGTGAACGTCTACCCAGTTAGCTCATTATGATGGTTAATTTTAAGTGTCAGCTTGACTGGGCTATGGGGTGGGAGGCCAAGATATTTTGTTTAAACTCAGGGTGTGTCTGTGAGGGTGTTTCTGGATGAGATTAACATGTGAATCAATACACTGTACTCCCCTACCTGGGTAGACCTCATCCCATCCCCAGAAGGACAGAATAAAAAAAAAAAAGGCTAAATAAGGGAGAATTCAACCTCTGCCCGATTGTATTTGTGTTCTGACATCAGTCTTTTCCTGCCTTCAAACTCAAATTCAGACTAAAACTTAACACCATTGGTTCTTCTGTTTCTCAGATATTTGGACTCAGACTGGAAATATATCATTAATTCATTTGGGTCTCCAGGTTTTCTTCTTTTTTTTTTTTTCAACGTTTATTTATTTTTGGGACAGAGAGAGACAGAGCATGAAAGGGGGAGGGGCAGAGAGAGAGGGAGACACAGAATCGGAAACAGGCTCCAGGCTCTGAGCCATCAGCCCAGAGCCCGACGCGGGCTCCGGACCGCGAGATCGTGACCTGGCTGAAGTCGGACGCTTAACCGACTGCGCCACCCAGGTGCCCCAAGGTCTCCAGTTTTTCAACTGCTGATCTTGGGACTTCCTAGCCTCCATAATTGCATGAACCAATTCCTAATAGTAGATCTCTCTCTCTCTCTCTCTCTCTCTCTCTCTCTGTTTAGACAGACAGATATAGACAGGTGTAGAAGTTAATAAGATGTCCGTATATCTATATCTATATCTATATCTATATCTATATCTATATCTATATCTATCTATATATCTATATCTATCTATATGATACCTTATATCTATAGTTTGCTCTATATAACCTATTGATTCTATTTTTCTGGAGAACCTAGACTAATATAAATTTGGTTCCAAAAATGGGGTGAAATCTGTTTTAGTCAGCTTAGGCTTCCATAAACACACACACACACACACACACACACACACACGCAAACAAATAAAACTCCCATAGAGTGAGTAGCTTAAATGACAGAAATTTGTTTCTCTCAATTCTGGAAGCTGGGAAGTCCAAGATCAAGGTATTGACAGATTCAATTTCAGGTGATGACTCTCTTCAGTGACTTACAGAAAGCCATCTTTCTGAGTACTTTGTGCTCACATAAAAGAGGGAAGGAGGAAGAGACAGAGAGACCTTCTTCTTCTTCTTCTTCTTCTTCTTAATGCTTCTTCTTGAGAGAGAGACAGAGCATGAGCAGAGGAGGAGCAGAGAGAGAGAGGGAGACACAGAATCTGAAGCAGGTTCTGAGCTCTCAGCACAGAGTCCGAGGGGCTCAAACCTATGAGATCATGAGATCATGACCTAAGCCAAAGTCAGATGCCTAATCAACTGAGCCACCCAGGGGCCCCTGTGTTTCTTCCCATCATGAGGGCTCCACCTTCATGATTTCATCTAAAGTTAATTACCTCTGAGAGACCTCATCTCCAAATATCATCACACTGAGAAATAGGGCTTCAACATAGAATTTGGGAAGGACACAATCACATCTATAGCACTCATATAAGGAACTTTATAGTATGTATACTAAATATATATAGAACTTATATAGAAAGTAAAGGTACAAAATATTGTCATAGTGTCTGAAGAAAGTCAATTAAGCAGACATGCTTCATTTAAATCTGAAAGCTACATTACCTGGTTGACTCAGTTGATTAAGTGTCCAACTCTTGATTTCAGCTCAGGTCGTGATCTCCTGGTCATGAGATAGAGCCCCATGTTGGGCTCTGCACTGACAGTGCAGAACCTGCTTGGGATCCTCTCTCTCCCTCTCTCTCTGCCCTCCCCCACTCACACTCTGTCTCTCTCAAAATAAATAAATAAACATTAAAAAATTAAAATATATATATATATATATATATATATACCTGAAAGCTATGAGAAAGAAAGATCTCCTCTTATCTCATAGGCACTCTGGTCTCTTCACCTCCTCTCCTTTTACCTTTTCCATCACCCGCTTCCTCAACATCATTTTCTTTTCTTTTCTGTGACAGCTTGCATATGACTCCCAAGAGATTTAATCCATGAAAAATATGTTTGACTTGTTTAATTACCAGAGGAATGAAATTGATTTCTCAAATTAATCTTTGACATCCAAGCTACAAGTTTTAAGTAGCTAGGCATCCCTCAGACGGAATGCATTTAGATCTAGTGGCATCCTTAGTCAAATCACCAGTGGTTGTGGATATGAAGTCAGATATGCCACTTAGACAAAAGAATATAAGATCTAAGAAATTAATAATATATATGACTCATATAAGGTGCACATTAACTTTCCTTCTAGTTGTAGATGTGAGAATAAATTCTAATAGCAGAAGATTATAGATTTCAAAGTTCTTGGCAGTGCTCAGGGCCAGGGCCACACAAGGCATGAGCAAACTACAAAAACTGAGTCAAAACCTTCAAAAGAGTTTAATTCCTACCTAGTAAGTTCTTACATTTCTTAGATGCAATTCTGTCAAACTAACTCATTTCACAACTGAAGTAGCAGACCAGAGATATAAAGTGACTTAAAGTGTAACAACAAAGTAGTGAATAAAATGAGATTAAAATCGAGGTCAAAAGGATCAGAGATAATAAATCTCATTCTAGTACACCATATGTGATGCTTAACATGTTTCTAACCAAAGCACATATATGTGTGTAGTCAATTGCATGTTAATGATATATATATGTGTGTGTATATATATATATATATATATATATATATAAAAGATTCAGATGGATTAGGGATTTAAATGTTAAAAAAAATTCAAACTAAACAAAATTTAGAAACTTATCCTGTAATTGGGAGAGTGTTCTACTCATAGAAATATTGGAACCGTTTATGATTTGATGAATTAAACCATATTTTAAAGCTTTTAGGTAATAAAATAAAATAAATATAAATAAGAATTCAGAAATATTTAAATAAATATAACAAAAGTAATTGGGAAAAAAATAGTTTGTAAATAGTTGCAGAAGGGAAGGTTAATAATTACACAAGAATTGCAGGGGCACCTGGGTGGCTCAGTTGGTTAAGTGTCCGACCTGGCTCAGGTCACGATTTCATAATTTATGAGATTTAGCCCTGGGTCGGGCTCTGTGCTGACAGCTAGGAGCCTAGAACCTGCTTTAGATTCTGTGTCTCCCTCTTTCTCTGCAGCTCCCTGGCTTCCACTCTATTTCTCTCTTTCTCTCAAAAGTAAATAAACATTTAAAAATTAAAAAAAAAAAGATTCTACAAAAATTCTGATAATAACAACAACAACAGAAGCATACAAACACCATTTTTAAAACTGGGCAAATGGGGTTTCCTGGTTGGTTCTGTCGGTTAAACATCTGACTTCGGCTCAGGTCTTTATCTCATGGTTAGGGAGTTCAAGCCCTACACTGGGATCTCTGTTGTTAACGCATATCTTGCTTCAGATCCATGTGTCCCCCTCTTTCTCTTCCCCTCCCTCAATGGTTTTCTCTCTCTCTCTCTCAAAAATAAACTTAAAAAAATAAAAATAAATAAAAACTGGGCAAATGATATTACTATTCAATTGTCATTAGAATGTCAAATGGCCAGTAACCATATGAAAAAGTGTTCTCAGTTGATAATATTTTTGGAAAAGCCAAAAAATGATATCAAAAAATGACTCATCAGGTTGGCACAAAATGTATTCAAAATATTTGGTATTGAAAGCATCACAACTTCATCATTTCTTTCCAATAACAAGCACTATTCTGATTTTTAACAAGAAGTGTTTGGTCTTTTGCCTGTATTTAATCTTCATATAAATGAAGCCTTCTTTTTTGTATACTTATTTTGCTAAATATTGTTAACTAAATGTATTCATGTTGGTGCATGTGCTATATATTCTTTTGAATTTTTTAATTCTATTTTAATTATTGACCTATTTTAATAATGCTAGTTATTTGGGTTACTTCCAATTTTTTGTTCTAAGTATAATTGCTATAAACTTTCTTATACTTGTCTTTTTGTGCAAAAATGCATAGATTTCTGCTGGACGTATTCATGTGAATGAATCCATGAGTCATAGATCATGCATATATTGAGTTTTAATGTTTTCTAAAGTAATTATAACAATTTTCACTCTCAAGAACTGCTTATGAAATACCTTAATGTGTCATCATGTCCTTTCCAACACTTGAAATTTAAAAAAATAATTAGCAATTCTGTTATGTATGTGAGGGTACTTAATTTTCATTTTAATTAACATTTTACTGATTACTAGAGAAACTGATCATGGTTTCATAATTTATTGTTCATTTGGTTAGATTCTCTTATAAAAATGCTTGATCAAGTCTCTTAGTGAACTTTCTATTGAATTGCCTTCTTATCTGTTCTATGTATTTATATCCCTATCTACCTACTTACTTACCAATCTATATATCTCTATGTTTATATATATATATATATATATATATATAGTGTTTAATATTCCTGCATTTTATTTTTCTTGTATGTGTATTTGCATTGTATCTTTAAATACTTGTATTTACTTATATTTGACTCTCTACAATAAGTTGTTTAATGAGTAGAAGTTTGTATTTGTAAAGTGCCACAACCCCAATGGATCCTTCGGTCCACTTTCCCTTACCTGGAAGCAAAGTATGCCTGCAGCCTAACTCTAGCCAAGACAAGGAATCATGTTACAGGAAAGTTGCAGCAGGAAGAGGTAACAGTCATAATCCATTTTCATGAAAATGGCTTAATTTGCAAACTTTACAAAGTGATATGACCATATGAAATATTGCTAGTGCCTTTCTCATGACTTGGAGTGGGTCCATATGAAGGGTCTTGATGTTTGTGCTCATTAGTTCCTGATTAATCTGTCTCTTCTACACAATGAATGTATTTTGTTATTGTCTGTCACCTCTAACAAAGTATACTCCAGAGGAGGATAAATATTCACTTTCTTTTTTCTACCATTGCATCCTCAAAGTCTAGAACAGTATCAGGCACAGAAGAAGCCTTCTTAAATGTTGGTTGGAAGAATAAGGAAATGTAATAAACAAGAAAAATATGTATCAAAAACAGAACCCGGTAGAGGCAGAAATTAACAACATGAAGGATTTTATATCTAAGATTGATCAAGGAGAAACTGGTTACACTTTAAGGTTTTTGATAATTTTATTTTTATTTATTAAAGATATTTATTTCATTATTTTTCTCCTCAGTAAAAATGAGTGAATATCTCTGAAAGCTAATCTCTTTTTTAATGCCATATTTCATTTTTCAATTCTTTGTCCCACAACCTAGAAGCTATGATATCCTGATTCTCCATCTCTTCCACTGGTAAAATATTTTAAGAATACCTGAAATCTTTTACAGGGCATTGCAATGGAAATTAAAAGACTTGCTTATAAGCAAGTATATCTTAAAAAGTTGCAATAAGTGCCTGGTACATGTTGAGTCTTCAATACATGGTATTTAATTGGATATGTTAACTGGACACATGGGCCAAATACATTCAAGTGGAGATAGATGCTCATCTCAAAATAAAGTTTAAAGTCAATGGTAGAGTTTAAAGCTCTTCCATCTGAAATACCATTGCAGGAAGATTTTCCTTAAGGATATTAAGAAAAGAAGAGGAAAAAAAGTAAGTTAACTTCAGGTTTGATAATTTATTTCCTGAAGCAGCCAGAAATAAAATACCACAAGTTAATTTAATACACTCTCTGATCTATTTTCAGGCAGCTAGAGTCAGGTCACAAGAGAGTGAGGCAGAAAGAGAAAAAATCATTCAGACCAACTTGTCTTTCTGTCTGAGGGATGGATTTGAGGAAATCAGCTGAGCGTAGTTTTCTTCTTGTAATCCTTTGGAGAAGAAATGGGAATGAAAAAAGGCAGGGATTGTGTAATGGGGGTTTTATTGCAACATGGTACTTGCCCTAACTGCAAATTAAGTACCGTTTGGAGCTGACATATTGCCCTATTGATCCAGAAGTGGGGGGAAAATCGTATGCTTCATGGGAAAATAAATTATGGATTTAAACTATCAGAAATGAATATTGTTCAGGCATTCAGTTTCAAATAATGCTAACTCTTTAGGAGTTGTCTTTATGGGGAGGAATAAACATTTCTATAATGAATTCAATATTTTTTATTGAATTCATTTAAATAACAATGTGATTTACTTTAAAAGCTCTCCTGAATAAAGTTGAGATATGCTTTCTTATTGAGATAATATTTCTTATACCTAGCGCATGGCGTTGTCAATATCTTCTTTTTAGATTCCAGAAAGATGCTGTTAATAGGCAAGATATTGGCATAAAAATAGAGACTACATGAAAGACTGTAATGACCAGATAAACTGTTTTACAGCAAAACTACATGCAGAGCCTTTTATGAACCTATCTCTGACCCTCAGTTAACTTCCTATAGTACCCATGATTATTCTGAAACATTGAGTATGATAATATTTTGTTTTGTTTTGTGTTAAAATATGTTTTTTAATAATCAAAGAACTATATACATCTTTGAATCACTCATTAATAAAATAATATTTAACAAATATTTGTTGAATGGCAATCTACTGCATATCTTTTCCACTTCATTCATTCATTCAACATATAATTTTTAAATGTCTACCACTTTCAAGCTTTGGTCTAGGACCCCAGTTCTATGCATGTTATACTGTTTTTTTCTATTTTCTGCGTCTCTTAACCTTACTTCCCACCCTCATTCTTTTGTCTCTCCTTTCTTCATTTTACCTACCTTTTCCATAACTCAAATTCATGCTTTAGTTCAGTTTGAGTTGCAGAAAAATCTAACCATGGAGACCTTAAATGTGCACACTGATTGAGTCTAGCTTTTCTATTTTGTATCTTTGGGTACTTTGAGTTTCCACAGATATTCTCAGATCTTATTATTTTCCTCAACAAACTGAAGTTTTAAAAAATTACAGCCTAGCATTGGTATGTTGAGCTACAGGAGAACAGAAGCTGAGTAAATGTTATAAAATTTGTCTCTTTTTGTTTTCCAGGCTTCTACAGCCATGCAGACCACAGCATGATTTAATATGTCAACAGATTACTGTGTCATGCTCTTTTATTGATGGACAATGGGGCATGGGAAAAAAAAATGACCTCCATTCCAATGTGTGTATCGCTGTGTTCTCTCCTAACCATGGAGTAGGCCTGTGCCTAATTATCCAGGTCTTTATTTTGAGCCAGATTTTCTCCAAGACAATTAATTTTCACATGAAAGCTGACAGAGCTGTGGGAATGACAGTCTCAGAAGGATATCTAAGGGCAGTATACATAAAAAATAATTTCACTTCCTTTTTATAAGAGAGTTTCACTTGGAAAGTTTCCTTATTCAGAAATACTTTCTTAAAACCCAGAATGTTTAGCCTAGGAGTAAACAATTTTTAACTCCGGAGAAGTGTTTAGCTGGCATTAAACAATTTGAAGAACAAAGATCTTTGGTTTAATGTCAACTAAATAAGTACACATTCTTGCTAGATCATCCTCTGTCCCAAAATTTCATATACGTTTTTCTCATCCTTGAGGTCACCCAACTAATCATGACCTCAGGAACGAGGAACTCAGATAGCAGAAGGCAGTCACCATTTCTGTTGTCATTGCCTGTCTTTTTTCTTCCCTCCTAGGATCCTGATTGTTGCAGGAAAAGAAGGAAATAGAATCTGAGCCCCGTTTCTTTTGGGACCAGCGTTGGCTTCATTTCTTTTGCTTGCTTTGATTTTCCAAGGCTCACTCTCAGTTATTTTACGGTCTCTGTAAGGTTATGCTATTATAAAATCCAGATATTTTTAAAAGGCAAAACAGGTCTTTATCTCACACTAGTCATCGCTGTGATGCTTTATGTGCAAATTTCATTGCAGACAGCAGTTCTATTGGACACATGTCCAGTTTGGATATAAGTATTTTTGTCTTGAATGGGAGACACTACACCAAGTTCTCAGCCTCCAGAGGTGGCATCATGGATTTCCACTATTTCAGGGGCCTGCAGAAATCTAATCTTTCTTCCTGGCCTTCAGGAACAACTGAAATTTATCCTCCAAAATTTCTGCCAGTAAGCACCTTGTACCCATCCCTCTTTACAAAGAAGCATCTGCAGATCTAGCACTTCTTCTTTCCAGCATAATTCCCTTCAAAGAGCCTAGAATTCACTATCTAGGAACAACAATGTCCTGAGGCAAAGGAAATAAGGTGTATGAGGACAAAAAAAGCTGCCCTTCATTTTGTCTTTCTCTAGCGTATCCAGGATGGAAATACAACTTTTTTAGCAGATTTTACCATTTTCTTAATATATTGGATTCATACAAAGTTGTTTGCAGTTCAGCTTAGTGCTATCCCTACTTACTGACGAGGGAACATAAGGCCAGCTGAGGGCAGCGCAAGCTAACAATCCCCCAACCCATCTGCCCCCCTACCACCCCACAAGTGGGATATGTGTGATATCTTGGCTGCCCAAGAACAAAGGAAAGGACAGAAAACAAATGGGTAAACTGATAGAGTCTCCATCAGTTTAGAAACATTTTAGGAATCTTACAAGAAAAGGGCAATCTTATCAATAGCCTCATCTCCAAGAACTCCCTAATATCTTAATGATAATGCTTTGCTAGAGGGAAAAACAACCTTAGGTTGACAATAAGCAGGCTTCCAGTAAGTAATCTGTGTAATCTGTGAGTCTTTATCATATGGAAAGCCCTTTAAGAAACTTCTTGACTTTGTCTCTCCCAACTCCATAGTATATAACCAGTCACTCTTTACAACCCCAGGATAACCCTTTCTGCCCAAGGATCCTGTCCCAGTGCTTTAATAAAATCACCTTTTTTTTTTTTTTTTTTTTTTTGCACCAAAAATGTCTCAACAATTCTTTCTTGGCCTTCAGCTCTGGACCCCCATGACTCCAAAAACCCATCACTTACCACTTTCAGCATTACTTATCATTTAAATGCTTATCATTACCATTAATAGAATGCCTGCTCTGTACCCACCTGACTAAGCACTTTTTATTATGTATTTTAATCTTCATAACAACTCTATGAAATAAATATAATTATTATTTTCGTTTCAAAGATAAACTAAAAAGAAGGGATTTTTAATAGTTTATCTAAGATTACATAACTAATAATTGATGGAGATGGGAACCTGTGCCCTTGTCCATTGAACTAGACTGCATTACTTTACCCTAATTTTTATCAACTTGTTGAGTTTTGAACTAAATTCTGAATCAAAGAACAAGACAAATCACACTCATTATTGAACTTTCGAATGAATATGCATATTCATTTTGTTACTGAATCATGACTGAAACACCCAGTGCAACAGTCCAAGCCAGACACAGACTACATACTTCCTAAATTAATAGAGCTAGAACAAGCAACATCCTATTAAACCAACATTATTTGGACTGTTCCTTTGCAAACAAGTCTTAAGAGAAAGATGCTTCTTAGCTGTATTCACAGCAACATGATGCTCTAGGAACTTGCTGATTTTAAAGCCAATGGGGGGGGGGTGGGGGGTAGGGGGGCAAGAGAATCACAAAAGAAGGTTGTTCATCCCTCCTTACCTGGGAGCGTACCTTGTTGTCCCCTGTTATAACCAGAAACGCAAGTTCATTAAACCCCTTCTTATTTTTGTTTCCTTTGATATAAGGATTTATGAAAAGTTTTAAAACCTTTGGACACCAACTCAGAAGGCTTTCATGTAAACGTTCTATTATCAAGCTTCCCAGCTGCATATTAAAACCTTTGGGTCCACAGAGGTGTATTTGTAGCTGCACTAAGTAACATCACTGGCAAATTTTGAGGTTTAATTAAAGAATACTTATCATAGCTGCATGGCACGGGAATGTTGGATGACAAAACCCTGGTGTTGTGAAATTAATTACATCACCGTAGTGGACTCTGTGCATGTGGAAAACTTGAACCCAAAGAAACAACTCATTAATCTTCACAAGCTTTTCTAAGTGAGGAGAATTATTTTGTGTGGGTGCGTTCACAACAAGCCTTCAAGAGGTAAGCCCTGAGGGATTTTTTTCTTCCTTATAACAATTGTTTATGTTGCAGAAATGAAACCTAAGAAATACTAAATGTTAACAAATGCAAATAATTTTGGTAAGCGCCATTTTTTAAATCCTTGCAAAAAGGTCTTTTAAAACAGTCTTAGGGATAACTTTTAGCTACTATTTGACATTTACTATGCACCTTCACACACTGAGTCTTACTTATCATTTTTAATAACAAAACATTTCTAATGTTTGCTGCCAGTATCCCTATTTTGTAGATGGAGAAACTTAAAGCATATATTGGTCAAGCAACTACTTAAAGTTACTAAATTGGTCATGGTGAGTCAGATTATGAATCCAACCTCCATTCATTAAAACCCACTGCCTACATTATGAAGCAAAGTCAACAAGCAAACAAACCAGCAAAGTTTTCAAAAAAGACATGATGCAAGAGAAACTTGATGAAGTATGAATGAGTAGACATTTAAAATGCTTGTGTTTCAGAGCACCTGGGTGGCTCAGTCAGTTAAGCATCTGACTTTGGTTCTGGTCATGATCTCATGGTTCATGGGTTCAAGCCCACGTTGGGCTCTGTGCTGACAGCTCAGAACCTAAAACCTGCTTCGGATTCTGTGTCTCCCTCTCTCTCTGCACGCCCTCCCCTTGCTTGCTCTCTCTCAAAAATAAATAAACCTAAAATAAAATAAAAATAAAATGCTTGTGTTTCAGGTGATTGGCTTACGTTTGAAATTATTTCATATTTATTCCCTTGAAAATCCTCAGTAACATTTACTTTAGACTATAGACATAACAAAATCACATTTATTGAAAAAGTTATGCACTGGGAATATATAATTCAAGTTTTAGGATTCTTTTAAGTAATAATATTATGTCATGAAAGCGGTGAGCCAGTATATTTTGGCAATGAGTTATGCTTTTTCACTAGCATATTGAATTACGGGAGTTTAAACACAATGGGATACTCACGTCCGCACAATTTTGAAGACACTGCTACTTGCTGGAGTCAGTATCGTCAATTTATACCTAATATTCACAGCTGATGGATATTTGCCTCTCATCTTCTTTGTGCTCAGCATTTCCTTTAGTTACACTATATAGAATAGTTACCGTGTTCACCACTATTGATCTCAAAACCTTACTCTTTCGGACAAAAAGTTATTATGGTAGCCCATGACTTTCAGTCGGTGTTGACATGGATCAGGCTTGCCCCAGGGTGTCCTCAGGAATTGTCTGATTTGTCAGTGTCTATACCTTACCTGTTATCAAATATCCATACTACTACTTCTGCTTTTATTTGTAATAAATTAGAAAATACTATGCATGCAATCAAGACTCTCCATGACAGCATCCTCTCTAGACCTCTGTCATAACATATAACATACTGTTAGAAACTTTGGGTGTACTTTTTACCCTCCCATAATGCTTTGAGCTCTTTGAGAACAGCCAAAGTGTCTCATCAATGTTGTGTTCTTAGAGACTTACACAGGGCTTGTCATACCACAGGTATTCCTTCAACTGGAAATTAAACTCCACAAAATTTAAGTCTCCTATAACCTGGGATATAGAGATAATGATAATTCCAATTCCATATTTTTCTGAAAGCCAGCATTTTCAAAGAAGATTACAATATTTCTTAGTGGTAGTCTGCCATTATTTATATTTATTTTTTATGCAAATGTGTTTTGAGAATATACAAGCTTAAGAGAAAGTTCATCTTAAGAAATATCAGCCTGATGATCAGTTTCCAACCAGCGATGGCCCCTTAGTATGCTCTAATAAATGTTTACAAGGAGACTGCCATTGATCCCAAATTCCAATTTGTCCTTTACCATTCATTTCTATTGTTCTTTTTTTCCTTTTCTTTGGTCAGTTATAGTTCCAATAAACATTTCATTTATAACTTGTCAGAATCCCATTCTACTTATGGAATTTATACATGAGAATATAGAATCCTAAAGGATAGGGCCTTTGTCTTCTTCTTTGCTGCATGACTGAGAGTTTAAGGAACACACAGCACATGTAAAATACTCAATTTAGTGCAGACTGTTTGGTCTTCTACTAGGCTTTTGCATTAAGATATTTCTGATATTCCCAACAAAACAGTAACTTATTTCAAAAATTCAAATTTCATCATTCTGGTCAGGAAGGTTGTTCTATACTTCCTACAGCTACTGTTCACTTCCTTTGTGACCTTATGCTATTTTGAGACTGACATCCTTCAACGTCATACTGCTGGACCTCTTTTTTCCCAAACATGGGCATAGATACTTTTTTCAAACCTGTTTCCTAGATACAAACAACCTCAAGTTGTTACAAGCCTTTGAAATTGCCTTTTTAGTCTTTGCACCTTAAATACAATTTATTGAGTTGTTTCTGTGTGTTTACTCAGGACAGGGCATACAACCTTTATAATAAGAATTCAACACTTTTAAAATTGCTGATTCATTAAATATACTGCTCTTGCACCATGGAACTAACGTGTACCACAAAAATACCAAGCCATAGTGAAGCCAAAAGTAATTAAATTTCATGTGTGTATGTTGTGTGACCATATAGTATGATGATGCCTCTTGAGTTGGAGGACTAATCTCCCTAGAATTCTTTCTCTTGACCCTTAAGGTACTTCAAAATGTCCTGACGAAAAAGAAACAGAATTTGCATAGCTGATGTAGCACTGCTTGCTTGGACCTATCACGGATGATTTGAAGCTGGAAGCTTGGTAGACATGCATAGCATTTAGTAGTTCAAAGTACAGGTTGAGAGCCAGGCAAAGAACACAGAAACGGGGGCACGTATTTGTTCATTTCTCATGTCTAAAAGGCTGTACGTGAAGAAACAAGGTTTTCGATGTAGCAGAATCATTGCCACAAACCTGGGAAGATAAGCCTACAAAGCGCAAATTCAAACTGCAGCACCCTGCCCCATCATCATCAGGATGGTACCTTTCCTGAATCCCTCCAGAAATGTGTGTCTGTCTCCAAGGTGGACTCTACCAGCCTGGCCAGCATCTTCCTTGCTGGGGTCAAATTGCAACAGCCGACATCCAGAGTCCCACTTTTGCTAAGCCCTTACGTTTTATTGAAACGTGTCTATTTTTTGTGGCCCATGCATTTGCTTCAGGTCCATGGTCAAACAGACAGCAGCCCATAAGTAATGGTTTTGTAATTAGTAGCAAGTTGGCAAGATCAGACTCCATGCAATTTTAGTTGTAGTGCCACATGCTGGAGCCTCGGAACTTAAAAATAATAATCATATTGTTTGATACAGAAACCTGCAGAATACACAGATCAAAGATGCTTAAAGACTATACTCACTATGGGACCAATAATTCCTAAGTTACCTGTCCTGGCAACAACAGAAAGAAGCTTCAATCCTTCCATCTATATATTATCCCTTCAATTATTTGTAACAATTCACAACTAATGTAACAGATGTTAGGACAAAACTTGATTCAATTAACAGCATGCCCTTCCTTGTTTTGAATAATAACAATTCACTATAGCCACACTTTCAGTTTGTGGAGGAAAACTTTATTCATTATAAGGGAAAGGGAATATAAGGAATTAAACAATTATAGTAAATATACAGAGGGAGAGAGATAGAGAAGAGCCAAGAAGCCTCAATACATCAAATCGGGCAGTTACATCCAACCTTCTGGCTGGAAAAACCCAGCAGTGAATAGCCTGGCTGGAGTCCCTATTGAGGCTCCTAGGCAGACTGTCCTCCCCTCAGGTGACACTTTCAACTAGCTATTCTCACCAGGAAAATATATATACTACCCTTGTGTTAGTCATGAAGTTTGCCTAAGTGCAGTACCAAGCCAGTTGGTTTTTCTGTTTCTCTTATAGAATCACACAATCTTGGGAACCTGGGCCTCTGCATATTCCTCTTTCCTTCCCCATCCATTGTAGAGGGCCAGCCAGGTCTGGCTCAAGGAGGTGAGGCAAGTTAATTCCTGTTGGCATCAGAAACAGAGAGGCCAGTTCTGATCCCAAGGCTAGATATGCAGTACAAGCCAACTAAGCTCCCTATGATTTTGTATGTGCAACTCTGGGCAGAAATGCATGACAAGTCACATAAATGACTTCTATACAAAACATTCCTTCTCCTAAATTCTTAACCAAATGAGAGATAAGCAGAAGCCAAGCTGACAAATCTCCAAATATCACCTTTGTTTATCTACAGACTTTTTTTTTTTCAACGTTTATTTATTTTGGGGACAGAGAGAGACAGAGCATGAACGGGGGAGGGGCAGAGAGAGGGAGACACAGAATCGGAAACAGGCTCCAGGCTCTGAGCCATCAGCCCAGAGCCTGACGCGGGGCTCGAACTCACGGACCGCGAGATCGTGACCTGGCTGAAGTCAGACGCTTAACCGACTGCGCCACCCAGGCGCCCCTACAGACTTTTATATATCTAAAGAAGTTAGATTCTTTTTTTAAATGTTTATTTATTTATCCTGACAAAGAGAGAGTGTGTGTTTAAACTGTGTGTTTTATCCCAGTTTATCAAAGATTCAACAAATTTGGTGACTAAGCATGAGAAAGAGTTACTTACTTTGAAAAGGTGAGAGAATGAAAATTCCAGGAACAAGTTTCACAAGTAATTAGAGCAGGAGACCAGAAGAATCACAGAAGGAACCTACTGGTTTTGAAAGTTGCAAAAAAAAGAAACCAAGGCCCAGAAAAATCGAAGCACTTTCCATGTTACTGCTTCAAGAAACCTAGTGATTGCTTATTTGTATCGTTTTATATAGAACATTTTGCTTTCTTAAATTTTGTTTTCCACAAGGACACAGAAAATCATTTCATTTTAATTATTTAAGGAAGGCTTAGCATCGTCCACTAGATACTAATGAAATTTAGTCATAGGTCACAGGCATTTAGATATTTTAAGGATTTCAGAAGAACCTGTTTTTAGGGGAGGGTGGGTTGATGGCTTTATCTTTTTCTTCTTGAATAATAGCTAAGTCCTATTTCAACATGTCAAGGATAGTTTTCCATGTCACTGAATGATCTACTCATTCTTTCTTATAGTTTCATATAATTTTATTTTATAGACATACCATATATTTTATCTAAATTATCTGGTGTATATTTTTGGATATATACAAAAACAAAGGCAGGGGGAGAAAAAAGATGAGCAGGTAATTTACCATAGAAGAAATACAAATGTTAGCACATGTGAGATAATATACAACCTACCTAGAATTGAACAAAATATAAATTAAAACAATGAATATTATTTTCACTTATTTAAACAACTATTTTTTAAAACCATAAAATCCATTGTTAAGAAGAAGAGGAAAATATGTGTTCTCATAAGCTGATGCTAGCAATATCAAATTTTATGACCTTTCTGGAGGGTAGGGTTGTGAATTTTGTGATGCATATCAAAAACGTTGAGATATACACAGCATTCATCAGCCTACTACATAATCCCTCAACAAATACGTGTTACTACACAATGACTATATAATAAATGTAAAAAAACGATATTATCACTGCCCTAATGGATTTCAAAGTTCTATATAAAAAGAGCATGCACATACATAACTATGAAAGTCTTAGAAAGTATTTTCACAAGAGGAGACACTTACGGCAAAGTCTCCAGTCTAGAAAAGAGCTTCCATTTCTTATGAAAATTTTAAAACAAAACAAAACAGAGTGATTGTCAACAGCTTAGCTAGGTGGAAAATGAAACACGAGCTCAGAAAAAGAGGTGAAAGTGAAAGCAAGTACAGTTTAAGGTGAAAAGTTTGGATTTTATTCTAAATGCTGTGCGTAGCTGAGGTCTTTCTTCTACTGGCCTCTTCTTGACTCTATGACTGCCTCCTTCTAGGAATGAAAATAGTCTCTGACTTTGCTAAGGATCACTGACAGACACTGGCCTTTCCATATTAGATCCCATGACAGGAAGATCATGCAGGAATTTTCTGCTTTATTCCTGCCCATATAGCAAATTCTCTGTTGAAGTCATGGTCAGACTGCAGTGTGCCAACAGCCATTTCCATCTAGTACCTGTTTGCATTGCATCTTGGGAGATTTATTTTCTCTTATGAATTCATGTAGAGTGAAAAACTGAAGTGTACACAAATAGATGATTCTGAACAGATCGAAACAAGTCTGCAACATATCCGATTTATGATGTTCCGGTCTGGCACTCATGGAGGTACATCACTGAGGATGCCCTTTGTGAGAATCTTCTACTCCCTTCAAAAGGTCTCCAGCTCATGCACCGTTAGATCTGCCATAGCCCACATGTCAAAATCATGCCCAGTCTGCTTCCGGCAGATGACTGAGAGCCATGGGTGTACTAGGGTGTGAGCAATCTTGCCAAAAGTGGGACCCATCTCATGAGCTATCTTGGCTCTGCAGTCCCATCAGCCTGGATGAGACTTCCTCAGAGCTGCCTTGCAGACCAAGGCTTCTCCTCCACAATCTCCCTTATTTCCCATGATCCTTTCACAGGGAGCAGACCTGACTTGGAAAACCCCCTGTCTAAACCTGCTCCTTTTCCCCCCTTTTTTTTTTTTTAATTTTTTTTTCAACGTTTATTTATTTTTGGGACAGAGACAGAGCATGAACGGGGGAGGGGCAGAGAGAGAGGGAGACACAGAATCGGAAACAGGCTCCAGGCTCTGAGCCATCAGCCCAGAGCCTGACGCGGGGCTCGAACTCACAGACTGCGAGATCGTGACCTGGCTGAAGTCGGACGCTCAACCGACTGTGCCACCCAGGCGCCCCTCCTTTTCCCCTTTTGCCTTCACCGGCATTTTCCCCCAAGAAGTAATTTGCCAAGTACTTTCTTCTTGCTTTCCTCTTCTCTGCTTCTCAGAGGACCCAAACAGAAAACCTAGCTAACTTCTAGTGTAGACAATAATATCCAAGGTAAATGCTAAAAACAAGAGCGAGTCAGTCTTTCCTGGTTCTTTTTTGACTACTCATGTTACCACAGATGTTCACATGTGCATATAACATGTTTTCCAATTAAATCTCACCACATTTACTTAAGGTAAATAGAATTTAAATATTTTTAATCCTAACTCTCCTAATTCTCATTCTTTCCTCTTCTCGAATGTACATATGGAAACTATGAGTGAAAGTTGGGAGAGTTTATGTTAGCCAAACAGCTATCATTTTTATAATTAAGGAAATACACTCGTTTCTGCTAATTGATACACCTTTCTGACCATGCATGTACTTTACAAATCTATGCTACCCTTTTTATGTTGAGCCAATCGTTTCCTTTTTATTTGCCGATATGCATGCAGCCAGGTATTTCTTTGATCCTTTGTATATTAACTAAAATACTCTTCAGTAAAAGCTGAACTATATAGTCCCAGAATATCACAGAGTTGGTGATCTCTAATATAATGGCCATTTTACATTTGCTCCAAACAATCAGAATGTTAGCAAATTGGAATGAAACAGATTTGTTGTGTAAAGAACGTATTTATTATATAAACAAAAGAGCATTTTTGTTATTATTAGGGCTCTGCATGTACCACTCAAGCTCAATTGTCCAAAGAGTAAGACCCACAGAGTCCAAAAGCGATGCCACTTGAACAAATAATTATTAATCCACTTTCATGTGCCAGCACCTTTTGTGGGAAGTGTGGGAGTGAGAAAGTAATCAAAGCTGTAGTCAAAGCTACTTACAATATGATAGTGAACATGTAAAGAAAAGAATAGGGTGTAATAAAAGCAATTATTGAATTTAAAAATCACCTTTGAAGCCCAGATTAAAGATCATTTGAGGATACTAGGGAAAGTTTCCCGGAATGCTATGAAAAATATAGTTGCAGTCAAGTGGACTAATTCACACTGCAGGGTATGAGGGAGAAATGAAAAAAAAAAAAAAAAAAACAGAAAATGCCCTGATAAAGGTTAGACAATTCTCTAGTAAGGGGTGGGAAAGAATAACTATAAAATGGCGTGTCAACTTGTGAGGAGTAAAAGTTGGTAATTGTTTTGAGCGTTAGATCCCAGAATTTGTCCAATCCTTCCCTGACTTCGTTTTATGATATAGTTATAGCCCATAAAGATTAAGTGACTTTCCCAGGTCATATAGTCTGTGTAAGGTTACGTTGATAATGGGACGTGTTTCTCCCATTTTATCCTGGGGCTTTTTCTATCATTACCACGTGTAAGGGCCTAAAATGGCACTGTGTTTGCAAGTTATCGTTTCCATAAGGATAATTTGTATGGCCTTGGAATAACATAGAGTGTATTCTTGGTTTATCAGATGAGCATCTAGAATTCAACGATAGATATTCCAAAACGAAACAATTCAGCTCCTTCTCATTGGGTAATATACAAGATTTGCTCCTCCTTTAGCATTGCCTTTTCTCATTTCCCTGTTTGACTTGTCACTTGAGTTGATCCTCAATATTCCCCGGAGAAGCTAGGCATGAGAGAGGAGTCCATGTGCCACGATGTCTGTAAATCCAGATGCTAAAATATATAAAATTCCAATGTAAAAAAAAAGAGGGAGAGGCACCAAAATTAAGGACCAAAAAAAAAGATAAAAAGGTGATTTTTCATGTCCTTCCAAATGATGTTCCCTTCATTTTCAGTTTACTCAGTGCAGTCACAATGGAAAGGGGATATAACTGAGAGAGTCAATTTGGCTTCTAAAATCTTTGTGAAATTTTCTAACTTTGAGTGGAATTTTGCATGATTCATACCACATTGGGAAGGTAGTGTAGCGATGAAATTTCCCAACTTTCCGCCTTCAATAGTTATTGTCGTTATTTAAGCTATCCCTGGGGTCTCAGAAGCTTCTGTGCCTGTTTCCCAGAATATATAATGCATTGGATTGAAAAAAACGGAGTCACTTTTCTCTCTCTCCATCTATAAATTGATAGGAAAAAAGCAGAGAGGAGCAATCTGGGACTGGGATAAGAATATAAAGTAAGTTTTGCTAACTTTTAGCCAAGTACTCCAGCACTGGTCAAAATGATTCATCTGAGCATTTGAAACAAATTCGTAACCGAGCTAATAGGTCATCTGTTTAAGATATAATTTATCTGACTTCAAGGTAGGACTTTTTAGCTTATTTCTTCAATGCTCTTTAAGGTTTGAACACACATTTTTGAAAGACTGGGTTATGTAAAAAATATTTAATGTGCATTATTAAAAAGAATTGGATAGTTTTTGTAGAGAAATTCATTGTGGAATTTTATAACTGAGAATTCTACTTCATCCTACTGGCCTGTGTTCTTTTAAATTACAGATGCATTCTACATACAAGGAGAGTCATCATCATTTGTTTGACCAAGGAGTAAGCACTGAAAGAATATAGCTATAACTGGCCAACAGCACAGTCTTCAATGATGCAAATAAATATCTCTTTTTAAAGTCTTTATTTAAATTCCAGTTAGCTAACATATAGTGTAATATATTTTCAGGTGTACAATCGAGTGATTCAACACTTCTATACAATACCCAGTGCTCATCACAAGTGCCCTCCTTGATCCCCATCACCTATTTCACCCTTCCCCCACCCCCACCTTCTCCCCTCTTATAACCATCAGTTTGTTCTATAGTTAAGAGTCTATTTCTGGGGGCGCCTGGGTGGCTCCGTCGATTAAGCTTCAGCTTAAGACTTAAGACTTTGGCCCAGGTCGTGATCTCACTGTTCATGAGCTGAAACCCCACATCGGGCTCTGTGTTGACAGCTTGGAGCCTGGAGGCTGCTTCGGATTCTGTGTCTGCCTCTCTCTCTGCCCCTCCCCTGCTCTCACTCTCTCTCTCAAAATAAATAAATAAACATTAAAAAGAAATTTAAAAAGAGTCTATTTCTTAGTTTGCCTCTCTCTCTCTCTCTCTCTCTCTCTCTCTCTTTTTCCCCTTCCCCTATGTTCATCTGTTTTGTTTCTTAAATTCCACATATAAGTAAAATTATGTGGTATTTTTTTTTCCTGACTGACTTATTCCACTTAGCATATTACTCTCTCCACGTAGCTCCACCCATGTTGTTGCAAATGGCAAGATCTCTTTTCATTCATGGCTGAGTAATATTCTATTTTTATAAATAAAAACTACAATGAGATATCACCTCACATATGTCAAAATGGCCCAAATCAACAATGCAAGAAATAACAGGTGTTGGTAAGGATATGGAGAAGGGAGAACCCTCTTGCACTGTTGGTGGGTATGCAAACTGGTGCAGCCACTCTGAAAAAACAGTATGAAGGTTCTTCAAAAAGTGAAAAATAGAGGGGTACCTGGTGGATCAGTCAGTTAAGCGTCCGGCTCTTGATTTCGGCTCAGGTCATGATCTCCCAGTGTGTGGGTTCAGGCCTCACCTTGGGCTTTGCACTAACAGTGTGGAGCTTGCTTGGAATATTCTCTCTCTCTCTCTCTCTCTCTGCCCCTCCCCTGCTTGCAATTTCTCTCTCTCAAAAATAAGTAAACACTAAAAAAAACCTTAAAAATAGAACTACCGTATGATACAGCAATTGTACTCTTAGATATTTCCCCAGAGGATACAAAAATACCAACTGAAAAATATTTATTCTTGCACCTTGATGTTTATAGTAACATCATCGTATAATAGCCAAATTATGGAAACAATCCAAGTGTCCAACAACTACATAGCTTAGTTTTTCCTTTTTCATTTTGACGTATAATAAATATCTATATCTGCATCACTTATGAATAGACATTAGTAGATTTAATTTCAAAAGATACGTCAGTCCAGTTACTACTGCAATTTTTGTTACAGCATAAAATACTGAATTCTTACATTCATGTCATAGACATAACGAAATGGTAATAAAAGGGTATCTTCAGAGATTTGGCAATCCATTAAGCCTCTCAAAATTTTAATATCAATATCTGAAAACAGTGATAATGGTACAAACATAGGAGGGTTAATCTACTGAGTGATTGGATACAGTGTAATTCTTTTATTTCCCCATTAACCAATCCAGTCGCAGTCAATTATGACAAGAGTGGAGTTTGCTTTTAGCAGCCATACTCCTATAGGAAGAGACATGCCCTGATACTAAAAGTTAGTAACCTTGCTGCTATACGGCTTTATAGTTGGCAAGGCACAATTTAACAAAAGTGATTTCTTCTGATCCTTTTAACAGCAGTATGTTTTAGCGATGAGCAAACGGGAGTTAGCTGTTGGTAGAACCAGGATGTAAACTTGTGTATTCTGAATCTGTGACCAGTATTATTTTCACTATAGCATGATGAAGGAAATAGAAATAAGTTGTGATGACAAATAGAAAGAAGATATATAGATTCACCGGGGCGTCTGGGTGGCTCAGTAGGTTGAGCGTCCAGCTTTGGCTCTGGTCATGATCTCACAGTTGGTGAGTTCCAGCCACATTGCTTTTATGCTAACAGCTCAGAGCCTGGAGCCTGTTTCAGATTCTGTGTGTGTGTGTGTGTGTGTGTGTGTGTGTGTGTGTCTGACCCTCCCCTGCTCACACTATGTGTCTCTGTCTCTCTCAAAAATAAATAAACATTAAAAACTTTAAAAAATATATATATAGATTCACCAAACCTAATTTAAATCATGAAAAAAATTATGACCACAGAACACAAAGGAAGTGCCAATTAAAAGAAAAGATATATAAAATCTGATTTTGAGGTCCAGAAGAGAATGCCTACTTCAATCCATAAAGCTTATAAAATAATCACTAGAAGTTCACTTTGAGTAGATTAAAAATTTTACTGATTCCACATCAAGATTCATATCTCATTGCCAGCGCAGAAGAAAACATGAATGTAGGCATTTATAAGTGCAGCATTAAAAGAAAGAAAAATAATTCAACAATTATTGACTATCTACCAAGTCCTATGAACTAGAAATTTACATACAAATATTCATTTCATCTATAGCTTCTGAAAAGCAATTTTTAAAACAGTTACCCTATCTGGTCATCCATTATCATTCCCAACTTTGTGTTGAATAATATAGTGAGGGTTATTTTCATAAAGGTATTATGCATGCTTGGAATGAATATATACTCTGCAGTCCTTGGGTGTAATGCTCCCTTAACATATAATCAGTACTTTAGCATTGTCACTTGTGTTGTTTATATTGTTTTTACTTTACTGCTTTACCTTTCGTCAAACACTCAGAGAATTGTTGTGGATTCTTTTATTTCTCCTTGTAGTTTTCTCAATATTTGCTTTAAATGTAATCTAATTTTATCAGGATAGTTATATCTTTCTCATGAATGGGATGTTAAAATTTTGTAGTATATATCACTCTAATAATGCTTTCTGCCTTAAGATTTAACATATCCTAGACTTTTTAAATTACTTTTTGACTTATTTTTCCATTCTTTTCCTTTCACTTATATTTTTTCCTTAGCTATTTTAAGGGTGTGTCTTGTATAAACACGTTTTACTACTTAATAAAGTGTAACAAACTTGGTTCTAACTGATGAATTTAGTACAGTTACATTTAATGGAATTACTACTATATTATATTTACATCTCCCTATAATTTTTCTTTGAATTTTCCATTTGTCCCACTTGGTCTATGTTTATTTTTCTTTATTTTATTTATTGTTGATGAACTTAGAACTTTTAAAAGTTTTATTGAATTAATATATACATACAGAGAACTTCATATAATAATTGCAGAGCTTGATGTATTAACACAAAACAGATCTAGGTAATAAAAATCTCTGTCAAAAATAGAGAACTACTAGCAGCTTGAAGAACCTAGTAGTGTCTCTTTATAATCTCTTACCTCTCTTTCCTCCTTCTACAAAGATAACCACCCTACTGACTTCTGAGACTTTTATAAATTAAACTTGTCTGTGTTTGAATCATGGAGCAGGTACTCTTTTTGTCTGCTAAATATTGCTTTTACAACTTATTTTTATACTTGTGTAAAATTGTAATTAGCTTAGTGTCAGTGTTTGATGGAATCTAGTTATAATGTACTAGAATTTTTATCCCTACGAATGTTTATGGGTTTTTTTAGTTTACGTTTCTTGGTAAATATAAACACTGAATATATTTATAACATTCTTGTACATGGTTTCTGCTGCATAAATACATGAATTTTCTAGGGTAGTGGTTCTTAACCAAGGGTGAAGCCACCTCCCAGGGGACACTTGGCAATGTCTGGTAACACTTATGTATGTGACAACTCGAGAGGGTGGTTACTACCAGATTGTAGTGGGTAGAAGATAAGGATGTGGAAAAACATCCTCCAGTCACAAGATAGCCTCCCCAAACAAAAACTACTCTGCTCAAACTGTCAGTCATTACATGGTTGAGAAATCTGCTTAAGAGGGAATACTCACGAAGTATTGTGATCTAGATTAAGTCATCATACTTTACTCCTTTAGTTTGCCCTGATATTATTATATTTTGCATTTTTAGAAAAAGTTGCATCAGTGTTGATTTCCATTTAAAATAAATGGCTGGAAATTTTATTAGGATTGCACTGCACCCATAAATTGGTTTGTAAAAACTAGCTTTCTTTATATATTTTTTAAGATGTTTATTTATGTATGTTGAGAGAGAGAGAGAGACCATGAGTGGGGGAGACAGAAAGAGAGGGAGAGAGAACACCACACAGGTTCTGCCAGTGCCCCATAAAAAATAGACATCTTTAGAGGTGCCTGAATGGCTCAGTCAGTTAAGCATTGGACTGTTGGTTTTGGCTCAGGCCATGATCTCAGGGTTCATGGGATAGAGCATTGAGCTGACACACCCAGAGCCTGCCTGGGGTATCCTTTCTCCCTCTCTCTCTGCTCCTCTGATTCTCTCTCTGTCTCTCTCTCTCAAATAAATAAATACACTTAAAAAAATGAAAGTTTTATATATTATTTTTTACTGTAAAATTTTCATTTGCTCCCTGTTCTTTTTATTGATCTTATTTCTGTGTCAAAGTTTTCATTCTTGCCTTTTAATATTTTGAAGTCATTTGAAGGGATACATTTTTGTTACCCATGGTTTTTCTTTGTGGTTATGCCTTTTGTCTCCTCTTATGCTTGGTTAGTTTTTCTACTGGGTTATGGTCACTGTGAATATAAAATTGTTGAGATAATTTGAGGTTCTGTATGATGTTATCTCCCTTAGAAGTTTAATTAAATTTGCTTTTGCCAGACTGGTAGCCTAAGGGCAATAATCACGTTAATCAAGTAAAGGATTAAGTATTTGAATTGGAGGGTTAGTCCCTGTGAGGACTGATCTGTTTCTAGCTTTCCCTCACTCTCCATGTCTAGGCCTTCTGAGACCAATTTAAATTTTGAGCTGTTACAGGGGATTTTCTCCATAACTGGATTAGTACTTCAATTTTTGTTCTTCCAATCCTGTAAGGAAAATATTCTGTGAATTTCCATATATTGTAAACACTTATTAAGTGGTTAGCTCTTATTAGAGCTTGTGTTAATATTAGTACCAGCCACTTCACAAGTACTTGTGGCTTACTCCTCCCTAATTAGATAAATTCTATGACTTTGGCTGTGAGACTCTTTCCAGGCCCAGTTGAAGTTAAGACTGTGCTCGCAGATACATTATGTTCTCTGGAAAAGACTATCTCAATAACTGATAGGACTGACTCTGTGTTTGACAGACATCACAGATTTCAACTTTGAAAGGCTTGGGGGAGCAGGATCTGACAAGTGGGATGGGATGGAAGTCAGCTCTTTAACATTTTAAATGTACATAGTTATGTAAATGCACATAGTTATGTGTTAAAAAGCAACATTTTCTCTATTGAGTTCTCAGTGTTCAGAATAGAAACCAGAGCAAATTAAAATTATGTAATGAAGCAAAGATGTTTTTCTCAGCCAGGAAATCATTTGCCTTGTTTTCTTCCCCCATGATGATTCACATCAGAAGAAAAGATGTAAAACTGCTAATATGAAATTAGCCAATTAGAAACAGAATGTTGGAATCCATCAGTTTGTGTTTCTTCCAGTTGCCTTCCTATTTGTTTTTTTTTTTTTTTAATATTTTGGCATAGAAAAAGCTGTCATTTTCCTCCACTTGATTCAGTGTTATATTATCTCTCAAAAAATGGATAAAGCCAAATGTTGTTTCCTACCTACATCCTAAAAAAAAAAAAAAAAAAAAAAAAAAAAGCCAGTGGTAAAACCTTCTTTGTTCTAGTGATGATATATTTCCTTTGCATCTTTCCTATCTGCCATTTGAAGCAAATTTATTTTTCTTTATGATTTTTATAATGGTGGGTAGTCCAATTCTGCTGGTTATCCATGATTGCAAACTTTAAGAGAAGAAATTTTATATCTTAAAGTTTCCAATTTAAATGTTTTCAGACCTTCGAGGTCTACATGCTTATATTGATATCATCTTGGTCACATGGGCCCATTTGGTATCATATGCTCATGTTGGTGTTGAGTTGCTTCATTTTCTGTAAACAAAGATGTCACTTTGCCCTGAAGTATTTATTACTTCCTACCAGTAGTTACTCCTTCATATCAGGGTTGAATCAGTTCTCCTAATTCAAGTTCTTCAAACTAATGAAATGGTAATGTGGTGCTTATAGAAAGGAGATATATACGGCATCTTGACACAAATAGTCCATGTCTGTCATAGTCTACCATTTGGACTACTGGTGTTATAGTCATCTCTTTCTATGATATATCCTACGGTACACTGAAACTCACACTCCTCTTTAGAGTATTCTCAATTCTATGTAACTGTTGTCCCATATATATCCTAAATTCAGTTTCACATTGCTAACTGGTATCTACATTGTCCATTTGGATGAGTGATTGCTACCTCAAGATCACATAATAATTCAGTCATCATATTTCCCCCACCCCATCTCCAACCAATTCAACTTTTTAATTTTTTCTGTTTCTGGCAATTCTACCAATTTAACTGAATGATTAAAGTCAATAAACCTTATTGGACATAGATATGTTTGAGGCACAAACCAATCTCGAAAAGAATGTATTATCTGTGTCTCATGATGCAGGATGCAATTTTTTTTTAAACTTTTTTTTTTCAACGTTTTTTATTTATTTTTGGGACAGAAAGAGACAGAGAATGAACGGGGGAGGGGCAGAGAGAGAGGGAGACACAGAATAGGAAACAGGCTCCAGGCTCTGAGCCATCAGCCCAGAGCCTGATGCGGGGCTCGAACCCACGGACCGCGAGGTCGTGACCTGGCTGAAGTCGGACGCTCAACCGACTGCGCCACCCAGGCGCCCCGCAGGATGCAATTTTAAGTTACAGACTCAGCTTTTTCTCTAACTGATGGGCCTGGAAAATAAAAACATGCAATTCTTATTCTCCAGAGGATCTCTGGAATGTAGAACCTCCGATTTATCTTGTCACTGGACACATGGTCTTTGAAAAATACATTATTTTCAAAGAGTGTTTATGATGCCCATGAAAATGCTCGGGGTTCTTAAGATACAGTCATAATTAACCAGGCACACTGGCAATATTCATAAGTGAATAGAGTCCCGGCTACCAGACAAAAGTTGACCATGCTCTTTACTCACCAGTGATTGTAATGGTATACAAGAGTTGCAATGTGCTCTTAGATACATAACGAAATTTCCTTTTCTTAGTCAGGTACAGTGCTGTATTTAATACAGCCAGTACTCCATTCACTGACCAAACAAGATTTAATAGAATTGTCAGTATCAGATAATTCATAATTTTTCCTCTTAATCATGGCGTCACTTTCTGAATCCACTTGGAAATTACTTACGAGTTTGTACTCCTACGATGAACTTTATTTGTTTCACATATATTAAACACCGAGTGAATTCTTACTACCTACAAGGCTTCTGCTGCCAAGTGAAGTTTCTTTCAATTAGCACATCTGAATGTAAATGTGAAACATACTGAAAATTTAACAAATGATTCAGGGATGATATCGAAATCATGAATTATTTCACCTCTAGCACATTCTGAAGAGATGCTATAAACTGGATTTGAAATCGGTCTCTTTTGAGATGTAAATCCAATCACAAAAATATGAAATAAGAACCACTTTTCCTCTTCGAGGGTTTAATACAGTGTGTTGTCCTGTCAAAAGAACACACTTGGAAGAAGAAATGACTACATTTATATGCTAAAGAGAATTTCACAGTTTGTTTCTCTAAGTTTCAAATACTTCAACTTCCTTTTTTTTTCTTTTTTTTCTATTGGTGGTCACAATCAGTGCAAAGCGCCAATAATAGTAAAGGCATTTGCACTGCTGCAAATTTTTAAGTGGAAACTCTTGCCAACAAACACCAGCTGTACTGTGATCTTTTACTGCTGTCTCATTTCGCTATTCAACAGCTTCTTTCTCCCTTTCTATCATAGCTTGGAAATATGTGGTGAGAATTGCAGATCTCAACACATACCAGAGAGTGTTTTAAAAATCATACAGTTGCCATGATAAAGAAATTTTCGATAAGCAACAACAGAGAAGAAAAACAAGTGCTGGCGGCATCAGTTTAATTACTTCCATATTCAAAGCACAAGCAGGGATTCTATTTGGATCTAATCTGTTCGAACAATGATCACTTCTGCCAGACGTTATTAAATGGTTGTGCAAGCTAACCAGCTCCATAAGATGTCGCTGCAGAGCTAAGTCCTCAAAGCACTCATAAATAGACCAAATAAATCTTAAAATAATTTTGATAAGTTAAAAAAAAATCAAGCTTTCTTAGAATTTTAATAAGCGATTGACTTTAAGACCCTTATTATAGAAACAACACAACTAATTTCCTTCTACTGATGCCTTATTTGGTTTTTTCACTTAATGTTTAGACAGTTATTTTCCAATGGACAAGGCAAAACTTGCGTTTGCTTACTATGAAACAAGAGTATTTGTTCATTCATCATTTGGAATTATTTCATGTTAAATGAACCATATAATTTACAGTGAGACTTGAATTCTGTTATCACTTCAATCATCCAAGATTTCATTTCATTTCAAAAATTCCAAAGGGAAGAGAGGGCAAATAAACCATTAAAACTGTGCAAATCCAATGTGTCTGACTTACTTGACTGTCCTTAAGCAATATGATCGTGCATACTGACTAAAAGAAATGTAAAAACCACAGGCAGAGCACATACAATCTTCACTTCCAAGTTCAAAAGGTTTATGCTCTGGCATTCTCGAAAACCTAGTCCAGATCTTCTGACTGTGAGTCTCCTCAGCCTATGAGTTCTCGTTATACTTTAAGATATTTTGGGCTCTATCATTTCACATTTTCTCGCTAGTATCTTAGCTGTCTATGTGGTTGGCTTCGGTTACTCAAGCTTCTTGAGATTGGACATCCTGCCTTCTTCCTTCTTGTATAATAAAATGAACACTGCTTAAGCAGCAAAACAAAAACAAGTCTTACGCGTGCAGTAGCCTTACAGTTCAGATTTTTGTATCCTTACTAATCCCTGCAAAAGTGAGAGTCTGTTTTAGAACCATCTCCACTGTATCACTTAGAATTTGTTCCTAAACTTACACAGAGACATGACTCAAATCTGATGACTCAAATTATAGGCATCGTTCTATCCATGGAGAACTCTCATTGCACATAGGAGGCACTGAATAAAGTTTTCTCTTTTTCAGGATTCATAGCCATCACAAACAGCCCTTTCCTAAGCATGTATGAATCTTATTTTTTGACACTTTGCTTACTCTCTGCTGAACTATAGAATACTGCTTCTCATCGTCCTATTTTGGGCTGCAACCAGCCTACTTTTGGGAATTTCATAAATAAGCTTTCATAGGTTCTCTTCTATTGACTCTTCAAGGTTGTTTGACATCACCTCTAGTCATCAGGATTCCTGGTTGGAAATCAAAGAAATATTCTCTATCTTAAGCAAAAATGGAATTCACCGAAGGAACGTCAGGAAGATCACAGGAAGATGAAGCTGTCCTGGGTGAAAAGAGCCACAGAAGAGCCAGGTAGAGCAAGAGTCTTGTCAGGATACTGGAACATCTACACTGCCTTTCACTGCCATCCCTGGAGTCTGCCATTCCTCAGGACTGCCAGGCTCAGCAGTCATCCCAAATAATCTCTCAAGGACCCTCGGCTTTTCAGTAGTCTCTAAAAATGTCATGACTCGAGTGGCAACATAGGCTTGGTTATGCTTAGGTAACTTGAGAGACTGAATGGAAAAGCCAACTCAATTTTCCATAAATGATGATGAGATAAGCCTGAGCTTCTGTTGCTGTGACACATACTTCCCAAAAGTCCCCTACTGATTAGATACACGGAAAAAGCAACATAAGGGATCACTTGCTCTAAGAGGGTGAACAAATGAAATAGAATTTTTGGTGACTGTGTGGCTCTCAGGCTAAATTTCCTGCTAATGGAGAAACTAGATATGGTAAATAAACGCTAAATCAGACTTAAGAATATCTGTTACATAGACTGTCTTCTATAGCAAGTGTCCATTGCGGCATAGACATAAAAGTCCATACTGGAATCCATAAACGTTAGAAGTGACCTGGCCCTCCCCTCTTAGATTTTGGGAGCCATTAAAGGTTTTCACACCCTGGATTTCTTGTCAAAGCTACTACTCGTGTGACTGTGCTCAAACTATTTTCTACGAGGCAGGGGTGAAAAGGATATTATTCCCTTTAGAGGGTATCTGCCTACACCTCAAACATCTGTATATTGATGAATGAGGCACAGAGCCGTAACATAAAAGTGGGATAAGAACAGGAATTCAAAATTAATTTTACCTCTTCAAATTCTTCTTGTACTTTATGCAGTTTGATCATTTGACTTCGATTTTTGTAGACATTATCTTTCACAGTACTTGACCTTTATTTGTAGATAAACTGCTTGTAAATATTTTCAAGTTATTGGGAGACTTCTGCTGGGAAAATGTATTATATTCCTACATAAATTATAGTGAGTATATAAATATTTAATGAGTTCTGAAGATTGAGATCTTCCAGAAGCACACGTTGGGGACTATGTAGGGCTTTGTTACCACTTGCTAAAGCTTCCGATTAAGAAATCCTTCCTTTGCCAGTGGGATTCAAAATAGTTGGACTTTGGGGCGCTTGGTTGGCTCGGTGGGTTGAGCATCCGACTTTGGCTCAGGGCAGGCTCTTGCGGTCCGTGGGTTCGAGCCCTGCCTCCAGCTCTGTGCTCTGTGCTCACAGCTTGGAACCTGGAGCCTGTTTCAGATTCTGTGTCTCCCTCTCTGTCTGCCTCTCCCCCGCTGTCCTCTCTCTCTCTCTCTCCCTCTCTCTCTCTCTCAGTAAATAAATAAATAAACAAAAAAAATTAGTTGGTCTTCTTACTCCAGTTTTAACCAACTTCATCTGTCCCTCCATAGATTGGACAAAGATCGCTCAAAGAATAGAAATCATTTTAAGTGATTTATTTGGTCTTCAATTTTCTCACTGGAAGACCTGCATGCAGAAAAACACTTCCAGGTCACAGCGTTTCTAAGATGTTGCTATATATATTACTACGGAGGAAGAGAAACATAATCATCTCACCAGTAAATAACACACAAATTCATTAGGTATTACATTTTTGCCTTTTATTTAAAGGCCTTAAAATTACTCGTTGATCCTCGATTATACAGCTCTTCTTCCTCTAAGAGAAAGGGGAGTATATGTTCCCTTCTTAAAAAGACTGGAGGGAATAATAATGTTACATCGTGTTCTCCTAAAGCAAAGGTTGAGTCATCTTAAAAACGTTTTTTTTTTTTTCAAGATAAGAAATGATAGCTTAATGTTTCTTTATTCAGGATATTCACATTTCTACTTTCCTTTTCCCACTACATGCATCATCCTTGTCACAAAATATAAGCTTGGCAAACTGGCTTTTTTCATAGTATATTTCCTTTCAAATGAAAGAAAAAAATGTCATAGACAGTTGATATAAAATATTAAGAAAAAATGGCCTTCTAATTGCAGGGGAGAATAGCAAAACTAGCAAATATATGAGTTTAAATTATTAGTGCATGAAGCAGAGCGGTGATGCTGATCGGTTGACCGACCTCCAATTTCACACCGCCACAGTACATTCTTTGGTAAATTTAATGGAAGAAAGAACCAACCAACCAGAAGCAATCTAACATAGTGAAACACACGTCCGTTTAATAGATGTTGGTTCCTTAGAAAATGCTAATAACAATGCCACGTGTTGAGTTTTTGCAGAGTCAGGAGTTAACATGATTATTTTCCTGTTGGTCACCACATGCCGCCCTTGTCATCGTCCTTGGTTCCTGCAGAAATAAAATGCCGAAGGGTTACCACAGGCTGACAAGACAGAGCATGCCAAATTATACACTGCATCACACCATATGCCAAAACACCAGTTAGGACACCACAGCCCTGCCAAAAAAAAAAAAAAAAAAAAAAAAAAAAAAAAAGTCTTCTGATTTTGAGGACTTTAGAGAAGACAGGTATTTTCTGATCTATCATCTGGAATTATTTTTGTGAAACTGATGACAAAATACAAATGACAAGGTGTGAGTGCCAGTGGAATCCTAATTAGAAGAAACATCCAAAAGCCCAGCCCTGAAAAGCTCGCTAAGTTTGACGGGAGAGAGTCTGGATTCAGCTAGTGGCATTTGTTCTACTCTCATTTTTAATTAGCATCAAGGAGTTTAATTAGAAGTATAGCATATGAGAATCACAGGGAATGCAACAGCTAGAAGGGACCAAAGACTTCTCTGGTGCAGCTGCTTCATTTTTCCCAATAAGTCAGGGGACATGTGGGGAAAAGAGGAGACATAGGGCATAGCAAATGCAGAGTCCAGATGGAAACATGCATGCTTGTTGGCCTGCTCGAAAAATGCACACACACATATAACACATCCATAAAACATGTATCCCACCCCCCCCACACACACCCCCTGCCCAGGATTGTATTCTTCTTACGGATTGTGGTGAGATCACTACTGAGAAAGGAAATCACACAAATGACAAAGATCTCTATTAGTGTGTTTTGCTTTCTGTGTTTTCTCAGAACCCCTCCATAAATATGATGCACCAAAGCCAACTGATTCTCATTTATTTATTCAACAAATATTTCTGGCCAACATTTATGCACCAGACTCTTACTGGGTAGGAAATAAGAAATTCAGGAGGGAAGAGAATAAGAATCTTCTGCACCATAGAAATAACTTTGAAACTTATAACACATCTAGGTATCTTATTACATGTTTTACTTTAAGTCTTATATCAGTTAAATTCAGTTCTACATCATGATATCAAGTTCCCCCCCAAAACTCCCGATGTGATAGTGTCAATGGGCCAATATGCTCTTAAGCAAAGAGCACTAACCCAGGAATCAAGAGTTCTGTATTCTAGTCCTTGCTCTGCCTGAACATTAGCTAAGGAAAAAAGAAAAAAAAACCAAAAAAGTCTAATCTCTTAATATCAGTTTATTTGTCTAGAAAGTGAAATTGAATTGCGCAATTTTAAGTCTCTTAAATTTTCAATATTTACTGTTTTTATGAATCTATTCATACCTAAATGAAGCAGGCAGCCAAAGTGATATGGAAATGTAAGAGGTTTAAGGCAAGACTCCTTGATATGACTTATTAGGATTTTCAGGTTCAAATCTTTTGCCTAACAACTTCCTCTGCCCGCATTTCTGGTCCTTTGAGAGTATCTGCTGAATAGTGTGCTCAGGAATATTTTTGGTTCAATTTCAGGTTTTGAATTCCATCTATTAAGTGATGTCTTGGATGAGAAGGTATCTAATAGAATTGCTTTCATATGAATTTTTCAAATGGTAAACTCAATGAATTTGCCAGGTGGTCTTTAAACGAGGTAGAAAGAAGTAAAACTGGAAAGCAATTCCTCAGGTATTTCTCATATTTCTAACTGGTAAAGTAAAACCAAAGATGAAACTGTCTTCTGTACTAAAAAGAGAGGAGTCAATTCAACAGAATTTATTGATATCTTGCCATGTCACTCTACTTCAACCTTGTGGTACTCAACATGGCACTCTACTCAACGTTATGGTAGAGACAACCATTGTTAAGACCTATGTGGAAGAGACAATGATTGTTGCTATCCATATACAGTTACTATATTTCAGACACTGTGCTCATTGTATGTATTAACTTATTTAATTCATGCAATCTTATGAGTCTATGATGCTTTCAGCAGATGGACGTGAAGCAGCAAGGAGTCATGAAAGAAATAGCTTTTCATTTTTTTTTAAGTTTATTTATTTATCTTGAGGGAGAGAGCCTGGGCGCAGGTGCCCACGAGCTGGAGAGGGGTAAAGTGAGAGACAGAGAGAGAGACAGAATCCCAAGTAGGCTCCGTGCTGTCAGCACAGAGCCCAACACGGGGCTCGATATCACAAATGGAACCATGAGAGCGTGAGCTAAATCAAAACCAAGAGTTGGATGCTTAACCAACTGAGACATCCAGGTGCCCCAGAAATAGCCTTTCAAACATCAGATATTTTGAGACATTCCACTGCGTTCATTTGATTCTGGTGTAAGCAATTCCCTGGAAATAGAGTGGATGTTTTTTCTTTTTTTTTTTTGTAGTATTTAGAGACAAATACTGTATTAATAAGTCAATCAATATGTTCTGTGTACAAACGAAGCCATAGCCTGAATATTCTGAATAGGTTACCTCAAATGTTCAATCTCTAATAGTTTTTGAAGCTATTATGTTAATTTCGTGTTATGGTTTTGGTTTGGGAGTAAATAATGGTATCAAGAGAAAATGTATTTATATTAATGATGAAAATAAATAAAAGTTGGAAGCATTCTTGTTTTTGTTGAAAGGACTGTACAGAGTTTGTTGGATTTATGACAACAAAGAAAGGAAATATACGAAAAACGCCTGATGTTTGTTACTACTAGGACATTTCTAGTTTAAAGAGTAAGAAAACAGGGGTGCCTGGGTGGCTCAGTCGGTTAAGTGACCTACTCTTGACTTCAGCTCGGGTCATGATCTCACGGTTCATGAGTTTGAGCCCCTTGTAAGGCTCTATGCTGACATTGCAGACCCTGCTTGGGATTCTGTCTCTCTCTCTCTTTGCCCGTCCCCCACTTGTGCTCTGTCTCTCTGTCTCAAAATAAATAACAGTAAGCTTGAAAAAAAAAAGAGTAGGAAAGCTGTTTAGAAACATGAAAATAATCCAGGAAAAATACTACTGAGTAAAAGACTATAATAGAGACATTGAGAAAAACATTATGCTCAGGAATAATGCTTAAGTGACCCATATTTTTTTTTTTTTTTAAGAAGTACAACCTTAAGAGTTCCATAACTTAAGCTGCCTGCATTTAATTTAAAAGCCTTATGGAAAAATCAATTAGCATTCATTAAAAGCTGAGTTAACATTACAAAATTTGTGGGATAGCTGATTGAAGAATCTGCCACATGAAGAGCACAAAGAAGGAAGCAGAGGATTTTCTCCATCAAAAACCAATGTAACATGGGGGCATAAATATGACAAGAAGAGGGTAAAAACATAAAGAACTGTAAGGATGCAAAGGTAAAGGAAATATATTATGGAGCCAGCAATTTTGAAAGCTAGAAATAAGGGAGATATATGAAATTCTAAATTATTATGTAATAGAAAATTTCAAAAAAATTTTAATGTGTTTTTTTTTTTAATTTTTGAGAGAGAGAGAGAGAGAGAGAGAGAGAGAGAGAGACTGTAAGCAGGGGAGGGGCAGAGAGTGGGAGACACAGAATCCGAAGCAGGCTCCAGGCTCTGAACTGTCAGCACAGAGCCGGATGCAGGGCACGAACCCACAAACTGTGAGATCGTGACCTGAGCTGACGTCGGACATTTAACCAACTGAGCCACCCAGGTGCCCCTCAAAATGGTTTTTAATACTAAAACTCAATCTCATCTTAAAATTATTCTGAACACGGTACAGATGTAAATAAATTTTATTAAACAATAAGAAAGTAGGTAAATTAAGTTGTCATCAGAGCTTTTGGTTGTCAATTTTCTTCTGAGCCTACAAAGAAATAGCTATGATGATTATTTTGTTTCTCATGAAAATGGGAAATTGGGGGGTACCTGAGTGGCTCAGTTGGTTGAGCGTTCGACTTCATCTCATGTCATGATCTTGTAGTTTATGGGTTGGAGCCTTACATCTGGCTTGCTGCTGTCAGCACAGAGCCAACTTTGGATCCTCTCTTCTCCTCTCCCTTCCCCTCCCCCCGCTGGGCTTGCTCTTTCTCTCTCAAAAATAAATAAACATTAAAAAAAATTAAAAATGGAAAGTTGGTTAAAACTATTAATTATTGAGAATGCATATGTATCAACCAGCTTAGGCTGCCATAACAAAATACCATAGACTGAGTGGCTTAAACTCAAGAATTTATTTCTCACAGTTCTGCAGGCTGGAAAATCAAGATCAAGGTGCTGGTAAATTTGGTTTCTGATGAGAGTGCTCTTCCTAGTGTATAGACAGCAGCTTTCTTGCTACGTCTCCACGTGGCAAAGAGAGTGAGCTCTGGCGTCTCTTCTTTTTACAAGGGCACCAGCCCTATTGGATTAGGGTCCTGCCTTATGACCTCATTTAAACCCTTCCTCATAGATATTTTATGATTCCAAATATAGACAAATTGAGGGGGTATTTCTTTAACATATGAATTTTGAAGGGACACAATTCATTCCACCGCAACATAGAAATGTGCAATTGGTTCAGGTGCCTGGATGTCATGTGCCTCATGCTTTCTTCTTCCATTTTTGCCATTAAGTCTTTTGGTACATGAGAAACACCGGAAGCATTTCATTTCACTTGAAAAACGAGCTATCGAAAGCAAGAATATGCAGGAGAAAAACCAAGCTTGCCAGTTCAATTGTTTTCAACCTGATTTTAAAATCTGTCAATGTTTATTTTTCAATATGAAAAAGAAAATAAGACAGCCAAAAAACATTATTTTCTATTTTATCCTAAAGGGAATGGTGAAAGTAGATCACCATGCTTCATGGTGAGATAAGAGCATGGTCTAATACGGCCCAGATAATAAAACATTCTGGTGGCAGCAGAACCTATGGAAATGCTGCTTCAGTATCATAATCTAAAATAAAATGACTTTGCCCGGAAATGGGATATCTAACCTTGTTTAACGTAGACAAAATTTGACCCAAACTAGTCAGACAATTTTAAATAAAGCAAGCCATACCACTCGTAAAAAGGTTCTCTGGGATCACCTTAGCTCAGAGGAAAAAAAAAAAATTAATGCACGCAGAAATCTAGAGGACATACGTATTTGAATATGCAGGGAAGAAATTTAAATTATTCACCAATTCCAACCTACTCACCACATCTTCTCTGGATTAATTTAAGTTTCAAATGTGTCCATCCCAGTTTCTACACTAGCTCTCTTAAAACCAGTTGTCAAAATAGCTGTCAGAGTGATCTATTAAAAATGGAAATCAGGTCACATGCCTCTTCTGCTCTAACCTTTCCAGTGACTTCTCATAAAATGCAAACTGTTGAACCTGATTTGTAAAACCCTACATGAACTGGTGTCTGCCTATTTCCATGTGCTCATGTCTTGTCATTCTTCCTTACCCACTATGCTCAGAAGGCCACACTGGACTTAGTGTCCTTGAATTCATCAAACTCATTTGGATTACACTGTTGGCTCAAGGACATTTGCAATGGATTTCCCATTAAAAAGAAAAAAAGTCTCCTTTCTTCTTTCTGTCTTTAACTGATGACTTATCAGGCACATCTCAGCATAAATGTCATCTTTCATAGAAGCATTTCCTGACCACCAAATCTGAAGTATCAATTAGATATCTTTATGCGATTGTACTATCTTAATTATCTGTGTAGAGGTTAGCACTTTCAGAAGGGTTATTTGTGTATTTATTATCTGTACTTGTCCACTTTTCTGTGGTAACAAACAATCTCAAATAATAATTGCTTGTAATAAAGGTTATTTTTCCACATCGTATTACACGTATGCTGCTGGAGGCTGCAGTTACGTTCCACATTTAGTCTCTGTGCCAGTCTACGTTTAGGGTATACGTTTGTTTCACAAGTTATTACATTCCAGGCCTTAAATTAAAATCATTCTTCTTGTGCAAATATATGTATTCCTGTAACAGAAGGAGAGACTTGTGACATTTAAAACTTCTGCTTGGACATGCTGCATACCATGTCTCCTCACATTCCATTGTCCAGAACAAGTCATGAGCAAGACCAAAATCAATGAGATTAGAGTATACGTGTATTATATATTTTTTTATTCCTCTCATGAGGGTCAGGGACAAGTCTCATGACAACAACTGGGAATGTATAATCCTCTTAAAAGGAAGAGAAGAATGAAAAAGTACAAACAATAATACAATCTACAATATAATGTTTTAGCCACTTGAACAGGGCCTTTTTTCTCTTGGTCATTGCTCTAATTCCTAAACCCAGCAGTATCTGACATCCATATTTGTTTAATAAATACACATCTGGGGAATAAATTATGAGTGAATACATGAATAGTCATGTGTTTCCATCATCCTGTGGTCCATCAACGCTTCATTCCATTGCCAGTTGGCTAGGAATCTATTAGTGGTTTCACGTTCTGCCTCATTGATAGAGAATCTTTTCCCCCATCTAGAGGGTGAAAATGAGTATCAGGAGCAGATTCTAGGATAAAGACATTAGCTAACTTTGTTGTCATTTTATTGTACTTTAAATGACAACTACAATGTGTTAAGCCATTATATATAGATGGGCATTAAAAATCTACTCTCTATTTTGTCCCCCATTAACTGGACAATCAGGGTGACATTGACAGTCATGAATTACTAAGTTCTTACCATACGTCAGTCACTGTGCTAAGCAATTTTCGTATGTTGTCTTTCATGTTGCCTTTATAACAATTGTTTGAGATGTATTATTCCCATTTGAAAGAAAAGTAAACCAAGTAAGCTAGTTGTACACAACTGATAATATGAAACAGGGCTGGGATTTAAACACAGATCTGATTAACTGAAAAAAACCCATCTTCGCTAATATTAACTACTTACCCCTAGGAAAAACTTAGTTTACGAAGCAAAAAGTAAAGGATATATTTTGCAAAGATGCTGATTATTTTTAAACAAAGAAAATAATGACTATCTAACATTGACAAGAATTAAGAACTAATTTCTAACACTTCCGTGTCATAGACAGCTGGACTTATTCATGAATATAGCCCCTGCTTATATAATTATGCTTAAAAACTACCCTGGGCCAACCAAGTTATAATCTATCATTTGTCAGGTCTTATGGCTTCAAGAAAACCTAACTGCCTCTGAATTATACATATTTAATTAGCTGTAAATTTAAGAACCAAACACCCACACACACACAATAAAGCAAGAAGAAACTAAAGAAGAAAAAGATGAATACAAAGTATCCCAAAGAAATTTTCAAATATCACTTCAACATAGCAAAAACAAGGAAAAAATATGAATGTTTTTATTTGCTGCCTGGAAATAGGATGTAGTCTGGCTCAAAAATGATTTACTATTTAGCTTGGATAAAAATGAAAATCAATTTCTTTAGATAAGTTGTAAAAGAGTTTATATCGTAAACCAGAATGTCCTCAAATTTTTATTTTACACGTTTGAACAGAGACAGGCACACAACTTTTCTTGTGATTTCTAGGTGGCTTAGCTGTATTAAATTAAATTCCTGATTTCTCATTTCAGCAAGTTCTTTGTAATGTGAATTAATAGGAAAAGCAAAGAGTTCCTCCTAAATCTTCTCTCTTGTGTTGAAATTCATATTGAAAGCAAAAGTTTTACTGTCTAGATTAACGCGGGTCTCCTGAGAAGAAATCATGGATATATGAGTTACTGGGCTTGTGATTAGTAATGGGAGTGGACCACTTTTGTTTGAACTATTAGATATCCAAGTAAAAAATATTCTGATTCTGTCCAAGGGAAAGAATTCCATGGTGCAGGTGTGTGTGTGTGTGTGTGTGTGTGCTTCCTGTTGTATATTGCTTTGTAATGATTTCAAATCTAATGGTTTATGACATTAGGCAAGTTGTTTTGGTCTAAGAGCGAATTTTAGAGGCCGTGTCAGGATGATATCAGCAGAACTGTTATGGCATCGGGTGCTTATCAGTAGGAACATGTAGTTACTATGATGTAGTGGGCATTTAAAGGTTAAACATTAAGAATTTCTGAGGACTTGCTGACAGTATTCAGTGGGAGTGAGGCTACATTTTGCTGATTTAAATAGCTCTCGGAAGCGCTTGAGACACTTGCACTTGCTGTGGCCAGTTTACTTTTGGTGGACAGTGGTATTAAACCGTGCAGCAGTCTCAGGAACAGAAGGGATATCTGTTCCTGCCTCGGTGAGGCTACACGTTGTAGAGAGGGGTGCAATCTGTATCATGGCCTCCGGAACAAGAACCTGTAGAGCGAGCCACCTTGCCTGCCATCACCCCTGCCATTGTTCACTAGCGACACACCCTAGCAGCGAGGGACCTAAGCACCAGCAGCTGATACTCAGCTTTTCTTTTTTTTAATATCTATTTATTTATTATGAGGAAAGAGAGAGAGAGAGAGAGAGAGAGAGAGCACATGACTGTGAGATCATGACCTGAGCAGAAATCAGGAGTCTGATGCTTAATTGACTGAGCTACCCAGGTGCCCCTATTTATTGGCTTATTAAGAGACTTTATCCTGTATGCTGTTGGCTTGTAAAACATTATAAATTATAATTCCCACAGTGAACCTGGCAAAGACACATCTCAGTCTTGAGTATAATTTACCCTGAACAAAACACCCCCTTTATACTTCAGAAGTAACAATCACATGGTAATTTTCTGCTGATCTGGATGTTTAAGAATTTCATCTCAATTTTTCAACTATTTTTATTTGCCTATGTTTGTAAGCAAATTGGCACAAAATTCTTCCAAAAAATGTTAGTATGCGTCTTTTAAAAGTAATTTTTTTTTTCTAAATTGGGCTTTAGTCACGTATACATGGACAACTATTAAGAACGGGAGAAGAGGAAAACATTTTTAAGTCCCTGTTATAGACTGGGTGCTTTTGCATATTCTACATCATTTAATCTTCAAAAAAATCCTCATGGGTAGGTATTTTTAGCTTCATTTTTTGCAGATGAAGAAAACGAGGCTCAAAGAAGTGGTGCTATGGGAATACAATAACACTAGTCTAATCAAGTCTCCGCATTTCCTCTTGATGAGTATTTTGATGGCCTTAGGAGAAATGAGTTGGTAACTTGCTTTTAGCCCTTGCTCCAAATCATCCGTGCCATAGCAACACAGCTTACTACAAGGTGATCATAGATAGCAAAATTGCGTCTGTTTGATGTTGCAGAGCAAATAAATTTCCTAACCCCCCGAATGATAGGGAAAATATTTTAGCTTCCTTTTAACAAAAAAAATATGGTTTATAAGTATGACAAGAAACAAATGAGTAAGTAATAGTTATCTCAGAGTATTTAAATCAATTGGAAATACGTTAGACAGATTTTTGGAGAATATGTAACAGCAGTAACAGAAATGTGCATCAGCTCTTAAGAGCATTTACCTGTTTATAGCAGTCTTAGTAGAAGGTAATGCTTGGATTAAAATAAGATATTGAGCAAGACTTTGAAGTCCTATGAAGCCAGGCATGCCAAGGCCCTGGCATGTAAATGTGCTGTGTACAGAAGCAAGGAAGAGACTGCTTATCAGAAGGATCTTTTCACTTATGAAAACAAAGTAAGACATTCTATTCTTCTATCTCCAGAAATGGAGTATGTGGGAAAGCTACAAATGTTTTTGTTTTTGTTTTTCAGTTTTCCCAGGCCTTCCAAATAATAGCAGCCTTAGTGATATCCCATTAAAATTGGGCTTTTGGGTTTTTAAGCACGGGCTATTCCTATACAACGAGCAACTGTTCTAACACAAAAGAGGGGGCATGTTGGGATCTTAGGATTGTCGTATAGGCAAATATCATGCAAAATATATTAATCTGGTAAGACTAGCTAGACTCATATTCCAAAGTTCAATGTCAATGTGAGAGGAATAGCCTCATGCTATACTGTTCTGGACTCAAAGACCTTTGATGACAATCATTTGAAAAATACTCAACTTATTTTCCATAACTTAGTTCATTTGCCTCTTTTTTGAAGTACAAGCAGTTTTGTTTCTACTGAAGTTCACTTTCAATACCACTTTCATTCATTCATTCACTGGGGACTTGTGAACTGTGACAGGGAAAAGTCCTTAATTTATTAATAAGTAGATTAATTAAAATATAAATGTATGTGCTATAAGCGCAGATGAGAGACAGAAATCATATGCTCTCTGAGTGTAGAAAGAGAAAGCATTGCCAAAGTGGGTGATTAAGAATGGCATCAGCAAGAACGTGGTATTTAGACTGAAATAAAAAGAGGTAAGATTCATACATGTAAAGCTGGCAGCTGAGGATCATGGAATAGTGATATCCAATTAACAAACGAGAGAGAGAGGAAGAGAGAGAAAACCAAGGAGAGGCTCAAGATCATACATGCTAAGAGGGCAGGAATAAGAAAAAAGAATTTGCAAAAGAGAAATAAAGGAATAGTAAAATGGCCATATTTATTGTCAGTTGAACCGACCTTTTAAAGAGAAAGTTTGACGGGAAAGGTGATACGAATTGTAATTACTAGAGTGAAATGAAGAGAAATCTGGCAAGTTAAGGATGAAGAAAGCCTTTGACGTTCATTGATCAACGGAAATTGAGAAAACAGCTTTAGTGAAGTGGAAGAAGAAAGAAACCTTACCGCAAGACGTTCAGAATAAGTCCACGGTGAGCCTGTAGAGTCAATAAATAAAGGTTTCACCTTTGAAAAATGTGGCCATGAAGTAAAGGATTGGTATAAGGCAGAAGCTTTAGACTAATAACTTGAGTGGTAGTAAAAGTATGGATTGAAGAGACTATGTTTTTTGAGTCGAGAAGACGCGTGAAAAAATTAGTCTTTGTTGAGTAAGGAACCACTACGGTGGGATACATAAAGATGGATTATATAAGAAAACAACAACAACAACAACAACAACAACAACATTTAAAGTCCAAGGAAAAGCTTGGTTTTCCTGTAGCGGGAAAAGTTTTTCAGGTTAGTGAGAGAGATTAAAAACACTGCTGTAAAGTAGTGATGAGGCAGCTAAAATTTTCCTAAGAACTTCTAATTTTATATATTGGCTAATTTTGTAACTTTCCCGGAGAATAGAAGGTCACGTGACGAACACGGAGGCACCTGGTGCCTGCTGCGATGGATCTGAGGGACAGCACATCGACTTGAAGGAAAAAGACAGGTGTTACTAAGCAGGGATTTCTACAGCAGAGCTGTTCTGAATGATGCAAAGGTACAAAATAGACCAATTGAGGAATGCTATAAAATGAGGAAAATCACACCGCTGAGATGGTTGAGAAATCAAGATACAGCCTGTTGTCAATAAGGGTTGTCAGAGTGGCTGAGGATGAGGAAATGGAAGTGGTAAAAAAGGAACCTGTGAGTCGGGTGACAAAATCCTTTTTAAAAAAATGTTAGAGTGTGTCCTTAAATAGCTGATTCATAAAGTTTGGTGTGCTTTATAATCATTCTAGGAAATATTTAAACATGGGGCCATACCCTTGCAGATTAAAAGTTATCAGGTTTCAGGGACAACTTGACCACTTATATTTTGATAGTCTCTTCCAATATTTAGTAGTCTAAATATTGAGATCATTATCTTAAATACATATATATATATACACATATATACATACATGCATAGAATAAATGATGAGGAAAGAAATGTTGAAATAAAGTGCAAATAATAGACAAAAAGTTAAAGTTTGTAGAAAGATTCCCAATGCTTGTATTTTTATTTTTTTTAATTTTTTTTGTTTTTTTATTGTTTTATTATTATTTTTTTATTTTGAGAAAGAGAGACAGAGAGTGAGCAGGGGAGGCACAGAGAGGGAGACACAGAATCCGAAGCAGGCTCCAGGCTCCAAGGTGTCAGAACAGAGTCCAACATGGGGCTCGAATCATGAACCATGAGATCGTGACCTGAGCCGAAGTCAGATGTTCAACCGACTGAACCACCAAGGCGCCCCTTCAATTTGAGCAATTCTAAATGCATATCTCATCAAGTCAAAAATGCCCCTGATAGGTGCCTAGTATGTGCTCAGAAGGCATCAAATGCTTTAGAATGGAGTAGTGGTTTATAATCCTTTCCCTCAGAAAGGTGAAGATGTCGTGAATATTTAAGTGAACAAAATTAAAAGAATAGAAGACCCAGGTAATGGGGACACTGGCCACTGATTTCTGAAGTCTCACTGATGTGATTCTGGACACAGTGTGCTCTGAATTCTCTTAAAACACATAAAACCAATGCTGTGTAGTTCTTTGGAGTGGTCCAATTAATTAACTTAACATGTAGGTTCTTTCAAATTGGAAAATCATTCTAGGAGGATGATTTTTACAATACCTCTTAACATCCTAATAAATAGAGACCTTACCTAAATTTTAACATCTACAATTTTAGGATATCGCTTAACTACATATAATTATACGTAAAATGCTCAAAAGATGTCTTTAGGGACGCCTGGGTGGCTCAGTCAGTTAAGCACCCAACTCTTGGTTTTGGCTCAGGTCATGGTCTCACAGTTGGTGAGATCAGCAAATCTGTGCTGACAGTGGAGAGCCTGCTTGGGATTCTCTTTTTCCTTCTCTCTCTTCCCTTCCCCTGCCCGCTCTCTGTCCTTCTCCAAATAAGTAAACTTAAAAAATTGTTTTAAAAGAATATATTTATTTATGCATAGGAAAGAGAAATTAAAAGATGGGAAATAAGTCTGATGCATTAAAAGCTTCAGTGGTTCCTCTTAACCATTTTTGCTATACTATCTAGGCACTTTTACCTTTATGATCTGATTCCTCCATTAGCAAATATTTAAAATTATATTTCACGATGATATTGGTATAAAGACAATTTATGTATTAAAATATTTTCTTTGACTTAAAATTTCAGTTTCTCTGGATCTTAAAAGAACTTAGAGGGACTCCTGGGTGGCTCAGTCAGTTGACCCTCTGACTCCTGTTAGGTCATGATCTCTCGGTTTGTGGGTTCAAGCCCCACGTTGGGCTCTATGCTGACAGTGCAGAGACTGCCTGGGATTCTCGCCCTCCATCTCTCTCTGCCTCTCCCCCACTCGCATTTTCTCTCTCAAAAATAAATAATCTTAATTTTTTAATGTTTATTTATTTTTGAGAGAAAGAGACAGAGTGTGAGTGGGGCAGGGGCAGAGGGAGAGGGAGATACAGAATCTGAAGCAGGCTCCAGGCTCTGAGCTGTCAGCACAGATCCCGATGTGGGACTCGAACCCACAAACTGTGAGATCATGACCTGGCTGAAGTCAGATGCTTAACCGACTGAGTCACCCAGGTGCCCCTCCCAATGCTTCTTAAAAGCAAGGAAAGAGAAAAGTTTCTGAAGGACCATGCACTGTCCTAAAATATGGCCTCATCCTTACATTTGGAGTAGCCCTGTATGGGTGTGATAGCTGAGGTTTTCCATCACCTGTATATAGTTCATTAAATCTCACTGCAAATTAAATTTCTCAGGGGCAGGGGTTGAATATTACTTATTCTTATTTCAATTCTTAGAAAATTGCAGACTATCAACAAACATTAGTTTAGGGGAACTGCAGCCACCCATAGTGACTTCAACCAGACGTTGGTTGTGAATTGTGATTATTGGAGGAGTTAGGTCACTTATCTTGCTGCATTTAAAAGCAAAATCCTGGGGCGCCTGGGTGGTGCAGTCGGTTAAGCGTCCGACTTCAGCCAGGTCACGATCTCGCGGTCCGTGAGTTCGAGCCCCGCGTCGGGCTCAGGGCTGATGGCTCAGAGCCTGGAGCCTGTTTCCGATTCTGTGTCTCCCTCTCTCTGCCCCTCCCCCGTTCATGCTCTGTCTCTCTCTGTCCCAAAAATAAATAAACGTTAAAAAAAAAATTAAAAAAAAAAGCAAAATCCTAAATTTTATTTTAGTAAGAGAATTCCTATTCAAAGTCACTACTGATTTCTTGTAATGAGGAAAGCAAAGCAATGGACGATGAATGTTTTTTGTATCTGTAAAATATCTAGAAGAGTCTGTTAGTTCACACCTTTAAAAAGAACATCCACTCAGGGTTCTTAAATTGTTTTTAATGTTTATTTTCAAGAGAGAGAGAGAGACAAAGCATGAACAGAGGAGGGGCAGAGAGAGAGGGAGACACAGAATCCAAAACAGGATCCAGGCTCTGAGCTGTCAGCATAGAGACCGAGGCAGGGCTCAAATCCATGGACCTTGAGATCATGACCTGAGCCGGAATTGGACACTTAACCAGCTGAGCCACCCAGGTATCCCTATCCATTAATGGTTCTTGAATAACTTACTCAATATTAGTAAAATACCTCAAGTTGAGATATTATTATGAGGCTTTTGCTTAAATAAAGGTTGCTTCATGAAGAAGGAATGGATGTTTCTGAGTGAGATTTTGTAATAAATGATTGTTTTTTAGGTTGAGCAGAAAAGAGCAAATATGCTGAACATTTTAGGAGGTGGCAAAGCCCTGACTCTCAGATCTAAGAAGAAGCTGCTGGCAGTAGGTAAGGAGAGGGATGGGAGGGAGCAGGTATAGACACTTAACTTTAAGAAGCAGTGATGTCTGGCCTCCAATTTTGTAACTTTGTTTTCGATGTTGTAAATTCCCTACATAGTATATGTATATATTTCCTCAAGTAGTTTTGAGTTATCAATGTCTTAGGGAATAAAGGAAAAGGTTGTGTCCATTTTCACAGGTAAAGGATGGACAAAATAACCACAAAAGCATGGCTGGATATAAAAGAAATGACTAGAAATAATGAAGAACCATTTGAGACAAAAATTCAGAGGAAGATGTGACAAGTAACCACTAAGACATATAAGCACTCCCTAGGGGTTCTCAGAATTATTCTGCGGGAAGGATCCTGATGTCACAGACTGGGACTTTATTTAATTTAGATATTAAGGGAAACGGCATGCAGAAACTTTGGGATGTGGAATTGCATTATTTAAATGCTACCTGAAATTACCACATAGACAATTTACAGAAATTCAAACACTGTAAATATCAAAATGAAGAAATCCAAGCACTACATGTAGTAAGCTAAACACAGTTCTAATGTGGAGGTTCATCTGACATTTTACTCATCCTCTATTTTTATTTTCCCCCAGTGGGTGACTTCCTAGAGACTATCTTCTATGACATGACATCTCTCTTCTCACACTGATTGCCCTCCTGTGGCAGAATCCCTACAAGGGTACCATCAGAAGAGTTTTAGAATTTCAGTGTAGTGACCAAAACAGATTAAAATATACATTAAAAAACACACTTCTATTTTAAACATTTCTTAATTGGGATAATGTGCTTCTGTGGCAAGCTACTAAAGTATACTTACTGTGTAGTACAATGACTAATTAATCCTGAAAAATGTGTTAGGATGTAATTGTGAAGTTTTAGCAACTTAAATAAGCTTCTCAGATAACTTGTTCTAATGGGGGAAAATATCCCAGAAGAAGATACTGTTAGGCATTAGGTGATAGGATTACATTGTTAAAATCATCTACTTGTGTAGCTATGATTCTATCAACCTTTGTGTCTGCATGTATGTACGTGAATGGTCAAGCTAAATTATTTGGGTTTTTACCCAAATAATTTACCGTTTAAAAATGGCATGCAGTGACTATTTGTAATTTTGCTGATACTGATGTTATTAAAAACTCTAGAAACACTTGGAAAGTTATGCACTTTTTTCTATTTATATTTCAACCTACACCCATGAATATATATATGGGTGTATATAAAATTTTAAAAGTTTTTTCTCAAAAAAGTAAAAATAGATCTACCCTATGACCCAGCAATAGCACTGCTAGGAATTTACCCAAGGGATACAGGAGTACTGATGCATAGGGGCACTTGTAACCCAATGTTTATAGCAGCACTTTCAACAATAGCCAAATTATGGAAAGAGCCTAAATGTCCATCAACTGACGAATGGATAAAGAAATTGTGGTTTATATACACAATGGAGTACTATGTGGCAATGAGAAAGAATGAAATATGGCCTTTTGTAGCAACATGGATGGAACTGGAGAGTGTTATGCTAAGTGAAATAAGTCATACAGAGAAAGACAGATACCATATGTTTTCACTGTTATGTGGATCCTGAGAAACTTAACAGAAGACCATGGGGGAGGGGAAGGGGGTAAAAAAGATAGGAGGGAGCCAAACTATAAGAGAGAATCTTAAAAACTGAGAACAAACTGAGGGTTGATGGGGGGTGGGAGGGAGGGGAAAGTGGGTGATGGGTATTGAGGAGGGCACCTTTTGGGATGAGCACTGGGTGTTGTATGGAAACCAATTTGACAATAAATTTCATATTTAAAAATAAATAAATAAATAAATAAATAAATAAATAAATAAACAGTTTTTCTTTCTAGAATTTCTGTATGGGATACAACCTTCCTGTGCTATTTTCTTTGTGTTGTTTTATTTATTTTATTTTATTTTATTTTATTTTATTTTATTTTATTCATTTTTAGAGAGAGAGAGTGGGAGAAAGTTGCAGGGGATGAAAGAGAGAAGGGAGAGAGAAAGAGAGAATCTTAAGCAGGCTACACGCTCCGTGTGGTGCCTGACACAGGGCTCCATCCCACGACCCTGGGATCATGATCTGAGCTGAAATCAAGAATTGGATGCTCAACCGACTGAGCCAGCCAGGCGCCCACCCTGTGCCATTTTCTAAACTCTGGAGACTCATTTGGATTTGTCTCACCTGTCTGACATTACTGTGACTCCAGCATCTATTCAGCCTTCTCCCCATCCTCCCCCCACCCCCATAGGGCAAAGTTGTTTTTTTTTTAAATTTTTTTGTTTCTTAAATGTTTCTTTATTTTTGAGAGAGAGAGAGACAGAGCACGACCTGGGAAGGGGCAGAGAGAGAGAGAGGGAGGCACAGAATCTGAAGCAGGCTCCAGGCTCTGAGCTGTTAGCACAGAGCCTGATGCAGGGCTCAAACTCACAGACTGTGAGATCATGACCTGAGTCAAATTCGAATGCTTAACTGAGCCACCCAGATGCCCCAAAAGCTGTATTTTTTTTATTTTAGGCTAATTTTTAAAAAGTAGAAATATAACTAAGGAGGGAACTAAGCAACATCAAGAAATTAAAATACACTAATGCTGCTTTGCATACATGCTCAATTTTTTATGACTGGACTCAAATGACTGGCCCTACAGAATTTTGTTTTAATGTGATCAATCATCTATTGTTAAATTTGTAATATTTCTCCCTATTTTGGCATCCAGTTACCATGAGTTACCCTTTGGATTCCTCAAATTCAGTTTTACTCATCAAATTTTGCTTGCCCTAGTGTGTTAATCCTTTAGTGCTTATTGATGTTACACTGATACAACAATCAAGTAATAAACTTATAACTTCTCCTGTATTTAATTGGGTATTTCAAAATACAATTGAGTCACATACACCTACATTGTTCATTTATTCATTTAAGGATTAATTCAAATGTACTAATTTAATGCCTATTGTGTGCCAAAATTTGCAATGTATTTAGGGGCACCAAAACCAAATTCCTCTACTCTACATAATGGGAACTTCAAGAATGCAGTCATGAAATCCCAGTTAGAGTATATAAATAGAGAGCTGTCTTTTCATCTCCTTGTCTCAGTTTTGCACCAAGATACTAAGATTTTATATTCTGACCACCTGAACTATAACTTTCATAGTATATTGTCAACACTAAAAGTCACCTGCTGGTCTACGTGCCTTCTGTGGAAATATAATATTGAGGTTTCCTGTTGGGCCAAGATATTTTTATATATTATGTATCTAGGTAGTTATATTTGTAGCCCCTCTGCCTGATTCTTGTAGCCCTTTGACTAATTCATTTAAGACACAAAATGCTAAAATTGCATTCTTTGTGGGACATAAAATGCCTACTCCAGACTCATAATCAGAACAGATCCAGCAGACTTCTAAAAATGATATGAAGTATATTTGGATGAAATTACTGCCTCCATGGCACATCGTTATGACAATGTGGGTTTTTGTTTTCTGTTTTTTCCTACCTTTAGTTTTTGGATTCATCTATGACAACAATAAGCCTAAACAACAACAAACTTCTTAATAACCACTAAGGAACTAAATAACTAGATCAATATCTCTGACAATGTGGTCTTGTACCTACAAAATTTATACACACATATGGATTCAGGGAAGATAATTTTATTCAGTATTGTTCCCATAAAATACCCAGAATTCCATCACTAGGCATTTATTAACTCTATTTTTAAATTGATAAAAATTTGTAATCGTTTTGGCCAGTAACTTCTCTCACCTGTGTCATGTGAATGCCAACTTGAAAGAAGCATAAGAAAACATTTTATTGGGGACTCTGAAAAAGATGATACATTATAACCTACTAAAAAAGAAAGCACCAAACCAATTCTCTGAACTTTTTTATTATAAGAGAAATATTGTGATGACATGTGAATTATTTCTAACGCTTGTTTATATATACATGTGGAAATGAGAAGTGAGAAATTTGGAAATTAATCTGTTTGGGTTTTTTTTTTTAGGTAGCTAATTCTAATTTCATTTTCAAAATGAACTTTGGAACATGATTCAATTTGTTTATCTGCAGGAATAAGTTAACTAACTAGCTATATCTATACCACATCTCATATTTCTACTTTATTTTGGTCTCCATTTAAAAGTGGCACAATTATTTTAGAAAAAAATACTAAAAAAATTTAACAAGAGAACTCTGATAAAGTTCTACTGAGAAGAAAACATGAACTTTGCCAGTGATAATTTCACTGCAGTCCTTTATCTGTTCATTTTTATGCAGTTTAATATAACCACATATATCTATATTTTTATGTTCAGATAATTTTCCTTCCAATCATGTAAGCTACTAGCTTATAAAAATAATTTTGATGGCAATATACCCTATTACATGAGAAAAATATAACTTACTTAATATCCAAATCATAATGGGGTTTCATATGTAAACTATCTCAGAGATGAGTAAATTATTTAATGATTAAACCCACTGTTTTAATTATGAATATGTTAATATAAGACATGTACTCAAAATAAAAAAAAATATGAATTCCTCAGTTAAGTATTTGAACCTAAATCTCCAATGAAAGGAAAAAAAAAAAAGATATTTAGAAATAATGTATTTTATATGCTTTAATCCAATCAGGTAATAATTGTGTTAACTAACACTATAGGTATTAGAATATTGTTATAAATTAATATCCAAACAAATCGTTGGTTTAGTGTAGTATATACAACATGTCTCTGCAATGGGGTTAACCAAAACAAAGATCCAAAAGTTCTAGCCACTTTGATTGGGCACATGAAGTTGAAATAATAGAACTTTACCTCACTGTGCTTCAATCACTTTCGGTTAAATAGGCATAACAGTAATGATACTTGCTGTCAACACCTCACCCCCCACCAGCACCAAAAAAAAAGAAAAAAAAAATACGTAGAGATTTTGCCCGACATGCAAGCCACCTGGTTTTGTTTGGTCATTTTTTTCATGGATCCTTGTAGAAAACACGAGTGTCCTGTGTTAAAGTCAACGACTGCTTCATTACTCATAGCAATAGCTGGATTATTAACACTTTTGTGCTGGTTCTCTGAGCCCTAAGTCCCACAGAACTATGCAAAGATGGCTTGATGACACTTGTCCAGTGTGTGGTATTATGAAAGAGGACCATGCTTTTAGGTAATTTGAATCTTTTATAAGCATTTGCTCCTTTTGCCCTGAAGGAGATGCTATTTTTATTATCCTGGACAGTAAGCGTACCCATCTCACGCTCTGGAGGAAGGCACTATATCTTCCAAAGCTACACTCCTCAAATATCCTTGAAAGGTAATTCAGAACGAAGGACATTGCATCCCTTTAAGATAAGCAGATAAATAATGGACCCATAGAACACTACCTCTCAATGCTCACCTAGTAGGTTTTCGATGTATATATTCACACATTCATGTACGTGTGTATATACAGCCATTTTTATATTTCATGTATATAAAGCATACAGTGACCTATTACCATTTATTATTATCCAATTCAGCATTCTCTGATTTTCTGTGTAGTACAAAGCATTCTAAAAGGTGTTGAAGATAAAATATCAAAAGTTCATTCAAAGAGGGACACCTGGGTGGCTCAGTCGGTTAAGCATCTGACTGCAGCTCACGTCACGATCTCCCGGTTTGTGAGTTTGAGCCCCGCAGCGGACTCTGTGTTGACAGCTCGGAGCCTGGAGCCTGCTTCAGGTTCTGTATCTCCTTCTCTCTCTGCCCCATCCCCCATTTGTGCTCTGTCTCTCTCTATCAAAAATAAATAAATGTAAAAAAAAAAATTAAAGTTCATTCAAAGAAATTGCATACTCAGGCTTTAGACAAATAACTGCATAAACAGTTTTGAGTATATATTTTCAAAGGTAATGACCTAGGCTATGGTGGCCTATGGAAACCACTTATTTAATTTTAGATCTGAAACATGAGTGGAGCTAGGCAGCTGGCTTTGGGAACAGAGAACATTCTTAGCATAGAGATCAAAAGTTTCTAAAATGGAAAAAACATGGCAGTCTCGAGAAATAAAAGCAAACAGATATGGCTTGCATATAGAAACCTGGAAAAAAGAGGTAGAGTATGAGGCAGGAGAATGGATTAGCTCACATCAGGCGAAAACTTTTTGGTCATGCTAGTATTTTGGTATTGCTTCTATGGGCAATGTAGTGGTATCAGCAAAATAAGGCATATTTCTCCTACCATGTCAAACAATCAAGACTGCAACTCAGATTTATTCACTCAATCACTATTCTTCATTCTGTACAGAAACCTGAGTGCAGAACAAACCCTGGCTACTTCGCTCCTTGGTAGATTCAACCAAGTTGAAGTAATTGTGTTCTCTATGGGTAATGTAAGAGCAATTTTCAGACAAGTTTAAACCCAAGAAAATCAGAGAGAAGAAAGGAACTACAAAGTGTTGATTATTTCCTGGGATTACATATGGATTTTGTCATTAAAAGAAAAAAAATGGATGTGGGGAGCCTGGGTGGCTCAGTCCGTTGAGCATCTGACTTTGGCTCAGATCATGATCTCTCAGTTGACAAGTTCAAGCCCCGTGTTGGGCTCTGTGCTTCAGCTCAGAGCCTGGAGCTTGCTTTGGATTCTGTATCTCCCTCACTCTCTTCCCCCCCTCCCTACCCCCGGTCGTGCTCTGTCTCTCTCTGTCTCAAAAATTTCCACTAAAAAAATTTTTTTTTTAAATGGATATTACAAAGTTTTCTATGTGGAGTTAGTAAATTTTTGCAGAAATAAGGACAAAGGCTCTATTTTGGTGAAATACACACATGAGGAAAATGAGTTTTATCAACTACCTTGTTCTTTCTAACCTCAAACTGAGAAATTAAAGGGCTATATAAATTGCAAACAGCCTGTCCGAGCAAGTTCAGCATTGAATTAAGGCTTTGAAACATTTGCTGCCTGGAGTAGGCTGTTTTGAACTTGTTTCAAAGTCTCTAGAGGCTGAGGAAATTTTATTATGTAAATTTAGGCCCACAGAATCTAAGTCCTTCCATACCCTCATTACTCTAGAGTAAGGGGGTGTAGAAGACGAATATATGCTTTTAATAAGCAAATAGATGTACTATAATCTTAATAGAGAGAATGAAGATCATATGTAATCTCACTGAGGTGAAATTTGGGCTTTTTCATATACCGTAAGTCACTTTAAGAGCAGAGAGATTAGGTTATCATAATCTAAATTCACAGAAACGTAATTTTAAAAACATTATTCATACTTGATCTCTTCCCTCAGCTATAGTACATATCTCATGAATACTAGCCAGCTATTTTCTATAGACTTCTGCTACCTTAACCAAGACTGTTGTGATGATTACAAAAAGATAAGAGATAACTAGAAACCCATGATGAAATTTTAAAATATTGAGAATACATAGTGGCTAAAATCTTCCCAAACAAAGAATTTGGTGGTGTCAATACTGTTAGAAAACTATACAACAAGAAAACTGTTCGATGCAAAATGTTAAATAATAAAAGTGAGGGAGAAAAGCAGCCCCGCTAGCCATACTGTAACAAAATGAAGCTGATAATTAAAACAAAACAAAACAAAACAGAACTTTCCAGAGTTTACTCATGTTGGAGACCTTGTATCCATCTCCATGCTGCCTATGATCTCAGGAAATTCTCTGCAAAACGACAAACTTTACATGTAGGTACAATATCCTGAACTAGGGGTATCTGGGTGGCTCAGTCAGTTAAGCATCCAACGCTAGATTGTGCTCAGGTCATAATCCCAGGGTAATAGGATCGAGCACCATGGTAGGCTCAACACTGAGCATGGAGCCTGCTCAAGATTCTCTCTCTCTATGGGGTGCCTGGGTGGCTCAGTCAGTTAAGTATCTGACGCTTGGCTTTGGCTCAGGTTGTCATCTCATGGGTCCTGAGTTCAAGCCATGTGTTAGGCTCTGTGCTGACAGCAGGGATCCTGCTTGGGATCCACTCTCCCTCTCTCTGCACCTCCCCTGCTCACTCTCCCTCTCTCCCAAAACAAATAAATAAACTTAAAAAAAAAATTCCTGAACCACATCCTATGGTTTACATGCTAACATTTTTATACTATTGCAGAATATAATGTTGCAAAAACCAATCTTAGGACAATGGACATGTCAATAAGTCAGATACATATAATTGGTCTATGAAAGTACTAACAAAGAATTATAATTATTCATTAATTAGATAGTTATAGAGTTCTAATATTATGCTCAGCTCTAGAGGTATACAAAAATAAATTTCATGAAGTCTACCTTCAAAAAAGTTGTTAATAGGAAGGTAACATGCATAAACAAATAACCATGAAATCTAAATGAGAAAATGGCTATGTTCAGGATACTTCACTCACTTTTGTTAGTACTATGTCCTACATCAGGGTAGAAATCAGAATCATTCTTACTAGCACATAATTAAGGTATATTTTTAAGATAAGGCTGATTAATGTTACCAGGCTATAACTTCACATGCATCAAAAATATCAATTATCTTCTCGTTTTATTTGAGCCCTTTCAAATGATATTGTAACATGTTGCACTATACTTCCCATCTCTTCTATCCAGTTAGAGGAAACTATATAAAGTGTCTCTAACCCTTTCCAAAGTTCCATTTTCAGTCATTATTTCCACTGTAGTAAGCAGATTTTTAAGATAGCCCCCAAGATTAGTGGCCCCTTGTATGCTTCCTTTCCTTTGGGTATATGCAGAATCTGTGCCTATGATGAAATATCATTCCTGTGATTTAGTTATTTACTAGTCTGTTGACTTTAAGTCATTTAAAAGAGAGATGATCTGGGTGGGCCAGGCTTAATCAGGTAAGCCCTTTTGAAAAAGGACTGGGTCCTTTCTGAAGTCAGACATTTCCAAAGTTTGAGAGGGGCCATCAAAGGGGTTATAGCACAAAGAACTGCAAGCAGCTTCCAGATGCTGAAGGTGGCCCCGGGCCAATAGTCAGCAAGTCAACCCAGGCTCTAGGCCTATAGTTAAGCTAAAATTTGCCCACAGCTAAGTGAGCTTAAAAGGTACCTGGACCTCTAAAAAGAAATACGGCCCAACTGAAAACCTGACTGCAGCTTTGTGAGACCCAGAGCAGAGAGTCTGTCCAGGCTTCTGCCCAATAAAAACGGTGAAATAATAAAGATTGCTTCAATTTGCTAAGATTGTGGTCATTTGTTGTATAGCTGTGTAAACAACAAAACCTGTTTCCTGCCCTAAAATCAAAAGGTGAAGCCACAGTTTGGCCCCTATTCCTAAAGCACCTCCTTCAAACTGCCGGAAACTAGACCTTCTTAGCTCATCTCTCCCTCGATGATCCTCGACAAAGGTCAGTGTCCCCAAGCTGATTTCGTTTGTTTTGCAGACCAATGTTCCTTAAGATCTCAGTTGAGAAGCTAAGTGTTAACCACTCTCTCTAAAGGCCACAAATGTCCTAATTTGCTCCACATTTTGATGGTCTTAAAGAGCTTTCTCCCTCGAGAATCAGTCAAGCTCTTCCCAGGAGGCTATGTAGCTCCCATAACATGGCAGCTGAGACTTATTATCACTGCCAGAAGGTCTTCAGGGCAGCAAGGCGTCTATTTGTATTTTTGTATTTTTGTTGTGCTCCTTCCATGTTGCTTGTGATTGTGTAGCCCTGTTTAAACTTGCTGTGTAGTTTCATCTCTAACGTTTCGAGAGTCACTCACTTAAGTATTGGTCTCTCACAATACATTATTAATGCTTTTATTTGTTGTTCTATGTTCTTTTTTTTAAATTAAAAAAAATTAATGTTTATTTATTTTTGAGACAGAGAGAGACAGAGCATGAGCTGAGGAGGGTAGAGAGAGAGAGCAGGAGACAAAGAAACCAAATCAGGCTCTAGGCTCTGAGCTGTCAGCATAGAGCCCGATGCGAGGCTCAAACTCACAGACTAAGAGATCATGACCCGAGCTGAAGTCGGACACCCAACCAATTGAGCCACGCAGGTGCTCCTGTTCTATGTTCTTTTTATTGCTACTGTTTTTTTGATGCACTAGTGACAAATCCAGGCCTACATTTTCTCTTTACAGAATCTTAATTTAGGAAGCAGAACTTAAGGAACTGAGAGTACTAAACAAGAGGAAGGAGAAGACGTAGGAAAAAAATTCCAATCTTTCACTTATTTCTCATCAAATATTTTAAAAGGTCTAATCCAAGCTCCTTCCAAAAAACAGAGTCCTTTTTTCTAAGGACATCCTCCCCCCAGCCAGCCACACTGGGTTCTCCAAAGCCAGGACTCTACTCCAACTATGTGATTCTTACCCAAGTGCCTCTTTCTCTTCTCCCTCAGGTATCTCACAGCTTTTGTTGAGAAGTCTAGATCTTGCTAGTTCTTTTTCTTCTTAAGACCAGTCTTTCCAGTCTTATCGCTTTCTGTTCAATTTTAGGCAGAATTCTGTGTCCCAGAATTACAGCAATCTGATATTTTTCTCAAAAGGAGAGTGGGGCACGTATGCAGAGAGATTTCTTTGGCAAAACGGTGATGTGTTTTTGCTTGTTTCTACCCATAGAGGAGTAGAGATTGTTAATAAACTACTCAGGTTTTCTTTTAACTCTCCCGTCTGGGTAAATTGACTTAAAAATTCAAATTTGACATTTACAAATGTAGATTTAAAAAAAATGTCAAAAAAACAGTATGTAGCTCGAAGGATTCAGGTTTTGAGTCAATGTCTCTGCTACGTTCTTCAACACGGTGGGGCTGTCAGTAATGTTTTCATTCAGAAAGTGAGCAAAGTATTTCCCTTTGAATTAGATTTTCACACTGTAATGCTTAGAAACATGAATATATGGACTGTGCCCTCTAGGATATTGGTTGAGAGCCAGTTACCAGGAGGGACCACAGAGGAATTCTGGCTTGTTATTACATCCTTATTTAGGTAACCCGATTTACCACGGGTTTCTCCAGAAGTCTGAAACTACCAGAGACCTCCCTAACCTGACTTCAGTTGTGAGGTTTTAGTTTGTATTCTCCATGACATTATGTTGATAGGACCAATCGGAGCTTAGAATCTATAGAAGAGAGGAAAAGAAAGAAGATATCCCCAGAACTTATGTACAGCATGGTGATGATAATTACTATATTTGAAAGTTGTTAAGAGGGTATATCTTAAAAGTGCATACCATACACACAAAAAAGTGCCTATGTGGGTTGACAAATCTGTTATCCAAACTGATTATGATAGTCATTTTGCAATTGACACATAGATCAGTATGTTGTACACTTTAAACTTATACAATATTATATGTCAGTTATATCTCAGGAAAGCTGGGAACAAAATAAAACAAAACAATAGCATGCAGAATGTTAATCAGCACAAATGGGAAGGATTTACTTTTTTCTTATTGTCTTCTAAAGGGTTTAACTAAGGAAAACAGATATCAGATTCTGCATTTATAATAAAATACATGTTCGTAGATAGGAGGAAATATAACACCCATGATATTGGTCAAAAAAGAAAAAAAAAGAAAATGAAATACCAAAAAGATTGGTCTAATTGTATACAAGGCAATCTAAATATTTTAAATGATGTTTTGTTGTGTTTAAGGCATTGACATTTATACATACAGGTACATGCATATATGTGTTTTTAATGTGTGATCTATACATATATGTATACATATTTTATGTGTGTGTGATATTGCTCTGTCTATGCAAATTACACACAGGATGGCAAGATACCGTTTACAAAACAAGTAAGCCTGCTGGGTTTAATCACCACAAACAATAAGTCTCTCTGAACCTGCTGCTAGCATCGGGTGTCCTTTATTAGTGGATATATAAAGACCCCTTTGAATTTTTAAAATCCATTGCTGCTGCTTTCCTTACAAGTGTTGTTACAGCAGTATTCTGACTTGACCTACATTCTCCAGATTCCTTTAATATTGTGAAGTTCCCTTTCTTACTACTAAAAAAAATGCATCTGGGCAATGGAGTTGGTAGATTAGCAATTGCTCTTTCTTCCTAGGACTATGGCCAAATCCATGTTTTCCTTAAGCATCCCATTCTGGGCAACACCTCTATGTCTGGGTGAAATAAATCTGCTAGCCTGCATTTCTCCTCAATCAGGTAGCTACATCCCACAAAGTGACCTGCTACTGGCTAGTGCACTGGGACACTCTAATCTTCTCCCTTCACCAGAAACCATAACTTTCCTCAGGACTGATAGACTTTCAAAGAAAGTATATTTGCGTATGTGACAGAGACAGTGAGGGGACAGGTCTTTCACTCCTTGTATACAAACAAACTAGTCTGTGCAAAATGTATCAGTCAGAATGTTTATTTATGAATTCCAATCTCACTTTTCTCATAGTTCAAATTTATTGTTTTTAATAGACTTATGGTTTTATTTCTTGTGTAGTGATAGTACAGTGGCAACGATTGGTGTGTGTGGTTGTGTGTGTGTGTGTGTGTGTGTGTGTGTCTGAAATAAAACTCTTTCATTCACTATTCAGTGTTTTCAACATTGCCCACAAATCAAAAGCAACCTGTGTTTGCAGCAGTAATCACTATTTCTAGAATCTGGCTCTGTTTGTGTGACTGCCTCTTCATTTTGGGCTCTATCCAGTTCTTTCGTTAAAAAGTCTTCTTGTTTGGATTATCCTTCCATAAATAGATATACTTGCATCCTGTTTCCTAACCTACAGATGTCTAATTTTTACTCAGTAGTGAGTCTCTTAAGAAGTCTTTTTCTTTCTTCCTGTCTTTAGCTGTTCCATTTCAGATCACTACAACCAAGAACCCTCAAATCAGATAGTTGCCAGGTCTCTGTAAGGAGGCAGCCAAGAATATGAAGAGCAAATTAGTAGCCAGAAAAACCTGGATATATTTTCACTGCCGGATATTTCTCAGACTTGGGAAAGTTACTTTTATCAACTTGCCTCATTGATCTCATTCATAAAGTAGGCACGGTGAATGCCTATCTTGTTTCAATTATGACATTATGAAAAGAAAATACATAATAAAAAGTTATAAATGGGAAGCATAATACAGCTAGAAAAAAGCTAGACAGTAGTAGAAGGCAAAGACCTTAGAATTATAGTGAGAAGACCTATAGAGAATTTGGAGCCCATTCTCTATTGGTCTGTTGTATTTTTGCACCTTTTTGAGCAGAAACGATGACTCCATTTATACAAAAGAATCTTTCTAAGGATGTATATATAGCAAACAACCCTAGAAGATAGAGTATCTCCTTTTGAGAAAATAACAGGTTTGTTTAATGTCCAGTATAATAGAGATGTCTCCTTGTGGGAAAATCAGGCTTACTGCCCATTATAAAATATTTGGCTCCCCTAAGATTGAGGCTTCTCTCCTATAACACAGTACATTGAAAGAATACGTGTCATCTGGCCCTCTTCATGTCACTGTGGAAATTGGAACTCTGCAAAACTGCTGATACTCTGGCTACTGCTAGTGCTCTAAGTAATCCTTTTTTTTTCTCTGACCCAGGAGTCTCCAGACTTCCGCCAGCATCTATGAAAGTGTGGCAGGCCTACTTAATAGCTGGTAAGCAGTTAAACTTCCAAACATTCAGCTCTTGACTGACCGACCAGAAGGCCTAACCTCAACTGCAGTATTTATGATGACAATTAAAACAACCCACTTAAAATGATCAGATTTCAGGTGTTTCATATTATGGTACAGGGAACTTAGCCTAATACTTTCTTTTTTAAAAAAGTTTTTTAAATATTGTATTTATTTTTGAGAGAGACAGACAGAGTAGCAGTGGGGAAGGGGCAGAGAGAGAGGGAGACACAGAGTATGAAGCAGGCTCCATGTTCTGAGCCATCTGCACATAGCCTGATGCAGGGCTCAGACTTGTGAACTGCAAGATATGACCTGAGCCAAAGTTAGATGCTTAACCGACTGAGCCACCTAGGTACCCTTAGCCTAATACTTTCTAAATTACATCAAGCATTAAAGACCATGGTCCCAGAAATGGAATGGCTGACAAATGGGGGAAGAGATGAAAAAAAAAATGGAGTTGTATTTATTGAACTTTATTTTTGATAGGGTAGTTGCAGTATCATTTAGTACCTATGTGACCTAGGGAAGTAGGTCAGTATGTTAATAGTAATATTAATGCTAACATTAAAGATTTCTAATTTAATATCTCATACAGTTTATGATAAGAGCAAGATTCAGACTTAATCATATCACATATTTATTCATAAGATGGCACACAGAGTCACAAAAAGTGTATTATGCATTTTATAACTTCCCTGAACTCTGCTTTTTTTTTGTTCTAATAGCACCTTGCATGAAAGTATTTCCAAAAAATTGCAAAGATATTTTAGTGGCATGATTCATCCTATAACATGATCAAGTTCAGATAGCAACGATGCTCAGAGTAGAAGGTGAAACAGAAGGAAGAAACTGAAAGAACAGATGATACCAATAAGAAAAATAGCAAAATGCCATATCTAAATCCAAGCCTATCAATACATTATTTAAACACCACAATAAGGCCAAGATTATGATATGAATAAAATGCCAGCTCCCAACTATGTATTGCCAAAAAGAAACCACTTTAAATATAAAAGCAGAAATAAGTTAAAAGTAAAAGTGCATCAGACTAACACAAATCAAAAGAAAGCTCAATTACTTATATAAAAGTCAAGGTAGATTTCAAAGCAAAGAATAATACTAGGAATAAAGAAAGTTGCTTCATAGTGATAAAGGGATAGAAAGTCAAGAAACCTCATCAAGAGGACTTAGCGATCCTAGATGCTTAGGTGGCTAACAACAGAGCTTCAAAATGCATTAAGTAAAAATTGTAAAACTGAAAGTAGACATAAACAAATCTCTAATTATGATTGAAGACTTACACACTCTTCTCAGTAATTAGTATCACACATAAACAGAAAATCAGTTAGGATATGGCATCCCAAAACAGCGCTATCAGCAAAGACCCAATTATGATATTTATAGGACTTTCCACTCAATAGCAGCAGAATATACATTCTCTTCACATGAACATAAAACATTTTCCGAGGTAGACTATATTTTGGCCCATACAATAGGTCTCCATAACATCTAAAAGTATTCAACTAATAGAAAGTATGTTATCAGATCACAGTATGTCAATTCTCTGTAAACTGATTTATAGATGCAATGCAGTCTCAATCAAAATCCCAGCACTCTTTGTGGAAAATAACAGCTAAATTGGTTCTGAAATTTTTATGGAAATACAAAGGAGCTGGAATCATCAAAAAAGGTCAAAAAGGGAAAAGATAGTTGGAAGACTTGTACCCTTTAACTTCAAGACTTGTATAACTACAGCAATGAAAGAAGTGTGCTGTTGGTGTAAAGATAATCAAAAATATCAATGGAATAGAAAAGAGAGCCCAGAAATAGACCCACACTCATATGATAAATTGATTTTTGACAGAGGTATCGAGTAATTCAATAGGAAATACATAATCTTTTCAAAAAGTGGTGCCAGAATCTTTGAATAGTCACACAGACAAAATGAATTTTAGCCCTTCCTTCACACAGTATAAAATATTAATTTAAATGATTAATAGATCTAAATATAAAAGCTAAAGTGTATTTCTAAATTCTAAAAAGATTTTTTAGTGTAAAATCTTCGTGACCTTAAGTTTGGCAAAGGCTTCCTAAGTAGATACCAAAAGCACAAACTCTAAAACAATAAAAAATTAATAATAATGATTCATTGGATTTCCTAAAAGTTAAAACTTTTTATTTTAAAAGGAAAACACTATTAAGTAAAAGAAAATCTCAGCTACAGATTGGGAAAAAAGTAATTGCAAAATACACATCTGGCAGATTTTTTTTTTAATCTAGACTATTGTAGCAAACTCACAAGTGATAGTAAGACCGATGACCCAATTTAAAATAGCCAAAGATTTGAATGGTAACCTCACCAAAACTGAGGGTGACAAAATAGGTGAAGGTAGTCAAAGGTACAAACATCCGGTTCTAAGGTAAGTAGGTCCTGTGGATGTAATATACAACATGATGACTCTAGTTAGCAATACTGGATTACAGATTTGAAAGTCCATAAGAGTAAATCTTTTAAAGTTTTCATCACAAACAACAACAACAACAACAACAACAACAACAAAAAAAAAAACCCTGTAACTGTGTGTTGTGATAAATGTTAACTGAACTTACAATAAACGTTACTGAACATTAAGTAAAAATTGATAAAACTGAAAGTAGACAAATAAATCTCCAATTATAATTGAAGACTTACACACTCTTTTCAGTAATTAGTATTGCAATAAAACAGAAAATCAGTTATATTTAGATATATAAATGCATATATAAATATTTTATATTTATTTTATATTTATATTCATATATAATTTTTATTTATAAAATATTTATATATGCATTTATATAATATATAATATACATTCATATAAAATATAAATATGTATTATATATAAATATTATAAATTATATAAATATTTTTATGTAAATATTATCCATCATGATTACATATATAATATATAAACATAATACAATAATATATATAATCACAATGTTGTATACCTAAAACGAATACAATGTTATGTCAACTGTATCTCAATATTTAAAAAAAAAGAAAAAATTAAAAACTTAAAAAATCTATATAGTCAGCAAACAATGACAAGAAAATGTATGCTATATTATTAGTTATTAAGGAATGCAAATTAAAGCCACATTGAATTTCTACTACACATTTAATATCTTGACTAAAATTTTAAAAATTGAACATATCAAGTGTTAGAAAGCATTTGGAATAACTGAAAACCTCATATGCTGCTAGCAGGAATATAAAATGGTACATTTGTAAACCTTTGGCAATTTCTTAAAAAGTTAAACACCCTCCTGCCTTAATATCTAGAATGTCTAGCAGGTTTTATCCAAGAGAAATAAAAGCATATGTCCATAAAAAGTGTTTTGCATAATGCTCTTAGCATATTTGCAATAGTCTTAAAATGGGGGGGATAAACAAAGACACAGCATCTATCAACAGATAAAGGAATAACTAAATTTTGTTATATTCATACTGTAGAATATTATTTAACAATAAACAGAATGAACTATTGATATATGCAATGAACACAGATTAACTTCAAAATAACTATACAGTGAAAGAAGACATACAAAGAAATGCTATATGATTCTATTTTTATGAAATTCTAGAATATTCAAAATGATCTACAGTGACAGAAGAAGATGAGTGATTATCTGGGGACGAGGATGTGTGAAGGAAGTGGGAAAATACTGAGAGGGGCTGGAGGAAGTGATTACAAAGTGGCATCAGTGATGCTAATGAGGTACATTTATGCCAGTGATGTACAAGTTCATTATCATCATTGTACACTTTACATTGTACGCTTTCAATATATACAATTTGTTGCAGCCAAATATATCTAAAGCTGTACCAAAGGGGAAAAATTATGTCTTTGGACATAAATTCTTGTCAGAATCAAGTATATCACACTCTGAAGTATATTGACTCCTGGGCTATCTAGATTCTCTTATACTGCTCATTCAAGAATGAAAGGAACTTATACATTGTTGGTGGGAATGTCAGTTGGTACAGCTACTATGGAAAACAGTACGGAAGTTCCTCAAAAAATTAAAAATAGAAATATTGGGGTTCCTGGGTGTCTCAGTCGGTGAAGCATCTGACTCTTGATTTTGGCCCAGGTCATGATCTCATAGTTCACGATTTCAAGCCCTGCATCAGACTTTGCACTGACAGCATGGAGACTGCTTGGAATTCTGTTTCCCTCTCTGCCCCTCTCATGCTCTTGTGTTCCCTCTCTCGCGCTCTGTCTCAATAAATAAATAAATAAATAAACATTAAAAAACTAGAAATATCATTTGATCCAATAATTCCACTACTGGGTATTTATAACCCCCCTCCCAAAAAAAACCCACCAAAACCCTAACTAGAAAATATATATGCTCCCTTGGGGTGCCTGGGTGGCTCACTCGGTTGAGCATCTGACTTTGGCTCAGGTCATGATCTCGTGATTTGTGAGTTTGAGCCCTGGATCGGGGTCTGTGCTGACAGCTCAGAGTCTGGAGCCTGCTTCAGATTCTGTGTCTCCCTCACTCTCTCTGCCCTGCCCCGACCATGCTCTCTCTCTCTCTCTCTCTCTCTCTCTGTCAAAAATAAATAAACATTAAAAAATTTGAAAAAAGAAAAAAATTTATGCACCCTTATAATTCTTGCAGCATTATTTACAATAGCCAAGATAGAGAAGTAACCTAAGTGCTCATCAGTAGAAGAATAGATAAGGAAGATGTGGAACACACACACACATACACTCACACACACACACACACACACACACACACACAGGAATATTACACCGCCATAAAAAGGATGAGTTCCTGTCATTTGCAACAACATGGATGGATCTAAAAGGTATTATGCTAAGTGAAATAAGTCAGACTGAAAAAGACAAATACCATACGATTTCACTCATATGTGGAATCCAAGCAAATGAATAATCAAACAAAAAACAGACACAGACCAATGAATACAGTGAACAAACTGATAGTTGCCAGAGGAAAGGGAAGTAGGGAGATGGGCAAAATGAGTGAAGGGGAGTGAGAGATGATAGTTTCCAGTTATGGAATAATTAAGTAATAGGAATAAAAGGCACAGCATAAGGAATATAGCCAATGGCATTGTAATGTCATTGTATAGTGACAGATGGTAGGTATACTTGGGGTGAGCACAACATAATGTAAAACTTATGGAATCATTATGTTGTACACCTGAAACTAATTTGACATTGTGTAGCATCTATACTCAAAAAAAAACCCCGCATATATATATATATATATATATATATGGAGAGAGAGAGAGAGAGAGAGAGAGAGATAACAATAAATTGCAGTGCATGATCCCAAAGTAGAACATGGACTGGGAGAAAAAAAATGTTGTAAAAAACATTTTTAGGATAAGTGGAAAAATTTTAATATGGCCTGGATAATAATCTTGTATTACTAATTTTTAAAAAAAAAACGTGAAGTATGTCCAATGTTATTCACGTAAGTTAATGGACGCTCTAGGGCTGTCTTGAGATCAAGAGAGCTGAAGCATTTGTAGAATTTTTGAGCCATCTCTAAAGTATGATATTCAAATTAGAAGCTTTCAATTGATATCTGACCACCCCTTGGATAAGTATTCTCTCTTAGAAAAACTAACCAGCCCTACTTTACAGATTAAAATTAGCAGGCACACGCGGATGTGTGAGCACACACACTTATATGTATATATCCATATACAATAAATTATAAACAAAAAGATCACTCATTACCTAACTTATTTTAGCCTTGCTTTTCACCTCAATAAAATCAATGATATCATTTACATTGCTTTGAAGATCAAGAGACATAATGTATATAAAGGAAAAAGCATGAATCATAGTAAGTATGCAGTACTTATTTAATGTAGACTAAACTTCTTTACTATAGCAAAGAAAAATCATCTCATGGAATATCCTCTTGCTGACTTTGCCAGTTCTAGGAGTTTCAGCAGTTGTCAAGGGATTGCTTCTGTGACTTCAATGGGGACTATTAATAATCAGGAGAGGTATGAAAGTCTTTTCTCCCCAACTCCCATTCTCCTTTTCTCTGACTTGACAGAGAGAGAGTACTACTTCTATTATACTATGTTCAAAAGGAGATAATAGAGGCCATTTATTTTTATAGCCTAGTGGTTTTCAGCCTGACTGAATATTAGAATCAAATGAGGACTTTTTAAAATGCCTGTAACTGTCCCCATCTTAGACGGTAGAATCTCTGAGGGTGTGGTCCAAGGATCAGGCTTTTAAAAAGCATCCTGAGGATTCTAATGTCTAGAAAAGAGTGAGAATGATCAAGTCACACAGTTTCTTAAGAACTTTACTACTTTACTAAGTTAATACTCCAGAAACTCTATGAAATTAGAAATTTATTCCAGATATATATGTGTGTGTGTGTGTATATATATATATATATATACAGAACTTATATACACACACACCTTTACCTAGAATAGCAAAGATACATGCATAGATGCCTACATTGTAAAGAGAACTTAGTCAAATAAAAAGTGAGATTTTTAAATGAGATTTTGAGTCACTCTTTCCTGCCAGTAAATAGTTATTTTCCTGACATGTTCTTTCACTTTTGACTCTCTGCAAACTACCTATGTATTATAAAGAGTTGACATAGCCCATCTGATCACTTTTTGACTGTGTGCTTTAAAGCATTTATTAAATATTAAGCTGTGCTTACTGTGAGTACATCAAACCCCAAACTAAAATTAAATCAAGATGAATCAAACCTGGGGACTGGTAGCAGATGCTAGCCATCCCACTTAATTGTCTAACAGCATATGCAAAGAGACCATCTCCAAGGCAACTGAGACATAGAACCACACAAAGATTTGATTTTGTTGATCGAAGTCAACACCTTGAATTGCACAATGAAGGAAAAAAAAAATAAAAAAGAAGCCATTCCACAGAATAGGCTAGTGTCGGTTAGTGTGAAATACAGTAATCAAGACGTGTAGAAATTACCATGGTGTGCTGAGGCTTAAAGCTCAGATTAATGCTGGGGCTTGTGCTATTGATAAACAGACTGAACCCTACCCAGGATGGCAAAAATACATAGATATAGATGTGTATGATATAGATATAGATATTCTTTTATATATATACATATGCATATATATGTGTATATAATATATATACGTGTGTGTGTGTATATATATATATATATATATATGAGACAATTCTGCTATTTAAAGTATCTACATAGAATTTTGGTCTAAAGACATTGTCCATTGTTCACTGGTTGTGAAGATATGTACTCTCAGTCTCAGCGAGGTGAATGCTCTCAAAAGTTAGGAGCACTATGAATTTCTCTTATAAAGAGGTAAAAACAAGCAGAGTACTATTTGAAAACAAATCGCCAGTCACAACATAAGAGGAAGACAAGGTCCAGTTCATTATACAATGGAGAACTGCAAATGAAAGGATATACTGAGACACGATCATTACTTCACCCTGCAAAGAAGAATGATTTACTTAAAATCCAACCTTTCAGGATTCCTCTCTATAAGAGATTGTCGTTAAACATGTAGTCTGCAACTTGGCTATAATATCCTGTACTTTATCATCGCCCGTTAGAGGCTGATGCAAACCACTTAAAAGTCTAGTTCCTTCAAATTCACAATCGTGTCTTGAGCTCTTGATCCCAAGAGTTAATTTGGATTGGTTTCAGCTAGTGGCACCTGAGTGGCACAGCCGGTTAAGTGTCTCACTCGATATCAGCTCAGGTCATGATTTCATAGTTCCTGTGATTAAGCACCAAGTCAGGCTCTGCACTGATAGATAGTATGGGCCCTGCTTGAGATTCTCTCTCTCTCTCCATCTCTGTCCCTCTCTTTCTGCCCCCCACCCCAAAATAAATAAATAAACTGTAAAAAACATTAATGAATTGGTTTCAGCTACTTAATTCTCTCCTGGCCTGCGGTGGCCTCATTTATTCATCTGTGGTCAGATTTTGATCAGCTAAATAGATCTGTTTCTGGAGGTTGACTGAATGATGGCTGAGTAACAGGGGCCACTGGGCCACATGCCCTCTCTCATACAACAATCTAATATGGTCTCATTTACGTGACAAAATGTTCCAAAAGCATCAGGTACAAATGCTTTCCAAGTTGACCCAGGCTTCCTACTTGCCAGTTTCCTTATGGCTGAGGCCAGTCACATGACCAGTACAGATTCACGGGGTGGAGGAGACTCCATTTCTTTCCTTTTTTTTAATTTAATTTTTTATTTTTTTTAAATTTACATCCAAATTAGTTAGCATATAGTTAAACAATGATTTCAGGAGTAGATTCCTTAATGCGCCTCACCCATTTAGCCCATCCCCCCTCCCACAATCCTTCGAGTAACCCTCAGTTTGTTCTCCATATTTATGTCTCTTCTGTCTCATCCCCCTCCCTGTTTTTATATTATTTTTGTTTCCCTTCCCTTATGTTCATCTGTTTTGTCTCTTAAAGTCTTCATATGAGTGAAGTCATATGATTTGTGAGACTCCATTTCTTTTTTTTAAATTTAAAAAAAAAATTTTTTTAACGTTTATTTATTTTTGAGACAGAGAGAGACAGAGCGTGAACGGGGGAGGGTCACAGAGAGAGGGAGACACAGAATCTGAAACAGGCTCCAGGCTCTGAGCTGTCAGCACAGAGCCCAACGCGGGGCTTGAACCCACGGACTGTGAGATCATGACCTGAGCTGAAGTCGGACGCTTAACCGACCAAGCCACCCAGGCGCCCCTGTGAGACTCCATTTCTTTTTTTTTTTTCAACGTTTATTTTTTTTATTTTTTGGGGGACAGAGAGAGACAGAGCATGAACGGGGGAGGGGCAGAGAGAGAGGGAGACACAGAATCGGAAACAGGCTCCAGGCTCCGAGCCATCAGCCCAGAGCCTGACGCGGGGCTCGAACTCAAGGACCGCGAGATCGTGACCTGGCTGAAGTCGGACGCTTAACCGACTGTGCCACCCAGGTGCCCCGAGACTCCATTTCTTAACGAAAGAAAAATTGTGATCATTTTGCAATCTCTCCTCTCTTTCCTCTGGCAATAACCAGTCACATTATTTCCACGTGCAAATTATTTTATCTCCCGAGACTCAAAATTCCCATTCAGGCTTGGAGTCTAGGATCAAATGACACATTTCAAGTCTTGTTGCAGTGCTCTTCATCTAAGAAAACCTATGTACTTCCCACGATCTAAGTATATTAAATATCTCTCTCATCCCTGATAATCCTGCGCTTATATTTATTTTTCATTGCCCATGGTCGCTTTTTTGTTATGAGTGCAAGAGCAGGGTCGGTATTTCATATATGTCTGCATATACGATCCTAATCATTACTTTCATATGGGCATGTTACATTTTTTTGAATTCCAAATGAAGAAATGATTGAATAAGTGAATGACAAAGTTCATAGCCTGATGATGGAAAAAGGTATCCTTTATATAATCTGAACGAGGCTATTTTTTCCAAGACTAATCTAAAGTTGAGCTGTATGGATTCACAAAGAGGCAAAAGTTCAACATGACAGTATCCAAATGAATCTCTAATAAGTGAGTATCATGTCATTTTTCAGCCTTGGCTGTCACTGTCTGATAACTCAGAAATTATACATAAACTCATAGGCATAAGAGGAAAGAATTGGGTCAATTCAGAAAATATCAAAGGTCCGACTTGCAACTTCTGATTTCTAAAGGTTTTCTATCGTCTTGATGTTATTTATCAGATCATTTTGGCTATTTGGTTTTATACAAAGTGTAAACAAATACATAGGAGTAACAGTAAATCTTTTTATCTTTAAACCTCTGATATTTGAAATCAGTAGAGTCCAAAAGACTTAGGTTTATTTAAAATATAAAAAAGAGATTAGGAACTTAAAAACAACTCTATATAGGTATTTTTATTGTAGAGCATTGATGGGCTTTGTTTTGTGCATCAATTTATATTTATTATTGCTACCAATGCTTTTACTGTATAAAGGCATCTTTATAAGTGGGCATATTTGTATTTCTCTGTGTTTCTTATTTCTGCATTCCTATATTATTTTGGTATTTCTATGGTGACATACAGGACTGTATATACATCTGCATAATAGAATTAAAGTATCTTTGTATACACTGTGTGTAAACTTGTTTCTTGTATATGCACCGGCTTGTCAAGGGATTGGGAGAGGTTCAGAAGATGACCTTATATGAGCACGTCAAAATTATATGGCTATAGTGTAGTTTGTAGCATGAGTCTACTTATGTGAGGAACATATATGTGGATGTACCTATAGACCCTCTATATCTGCCCTTAAAGCAACTATTTAGCTCAGTTAAGACATCTGGCTACTGGAAATTTTTCAATTTTATTTATTTTAAAATTTAATTTAATTTATTTTATTTAGTTTTAAAAGTATTAAGATAACTAGTGGAAAAAAAAATTCTGGAGTCCGTCAGATTAGTGTTCTAATGGTTGCTTTACCATTTCTCAGTAGCCTTGAGTGAACTATTTACCAGATGTCAGTGAATTAGCACCACACATAAAATAGTTTTGTTAGATGGTTTCTAAATGCATACCTGCGGTGAATACTGGAACTACCACTAACTGTATATGCGACTTTGGACAAATTATATCCCTGAACTTCTATTTTTTTTTTCATTTGTGCAATGACTATACTAATACCTACTGACTCCAGTGTGTGACAATAACATAAAATCATGTAAGGATTGCATGAAATGCATTAGCTTAAAGTAGGGCACAGTGTTTGGCATGTAAATGATGCTGAATAAATCTAAATAAGTACACTTCTTGTAAAGAGTAGTATAAAAGAGAGAATGTATATAAGGTTACAGTATTACTTTATTTGTATTGTTTGTACCAATACAAACAATATCCATTTTTGTACTGTTCTAATCATAATTCATTTTTGTACTGTTCAGATTTTGTATTCTACCAATTATTTTTGTTTGAACCAATACAAACAAAAGTCTACTTTGGAATACCAGGAAATAAGAGATAAAGTCTTTTCAAAATATTCATCTTCAAAATTCATTAAAGAGATTTTTATTTTAATTTAACATGCACAGAGTGGTACATGTGTTACCATTGATGAACCTACATTGACGCACACTAATATTATTTTTTTCATTTTTAAGTTTTGGATTTCTTCACACTTAACAAGATAAGTCCTTTCCATTCCCCCCCCCCCCCCCCCCCCCCACTTATTTGCCAAGACTAGCTTCTCCACTACGGAAGATAAACATTAAGGCACTCAGAATATTTACATTGATGAATTATCAGTTAATATTTCTTAAGTTTCATTAAAAATTCTGTGTGTCAAAACAGCTAATTAGGAAACATAGATATTGACAGAGATGTATGATTTGTTGGTATAAGACATAAGCATATTGGATTAATTCCCAATTGGTAGCATACTTTGACCTTCTTCCTGGTATTTTTCAAACTCATTTGGGAAGATAGTCTAAGCACTTTTTCCCACTTCATATATAGTTTCCTTTTTCTGGTTCCATTTTAATTAGCCAGCTAGATTTTTTTAAGTGGATAATTTATACATCAAACTCTCATGGACTGTTTACCCTACTCTGTTGTACTTTCCCATCTCCTTTAATGTACTCTCACAACAACTGGATTTTATTCATCATAGTAAGTACTATTTCTTTTCTTTTCTTATTTATTTATTTATTTATTTATTTATTTATTTATTTATTGAGGGAGAGAGAGAGAGAGAGAGAGAGAGAGAGAGAGAGAATCCCAAGCAGGTTCCACACTGTCAGCACAGGGCCCAATGCTCCTCATGGGATTTGAAAGGTGCCATGCAACAAGGAATGTTAGCAGCCAGTAGAGGCTAAGAGACAGCAACAAACAAACAAACAAACAAACAAACAAAACCTCCGTTCTTTTTTTAAGACAAGGCTGCTGAATTTGACCAGCGGCCTAAATGAGCATGGAAACAAATTCTTCCAGTATATCTAGTTAAGAACCTAGCCTGATTGAAACCTTGATCTCAACCTTGTGACGCCCTTAGGGAGAGAACTTGGTTGAGCCCATGTAAGCTTTTGACCTATATAACTGTGAGATAACAAACATATGTTGGTTTAAGCTGCTAGTTTCTGGTAATCTGTTGCCTAACAATACAAAACGAATACAGTCTAATTCAATCATTTTTAAGATTTTTGGAGCAGACCCTACTTTCCAAAACCTTCTATAAATAGAATTTCTCAGATTAAAAAGGAGGCATATTCTACATGTCATCAAGGGCCCTCACTTTATCCCATATAGCGCCATCACTGAACCTCAGAAATCTTCAGAAGTCCAGGAGAATCCTCGACCACTAAAGTGAGTATTATTTGAGTCTGGAATACCAGAGCCAAAGAGTAAGGAGTTTCACATTAAGTTTCTTCCTCTGTTCCTGATATAGGATACAAATAACTCTCAATTAGCCTCCTGGATTTATCAAAGTCTAGATGCACAGCTTTTACCTATATCTTTAAAAAAAACTTCCTACATCCAAATTCTGGAAAGAGCCCTGTGTACTTCTTGAACTAAACAGAAAATAGCCTACTGCTAGTTCTAAACTTCCTTTGGGCTCAAATTGAAGGAAAACATAAGAGAAAGTATGGGATGGCATATATCCCATTCCAGTGATTTCTTGCCAGCTGCAGAGCATGCAAAAATAAAAATCTTCCCACACACTTCCCGAAAGCAATGGACCTTTTTATGAGTGAATTTCACCGTTAAGAACAAAACAAAACAAAATACTGAACAGCTATGCTGTAGTAGAGAAATCAACTCTTTGAACAAAGGATCCTCAAGAAAACAAATAGATTTCTTGAGAAAGCAACCAATTGTGAAAACTTAAAATTCTTTTCAATTGAAACACTGTGACATGCCTTCTAAATGATATTCTGAGGAATGTCTGAAAAGGATCATCTATTTTTACACAAATTACTGGGTCAGTTATTAGCTTTTGACGTTTATTGGCAAATAGTCTCTATGCTGAATTTGTACATGCAGAATTTCTGTTTCTACGCACAACGTACTATTCTATTTCCTTTTCACTGAAAGGTATTATCGAGCTTTTAAAACAGAAGTTCTTGGCAACAGATAATCATCTGAATATATTTTGGGGGATACTTTTCCTGTATGATACAACATTGCGGCTGAGCAAAACACAGGGCTTGCTTGGACAGAGGTATGGCTGGTACCTCTGTATGAATGTTTGTTCAGACTGTTTTTTGTTTGTTCATTTTTGTTTTTGTTTTTAAGTATTCCTAGTAGAGCTTCAAGCAGCGACTACTCATTTGTTTGGGATGTTTTTAATAAGATCCATGTGAGTAATAACGCTTCTAAATACATGATCTTTCTGTATGCTGTTAACAATATTTGAAGTAGATTAAATACCGTATACTCATTTTGCTTGGTTTGGAAATACTAGGACAAAAAGCAAATGAACAAAAACCTTAAATAAATAAAAAAGATTGAGTATCCGGCCTAGTGCATTCTTCTGGGTTATCTGGTTCTATGTTTCTGTTATTGTCTTTGAATTCTACAACTCTAAGCTTTCGGGGAAACACACACACACACACACACACACAAAACAAAAAAAAAAAACCAACTGACAGCAATGTCAATGGTGCCACACAAATGAGTTTTATCCAGTGAATGTAGTTGATCTTTGCTATGTGGATGTTGACCAGTTTTGCATCTAATTTGCAAATTCATTTTACCATTCCTAATTGCCTAACACATGTGTGATTTGAATTCTCCTTTGAATCAGTTGTAGTGTCTTATTGGTTTCTTCATTAATTAATATGTTCATGTCTCTTCTGTTGTTGCATAATATTACCACAAACATAGCACAAAAACACGAATGAATTATTGCACAGTTTCTGCGTGTCAGCAGTCTGGGCATGGCTTAACTGGGTCCTCAGGTAATCACGATATGGCTCAGGTTGTGATCTTATCTAAGGCCTAGGGTCTTATTGCAAGTTCCCTGGGTCACTTGCAGAGCTCAGTTTCTTGTGATTATAGGACTGAGACACCCCAGCTCCTACAGACCTCGTGCTGCTCCCTGTCATGTGGCCCTCTCCACAACATGGCAGTTTGCTCCTTCAAGGCCAACAGGGAAAGGTCTTTGCTGCTTCTACTCCCTCTAATTTCCTCTATCCTAGTACTTGAGGTCTGCTTTTAAGAGGGTTCATCTAGTTAGGTCAGGCCTACCCAGAATGTGGAAGTCAGAGTGAAGAGTTATAACATGCACCAGAGCTCCAGAAAGAGAAAATAAAAAGACATTCTATTAAGAGGTAATGGCTGTGGGGCACCTGGGTGGCTCAGTCAGTTGAGCATCTGACTCTTGATTTTGGCTCAGGTCATGATCCCAGGGTCATGGAATTGAGTCTCACGTTAGGCTCCATGGACCCTGCTTAGGATTCTCATTCTCTCTCTCTCTCTCTCTCTCTCTCTCTCTCTCTCTCTCTCTCCCTTTGCTCCTCTCCCGCACTTGTGCTTTCTCTCCCTCTCTAAAAAAGAAAAAAAAAAAAGAGGTAATGGTTGAAAATTCTCCAAGGCTGTTGAATGCACCAATGCTCAGGTCCAGTAAATTCCAAGTGAGACAAAAGGAAAAACATATTTTTTCACATAATATCCCATATGGTAAAACTTAGGAACTCAAAAGAATATAAGATGGTTTGAAATTCAGCCAACAAAATAGAAATTAACTACCACAAATAGATTTCAAAGTAACTTCTCTATATAAACAATGGAAGTCAGAAAACAGTGGAATAAAATCTTTAAGAGTCACAAGTAATTTCTGGCAAACTAACTTTACACCAAGCAAAATTATCCTTTAAAAGTGAAGGTGAAATATGGGGGCCCTTGGGTGGCTCAGTCGGTTAAGGGTTCATCTCTTGATTTCTGCTCAGGTCATGATGTCAGTTTGAGAGATAGAGCACTGTGTCAGGCTCTGGGCTTTCAGCACAGAGTCTGCTTGGGATTCTCTTCCTCTCTCTCTCTCTCTCTCTCTCTCTCTGTCTCTCTCTCTCTGCCCTGCCCTGCCCTGCTCATGTGCACATGCACTCTCTCTCTCTTTCTCAAAATTAAGTAAATAAACATTAAAAAAATTTTAAAGTGAAAGTGAAATAAACACATTTTCAGACAAACATTAGCCAAAAAAAGTTAACCTCAACTAATGGTGACTAACAACAGTTCTAAAGGAGGTATTTCAAGAAAAAGGAAAATGACTCCCCAGTGTAGACTGAATTACAAAAAACATAAATGGATAAAAATAATAATAATTGGACAAATCTAAGCCATTGGAAATACAAAATTATAAAATGCCTAATTTAGAGTGATTTGGTATAAATAAACTAGAATTAATATACTGAACAGTGAAAGAATATATGCAGGGTAAGTCTTAATAGAAGTCAAGCATTCCAAAATGTTTTGTTATTAGGGAGGGAGGTAAAGATACTAAATATCTTTAGAATTTAAGTGTGCTTCATAAAGTAGCAAGAGTAATAACAGTCAAGATAGGCATGGTATACATGTAAATATTTTTATTCAATACAAACATTTATTAAAAGCCCCCTGTTTGCCAATACTGTAAGAATTCTCAACAAATGAAAATTAGAATGACATTCTTCCCTCGAATTATCCAGATGAATGGAGATGGAAACACTAATTACAATGTACTCAATCCCTTAATATAATAGAAGTATAAGATATTTGATATTGCTTAGCCCGGCAGTTTTCTCCAAGAGGAATGCAACTGGTGTTTGGGGTGGGATGATTCTTCTTTGAATTCTTTAGACGTTGTTCCTTAGACATTGTGGAGTTTAGCCCTGCAACTGCACTTTTTCGATCATTATGGCATTTGTCTGAACTGAAGAAGTCCCATTCTGTATTTCCAAATGCCTCCCGAGAGAGTGGGACCACCCTCTTTGAGAACACTGTTACTAGACAGTGTCTACTGATGTCATCAAACCCTTTAGTAGCAGGTCTGTGAAAGCAAAGGATCCAGGAACTCACTTAGGTCTAGCTACATTTTCATGTGTTCATGTAAGGCTACACTGTTTATGGGCATTTTAGTTAAAAGGCAAAGAGTAGGTGTGCCTGGGTGATTCAGTTGACGAAGTGGTCAAGTGTCTGACTCTTGATTTCTGCTCAGGTCATGATCTCAGAGTTCATGTGATCAAACACCACATTGGACTCCAAGCTGACAGTATGGAGTTGCTTGGGATGCTCTCTCTGTCTCTGTCTCTGTCTCTCTCCCTCTCCCTCTCTAAATAAATAAATAAATAAATAAGTGGCAAAGAGCATTACTAAGATATCTGTAAGTCAATTTAAAATATTTCAGCATAGGCAGCATGATATTACCTGCTTACTAATGATTTACATTTCAAATAAATTCTAGGTACAGTCATTTGCATTCATCAGGAATTCACACAAATATGGTGGGTTATCCTTCTTATCAGAAAGTCGTTGTTACTGAGGTAGGTACGAGAAGAGCTGCAGTTACCTTTAGCTCCTGTTAACACAAGAGGCTTTGCTGAAGAACAAAGTGGGTTGTCACAGTGCAACAGTGGACTGGCTGAAATATGTTAGAGACACTTCCAATCCTGGCAGAGGAGGAATGCTCTCCATAGCAAACTGACCTATGCTAACCAGGTCATGCCTAATGCAAGTACTGGAAAATTTTGAAAAAGGCTACATTTAGCTATTCCACTGCCACTTGCCTCCCAAGCCACTGTATATATAACTTCTAAACAAGTATGGGGCGGGGGGAAAGAGATGACAAAAAAGAATGTTAAAGTGTCAGCTCAGTCTAAAAGATACCAAGAAAGGAATTGAAAGTGGACAAATAGAAAGCAAGTAATAAGGTAGTAGAAATAAGTGTAAATGGATGTAAATGTAAATGCTCTAGTTAAAAGAAAATGTTCACAATTCCAGTTTAAATACATCCTAGTTCCATGAAATATATCTGAAAAAGGAAGTAGAAAGTCAAAAGATGTTTAAAATAAATAAGATTTGTGGAGGAACTGCTTAAAACATAATAACGGTTCATATTATTATCTGATGTCATAATTAATTTTTTTTTATGTTTACTTATTTTTGACAGAGAGAGAGAGACAGAACATGAATGGGGGGGAGGGGCAGAGAGAGAGGGAGACACAGAATCTGAAGCAGGCTCCAGGCTCTGGGCTGTCAGCACAGAGCCGGATGCGGGGCTCGAACTCACAGACCGCAAGATCATGACCTGAGCCGAAGTCAGACGCTTAACCGACTGAACCACCCAGGCACCCCTGATATCATAATTAAAAAGAAAAACATTATCAGAAATTAATGATATCACTACCTAGTGATTAAAATGTTCAATTTACCAGGAAGTTACCATTTTAAACATGTATGTACCTAATAGTGTAGCTTCAAAATATGTAAAAATAAACAAACAAACAAACAAACAGAGAAGAAATTGACAAATCTGTTACTAGAGAGATTTTATCACATCTCCCATGTTGATCTTATCTTACGACATAAAGCATGTCTTAATAAATCTCAAAGAAATGAAATAAAATCAACGTGACCCTTGTATACATCCTACCTTCCCGCACTCCAACCATTCTCCAGGGTTTGGGGTGAGGTGAACAATGGTCATTATCAGTAATATATAAATTCAGGTAGATAAAAAGGAGGAGCGGAAATGGTGGGTGAGATATCTATTGCTTTGTGACACTCTGAAACTATGTCAAACTAATTATTTTGGTACATGAACCTCTCGTAGTTCAACTCTGCTTTCCACTCTGGCCTCCACTGTAACCACTCCCTCTTGATGTTTCCTTGCTCTAGTCTTGTGATTTACTTGGAGTTCACAAGTATGCACCATATGTTTTAAAGTTTATCTCATCTTCTGGAATCTTTCTCTCTTTTGAAATCCATTTCAAACATCGTATTTTATGGAAAAAATTTCCTGAAACTTTTCTGAAAATTTATTTAACTTCTCACCTGAGTTCCTCAGCTGCTTGGTGCATTCTTTTTCTATTATAATATTCCAGTTGTTTATTTTCCCACTTCTGTAGTGGGAGGAAAAAATACCTGATAAATGATCTTACAGAACAGGGACCAAGATGGTATCTTTCAAAACAAATCAACTCTTTCTTCAACTCCCATAGAACATGGTACCAACCACCTAATTCAAAATCACCAACCTTATCAAACCTTTCTTTTTACTCTATTATATTTTTAATATGTAAAGTTTTATCATTGTGCTGTTCTAAAGTCACATTTCTCAACTGGGGGTAAATTTTCCCTCTTTGGATATTTGGCAATGTTTGAATACCTTTTTGGTTGTCACAACTGGAAGGATACTACCGGTATCTAATGAGTAGAGGCCAGAGATGTAGCTAAACACTGTATAATGGGGGCACCTGGGTGGCTCAGTCGGTTGAGCCTCCGATTTCCACTCAGGTGATGATCTAGTGGTCCGTGAGTTCGAGCCCTGCATCAGGCTCTGTGCTGACAGCTCAGAGCCCGGAGCCTGCTTCAGATTCTGTGTCTCCCTCTCTCTCTGCCCCTCCCCTGCTCATGCTCTGTCTCTCTCTGTCAAAAATAAAATAAACATTAATTTTTTTTAAACATTGTATAGTGGATAAGAGAACTCTCTACAAAAAATTATTATCCAGCCCAAAAGGTCAGTCAATAGTGCCACTGTTGAGACACCCTTTTCTAGAGTGAAGGATATGCCTCCCTAAAAGCAGTATCCATATCTATATGTCTAAATAGAATATCTAAATCAATTTCTTTGAATAATCAAATGCATTTTATTTTTTCATTGTATGCTATTTTTATATAGTTGTATAAATAAAAGTTCCATTTTCTTTTTCAAAGGACACTAAAACATAATTTTCTCTAGAATTTTGCATCTTTAATTTTCTAGATGTGTGTGACCTATATATATTCCACTGATTTTCACCTAATTTTAGTGCATTCCTGTTATAAAGGCTAAAATTTAGTTTTAAAAGTTAATTTGGAAATTAGCATCCAAGATGACTTCATTTGTTTCAAAACAGAAAAAAATACTTAAGGTGTCTTTCAGAGATTTTTTATAACATCACGTGAGTGAAAATTAATTAGTACTTTGTTCCTACACCAGCCTTTCTTTTGTAAGCTCTAAGTAGATATCATTTCTTCTACTAACCATGTAAAACAAATGAGACACAGTCTATTCCCAGTTTAGAAACAATAGAATGACAAAATAGAACACTCTTCCTCATTATCTACACCTGCATATATTTCCCTTTTTTTTAAGCTTTCTACATATATTACTGGCGGTGACACATGCAATGCAGAAATGCTATGACGAAATTTAATAAGTTAAGAAAAACAAAAGTGAGAGAAAGATTAGGTTTTGCCTTATCCTTCTGTGATTTATGAGTCCTATTTATGAAAGAACTTGCAGATTTCCTGCAGCCCACAAAGCAGCAGACGTTCAAGCTTTATGTATCTGAATGACATAGTGGTCATTTATACTACGAGGTAACATCCGATATTAATTTGCTTTTAACAAGATCACTTACTATGTATGAAATTCAGCAGATATATCCCTACTTTGTGAAAAGTGCAGTCACATAAGGGAAATAGACAAGTAAGCAGGCGATAAGTATACACTATGGTGGATGCAACAGAAAGACACCGAAAGGTTTGGAAGGTTTTATAGATATCCTGCCCAGTAGCCACAGACTCCTTATTCCTTGCTATTAGAGTCTGGCTTCTGTTCAGGAATTGAGGGACCATGTGCTGGGAGAAAGTGGTCCCCTCCCCGGTTCCTGGAAGGAATGTCGATGAAGCAAAGCTCGTAATAAACACCCTTTGCCCTTTTGCAAGTGACTGGCTCAGGTATAATCAGGTGACATAACTGTGGCTACTGAGATAAATATAAAATTTGTTTTTGGGAACCTGGATAAAACTTTTTCCTGATTAAAAAAAATACAGGGGGAAGGGAGAAAGTCTCTTTCCCTTCTGCCAAGTGGGTTATGCTAGAGTGTGATAAGGAACCACAGCAGCATTTGCAAACATTAGGGCATCAGCCTGAATTTGAAAGTCAAAATGCAGAGGGAGGTGAGCCACAGAGATCCTGGCTCATGATGAGCTGGCTCTGCCTTACACGGGATTTCTTTTATCAACTTTTCTTTTCAAACTAATTGTAACAGTATTTTCTCTTTCTTACTGAGGAAAACATCTTAACTGATAAAGACACCTAAGCAAAGCCCACAGAGATCAAGTAAGGCTTCTCAAAGTAAATACCATCTGCTTACACCATGAAACCATTTGCAGATCCTGTTTAAGTTTCTTGTTCCCTGACCACTATCTGTGGCAGAGATTCAGTAATCGGACCTGAATAAAGCACACATACTAGGGGTAGAGTGCAATGTTATAACCTAGGGATTCTTTTTTCAAAATCAGAGACTCTACAGTATTGAAGTTTTGGAACCCAGAAGAACCAAGAGAAATACTAAATAACCACTCCATATGTATAATCACTCACTTAAAAGTCATTATTAAAAAAAATAATAATAAGAGTAGGGGCACCTGGGTGGCTCAGTTGGTTAAGCGTCTGACTTCGGCTCAGGTCATGATCTCATGGTCCGTGAGTTCTAGCCCTGCGTCGGGCTCTGTGCTGACAGCTCAGAGCCTGGAGCCTGCTTCGGATTCTGTGTCTCCCTCTCTCTCTCTGCCCCTCCCCTGCTCACACTCTGTTTGTCTGTCTGTCTCTCTCTCACAAATAAATAAACATTTACAAAATTAAAATTAAAAAAATAAGAGTAAACATCCAAAGATATTGAATTTCTCAAGATAGACAATAAAAATTGCTAACTCACAAAGGTCATAAACATAAATACAAGAGACTTTACAGCTACTGCAAAGTGGTAATATTAGTAGCCCTAATATTCCATAACTGTGACATGAAGCATCTAATAACATAGATAGATTAGATAGATATAACAAATAACTAATAGATATAGATTAGATGTAGGTGATAGATATAGATATAGATGGTATAGGTATAAGTATAGATATAGAAATAGAAATAGATATAGACATAGACATAGACATAGACACAGGTATAGATTAGATATAGATATAACTAAACTTTTGGGTACTGCCTAAAATGCACCTGCAATGGATTGTATAACTTTATTTCCTGAAACTCTCCTAGCCATGAGGTGAGACTAGAAGATGCCAAAAGATTGTGTGCAATGAAAGAGATTTAGATATAGTCGTACCAACTATGCTTGCGAGAATTACTCCAACGATTTACGCACCCTTTCTTTTACCCTAGCAAGGGACTGTTTCATATTTCTTTTTGTAAGAATATTTGAAGGCAGAAAAAATAATACATCTTCGTCCTTCCTTGTACCTGCTCTTACAGCCTGACAGTATATGCATTGGGCTACTTTTACCAACCCAGATGTTGTTACTCCTTGACCAACTAGTCTTTGTATTATACCTGTGGGGTCTAGCTCCAGTTCCCAGCAAACCTGAAGTGACTAATGGCAGATGTTGTCCATTGATATTGTCACCAGTGTGCACAATTGATACATTGATAAAATAAGCATATATTTTGCCATCCAAATCAGGACACTTCTATGAGTGACATAGAAACTGTTCGTAATTTAACTGGAATAAGTGACATTGCCTAGGACTGTCCAAGGTCCTTCTTTACTATCTGGGAAAGAAGCATCTATCACAAGGCCTTAGATAGTGCTGTCCTTTGACGTCACTCTTTTTCAGTAAAAACACATATATTTTCATAACTGTATTCTGAAGTATTCAGCAAAATATATTTTAAATGCTAAATAGTTTTAGAAAATGAACTAATATATATGTAATAAATTTTATTGGCAGTTGGCATTTGAAAAGGTCAAGGTTGATTGGAGTTCCTAGGAAAGCTTTGTGGCAGAAATGGAATTTGAAATAGAACTTGTAGGATTTGTTGGGCTGGAAGGGTGGGAGAACGATCAATGATGGTGTGGAAACAATGTGAAGGGAGGGAAAAGGAATATTATCAGTATTATACCAATCGATTCAAACTGACTATTAATATGCATCACCTCCATAAAGTGGTAACCATTTAGCGATTTACAATGTGCACAAGCCTTTATGCCTGCCATTTGATATTTATTCAAATGGATTTAATTCTATCAATTCTTTTTGGTAGATGGGGAAGTTATAATCATTCTCATAATCATATTTAAGGAAATGGGGGAGGATGATAAAGTATGTATCTAAAGTGACAGAAATTTAGTAACGTAGGCAAAAAAGAAAAAAAAAAGATGTTTTATGATGGTAAATCTAGTGTTCCTTATACTTTGTAGCATGTCTTCTCTAATAATCGGAAGATAGTGCAATAATTATCTCTGCATGGCTAAGGGAAAAAAAAAAGTGGAAATAATTCCACAGTTGCTATAAGACTGAAAAAGAAAAATGTAAAAACCATGGAAAGAAACCATGGAGGAGTCAGGAATAGAGCTGGGTGTGAGCCAGAGAGCAGCTCTTAAAAGTACAGGAGGCAAATGGTAGGCCCTAATGTTCCATAATTGTGACATTAAGCTTCTAATAACAAATATACATACATATATATGCATATGTATATACATATATATGCAACACTTTTTGTGTGTGTATGCGTGTGTGTGTGTCTATATATATGTATATATATATATATATATATTTATATATATGCATACGCATACACAAAAGTGTTGGGTATACAGAGTAAGAATATATTCAATTGTCAAATTAAATGAAGAACAATTGAGAATGCTGCTATTTAATGTGGAAAATATCGTGGTCTAGTGGACCAAAGTCTAGACTGGGCTCTACTCCCAATTCAGTATTGAATCTGGCAGACCTTAAACAGATTGCAGAAGACTAGGAATTGAAAAGGCTTTTCTGGCTACTTGCCTACTTCTTTCTTCCATAGCCCTTGGTCTTTAACTGGATCTTGGAAAAACCGAAAATCTGCTCTCTAATGTTATTAATCTCCCTTGAAAAAGTCTTGCGACACAAAGAATACGGATGGGAAAAGAGTCAAAAACTTCCTACAGAACAAATACAAGCATGTATAGGAAGGAGAAAGGCATATCAGCGAGTGGCTGTTATTAGTTTATAATTGAGAATAGCAAACTCTCTGCTGAATTTGTTAAAATGTAATGATAGGTTGCACTTGATTACGTGCCCTCATCCTTACTGGTTAGCTCATGATTGGACAGCACAAATCTCTTATTTTCAAATGCACAAGGAAATGATGATATTCCTTGCATGAGCAATTTTGTGCTTCATTGCTCTTAATTGCGTGCTTAAGCTTCACTCTTTGAAAGGCTGCAAAGTCTTAGAAAAAAAGGAGGTCAATATGTGAAATCTTGCAAAAATACAAAAAATCTGAAGAAGAGGAAAAAAGATATGCTGCATGAAGGAGAAACTCATTTAAAAACACAGTCTATGCACTGAAATTAAGTACAAGCCTCGTCTATATGGGATTCAAAAGAATTTCGCTACACAAAAAGAGTAGTTGAAATAAGTAACAAACTGCCAAAATCAACAATAAAAGCAAAGTGGTATAAATCAGCTCAAGAGGGGACTGAATCAATTTTAAAAAAGAAAGAAACCAGGGCCACTGCCTTGATTTTTATGGCAGGAAAAATACCTAAATCATCTTCTTCAGGTTATCACTGAATTTAAACTCTTCCTTACTATAGCTAATATAATTTATAATCATTGATTGTATCATTTAATTTATTATATATGCTAAATAAAACTATAGCCTTCCTTTTACCTAATCTAAGTTTTCTGCGGGAAGAGACCCTGATTAATTTTTCATTGTTCTATCCTATACATATGATTATGCTTAGCAAAGAGCAGATCCTATGCTGTTAGGTATTAAATTATTGAAGAAATAACGGACAGACTAGCTTACAACAAGGACCGCTATTACTGTTCCAACAATGTCAAATCCAGAGTACTATGGCACAAGACAAAACTTAGTCTCTTTTGTTTTGTTTTGTTTTGTTTTGTTTTTTAATTCTTGGGGGGGGGGACGCGTGGGGAGGGTCAGTGAGAAAGAGGGAGACATAGAATCCAAAGCAGGTGCCAGGCTCCCAGCTGTCAGCACAGAGCCCCGTTCAGGGCTGGAACTCTCCAGGGCTGGTACTAACCAAACCAGGAGATCATGACCTGAGCCAAAGTTCAACACTTAACCGACTGAGCCACCCAGAAGCCTCAACAAATCTTATTCTTGGAACCGTGATCTCTTTTATTGCTGGTGTGTCAGTTCTTGTTTACTTCTGCCCTCCATGTTTCTACAATAGTCACTCATTTATAACTTTCTTTTCATTTCTAAAAGAATTGAGGGTGGTACTTTTTATTTTTGTCTTCAATGCTTGCTGCCGTATTTCTTCTGTGAGTGGATGGAATAGACAGGCCGGCATTAGGTACCATGCTTCTACTGGAAGTATTTCTTAGGCTGTGCGATGCTCTCATTGCCTGACAGATTTAATGATCATAAGTTCCTTATTTGCTACCCACTTGAGCACTAGGGAGAAAAGAACTCAGTAAATCCTAGGGGAGTCTTTTTAAATCAGACCATAATAAAGATCTATAAATGCACGTGTTGCCTAGATTCCTCTCATAGAATTCATTTTTAAAGTGATTTCAAAATGAGGTTGGTTTTATTTCACACTAATTAATTTCCAATTCTTTTTTTTCATTGTATATGCTTCCAGTTTTAATGAATCTAAATAGTAGGGAACTGCCTATATTTCGTTGTAATATTTACCAGTATGAATTCTATTACTCAATTTATTAACAATAAGCGCCTTTTTACAGTGGAGAAAATTGTAGTCTGTGTTTGAGGTTTGGGTTGGGGTTGCATTTGGGGTTGGGTTATTTTGTTAAGGTATACATTTTAGCAGTATTATGATTTTAGATACATGTTTGACTCTTCAGAAAACTGGACACTTTGTTTCCCTCCCTTCTCTTTCTGCCTAAGACTTGAACAGCCTTCTTTTTTTTTTTCTTTTTTTTTTTTTTAGACTTAAATTGTCCACATTTGATGACACCACTGAAAAATCAGTTCTGTGAATATACTCCTTTCATGGTACTAACCACACTGGAAAATAAAATAATAAAAATAAACAAAAACTTAGTCACCCTTCTTTTTACTTCTTTTTGTGAACACATTTCCCAGAAATAACAGCAGAGTACTTCTGGAAACCCAAAGACAGAAAGAATAGCTCAATCCCTTGTCCCTATAATATTTGTGTCACAGTTTGAATGGACAGCTGCAGTTCCTTTTTATTACAAACCAAACCAATTTGTTATACTACTTTGTTTTAGTGCTAAAACTTTTAGCAGAAAATTAACAGTGCAGGTCTTCAGGGAACCTAAATTTTAAACTTGTTCACCAATGAAGTCACTGATATGCTCCTGGATAATCTCTTAGAGATACTATAATTACCCCCAAAACCAAGAGACACTATATACACTGTATGTCAGCCAACCTGACAATAATAAATACACACACACACACACACAGAAAGAATGAAACAAATACTTTAATCACTAAAATACAACAAAAGGATAATCATATTTTTTGACATGAGGTAAAATTACATATATAAGCCAAGGATCCTTTGAGGCACACCAAAAAAAAAAAAAAAAAACCACATAGACGTCCAATAAATTAAACTGTGTCAAACATAGATTTTATAGTGTTCCTTTTACTAACAGAATCTTAGTGTCACTCATTGTAGGTTAATGTTTATTCCAGGCTTCAATATGCTAAAGAATCAAACCCTCAAATAAACTCTCCAGTGCTTGGACCAACATATTAAATACCAAATCCTGGATTAGAACTACTATTTTAATAGTAATTACTCATATTTGGGGTGCCTGGGTGGCTCAGTCAGTTGAGCATCTGACTTCGGCTCAGGTCATGATCTCGCGGTTCCTGAGTTCGAGCCCCGCGTCGGGCTCTGCGCTGACAGCTCAGAGCCTGGAGCCTGCTTCGGATTCTGTGTCTCTCCATCTCTCAGCCCTTCCCCTGCTCATGCTCTGTGTCTGTCTCTCAATAATAAATAAACATTAAAAAATAGTAATTACTCATGTTTTATTTCTCTTCATTATACTTATAGTGCTTCCATGCTAAGTAGCTCTTCTATGCTATAAGGTTCCAAATATTTAGAGAAGACAGGAATTTCAGAGAGGATTAATTTAAAGTTTTATTTTGTGTGTTTTTTTCTGTTTCCCTTCCCCCCCACAATCCATTCTCAAAGCTCTGCCCTTGATTGTTTGACAACTATTAATGGCATCACCTGGATTCCTTTAAGGGCAGGCTTCTAGTTGGGTTTCATTAATGACAGAGGGGTCAGGTTTTCCTCCTCCAATCCAGGCTTGTTTCAGCTGTGGTTCTAACAGTGGCTGTGTGCTTCTATGATTATCCTTCATTGACGGAACATTCCTTCCACTATCGCCAGTTTTAAGAAAACTCAGCCCCCCTTGTCACTTTCCTAAAGTCTGCTCCCACATTATTTAAGATCTCCTCACTGAAATCCTTTCTATAGAACCATGTGAATGGACAAGAGCAGATGGAATTCTGGATACAGATTGATCATATATTAGTTGAACCCATGGATGATATCCTTGCTGGGGAAAGTGAAACAGTGATAATAATTACCATTGTTTGTGGCTACCTGGCTACACAATTTGCAGCCCTTAATGAAAATACCAACCCCCTTGTTTAAAATTCATTAACAATTTCAAGATAATAATAACAGAGCACTGGGGCGCCTGGGTGGCTCAGTCAGTTAAGCATCTGACTTCAGCTCAGGTCATGATCTCACGGTTCTTGGGTTCGAGCCCCGCATCGGGCTCTGTGCTGACAGCTCAGAGCCTGGAGCCTACTTCGGATTCTGTGTCTGCCTCTCTCTCTCTGCCCCTCCCCTGTTCACATTCTGTCTCTCAATAATAAAGGTTTAAAAATTAAAAAAAATATAACAGAGCATTAAAACAGGTGTTGAGCCCTAGTAAGTACAAAGCTCTATGGAAATACACAGGCTGCAAGCCTTTGAAACTGACTCCAGGTAGGTACACTGGAGTGGAATACAAATGGAGAGCAAATACTCTTGTGATCAAATGCTGATTCAATCAAGTACGATCAACATGAAAATTTTACTGATTGCAAAACTATAGTGTAGAAGGTCTGTCTCTGTGCTGGAGAAATTTCCATAATAATAATAATAATAGTAATAATCCAGTAATTTAAGGGCCTTTAATTCTCAATTGCAGTAAAGGTGGGAAAGCAGAAAGCTTCCGTGATAGTCTTAAAACAATCTCATATGTCACAACTGCAAGAAAAGCATGCCGAAGATTTGGCTCTAAATTGAACTGTGTTAGGTTAAGAGTTTCAAGGCCAGTAAGAGATATCCAAGTCTCTTAGGCTTGGGCTAGAATGCTGGTTGGGAATAATGGGATTTGAAGACTTGATTTGGGGGCATTTTTGTAGATACAAACAAAATTGGGAATCTTTTCCCAAAATATTTTTGAAATCTGTTTCTAAAAGAAAAAGTTCTTCTTCCATTCTCTTTTTTAAAAAATTCATTTCCTTTTATAAAAATCCATTATAAAATCTATTAATGATTTGACCCGGGGCAGTTGCTTGCAAGGGGTGCTTATTGTTCTAAAGATACTCCCCCAATATCTATCAGTGCCTCTGGACCCAAAACGCTGGACTAAGAAATTCGGTGTCTACATAAGGAGATAGTCTATGTACCAAATAAAACAGCAAGATTTTACCACCTCTAAGTGTATTAAATCTAACAGGACCAATTTATCAAAACAATGGTTTTAATCCAGTGTTAACTCTTAATATTTTGGCTGAAGCACTTGTGAGTGTACTTAAGAGTTTGACTCCTTAGCATGTTGAAGTCTGGGGTAAACAATATCATTCAGCCAAAAAAGCTAAGATTATAGACTTCTTGGAATGCTATACAGGAAAGAATCTGAAGGTTTAGTGAGATGGGCACATCGGAACAAATCTGAGTGTCCCCCGAATTAAGAAATCTGTTTTTTGTCTGGAAAGCCAGCATTCATGAAAAGATCTGTGAATGTTCTCTGTAAGATGGAGATGAAAATGGTCAACGATATCATGGACTTGCTCTGATTGAAATAGTAATAATTGCATCTCTGAATGGTAGAGGTCATTTGGCAGGGCGTCATGAACAGAAATCAGGTGGTTGTAATTACCCAATAAGCCTCATTGACCTAGTTTTAATCAGATTATTTCAACCAACTGGGCTCCACAATGGAACCTAATTCATCATAAGATCCCTAGCAATGAAAGAAATGGACAACTTATTAATGTGCTATTTTATATTTACAAGTAGGAACCTATGTCTGGTGGGCAGAAACCCAACTTCAGGCTTCATAGAAAGGATTCAAATCTTCTCATACAATATTAAGATATAAACCAGTTCATAGACATGGAACATAAATATTGAGGAAGGGAGAGGATTCCCTTTTAGGACAGATATCCACAGATATATACATTGACATTTCCTCCAAACTCTATCCAGAAGAATTTGGGGCCATTTATAAACTGATTAGCTACTGGAAAACTGGAAATACAAAGATCCCTAAGATTATTAAATACTCGATTTGAATAGAGGCTGTGACCCATCATTTAGACTGGAACTGACAGAGGTCATATGGTAGATGGCCCAGTTGCCCCTCCTGTGGTTAAAGCCTGGCTTCCTGAGTGTGTAGTTAAAAGACACACACTGAATCACTAGCAAGATCCCTATAACCTTTGTTAACATGGAAAAGACCAAATAGAAGTCATCAGAAAATACTTCACTTTATACCCTATGACCATCAAAACAGTAAGTGAAAATAAAATCAATACCACTTTTAATAGGAAAATGCAGTTGTATTGCTATTTCACATTTTAAAAATGTGAAAGGTCAGGGTTGGTTGGTAATCTTTTCCTTTTGGCTGAGGGATGGTCAATAGATCTTAGGAAGTAACTGTATTATCATAAACTTGGTAAGATAGTAATACCCATCACTGAAGGTCAAGGTGTTATATCTTTATGGAAAAAATTAGTACATTTCCTGATACCTCGCATGAAGCAACTTATCTGGGAAATGTTCTTTGCTTGTTTGCTTCTGTTTTCCAGTCCATTTTGTAAGAAACATTGAAAACAGCTCTCCTTCAGCAAGCAGGGATGGTTTTGTACTTTATTCAAAGCTATGTCAAATCTGCTCTTTGTCATAATGTAATCTGCAGGGACCTTTGTTACCTTGTACAGGAGAAGCAAGTACCCTAGATATCTTAATGAGACACACACGAATTCTGAAGAATGGGAAATTAATCCATACAACTTTAGATGAAAGCGTTAGTATTAACTTTTCTAGGAGCCCAGTGGTCTCACAGGTTGTTCTTTCCAAAGGAAAACAGATTGTTCCCCTTTGCTCCAGGCATCACAAATAAAGAGGCTTGATGGGTATCTTTGGATTTTCTATGTAACATACAACATGTTTAGATTCACTCTCTGACCTACTTATCAGGTAAGCCATGAGGATGCTAGTTTCGAATAAAGATGAGGAAGGAAAGGCTCTGCATCAGGTCCAGTCTATGATTCAAGCTGTTTTGCCCTTGCACTTCTAGCAGACAGAATGCTACTTGAAGAATCTATGGCAGATAAGGATGTTCCCTGAAGCCCCACTGGGAAAATCACAGTACCTACTTGTAGACTGTTGGAGCAAAGCCATGTCCTTTTCTGCCAATAACTATCTTTATCTAGAAGCATATCAGGACCTATAACTCCTGTGGTAGAAATTCAATGCTTAATCTAGGACACCAAGTACATTAATATTTGCACTGCCCATCACACACTAGGTGGTATATGATACATCAAATCATTAAATTGTGCTTATGCCACAGGATTTTATTAGTAAAATGAAACAGGGTATTTGACACCAGGCTCAAGCAGCTAAAAAAATCGTGATGAAGATTCATAAGTAGGCACCTCAGACTACTATAGTAATTAGTTCTGATATTTTGTGGTCTCCTTTTAAATCAATACTTAACAGTTTTCTTTCTCTCTCTCTTTCTTTCTTTCTTTCTTTCTTTCTTTCTTTCTTTCTTCTGTCTTTTCTTTCTTTCTTTCTTTCTTTCTTTCTTTCTTTCTTTCTTTCTTTCTTTCTTTCTTTCTAATTTGAGAGACAGAGAGAGAGAGAGAGAGAGAGCAGGGGAGTGGGTAGGGTAGGAGAATCTTAAGCAGTCTCTACTCTCAGTGAAGAGCCTGATGTAGGGAATGATCCCACAATCCTGGGATTATGACCTGAATCGAAATCAAGAGTTGGACGCTCAACTGACCGAACCACCCAGGAATCCCAATAGCTTTCTTTAAACAGAAAAAGGATAAAGCATGGCATTACAGATGCTTCTACATGGTATACTGAATGACAGTAGTGAAGCACATTTTCTCAGAAGATAAAACGTAAACACAGGACATCCTGTTTTTCGCTTTGTAAGTTAGATGCTTGAGGAATGGATTAGTACTACCTCCTGGGTAATGGTTGACAGAGTTGTGTAGCCATTCAGTGACTTATTTAGAACAAGTAGAATAAATAAATTAAACTTAACAGATTGGCAACAATGAGGTCTGAAAAATAAGTATGTAGATGAACTTCTTGGAATAGGCAACAGAAGAGGTCTTCCAATCTAAATAATCAGTTAGACAAGAGGAACAATTCTCTGTACGCTAATCATTTTTACTCGTCTACTCTGGTGTTTGCTCAGTGAACCCACGTACAAAGAAACCATAACAATAGGGTTAGAGAATAAGATTTCATCACAATGTGTTTCTTTTTTAAAAAAAATTTTTTTTTAATGTTTATTTATTTTTGAGACAGAGAGAGACAGAGCATGAATAGGGGAGGGTCAAAGAGAGGGAGACAGAATCTGAAACAGGCTCCAGGCTCTGAGCTGTCAGCACAGGGGCCAGACGCAGGGCTGGAACTCACGGACCGGGAGATCCTGACCTGAGCCGAAGTCGGATGCTTAACAGACTGAGCCACCCAGGAGTCCCCATCACAATGTGTTTCAACCTAACTCAAATTGACCTGACTAGCCACCCTTGCTGAGTACCAAACTTGTAAATAGCAGAAAACGATACTGAGTTCTTGATTTTGCAGGACTCCCAGATAGAACTGTTAACCAGCTTGGTAAGAAATGATTACAATATAACCCTTTATTCACTGAAGAGGCAGGTGTTTATCCTCTTGAGCATAACTAATCTAAGTATGTTTTTTCTTTCCACAACTCAAACAATTCTGCTAGCGTCATCATTTATTTACTTATTAATTGTTTCATTCATTACCACGTTAACCCTATACAACACTGCCTCTGATAAGGGAACTCATTTCACCATGATATTATTAGGAAATGGGTCCAGACCCAGGCAACTGGTCTTACTATGTACCCTATACCCAGTAGCAGCCAACCTGATAGAACAGTGAAATGGCCTCTTGAAAGTTCAGTTATGAAACCAGATGGGAGACATTTTGAGAGGTTGGAGTGTTAACCAATAGAATATGGTATTATCTTAAACTAGCAGCCAACACATGACACTTGTTCCATAGTCAGAGTTGAGGGCAATGGGTATTAGGAAATGAAGGTAGGAATGGCCCCAATTATAAATACTTACCTATTTATGTTTATATTTTTGTTTTTGTTTTTGTTTGTTTGTTTGTTTTGGCTGCTTCAACCATGACTTAGTGAGTTTGGAAGCTTCCACTTTCCAAAGGAGAAAAGCTTCCACCAGCTAACATATCTTTAATTTTATTAAACTGATTACTGAAACTTTCCACTGGATACACTGGGCTTCTCATGGATCAAAAATGTAAACATGGGAGTTACTTTTCTGGCTAGAGTGATTGATTTTTGTCTTAGTCAGCTTGGGCTGCTGTATAACAAAATACCAGAGATGGAGTGGCTTAAATAACAAATATTTATTTCTCACCGTTCTGGAGGCTGTGAATTCTGAGCTCAGAGTTCCAGTAAGACTGAACTTTTGTGGATTGTTGTCTCCCTTGCTTACAGAGAACCCCCTTTTTGCGGTGTGCTCACATGGCTAAGAGAGAGCTCTAGTTCCTTCATCCATGTATATAGGGCCCCAAATATTCAGTCCACAACAGTCTTGGTTACCAAGAGAAAATTAGATTGCTGCTATACAAGGGGTGCAAAGTGACTCAATTAAGAGGATCGTATGGAAACAAAGATTTGTTACCCATTGAAGTAAAGGACCAGTCAAGCCAAAATGCTGCCCAACGATAAGGTGAATATGAAATGATGGAAATGCCTTGTTTTATGCAAGTCTGGGTTTTTTGACTCGTAAGTTTAAGGCACACAAGTCTGGATTTTTAAAGAAGTATGTCACCCAAAACAAAATACTGCAATGAAATGAATGCAGAAACATATAGGAGAATCGAGCTGTCTTCAGTTAAGTAAGACATTAGGCTATTTGCACAAATGTAAACTGGCAGGATTCCTTTCAATTTGATTTTTATTTTTGAGAATAAGTTTTTTTTAAATCAAAATATGTAACATGAAATGAGCTTATTTTTATTTCAAATTAATCAATACATATTTTAAGAATTAATCAATTTTATTTATCTTTTTAATTTTTTTTCATTTATTTATTTTTGAGAGACAGAGAGATGGAGCACAAGTGGGGAGGGTCAGAGAGAGAGGAAGACACAGAATCCAAAGCAGGCTCCAGGCTCCAAGCTGTAAGCACAGAGACCGACATGGGACCCAAACTCACAAACCGCAAGATCATGACCTGAACCTAAGTTGGACGCCTAACCAACTGAGCCACCCAGGCGCCCCAAGCATTAATCAATTTTAATTTTAATACAATAAATAGTGATAAATTTAATCCACATAAGCAAAAACTGTTCATATTCCTCAACCTTGTGAAGTGTGTGGAGTAGGTGTTTTTTTTGTTTTGTTTTGTTTTGTGTTTTTTTTTAATGCTTAAATATTTATTTTTAAAATATGTGAAGGAGGTCCTTAGGGAAAACACTTTGAGAACTGCTAAATAAAAAAAAAATGAATATAATTTTGTTTCCTGACAAAATCCTCATTATGTAAGTATTTCCTACCCCTGGAATTTTTGAAATATATTTTTTTTAAAAATCCTTTACATTTTATAGGGTAATCACACATACACAAAAATAAAATGTAGTCTTAGCAGTGTTACAATAGATGTGAGACTAAAAGACTAACTTCGTTCAGAAAAAATCCTCAGAGTAAGAGTTGAGAATCAGTTTGCAAAGTGAGTGATAGTGCCTTTTCTCCAAAGTTGGGATCATAGGGATACCACTGATATTAGTATCTATTAACTTTATTTCCATTTTATAATAAGGATGGCAGTAGAAAAAACATTGTGTCACAGCCACCAAGAGGTCAACAGTAAATATGTCAGAGTTTTAGGAGGAGAAAGAGGTAAAAGATACGAAGGACATTTCGTGATAACAGAAACCTTTTTTTCAGGTGATGAAAATAATTTATATTCATCACCATTAATAGGAGTTATTACACATATTATACAGAAGAGAAGATTGTAGTTAAAAGAAGTAAGTTGCAAGCTCAAGGTCCAACACCAAGTGAATAATGGAGCCAGGAGTGAAAAACAATTAGATCCACGTCCAAGGTCTCTCCTTTTATCTTTACATTACACAATAATTTTGTCCTAACACATTAAAATTGCTTTGTTCACCCCTGGCATATACAATGTATATTTGAACATTCAAATTTTAATCTCTTTATTTCAATTCTATTCTACATGTACTGCAAAGAATGTGGATGGTGCATTAGTGTTAAATTTGTGTTAACGTGCACTGTGAACCTAAGCGAATGGAAAAATCAATAAATGCTAGTGACAACTACATACACACTCTATAAGGCTAGATCAGGCAATATTTACACCATGCCAACCACACTGTGAGGGGAAAATCTAAGCTAATATATATGACTGAGTGCTTAGGGAACATGAAACAGATTATAGATTTTTAAAAAGGATTTTGACTTCCACAAACATTCAGTGGGCTATCACGGGGCACGTGGCTAATAATAAAAGGCACATTCTTGCGTTAGTGTTAATAGGGTTGGACTGGATAGAGGTAAGAACCATAGTAGAAACGTAGACCCCCAGCTTTCCTAAAGGTCTTATGAAACTACTTTTAAATTCTGTATTTCAGGAATCCCTTCCCAAAATAGCCTTTCTCCATCTGCCTCCTGTCACTAATGCTTGGCACAAGTAAAAGAGCAGCGTCTTACACAATCATCCTGAGTACGAGAAAGCATAGGTTTGGAAGAGAGACTTTGGAACTCGGGGTGTCTGGATTATACAAAGCTGCGCCGCTTACAAACTGAGTGACTGGGCAACTTACTTCAACCATCTGTGTCTCAGTGTCCTTGTGGGTTGAAACAGGCATAGTAACGGTTTCGGTCTCATAGCTTTTATCTTATTGATGACAAATTAAATGACCCTGAGACAAGTTTAAAGGGCTTAAATTTTCATAGTAGCATGGATTCATTGTGGCAGACACTTTTCTGGGAGCAAGGTTTGCTCAGAGAAAATACAAGAGTCAGAAGTGGAAACTTTTATTTCTGAAGTAAGGAGAGAGGATAGGAACGTACAGCACAGAATGAGTCCTGAAGAATAAAAGGGATTCAAAACCGCATACCTACCTCCATGCATACATCCACACATGGTCAATCAGCCGTTGCCCAACAAGCAACCACACAACTTCAGTGGCATGCAGTCGTACGTATTTATTTCTTGCACATTTGTGGAGTTTAGACTGTCTTGATAGGGCCTTCTTGGGTTTTTCTACTTAGTTAGTTGGACTCTACCTTGCACCTGCAAATAAGCTGCGGTCCAGTTATTGTCTGGATTTGACTGGGATACCATATCTGGAACACCAACGTGGTTGCCTGCTCCTATGGCCAGATACCTAGCTGCAGTACACACTTTTCACGGTGATGTGCAAGAGAGGAAGCCCGATTTACCAAGCGCTAGGTCGCCTCACATCTGCTAAGCCTGTCATTGGCCAAAGCAGATGTGGTACTTTGAGGAGTGGTCCCTAAAAACAGATGTCCACATTTCAGAACGGGTGAGTGTGAAGGTATTTGGTAAAAAGGTTTTGCAGATGTAACTGTTCAAAGAACTCAAGATGAGATCACTCCGGCTTGTTGTGGCTGGTGGGCCCTAAATCTAGAGACAAGTGTACTCAGAGAGAAGAGGGACAGACACAGACGCAGAGGAGTAAGCCCTGTGAAGATAGAGGCAGAGACTGGAATGCTTGAAGCCATTACCAACTGAAGAGGCAAGGAAATGTTCTTCCGAGAGGCTCTGGGAGCAGTTGTAACCCTGCTGACAACCTTGATTTTGGACTTCTGCCATCCAGAACTTGACAGAATGAATGTCTGTTGTGTTAATCCACCAAATTTGTGGCAGTCGTTATGACAGCCCTATCAAATTTACATAACAGGTAACGTGGTTGAACTTAGATTCAAGTAGTTAGCAAACTAAGCACTGTTCACTGTGAACAGGCACTGTAACATTGAATGGAAAAGGGCTGAATACAGACAGGTTTGAAGAACTAAGGTAAATGCACCACATCTGCCAGCACTCAGACTCTACTCTCAGGAAAATGAAGAAGTTTATGACACTTTTGTTTTCTAAGTTCTATGAGACATTAAAAATAAATCACTGCCATGTACTCAGATGCTATATCACTTGATGCTACTTTGATTCATTACACGTCTAGTATAAGACTCAGGGGGGCCCCCTATGATCTCTGCCTCCTAGTGATCAAATGTTTATTTTAATCTTCTTTCTTCAAATGTAGGTGGGATCTGTGACTTGTTTCTAACCAACAGAATATAGCACAGGTCATGGGACTCCCACGACTCTGTTATCTAGAAGATTTCTTCTTGCCAGTAGACTTGCTCTGGAGATTTCTCCCTTGCTGGCTTTGAAGACATATGCATCCATTTTAGGAAGCTCACACAGCAAGTTGCTAATGGAAGACTCCAGGCCCTGAGAGAGGTCTCTACCTATCAGCCAGCTAGAGGCCAAGGAAGTTCTGTAGACACGTGGAAGTGAATTCTGCCAACAACCCAAGTAAGCTTGGAAATGGATTCTTCCCAGTTGAGGCTCCAGATGAGAACACTGTTTGATGAGGACACACATTGCAGCCTTATGATATCTAGAGCAGAGGGTCCAGCTAAGCTGAGCTGAGATTCCTAACTCACGGAAACAATGAGATAATGAATGTGGGCTATTTTAAATTGCTAAGATTATAATGATGTATTAAGCAGCAATAAACAAATAATATCATATGAAAAGGGACATTTTCATACCCCATTAATCATAAATTAATCTCAATATTTAGGAAATGAATCCAACATAAGCCACAGTTCTAAGATTTCTTTGTTTCTAAATCTGGCATAGGAATTTAAATAAAAGGGACAGTGATGAATTTTGAGCATGCTCAGCAAAGGAGTATTATAGTACAACAGTGGAAAACTGCATCCTGTGAAAAGAAGAGATTTATTTAGGGTAGTGAACAAAACAGGTGGAGAAAAATATTAGCTCTCTTCATAAATCTAGAGTTTTTTTCAGATGGAAGAGGGTAGTGGATTCATTTTGTACTGCTCTGGAGAGCAAAGCCATGACTAATGAATTGAGATCATAAAAATACAATGAACTTTCTAAGGTAAATAAATGTAGACAATTAGAGAATAGGCTATGAGGTAGAATGGTGAGTTTTTTTGTTCCTGGAGAAATTTACGCAAAGACTGAATGATGAGAGATAGATAGATAGATAGATGATGGGTGTATAAATGGATGGGGAGACAGGCGGATAGTTGGATAGATGGAGATATAATATAAACAGAGTGATACATGGAGAGACGGAGGAGAGCAGTGTGGATAAATGAACAGATATAGCTATAATTAGAAATTATAAATTGACAGAAATTAGAGATGATAGATACATAGATGATAGATACATAGATGGACAGATAGCTAGCTAGCTAACTAGATACAGATAGATAGATTCATGACGCATACATGAAGTATATTGTCTACGTTTTTCTCAACCCTCTTCTTCCTTGACTCCTAAAAAATTTCAAGTGTTTTCTTTCCTACTGATATCTTGCCTTGGGGATGAAAATACTGTAAGCAGTGTAAACTTCTTTGCTAAAAGAGTTAGAAATACGCTATGTACCATGAGCAAAGGGGAGTGATAGCCTATTTATCAATCAATCCCATTGCCCTCAATGGTTGATATATTTCTTTTCTAGACTAATTTGTTTGTTGGATGGTGAGTGAATTACAAGCAGCACACGTTGGAATGCTTACTCTATCAAAACAGAAGTCAGCTGCTTTCTACAGCAATGGCTCATGCCAGCTGGCTAAAGAATGGCATTGGCTCCAGCTGTGTTTTCAAGCTACACATTTCATGTTTTACAGTCCAATCAGATGCACTGGCACTGAATGAAATGGGTCCAGAAAATACAAGAGAGGGTGAAATGAATAGGAAGAGGATAATGCTATGTAGTGAAATAAATTCTAGTCAGGATTCGAGTTAATCGGACACATTACACACAAATATTCACAGTTAATAATGTGAAAGCATTATTTCAGTTTCTATAAAGTCTTTCATATGCAGATTTTAGTTAAATATACATATATTATATACATTCATGAATAAGTTGTACAAGTTAGAAAAATGTATGAAGGGATGTCAGCTTTGGATTTGTCTCATTTGAATTTTAGCAAATTATCCTTGTATTTCTTTAGCACTTAAATAATCCATTCAAATTTTAATTTTGTTTAATGTTATAAAAACAGAGTGACTTTTAGATTTCGAGTTAGTAACTGTTAATACAAAGTGTCTATGTCGACCAAATCTCAACCCTCTGAATACTCTAACGTTTTCATGCATCTTTTCAAATATTGAGCACCTACTATGTGCCAGGAACTAGACCAAACATATTATAGAAGATGAACATGTTATAACCCTTACTTTTAGGAAATCACAAACTGAAAGGAGACACAGGAATAAATATTAATGATACATGGTAGGTGCTGGGATACAGGCTTTTCACTATATGGCAAAGCCTCAAATGAAGGGAATAGTCAATTCTCTTTTGAGACTGGCAGTCTTGTTTAGAGAAAATAGTTTTACTGTGTCCTCTAGCATGGGTAGGAATGACTAGGAAGAGAAAAGGAGAATGGCAGGAGGAGTTGCCAGGCCAGGGAGGCAACATGATGAATATTTAAAGGTCACGGTCATTTGGAGGAAGAGTGAGTAAAATGGTATATCTTCTTGCCCAGGGAGATCTTTTGATGCAGTTCAGAACGAAATGGAGAGAGGTTAAATATGAATGGGAAAGAGGAGAGAAAAAAAAAGGATGAAATGAAAGAAAAAAAAAGGACATGTAAGTATGCTAAACTAGAAGGTGGCAAAACAAAATGAAGAGAACGAAAAGGGAAGGGGAACTGCCAGATGTACAGATGTGAAAAACATCATTCATCACTTTCACGTAGTATTTTCTGCAACTAAGATAAAAGAACTATATAGTCATATGTTTTGGGTTGTACCTATGTTCTAATGTTTTTTTTTTCAAAAATTAAAATTGAACCATGAAGAAAATGACACCTAGTAATGTAATTTCTAAAGGGTTAATTTAATGGTATCCCGATTCATGTTCTAAGATTTGTAAGGGAATTTTTAACAGCTCTATTATTTATTGCTTATATTCATCCACCCATTCATTTACTCGACTATCACATAATTCATCTATTTATTCAAAGAGGTTTTATGAGCCTCTTTGAATCTAGGAAGAATGTCAGATGTTAGGGATAGGACAGTGAAAAGAATGGTCCAAGTTCTTGCCTTCTAATGAAACTGCCTTTTCTAACTAAAATGATATCAGACTTAATACGAAACTGCATATTAGAACACAAAATTTCAAATCATTTTGCTTGCCTTTTAGAATTGTCATCACTTCTTGTAATTACTTTCATGGACACTGGCTCTTACTTCACCTCTGGAGAGTTCTGATTTGGCTACAATGATCATGTTTCATTTTTCTGAATGCAAATTCAGGTATTTGTATAAGGTGGTTTTGAACGTTTATTCTCTTTGTGATGTATTTTAGGCCACCTTGCCAAGGCCTTTAATTGAATAGAATTGTTATCCCTATATTTATCTAGTTATAATAATCAGTACCCTTAATTTTTATGCCAACTTTTCTCCATAAGCTGCCACAGGAGGGTCATGGCAATTGAAAAGCTACAAAGAGGTGGGAATAATTATCGTGACCAACTTGTCATCAGAACAAATTCTATTAATCCTCAGAGAAAGTCCTGGCAATTCCGCCACATTTCTTTCCCACTGGGAGGGTAATGCTCTTCATCCTTTTTTCCTGCTTTCTCTAATTGCCGCCCCACATTTACTGTTGCGACTGCATTATTGGCCGGTGACCTGATAGTTTTCTCCCGCCTGCCAAATGGTTAGCAAACCACAAGCAGGCTGCTTCCTTTTCTGGAGGCAAAATTACCATACACAAACATCCGACTCAGGATAAGTAAATTACCTTGGTCAATTGATTTACAATTTATCTGGGGCAAGGTTTTGATAGAGATATTAAAAGGGAAGTCAAATTGATAATACTGACAGAAAGCCCAGAATTCACTGCTTCTGCCAAGAGCAGCCACACTTCACACTCCACCAGGCAGGTTAACTCAGCCTTTGGGCTTATTGGATTTTTCCAACAGTTTCATTTATGCTTTGGGCCTTAAATAACCTTCTTCTTAAGGCCCCATGTCCCCAGTAGAGTACAGCCTTGTGTATAAGAGAACAGCAGCTCCATAGTCTCCTGGGTGTGATTTGGAATCATATTATCCAGTCCCTTCCTTTGATTCCTCCTATTCTCCAGTAGGTGGTAGACAAGCAGTACTGTGACTACTTATTTAAGCTGCCAGAAAATGTGGGAATAGGAACCAGGGTATTTTTCCCCAGGCCAAGAATAGATCAGAATGCATTAGGTTGTTTGCTGCTTTCTTCCTTGTTCTGGTCATCAGATCCTCTTTAAAAAGAAATGTATCAAGTCACATGCTTGTAAAGCATTACAAATGCTGCTGCAGTAGTATTATTCTAAACTAAACTAAATACAATAAAAATAATGAAAGGACAATATAAATAGTTTTCTTGTAGGTGGACTTTTTGGTTGTGAAAAATTTGGTATTTTGAGAAAATCAAACAAAAGATAAACGATGCTATATAGCAGACTGCAGACCAGGTCCTTCTTCATATAGTATCTTTATTCAGTGTAGTTAACAACACGTGACGGACAGAAAATTGTTACTAAATTTACTTTAAATTTATCTTCTACATTTTCTCGCTAGGGTTTGAGAGTGAGGGTGGAGGGCTGGAGACAGAAAAAAGAGAAGGAAAAGAGAAGGAGAACGGTAGGACATGGCATATTAGGGAATGTGATCATGGACTGTCCTTAAACTGTAAACTTTGGGGTATTACAACGGAGTATGTAACTTCCAAATTGTCCAGGTGACAGATCTTTTTCTCATGGGAATGTAATATGGTAACATTTTTCTTATTAAGAAGAATCAAACAGGGGTGTCTGGGTGGTTCAGTTGGCTAAGTGCCTCACTTTTGATCTTGGCTCAGGTCATGATCTCACAGTCCATGAGATTGAGCCCTGCATGGGGTTCTGTGCTGATAGCATAGAGCCTGCATGAGATTCTTCCTCTCCCTCACTCTCTGCCCCTCCCCTTCTCTCTCTGCCGCCCCCCCCCCCCCATGCTCGCTCGCTCTCTCTCTCTCTCTCTCTCTCAAAATAAATAAATAAACTTAAAAAAAAGAGAAGAGTGAAATCAAATAATTACCTTTTTGGTTAACATACTACGTTGAAAAACTCTTGCTTGATATTGTTTGTTAAATCATCATGTAACTTTCAATTACTTGAGAATATAAGGAATTAAGTGTCTAAAAAGTAGAAGTCGAAGCTTTAAGTACTATGCAAAAATGGAAGTTTGATAACTCTGTAAGTGTTCCCCTACATTGTGCTGTCTTTCTCTATAATCAATGTTAACTAAAAAGTATGGTTCCTTCTTGACAGAAGAATAATAATTATTATTTTATGCATGTATGTATGTATGTATGTATGTGTGTGTGTATTTATTTATTTTAGAGAGAGAGAATCCCAAGCAGGCTCCATGGCTCCAACTCACGAAACTGTGAGATCATGACCTGAGCCAAGATCAAAAGTGAGGCACTTAACCAACTGAACCACTCAGGGACCCCCAGAATAATCACTACCGAAAGCAAAAGAGAAACCCAAAAATTGGCTTGGCTATGGTCATGTTCTGACTTCATTGTGTAAGTGTGCCATCGGTTCCAAATCTTCACCTCCACAGTCCTCATGTCACTTACTTGATTCCCATCTACTTCTTTGTATCCAAATTCAACCCCCCCGGTTGCCTATATCCTTAAACCCTATTTTTGCATATGGTTCCATTCCCCAGTTTAAACATCTAGACTTTATTCTTGGCCTTACAGGGCTTATAAGTTCTCTTGAAATTATGCACTTAATTATGCACTTAAAAATACTACTGTATTCAATTGTATTCATTTCATTTCTGTCCATGCTCTGTGACAAAATTGGACCTTGCTCGCCCTCACCATCTCATCTTACTTTTTCTCTTGATTTTTAAATGATATTCTGGAATGTGATCTGACTTCATCTTCAGGGTTTGTGGTAGCACAAAAGCAAATTTGAGTGTACCAATCACTTGTTTATGTTCGCTAATCTGTGTCCACACTATTAATTCCATCTTTAAAATACACACTCCCAATCCCCAGCTTCCCCAGTATGACTTTAAATCCACGATCCATATGGCACATGTCAGGGCATAGAAATGAGAAAATAATCTTGCTTGAATTTACTTTTGGCAAATCAGATTTGAGACAGTAAGATTTCGAGACAGAGAATTTCCTTAAGATGTGCCTGACATTTAGTAAAAGCAAGGTATTCTTTAATAGCTTAGTGTCCATTTATCCTTCTTGTTCCAATGGACATTTAAAGTTTCCATCTTGACAGAGAGAAGAAAACTAATGCAGATGATTCAGAAGCAATGGCATCTATGACAACAGGATTACAGGTGGTAATGTTGAATTTACTGAGATTTGTAATCATGGAAAACCTGCCAGTCAAGGAAACTCTCCCTCATTTTGTTCTTGGACATGGCTTGCTATTAAAAAAAACAAAACAAAACAAAACAAAACAAATAAAAACACTCTTTTCCATATGACTCAGCTAAAAGTCACAGATGTCCCGTTTGCTTATCTATGACAAAACCAGACATAGACCTACAAATTCGTAACTATCATCTCGTAAATGAATAGCTGAACTGCTTTTCTCCCACTAATTAATCAGAACTAAATGCTTATCACCTGACTTTAGTCAATATCCTCTACCATCTCCTACTCCTGAATTTGACCCATCCTCTGCCTGACCCACTGTAACAACCCTTCCATAATGGACCCTCTTAAAAACAGGCAGGTTTCCAGATTAGCTTTCAATGACCTTGCCATTCAATCATGCCATCCTTGCTCATACCATTTCCCTAAATTTGGTTTCATAATCTTCAGTGACCTTTTTTATAAAACAGAAGATCTTTCTGTCTAATCTTTGCAATGCCAGCAGATCTATTCATCAGAATATTCTCCCTATTGCAACAGACTCTCTCCCATAGTGTAAAAGTTCCTGTCACCTATTTTGCAATAGGCCTTTTGAATACAATAAAGTCTTTCTTTATCTATATACAGAGGGTTTTTTTATTATTATTTAATAGTTCCTGGTGCTATGACTTGGATCAAGATTGAACCACACCTATGGATTCCCACCATCCTTACATAGGTTATGGTGCCTTGTGGGTCCTTTGAACTCCCTTGCTCCTAGGCAATTCAAGGATCCTTCAATGAGTTCAATTCTCAAACCAGTTTTCCAGATATCTTTTTGTTTGAAATATGGCAAGAAATTACTTTTATTTTTTTCAGACAAAGAGACTATTATTTTTTTGCTCCTTCTCTGTGGACGCTTCTGTATATCCTAGGTTCCCCACATCTGGAGATCATACAGGTTATTCCCTCTTTTCCTTTGACCCCAGAGATTCCCTAGCAAAAGTTTTTTTTTTTTTTTCTCATTGGTTTAACGAGCTGTTAATCCCATAGGTAACTCTCACTCTCATTTTCCCTCTTCTCCTGGTGACTGTGTGCTTTGCTATTATACCACTAATTCATTCTAATACCTCTGATAATGGTACTATTGTCCATCTTTTCTGCAGTTCCCTTGAATCTTAATATCTGACTCTTTTCAATGTCTCTACCTACTCCATCCCTTTATCCACCTTTGCTGGATGGTTCTTTTCCCACTCTAGCCCCTCAATTCCCTATAGTCATTTCAGTTTAACTCCCCTTCCTCTATTAGTGGCTTTCAACAGGCTTAAGGATCCCAAGAGCAACCATTAGAACAAATCGGCTAGATGTTTTACCCACTCAAAAGGACTTTGGAGACCCCAGGATGGCCCCCTAGTTTCTCCTCAGTCCTTGACCTGAAATTTAGTCTACATTCTCCATAAGATTATACATCATGATGAATCAACTCTTAGAGGTTTCCTCCACAATTATTGGTGGGGAGCAAAATCAACGTGTCCCATTTTCCATAAACATTCCTCCTAAAAATGCGGAAGTGGGGAAAAGATAGGGGTCAGATCTTTTATATAAACCAGTAAACTTTTTATTTTTGTGTTTATTCCTAAAACATAGTTAAAATTTTAGAGTTGAAGCTAGAAGTTGTTATTTTTGTCTGTCTGCATGTGTATGTATGCCTGCTTCAGATTCTGTGTCTCCCTCTCTGCCCTTCCCTCACTCTCACTCTGTCTCTCAAAAATAAATAAATGTTTTGTTTTGTTTTGTTTTTAAAGACAGGGGAAAAAAAGGAATTTATTTATTTATTTATTTATTTATTTATTTATTTATTTATCTGAGAGAGAGAGAGAGAGAGAGAGAGAGAGAGAGCAGGGGAGGGGCAGAGAGAGAGAGAGGGAGAGAGAAAATCCCAAGCAGGCTCTGTGTTGTCAATGTGGAGCCCAATGAGGGGCTCAATTCCACAAAGTGTGAGATCATGACCTGAGCTTAAATCCACAGTCAGGGGCTTAACTGACTGAACCACCCAGATGCCCAAGAAAATTTATTTTAATAGTAATTACATTTTATAGTAAGTTAGCTTGCATAAAGTTTTCAATAATTTTTTTAGTAATTTAAAACCTGAGACTTGTGCTAAATTGAGTATACACAGTATGCAATATGTTTTTGTTAAGAAAAAAAGGGTAATTTTTCATGAAGTAAAATAACTATTTTATTCCAGAATGAGAAAGAGAAACTTTAGAAAAATACTTAAATGCATATAGAAATTTGTGGAAATTTTTCAGAAAGAGGATTTTAGTTGCCATGGTCAACATTGGCTAAGGTTTGATGGGTTTACTTGTAATATTTCTAAATGAGACTTAGCATAAAATATTGTACTCATAAAAAAGTAGAGTTTGGTTTTCTCTTCATTACAATGACAAAAATGTTTTTGACTACTGGTCTCCACTTAGTAAGAGTTTGTAAAAGACACTTCTTTACATTTTTAGTTATCTGCCTTGAAGGCAAAGATTCTGCACCTAATAGAAAAAAAGAGATTTTCACACACTCTTGTCTTTAAGATTTCTAGAGGATCCTTGGAAAATCACAAAAGGTTTGTTCTTTCAGTTTGTAAAAAAGAGAGGTATTAAAATAACTTTATTTGATATGTCATGAGATGCATAGGAAGTGCTGTCATATCAGAAGAAATACTTCATCTTCCATTGGTTAAATATTTACCTATAGATTTAGGTAAAATATTATCAACATAGGTATTTCAGAAATTGAATAAAGTTCCTAGAGCTCTAACACAATCCTTGCTATCCATAATATTTTTAATTATCAGAGTCCTAATGATGATTTGCCTAATATTAAATAACAGTATAGCATTATCAGTCATAAGTACATTTATTTTTCAAAATGTACCATGCCACAGAAACAAATTTCCTTGTCAATTGGCTTATTTTTGTACTGAACTTTTATCAGTCATTTAAAATCATTAGTAATCTACAGATAGTTTTATTTTGTTTTACTCTAATATGTCCAAGATTGTGGTTACAATCAGCCAGAATCCAGAATTCGGTAAAAAAAGACTTTGTCAGAGATCCATGGTAAAGACTGTGCCAGGTATTTGTGAGCACAGTTTCTGATGTCACTGCTTAAATAATTGTAAGACCCTACCACTGAATGAAGTCAGGGTTCTGAGAATTCTAATTGAGAACCTGATGGATTCATTAGACTGCTAACCCAAGATGGTTGAAACAAGAATTAATTGCACAGGACTGAAAGACCTGATGAAGGATGATAATGGGTTTCATTTGGAATACTGCTGACACTTCAATGGCCAATTTTTTTGAAATAAGGAACCTCTTTCTCTTTTCTCTGAAGCTACCTATAACTCATAACAATTTAATATACTGTGCTTTTGTAAATGGAAATGAAACATTTATGTTTTTCCTCCATGCTTGATCCCCTCCAGAATTTGGAATCTCTTATATTCTTATCTACATGGGTTCAAGAAGAATCTGGCCTCCTGGTTAACAGAACATATTGGAAACATTGGTTATATAATCAAGGCTTTGAGTTCAATGTCATACTTAAGGAGGATAGTTGACTCAGATATGACTAGACACTTCTAAAAAACTATGGTTGACTTCATGGAGCCAATGCTTATAAAGCCCTCTTGGGAAAACTGGCTCAGTCCTAGCTTGGAGTGTTCACAACCTTACAGATGAAAAGGAAAGTAACTTCTTAGCAAATTCAGGTACCTTAAAATATTTTGAGGTCATTGTGAAGAAAGTAATTTACCCAAATTGATTGATACCACAAGTTAAATCTTAGGATGAGTTTTTGGCTTGGCTTCCTAGCTTCAAGAGACTTTTAATACTTGAATCTGAGATCCTTTATGAAAACATCTAGCAAAACAAATTTATAGAGGCCTATGTATTAAATTACCATTCTTGCTGTACTTATCTAAATAATCAGGTTGAATCCTAATGAGATCAGCCTTGTTTTATTATCAAGAATAACCTTTCTTGGGGCGCCTGGGTGGCTCAGTCGGTTAAGCGTCCGACTTCAGCCAGGTCACGATCTTGCGGTCCGTGAGTCCAAGCCCCGCGTCAGGCTCTGGGCTGATGGCTCAGAGCCTGGAACCTGTTTCCGATTCTGTGTCTCCCTCTCTCTCTGTCCCTCCCCTGTTCATGCTCTGTCTCTCTCTGTCCCAAAAAAAATAAATAAATGTTGAAAAAATAAAAAAAGAATAACCTTTCTTTGGCATTATCTTTGATCTAAAGGGGGGTGACTATACGGAGAAATTTTGTTTCAGTGAAAAACTATAGCACACTCTAGTGGATTACCAGATTCTGGCCCTATTCACTGTCTTGGAGCTATTTTGCCCCTCTTTGTCATGTGCGAGGAAATGATAGATATGGAAAACATTTTGTTACCTATCCATAAATTGGATCAAAATCTGTGATCTTGCACCCACTGTCAATCTTTGACAAAAAGTCAATTCTTCCAGTTTCTTTCAGTATCTGACTATCATCCTTCGAACACATATATTTATTTTTTTTTCTCCTTCTCTTCTTAGTGACACTGAGAACTAAAATCTGACTACCTGAATCTTTACGGGAACTTCAGGTTGCCTGTAGGTTGACTTTTCTCCCAGATCTGAAGAAGTTCTGTGATATAAAGCTCACAGACTTGATATATACCTCAGAGGACTCATCACTGAAGCCAGTCATGCATGGGCTGGACTTCTCCATAACTGCTGGTGGGCCACTGAGGAACTTTGGCAAAATGTTTAGGTCATTCATGCCCTTACATGAGAGGTAACTATGGCTGTGGAAAACATCACCAAGAGCAACCTCAGCTTTAACAACTCAACAAGCATACCGCAAAATGGAAAGATTTTTAGTTCATGGACTTCTTAAACTTTCATTTTCCTACATCACTGGGTAGTTGATATGTCTTTGGTTTTGCACTAGTGGTTGGTTTGAACAGAGAAGCCATATCAAAAATGTATTTCTTCAAATTCTAGAATCACCATCAAGGCTGTAAGATACCCACAGAATAAACAATACACAGAAATTTTAGAGAAACACCTACCAGTATCTCCCATTTTCCTCTGAGTATGTGTTCATTGACTTATGTAAAATTTAATTTTAATAAGTTAAACTCCTGTTTTGATGTGACTACACTGTATCAGAAGCTGCTTTTGTTGATACAAGAGTGGTGGGTTCATAGCTCCAACCTCTAAACTCTCCTGTTTTACCTTAACTCCTAAGAATTCAGAACTTCTATTGAGCATTAATTCATACCCCCTGATCTAGCCCAGCCATTCCATTCAATAATTTGATACTATATAACAAATATGGAAACAAAGGTATTCTTATTAGCACACATAATTTTTTCATTGTTATTTTTTTTTCATTATAGACAAAATTCCTATATTGGTGCTACTTTGGCCTCTACAATAAACTACTTTAAAAAAGGTTGTAATTGTCAGACTCTTTTGAGTAAGTCAAGAACCCCCAGAATAAGAACTAGGTAAAGGTTATATTTTTCCTTTTGCATACCTGATTAGGAGTTGACATGCTGCATTGAAAATAAAACCTTGACTAAACTCTATTAAAGTGACAAATATTAATGAGCAACTAAGCACAAAACAACTGTTTCATTTTTTGATGTAAGCTTAGGGAAGCCCCTGCTCTCTGCCCATAAGTACTGTGACAAGCAATTTTCATAAGGGTGCAGTTCTGGGGCACCAAGCCAAATGAAACTCAGGACCTAGAACACCACTCAGAAGACTACTACTTTGTTGCTAAATTCTTATATCCTGTTTGTAAACTGGAACCTGGATCATTTTTCTAATGAATCCTATAGAAATACAGTTTCATGAATGGAAAATAGTCTTTAACATCTCCTATGCCATTTAGCAAATCCTGAGATACAAATACAGATTCTGATATTTAAAATGTTGCCTATCTATTCGGGACTAAGACACCTGATTAGGTTTTTCAAAAACTATATAAATATTCTTGATTGTATCCTGAATAGGATGCTTCAAATGCTGATTTCCGTAGTGTGTGGAATGCAATGAATTTATTCAGAATTATTTTAACGATACCCCGACACCGGAAAAATAACAAGCCCAAGGAAGTTAAAGAGCTGACAGATGACCCAAATGCCATAAAATTATCCTAGCAGTCATGAAGGCATAGATTCAGAGTATATCTAGAAAAACATTTTACCTATATTTTTAATTGATTGAGTTGGTTTTAGTCAAAAATCTAGGGATTTTTCCAATATATAAGTTAAATATTCTGTTTCTCAGACCTTGTTTGTACCTAGAGGGGCAGAGGTAGAGGGAGATGGAGAATCCCAACCAGCCTCCACACTGTAAGCACAGAGCCCAAAACAGGGCTCGATCTCAGGAAACATGAGATTATGATTTGAGCCAAATCAAGAATCAGACACTCAACGAACTAAGTCACTCAAGCCCCTGAGCCTTTAAGAGTTCTTACTGTTCTTTTGCAAACTATTACCCATTTTAAGAAAAAAAAAAACAAAAACATAATGTCAACATCTCATGATTTCTGAGGAATTAAATTTTCAACTTTAGGGGGCGCCTGGGTGGCGCAGTCGGTTAAGCGTCCGACTTCAGCCAGGTCACGATCTCGCGGTCCGTGAGTTCGAGCCCCGCGTCGGGCTCTGGGCTGATGGCTCAGAGCCTGGAGCCTGTTTCCGATTCTGTGTCTCCCTCTCTCTCTGCCCCTCCCCCGTTCATGCTCTGTCTCTCTCTGTCCCAAAAATAAATAAACGTTGAAAAAAAAAATTTAAAAAAAAAAATAAATTTTCAACTTTAGGGTTTTTTTTCTTATCTTATTTAGGCATTTAAGTTACCCCATATTTTTAAAAAAAATTTTACCACTTATATTTCATATTCACAAGTTATTATATTATTTCAAAATGTTATATGTTTGTTCTCACTGGGCTTATGAATAAATATTAAAGATATTTTGTTAATTAGGTGAAGTGAAAGTTAGTTTCTATTTCTATAAAATAAAAACTTTGTTTTAATTTTTTGTATGTTATTTCATATTTTATTATTCTATTGCAAGGATTAAGAAAAAAACTACAATAGCTATCTTAAATATAGAGATGTTAATTATTCTAAAGTGTCAAAATTGCTATGAAATTTTCAAAATATTTTGTGCTAAAAGAATAGCAAATGCTATAATTTGAAGCTAGGGAGAATAATGTACATGAACACTGCTTATTTCTAAGTAAATATGATTAAAACAAATTTATGAATATTTTAACATTTTTAATGCAATGATGTTTTGATCTGTGAGCATATGTTGAACACACAAAAAAGCTTCAGCACTTGATAAGGCAAATGTTTTCCTGCGAGACAATAGTTTTTCTTTTTCTATATGCATTATTTATTATCAGATAAGTAAGATCAGCATGCTTTTGAAGGGGCTCATCATAAAGTGTCAAGGCACTAGGTAACAAATCAATGGCTGTTTAAATGATTGTTTTCCCCTGAAGAACAATATATTTGGGGCTGAAGACCTAACTTCATTATGCCTCAGTACATACTGAGTGAAAAATACTATTTCCGTCATTAATGTGTTTATAAAAGCTTTTTGTTGTCTGCACTGAAAAGTCATTCGGTTGAATTTTTTTCTCATGATATATTGTCTGGCAGTAAAAGCTAATGCACTCAGTAGCATTTGTAGACTTTCAAATTTTAACTAAATTTTTAAAGAGGAATACGTCTAACTATATTATTAATTATTATGAATTATCATACATCAATCAGAAATGGATATGAATTCAATTTTTTAAACTAAGCATACCAATCTCTCCTCATACATATTTTACACCGCTCAAGGAGAGATTTCAATAGTTTAATTTCCCCACAATGATCACTGCTACTTGAGATTTTCAATCTCTGCTGAGTTTTCCTGTCTATTATTTTGTTTCTATAAAGATATTTCTAGAGAGAATAAATGAACAACTAATATTTGAACTATTGTTGATGTCATATTTGATTCTGTAATATAAATAATGTAAACTTTTAAAACTTTTTAGCTGATTAGTATTATTTATAAACACTCAAATATATATACTCTTATTAGTCATTTGTAGCTATATACTCATCTACTTTAAAATATTTCAATATATATATCATTTACATATATACTGTATAAAATTATACATTAATGTCCATGTTATCTTTAAAGTATTCCCCAGAAGCTATTAAAGTTTTCTGAAACCTTTCCAGTAATCCACACAAAGATAGAAATTACTAAAGTTTCTGATTTTTATTTTTAATTGGAAAGATTATGTAGCATATTAAACAACATATATAAAAGATCAGATACATAATATTAAATATTACATCTCAAAGATATTTTCAGTCTTCCTAAGTTGAAGTCATGTAATGAACCTGCAATAATCGAGACTAACCCTTCTTAATTGTGCCATATTCACACACACTTCCTTGTGGTAGGGTTTCACAACCACAGTATCTTAGTCTCTCATCGGGTGCTTTGGTCACGTGCTTGGTATAGATGTTTTCTCAAACCACGAAGCCTTAGGAAAGGGAAAAGCACACACCTGTAGCAGAAGCAAGTGTCCTGGAGCGTGTGGTTAATCATTGACATGAATGGTGACTTTGCTGCCTCTGGTACCTACCCCTATCTTGCTTTAAGTGTTACGGATGTGCAAATTAGAAAGCCCCAAAATACTGGCACTGAAACCATTCCCTAAGGATATGGGCAGCTCTACCCAGTTGGCAATGAAAAAGGTGTTGTGACCAGAACTGGAACTAAAATTCATCTACTGTCTACAGGTGAGATGTAATTAAAGTTTCAATCATTCTGTTTCAGTAGTTGTTCTTAATAATCTCTAAGACTGTTATTTGATTTCTACACACTTAACCTGAGCACATTATGTCTGGAAACAGGGAGCTACGGCCACTGTATTTTCCCAATTAGTTTGGAAATTCTGACTGCAATGAGCTGATCTAATATTGCTTTTATAGCACTCCCTTCAATCTACATATCATAATTTCCAAAGAATATTATTTTAATTCATGTTTGGTTTGCCTAATATCTTTTTGCCATGCTCTTGTGTTTTATTATAGATTTCCCTGTATTACCCATGTTAAGGAAGGATGCATCGGTTTTGATACACATCATCTTTTATTATATTAAAGGCTCAAATTTACCAATTATATTATTTTGGGAAGACCAAAAAACTTCTCCTATTGCAAACCAGAGAGTATAAACCCAACAGAAACATCAAAAAACTATGTATTTTCAGTTTAATCTTCATATTGTAGTTCATTTTCTAAATTTTAAAAATTTGAGACATATTTTTATGTTGCATTTTTTCAGGTATTTGAACACAGTAATAAGTACAAATATATATTTTTAGAATTCTTGTAGGATGATTAAGTGTCATCAGGTGGATAATGAAAAGCTACATAATTTATTCTGCATGGCATTTGAAAATTTATGATTTTTTTAAATGATTGAAATAAATAAATTCTGGAAAGAAGAATAATCTTTGCAACAATCTTTATCCATTAGAAATCATGAAAATCATTGAATACTAAAAAAATATCTTGTGAATGAGTCAGATCTGTAGTTGAAGATTCAAGAATCATCACACATTTATTTATATAAAAAATCTCACCTCTGACATTTTATGAAAAGGTGGAAAAACATTTAAAAAGATGATATGTATTTAGCATATAATATTTGTGAGGCAGTATTCTAAATATTGCACATATTACCTTATTTTATCTTCACAAAAATTCTATAAGTCAAGCATCTTAAGTGACAATTTACACTTTAAAAACTGAGTTTCTGGAATGCTAAACACCATTTTCAGGGTTACTCAGAAACTAGTGAAGATAGAATGTTTTACCCATGTTCAGAAATCATCTAACTTGTAATAAACTAAGAAATATACACTTTATCTCACAATTAGATTATAAACTAAAATTTTTAGCATGTGATCTTACCCAGTTTCCCCTCTGAAGTACATAAGGGGGCGCCTGGATGGCTCAGTCAGATAAGCGGACAACTTCAGCTCAGGTCATGATCTACAGTTCTTGGGTTCAAGTCCCACATCAGGCTCTGTGCTGACAGAGCCTGGAGCTTGCTTCGCATTCTGTGTCTCCCTCCGTGTCATTCCTCCCCCCCTCACACTCTGGTCTCTCTCTCTCTCAAAAATAAACATTAAAAAATTAAAAAAAAAATAAAGTACATCAGGAATGATCAAAGTGTTAGGCAGATAATTGGTGCTTCGAATAATAAATAAAAAAAAAATACATTGTGCTTACTGAAAATTTCCAGGGTACAAATTTCATGAAGGCAAGGACTTTTGTTTTGTTTTGCTTTCCCTGTGATTTTCATATCCATTAAATAAAACTAAGTGCATATTAGGTACTTGATATACATTTTTTTTCAAAAATGAGTAAGGCCTAAATTTGACGGACTCATTTGGAAACATCATTTTAAGTTTTTGAATCATTGACTTCTCCAAGTTTAAGAATTAAAATAACAAATATTACATATACCCACAGTTTGAGATATAGTCACACACTTAATCTCATTTATTCCTCACTAAGTATGTGAGAGCAAATACAAGATCAGCATTAAAGGGAAAAAGCTCAGTTTCAGAAAAGTAAAGTGAATTTCCTATGTCTCTTACACATAACACAACTGCACTCAACATAGTCTTGTGTGTCAAAATGTCACTATTATCATCTTTCTTAAACTCAAAAGTTTAAGTATTGTATTATTCAAATATACACTGAATATCTCCACTTCTGTCTAAAATATATTGGACTATCAGGATGCCTGGGTGGCTCAGTTGGTTGAGCTTCCGGCTCTTGATTTCAGTTCAGGTCATGATCTCGAAGTTTGTGAGTTTGAGCCCCGCATCTGGCTACATGCTGACAGTGAGAATCTTTCTTGGGAGTCTCCCTCTCTCTCTCTCTCTCTCTCTCTCTGCCCCTCCCCTGCTTGTGAACTCTCTCAAAATAAATAAATAAACACGTAAATAAATAAATAAATAAATAAATAAAATACATTGGACTGTTCTGCTAATTTCTTTTTTTTGCAACTTGAATACCTTGATTAATCTCTAAAACTTCAAATATAGAGCCTGTTGATCATACATAAAAAACTGAACATTGACCAGTGTGTATTTGTCAAGAAGTATTTCCTAATTCTGTGGGTTTTTATTTCTTAGGCCACCTCAAAATAAAGTTTTGTTTCTTTATTTCCAATCCTAGAAGTTAACATATTCCAATCGCATAAGGGGCATTAAAGTTATATAAATAAAACTTAATACGTATGTGTGTGTTCTATAGATGTATATAATATATATGTAGATATAGATGTAGATATAGATGTAAAACACGTATGTAACATATATGTACAAACATATAATATATATGTGAATATATATATATACATATATATGTATATAATTTTAATGCCCAATTATATGTTTGCTATAATTACATGTTCAAATTTAGAAGAATAATTGAGACAACAATGTTGCTTATGATATACTTCTCCCTTCCTTATTTTTAATAAAGTGATCCTGATATCTTAAAGTAAAGGATTCTTAACCCCTCTATAATCAAAGAAAGTCAATTCATCAATCTAAAGACACCATTGCATTCTAAATCCTGAATATGATGGCCTAAAGAGGTATGGTGTCATTTGCTTAAGACCAAGTTTTTAAAGCCAGGGAGACAAGGGTCCAAATTCTTTCATCCTCTTGATGTCTGTGGGTACATGAAAGCCTTTGATATCTCTGAGTATCATTTTATTATCAAAAGTAAAATAGGCCTATGAATTCTCATTATTCAGGTTTGTTATATATTTTAAAACATCTGAGTGTTTCATTTGGAACTGGAGCTGAAAGTCTCGATTTATCATTTAGAGTATTCTTTGTATCAGATATACTTTGGTTAATTTTTTCACTTCTCTTTATCCATTATCAAGTTATTGTATCTCAGCTTCAACTTCACACTTTAATACCAGCTCTGTAATAAAGACTGGAATTTCTTTAAGAATTTCTCTTTGAAACTGAGCACAGTGTTAAACTTTGATGGTTGAAGGCACCGGAAAAACAACACAAAAAGAAGTAGGCTTCTCCTGCAGGTTCCACCTGCTGCATGATCAATCAGCAGCATGGATCTGAGGACATATGGTGGTGCTCAGCTCCAGCCATGGTCTCTCATCAGTCTCAAAAACAAAAACAAAAAGAAAAAAACAAAAACAAACAAACAAAAAAACCAACCTGACTCACACTGATCACCACCTTTCTATGGTTCTCTCCACAAGAACACATGGCTCTCTCGATCTCCTCTCCATAGTGAATCTCCTGTCCACTTGACTCTCTACATGGCTACGTCCCTGGAATCCTGTCTCCTAAAGTCCTTCCAATGTAGACACAGCAAACTTCAAACCATCACCTGCAAAGACACACAGAGTCTCTCTTCATACCCCACCAATGGCAGGAGCTCACCTGCACTCCAAAGGATTATTTCTTGTTCCTCGCCATCGGTGGGCTACAAAACACCCTAGTTGATGAGGTGTGAACACTGGTCTTTTGAAAGGCCCTCTCCTTCCAAGTTGTACCTTTAGGGTACACTCCCTCATCCCTGGGCAATTCTCTTAGAGAGTTATCTTTATTTCTAATTACCCTCCTATCAAAACTTAGTAATTATTCACATTAAAAAATTTCCTTTTAAGTCACTGATGACTTAAGTTCTGATTTGAAGCAGACTAATACGATTATTCTTCAGATTTAACCACTTTTGCAACCCTCAGTTTTATTGCCTGTGACACGGGATGCTAAGGGATGAGATGCCGTCTCATTTATCTTTGCATTTATTTTTCCCCTAATTGTTATTTAGGATTCATATAATTTTCATATTTCTCTTGCTCACTAATGTTAACCCTAATAAAAAAAATGCAAACATATCCAAAATGTTGAATAAAAAATCTACCAGAAAGCATGTAGGATTCATAAGTAAGTGGTGCAAGTCAATATACGCTGCCTTCTCTCTGTCTCTGTCTATGTCTCTCTCTTTCACACACACACACATACACACACAAATTAACTTTCTAAGGCCAAATTAAAGAAGATCACATTGTTAGTCTTATTTTTTTCTCATTTCTGAGGATGGTTTTGCTATTTTTATAGAGACATGTTTATTAAGATCATGGCTAGGTTTGGAATGAGACTGAACTAGAAAGCAGATATACTATGCAAATCCTGATTTATATAAACTTTATGACAGATTATGTGAAGTACACTAATTTACATTATTCTTAGTCAAGATATTATTTTTCAAACCAGGCTAGAATATATATATATATATATATATATATATATATACCCCTCCCAGGGCCTGTATTTGTTAAAATGGGAATCAGTAGCTTAGCAATAACATATAATGTGAACAGGAACTTGTCTGAAACATAGTAAGTGCTCAGTAAATAATAGCTGTCATTACTACTACTAAGTTATGTCGTTTTCTTTTTGGGTTTATTTATATGTTTTATTCTTACATCCCATTCATTGTTGCTGGCTGTTTTTAATACAAAACTTAGAGAGGAAGTTCTTGTAATTCAAGTCACATAAACCAAAGAATCAATAATAATTAATAATGTATTTAAATAATAACATTAGTTTCCTACTACTGCTATAGTAAGTTACCACAAACTTAAAGACTTAAAGCAATACAAATTTATCTTTTTATGGTTTTATAAGTTAGAAGTCCAACTTGGGTCTTACTGAGCTAAAATAAAGTTGTTGACAGGGACTTATTTCTATCTGAATACTCTAGATGAGAATCTTTCCCCTTGTGGTTCACAGTTTCTGCAGTCTACATTGCTTGGCTGTGACCCTTTGCCCAACTGGGGAAGAGTCTTCACTTTTAAAGACTCATATGAGCAGACTAACCTACCCAGATAATCCAGGATAATCTTGACATCTCAAATTCAGTCCCTTTAATCCAATCTGCATACTCACCAGTTCTGTGGTTAGGGCATGGACATCTTCGGGTGCCATTGTTCTGTATACTACAAAAACCCATAACTAATTTTTAAAGTATGTTTTTTGGATACTAGAAATCTTAGTTGAGTTTTGATTGCATATCGTATTAACTTTAATTTTTTTTAATGTGTATTTATTTTTGATTGAGAAAGAGACAGAGCGAGAGCAGGGGAGGATCAGAGAGAAAGGGAGACAAAATCCAAAGCAGTCTCCATGCTCTGCAGAGCACGACATGGGGCTTGAACTCACAAACTGTGAGCCCATGACCTGAGCCGAAGTCAGCAGCTCAACCGACTGAGCTTCCCAGGTGCCCCTCATATTCATCTTATTTTTTTAAATCCCAAACTCCATTTCAGCACATTTTTCTTAAAAAAACTGGCTGTTTAATTTGTCTATTACTGTACAGAACAACAACAAGGCATCAATAAAAAACAAGTTTCTGAACAAAGTATCTACATTTTTTAAAATTTAGATATTATTTCCTCTTCATGGTCAATTCTGTTTCCTTGATACAGATCCTCATTTTCTTGCATTGTTTCAGGAAAAAATAAATAAATAAAGACAGCCTATTCTGCCTACTCTCTGTTTTTGTCTGCTTTCATCTTGTTCTCAAGTCAGTCCTTCCTCCATTGTGTTAGTAGCTACTTTCCTCTAATCAAATAGATTATCATGCTATGTTTTAAAATTTTTAATCCCATCTCTGGGTGTACTGGTCGAAATGAAAAGCTCATATTCATTAACATTACAAACAAGGTATTATTTCAAAATCTTGTCAAAATTTCCTGTCCAGACTCATCTGTAAACATTGGCATCTCATATACTTTCAGTCTTTACATTCCTCACCTTTTTTTTTTCTTTTCTTTTCTTTTTTCTTTTCTTTTCTTTTCTTTTCTTTTCTTTTCCTTTCTCCTTTATTTTCTTTTCTTTCTTTTCCTTTCTCTTCTCTTCTATTCTCTCTCTCTTTTTTTTTTTTTTTAATTTTCAGGCTCTCATGTGCCTTTCCAGTATAACATCAACAAATTTTACTCACCAACTCAATGAAGTTCACATATTTTTTTGGTAAAGTTCACTCCATTACTTTGAGCAGAAATAACTACTCTCTTTTGTAAGCCTATAGTAGTTTACTCATACTTTTTCACATTATCAGATTCACATTGCTATTGCCTATTTATTTGTCTGTCTTCTATCTGGAAAGTGTGATTCCTTAAGTTAGAGACATGTTTCCTACAGTTATCTGTGTCTCCTATCTTTTTGCTTGTTTAATAAATATTATTAAATAACTAGCCACAAGAATAGGCTAAGAATTCACATAGGACTGAATAACAAGGCAAAATGTATTTAATATATGATATATGGAAAGATTATATTTTACCTAAGGAACAAAACATAGCATTTTTCTTTAGCATATATTTAGAAGAATTTATGAGCTCAAGTAGTTTTAAGTGTAGACCAACATTGATGAGAAACAAAAAAAAATTAGAAAAAAACTATGTCAATTTCCATATTAGCAGGTATGTCTTTTTCCTTGACATGAATATGATATCTGTCTATATATGTATATATATATATATATACATATATATATATATATATAAAACTCAAGAATAAATACAAAAAAGTTAAAGAATCATATAATCCCTTTTGTCTCTATGTAAAAAAAAATAGGTGAATAGGTACTTTATATATAGTATGTGCTTTATAGTCAGTTAAATGTTACAAATGAATTCTGTTTTACCAACAGTCATCAATATGACTTCAACAGCATCACTATATATAACATATTTTGGGGTTATTGCTAATAATCACTAATCACTAATTTATATGTCACAGATAATTAGCATACATTCGCTCATTAGAAAAGATATAACTTCAGGATAAATTTAGTGCCTTGGCACAGAGAAGCATGACTCCTAAGCAAGTAAAATTATTCCAAATGTGACAGCAAAGCTCTTTTCACTTCTCTGTTGAAAGTAAAAATTTGCTGATTTGAATTTGTCTTTTCACTACAGGAAGTAATTATGATAACCAGAGTAATAATAAAAACTTAAAACATTGTGATCACTCTGGGTATAGATGAGGCCAGAGATGATTTAAACTGTGTAAATTTAAAGACTATTAGACTGAGTAGCAGAAAGACATCTACCCTGGGAATCTAAGAATGTAGAGTTCATTGCTTTATTTCTCAGTTGAACATTAGTCAGCTATGCTAGTGGTCTTGGACAACTTATTAAAATTTTCTGGGTAAAATATGGAGGTTGGAGCAAATCATCTACAAATTTCCTTCTGGCATTATTAACTATATTATTCTTTCTAAGTCTGTAAAATCAGTTAGAATTAATCATCCACAGTAAAGAGGTGAATATTTTCTTTTCTGAAAGGATGACTAATTATATCCCCCCAAAAAGCATGCACTGCAGATTAAAGTAAATGACATGAGGAGCTAAGATTGTGGAATAGTAGCATAATCCTAGGATTGCCCCACCCCTCAAACACTGCTAGATAAATATCAAATCATTTTGAATACCCAAGAAATTGATCGAAAGAGTGACAACAAACTACACAACTAGAGGGAGAGAAGAGGCCACGTGTGGAAGGTAGGAGGTGCGGAGATGTAATTTGGTGGAAAAATGGATTGCTGTTGTGGTGGAGGGAAAGGAACCTTGGTTGACAGGACAGAGAGAGCAGGAGTGAGAGAGAGAGAGAGAGGAGACACAGGGGATCACACAAGTAAAACGCTTCCCAAAAGCCAATGACCAGGAAAACAAGAAGGGCTGATTTTCATGAGTTGTGAAAACTTTGAGTGGGGCTCAAAGATGAGTTTTAAGGGCACCTGGGTGGCTCAGTTGGTTAAGTGTCGGGCTCTTGTTTTCAGCTCAGGTCATGATCTCACAGTTCAGTGAATTCAAGCCCCACATCGAGCTTTGTGCCGACAGTGCAGAGCCTACTTGGGATTCTTGTATCCCTCTCTCTCTCTGCCCCTCCCTTGCTCTCTCTTCCCTCTCTCTCTGTCTGTTTCTCTCAAAAATAAACAAGTAAACTGAAAAAAAAATCTTTAAAAATTTTCAAAAAAAAAGATGGAGCTTCAGATGTCTGCTCCATGGCTGGTGTGGAGTTTGGAAGACCCAGCAGTGCACCTGTAAAGAAGGAGGGTGGATAGCCCCAGTAGCAGACAGTACAATCTGAGGATCTCCTTGGACACATTGGGAGAAACAGTTCCCCTCATTGGAGGGCATCTGGCAGAGGTGGCATTGCCTCTCTGGGGACAAAAGAGCCAGCAGGTGCCATTTCCCTCCCCTGCCCCTCAGTGTAGGTGCAGAGACATCTGCTGAGGGCAGCTAAACTGGACACAGTTCCAGCATGGCAAGGCCGTCCCTTAGAGGACCAGCACCAGTCCTGCCATGCAAGATCCCTAAAGTCTGAGCTTGTAAATTCAGGTAACCTGTCTGGGATAAAACACAGGTACATTGCACTGCCAGGTAGGCAGGCAGTCAGACACAGAAAGAGTGCAAGCAGGGATCTGAGGGACACCTGGATCACTTGGTAAAGAATGTTCCCTCTTTGGGAAGACTTCCTAGACAGTGGTGAACACAAACTCCCCTCTCTGGGGACTAGGGAGCTGCCTGGTGCCATTTTCCTCACCCACTCCTCAGCATAAACTAACTTCAGTAAGCAGCACAGTGCCAACAGTGGCAAACTAAAACACTTACGCCAAGCCCTGCCATCTTGTGCTCTGCGGGTGATGCTTTTCTCCAGCAAGTGTACCTGAGAACCAGCACAGTGGGCTTCTCCCTCAGAAGACCATCACAAACCCCTGTGCACACCACGTCTACTAAACACAGAGCTCTGCAAATCTTCAGCTCATCTGGAAATAGCATCAAATCTCTTTTAATCAGGAAGCCAAAGCATATCTTGTTAAAACTCACCACACTATGGCCAAGGTCCAAACACTCCCCACTCCGGGCAAGGGGAAACTCTGCAGAGCACTGACCTGAGGGAAAGAGTAGTCAAAACACAGCAACAGAGTGCACACAGCATACACCAGAAACACTTCCTAAAGCTCCAGGCCCTGGACAGTATATGATCTACTCTTTATAAAGCCATTACTCTCAGGAGCAGAAAACACAACAGGCTTTCCTAACACACAGAAGAAGGCAGAGACCTAGACAAAAATGCCAATATGAAGGAATTCATCCCAAAAGAAAGGAGAAGGTCATAGCCAGGTATCTAACTAAAACAGATATAACTAATATGCCTGATCCAACATTTAAAGCAAAAATCATAAAGGTACTAACTGGGCTTGAGAAAAGCATAGAAGACACAGGGGAGTCCCTTACCACAGAGATAAAAGACTTAAAACTAGTCAGGCCAAAATGAAAAATCCAATGACAGATTCAAAACTGACTGAATGTGATGACCACAAGGATACAAGAACCAAAGGAATGAATAAGTGATATACAATACAGAAATTATGGAATATAATGAAGCTGAAAAGAAGAGGGAAAAAAAAATATTAGACCACAAATGTAGTCTTAGGTAACTAAGTGACTTCATAAAGCATAATAATATTCTAATCATAGGAGCCCCTGAAAAAGAAAAGAGATAAAAGAGAAGTTTTATTTGAGGAAATTATAGTTGAAAACCTCCCTAATCTGGATAAATAAATAGACATACAAATCCAGGAGATACAGAGAACTCCAAATAAAATCAACAAAAGCAAACAACACCAAGATATGCTGTAGTTAAGTTTGCAAAATATAGAGATAAAGAAAAAAATCCTAAAAGTAGCAAGATTAAAAAAAGTTGGTAATTTTCAAGGGAAGAAAAATAAGATTAGCCCCAGATATTTCCACATAAACATAACAGGCAAGAAAGGAGTTGCATGATATATTCAATGTGTTTAATGGAAAAAAATATGCAGCCAGAATATTCTATCTAGCAGGACTGGATACACACACACACACACACACACACATATACATATACACACACACACACGCATATATATGTATATATATGTATGTATACATGTGTGTATATATATGTATATATGTGTGTGTGTGTATGTGTGTGTATATATATATATATATATATATATATATATATATTACTCAGCCATGAAAAAGAATGAAATCTTGCCAACTGCAAAGACATGATGGAGGTAGAGTATATTATGCTAAATGAAATGTTACTCAAAGAAAGACAAATATATGGTTTCACTCATATGTGGAATTTAAGAAATAAAACACATAAACATAGGATGGAAAAAGAGAGAGACAAACTATAAGAGACTCCTCACTATAGAGAAGAAACTTAGTGTTGATGGAGGGAGGTGGGCAAGAGGATGGGTTAAATGGGTGATGGGTATTAAGGAGGGTACTTGTGATGAACACTAGATATTATATATAAGTGATAAATCGCTAAATTCTACTCCCGAAACTAATATTACACTATATGTTAACTAAGTAGAATTTAAAAAAATTTTTTTTTCAACGTTTATTTATTTTTGGGACAGAGAGAGACAGAGCATGAACGGGGGAGGGGCAGAGAGAGAGGGAGACACAGAATCGGAAACAGGCTCCAGGCTCTGAGCCATCAGCCCAGAGCCCGACGCGGGGCTCGAACTCACGGACGGCGAGATCGTGACCTGGCTGAAGTCGGACGCTTAACCGACTGCGCCACCCAGACGCCCCATAACTCAGTAGAATTTTAATAAATTCTTGAAACTATAAAAAAAGTTAAAAAATAAAAATAACTCACTTTTCTCCAAATATAAATACACAAGCAAACAAACAAACAAATAAATAAATAATGCATTTCTTTCTTCCTTCCTTTCTTCTTCCCTTTTTTCTTTCCATTCTTTCCTCACTTTTCCATCTCTTCTTTCTTTCTCTCTCTCCCTGCTTCTTTCCTTCCTTCTGAATTGGATAATTAAAAAAAAAATCAGAATTTAAAGGGTATAAGAGAAAAACTAAATGCAGGTACATGAGTTAAGAATCATGAAAGAAGGAGAACAGAAATTAAAATGTTCACTACAGGTTACTTCTGAGTAGCAAGATTATAGGTGCTTTTAATGATCTTCTTTGTGTATTTTCTAAAGTGAATATATATTTTGTAACAAAAGAAAAATTATGAAAAAAAGAGTAATGAAACAGGGAAAATCACATGGATAATTCTGTCAAGAGTCTTTCTTCAGTATAGTCATTTTATAGCAAAACCCTTAACAAAGACAACTGTGGAATATTTTTAAACCAAAAGCAAGAGTGAGAGTTTTGAAAATGACATAGCTCCCATTATTAAAATGAAGCATTCTGAATAATCATATGCTAATTATTGTTTTTCTATAACCAAATCAGAAAGGTCTCACAAAGATCTCTATGTAAATTTTGAAAGTTACAACCAAATATTGAAAAATATCCACTGCCAACATTTTCAATTTAATTAATGCTGAAGACAGTCTTTTAAATGGCATATGAACTCATTATGAAAACCAGGAACAAAATTTTAAGTTAATGTTTCATAAATATAATTTTATAGAGATCATTCATAATACTGGGGAAGAAAATTATTCTCTGGAATCCAACATAGAAGTGGGTGGAGTTAACAAATCTAAAGGAGAAGCTGTAAACACAAATGCGCATATAAATTAGGCAGCAAATAACATGTAAAATGGTTAGGTGTATAATCCAGCACTGTGTGAGTGGCCAAGACTGAGTAGACGAGGAGAAAATAAGTTCACATAAAGAGTATAGTAACAACGTGATTCCAGATAATTTGTGCTCATGCAACTTAGTCTTTAGAGAAAGCTTAGATAAGAAATAAATTACAAAATATTTTAACCAAATTAATAATTGCAATAATTAATATTTTTACTTAAATATCCTTAAATAATTTATAATTCTTTTCACTTTTACCTATATTTACTACCACTTTGGAGTAAAAGTTTGAGGTCATAAGGAAAATAAAATTATTCGTGGCTTAAAGTAAAGGAAAGTAAAGGAACTTAAGAGACTTGATCAAAGTCAGGCCTGGGATTCAAAGCAAAGCTGCCAGACTCCCCTATTCATACACATGCTGTTAAATCACACAACATTCCCTGGTTTGGACTCAGGATTTTACAAGTGTCTGCTGAATCAATATATGGAATAAAAGAAAACATACCTACATACAAACTGCCATCATTGTTTAAAGATTGGCTTACACTGAACATAAAATGTCAATTACAGAACTGCTTCCCATAAAAAGACCTAGAATATTGTGTAGAAAAACTGATACTCATGAAGAGAAAGAGATACAGGGAGAAACCAAAAAATATATGTAGCTATGGAATGATTTTTCAAGTACTATAGGCAGGGAAAAATTTCTATGACATATTATATAACGATTTATTTTATATGTGATATATATAATAAAAGTAAAAATCCTAGATGGCATATTAAAGTTCAGGTTCAAATGGTATAGCATATATTTATAATGCCAGTCATCAGTCCTAGCAGATGGACCCACTTAGTGTGCTGCAATGAGAAATTATAAGCTTGTGTTTTGAAAAGAAAGAATGAAATGGGGAAAGGAGAGAGGTTTTTTCATTTCTTTTTTCCTGATGAACCTCACTAATATTATAGTTACCAGAATGCACATTTTAATATGTGTTGTCTCCTTGTATATATATTATGAATGTCTTTCTGCTTTTCAAAAATTCCTGTTTTCCAAGAGCTTGCAAGCCACGGAATAGTTCTCCCTGTATCTATATTCCTACAGATGGGAGTAATCAAAATTAGAATCTGATGAAAAAATTATCTTCTGAATTTACTGAAAGAAGCACTCTTACAAAGTAAAATGTTGGCCTTTAACAGAATCTCTAATATTCTAGCTGAACTATTGATTTGTTGAGAACTTGGGCAAGTTTATTCATTTTCCAAGACTCGGAGATGAGATCAAATATATATTGAGGATAAAATGAAATATACATATTAGGCATTCAGCACAGGGAGGGGCCATAGTACATAATAAGTGTCAGGTAATGTGGAGTATGCCGTGACGACTCCACAAACTTCCTTCAAAAGGGAGTGACATTCACCCCAATTGCTGGCTCATATAACTCAATGGTCAGCCTTCTTCATGAATGTCTGCAGCTGAAAAGAGATGCTTCACCCAAGTCATGCCCCTTTCTGAAGGCGGCCATATTCTATGACTAGTAGACTCAGGGATATAAAGGATGGTTCCTTGGCCCCACAAGGGAACACTGCAATGGGCTCTCCCAGGTAGGGTCAAGCTAAAGCCTTTTTTGAGACTACACTGCACCCCAATTTCATTGTCCACCCAATATCAGTTCTTCATTTTCCTTATAGGTCTTGATCCTGAGGGCATTCTCCAAATAACTTCCTGGACAATAATCTCTGTCCTAACACCTGCTTAGTTCCTGCTTCCCCAGGAAGTCAACCTCCAACACGTATTATGCCTTTCACTTTTCTAGTTTCAAAATTGTGTATGTTAAAATAAGTGGTTCAAAAATAGTTTTTACACTGAGTACTTTTCATTCTAACATCATGTCTTTAAGGCATGAAATACTATGCTTACTTCTTTATCTGAGAGTCTCATTTTATGACTTGAATTCTTTGGAATATGTGATACTTTACACACTTATTCTTTTAGGTCCATAAAGCAAGACTACAAGTACAAACTAGCCCCAAGGCTCTTTTTAAGGCTGACTTGGGAAAATCAATTAGGTACTTACTGCCCTCAGAATATCCTACAGTATTCACTTAGAATTTAATAGTTCAGATGCATCCTTGTCTTAGATTTCCTTTTCATAAGTCTCTATAACATTGCTTTTAAAAATATTTTATGCCACATTTATTCACTTTTATGATCCTAATTGGAACCAAACTTCAAGACTCTGGTGTCAGTTTGGAAATGTACAAATTTTATCCAAATGCAAATTTATCTGAAAAAAAACAGAAAATGCGCTAAAATAGAATCACTCAAGCACGTTAAATTTTTTCTAGGGAGTAGACACAAATGCAAGCAAAATCTCCACAGACCTTCAAAAAAGAAACTTGATTAAAATCATTGGTTCCACCAAGTATGTGGGCTCTCTTTACCTTAAAACCTGGCTGAAATGCCAACTTTTTAAAATCAAAACCATTTTTGTAGAACTTTTAATCTTTGTTTCTTTAACAGTAAGCTGTATTCTTTCTTTGAAGTTCTCCCAGAATTGTTCAGTATTCTCACGATATAAATATCTTTCTTCCTAAAACCGGATCCTGAGCATTCTGCTTACTTGTGTTTGTGAATCTGAGAAACATGTTTCTGCCAGAACTATGTAAATAAATACATCCAACATTCAATTGCACGTATTTCCTATTTGTTATTTAAAAACACTGTCCACTGTAGAATAGATTAAAATTTGAAAGTGTTCTAATTGTCAATATATAAGATTCTGTGTTTAATATATTTGTATGTTTTATAACTATAGACACTGGTCTATTTTCTGTGATTCAAACCTTTATCCTAATAAGAAGATAATGCTGACAGAATGATATGCAATTTGTGTTTTCTGATTGATACAATTATTTCAAGAGCACTAGGCATATAAAAACTTCTTGACCACTGTTGATAGTAGTAACTTTTGCTCATGTCAAGAATATTCAATTAATTATTTACAAACTTTGTTAATAAATTTCCATTTGTACACTGTCAGAACAAGATTTTCTGTTGATTATGAACTAATGAGTTTGAGAAGAAAAAATGTAAATATATTCATTTTGTTAATTTTTAAATTCTGAACTATAACATTTCAGCAATTCTTTTTTTTTTAATGCTTATTTATTTTTGAGGGGGAGAGAGACATAGTGTGAGTGGAGGAGGGGCAGAAAGAGAGGGAGACAAAGAATCCGAAGCAGGTTCCAGGCTCTGATCTGATAGCACAGAACCTGATGCAAGGCTTGTTATCATGAACCATGAGATCATGACCTGAGCTGAATTTGGATGCTTAACCTACTGAGCTACCCAAGCGATTAATTCTTATGTCTAAATGACAAAATGAGACTATGAATTAAAGACAAAATAAAACATTCATTGCTTCTTAGAAGTATGTTTTAACTTATAAATCATATCAAGGCTTGATAAATATCATTCAAAGAAATATATGGCAGACTAGATATCCAAAATAACATTTGCAAATAAAATTTTTAAGAAGATTGACATTTTGCAGTGAGAATTGGCACACGTTAGGGTTTGTAGTCTGAGAGAACACTATCTATGTTGTCCAAAAATCATCAAATAAAATATTTTAAGTGAACCTAAGTTTATGATGCTTTCAGATGATTGAAAGAAGTAATCTCTTTAGGCTTTAAGCATTGCCTACATATAAAATTTCAAGAAATATTAGCTTTTACACTTTAAAATAATGCACAGAAGAAGTCAGTGTCTCAGAGGTAAAACAGTAGCAGTAATTAACAGCAGAATTCAATTCTTAAAGAATTCTATTTTTAAATTTTTTAATGTATCATGTCCAGTATTAGATAACTAATTTTAATACATTTAAATTTTGAGTTTCAGCTTAAAAACCAAAACAAGAAAAAGATGATAAAAACCCCTAAATAGTACAGAACTATAGAATTTATAAAATCAAAACAAATAAAATGTGAAATTCAGTGAATAAGTGAAAATTCACATCATATAGGTTTGAAGAGAGAATTACCAAGGTAAGTATACCATGAAATGGAAGTTAGGAAACTTGACAAGATCATAAGTGGATATAATTAGGTTTGCTGAAGGAGATCATAGACAGAATGGAAAAATGGAATATTCAATGATATAATGGCTATGGAATTTCTAGACTTGTATAAAGAAACCGATGCTTAAATCCAAGAATTCCAAAACATTCCCCCCAAAATTCAAATGCTAACACATCAGAATAAAACTGCCTAATTCGAAAAGGAAAACATCTTAATCTAGAGTAGGAAAATCAACAAAAACAGTAAAATACTACAAAATGTAACCAGACTGAAAAATCAATTTAGTAACAGCAACACTGAAATCACAAAGACATCACAATATTGTCTTTATTATGCTAAGAAAATATTTTTGACTGAAAATTCTAATCCCAGAAAAATAATAACTAAAGCAAAACAAAGAATAATAAAAAAAAAAGCAGCAACCAAGAGACTTTAAATTTTTTTTAAATGTTTATTTACTTTTGAGAGACAGAGAGAGGCAGAAAGAGAGGGAGACACACAATCCAAAGCAGGCTCCAGGCTCTGAGCTGTCAGCACAGAGGCCGATGGGCGGCTCGATCTCACAAACTGGTACATGAAATCATGACTTGAGCTGAAGTCAGACACTTGACTGAGTGAGCCACCCACGTGCTTCCCCAAGGGACTTTAATATAAATACTAAAATATGTTTTTTTAAGATTATATGTAAGTCAAAAAAGATGATGGGAGCTCCTGGGTGGCTCAGTTGGTTGAGTATCCGAATTCAGCTCAGGTCATGATCTCAAGGTTTATGGGTTTGAGCCTTGTGTCAGGCTCTGTGCTGACAGCTCAGAGCCTGAAGCCTGCTTCGGATTCTGTGGCTCCCTCCCTCTGCCCCTTCCCTGCTCACACTCTGTCTCTGTCTCTAAAAACTAAATAAACACTAAAAAAATTTTAAAAAATATGATGATCTCAGATAAAAGGTTCATGGTGATAAAAAGTAATAAATGAATAAACAAATAACATAATTACAAAAGAAAAACAGATTATTCAAGAACTCTAGGACTACTACAAAAGGCATAAGACATATTTCTAACGGGATACCAGAAGGGGAAAGAGACAAACAAAAGCAATATTTGAGGCAATAATGATTAAGAATTTCCTCAAATTAACCTCTGATGCCAAACTACAGATCCAGGAAACTCAGAAGACACCAAGAAGGATAAATACGAAAAAAAAAAAAAAAAAACCACTATACTTACATGTATTACATTCAAATATCAGAAAACAAACTAAAGAAAAAGTCCTGGAAGAAGCCAAACGAAAATCACTTTATCTATAGATGAACAGTTAACAATTACATCGGACTTCTCAGAAACCACAGAAGCAAGAGTAGAGCAAGATATTTAAAATGTTAAGAGAGGGGCGCTTGGGTGGCTCAGTCAGTTAAGCGTCCAACTTCAGCTCAGGTCATGATCTCATGGTTCCTGGCTTCCAACCCCACCTGGGGGTCTGTGCTGACAGCTCAGATCTGGAGCCTGCTTCAGATTCTGTGTCTCCCTCTTTCTATGCCTTTCCCTCCCCCCCCCCCACTTTCTCTCAAAAATAAATAAAATGTAAAAAAATTAAAAAAAATAAAATGTTAAGAGAAAAAATCAGAATTCTGGACTCTGCATAATTATCCTTCAACAGTGCAAGAGAAATAAATACTTTTCCCACAAGAACTGAAGGAATTTGCTGCCAGTAGGCCTGCTTGGCAAGAAATATTGAAAGCCTTTCAGAAAGAAAGAAAAGGATGATGATCAGAGGCTTGAATCCACACACCGAAAGGAGGAGCTTCAGAGAAGGAATAAGTGAAGTAAAATAATTTCAAACAGCAAAGTTTCTCAGTGAGTAAGAAAGCCACAGGCATCCAATAGATGGTAGTTGTTAAGACACTTCTCATAGGAGAAGCCCATATGTTTTATTCCAGCCAGATGAAAAACAAAACAAAGTTTTAGCAACCAAACTTTTTGTTTTTCCCATTCTCCTTCTTCAACCAAAGGCTGATGTCAGCCCGTAGGCCATCATTTCTTGAAACGTGGTTCTTCACCATTGTCCAGGTCCCATCGAATAGATGGTTATTTGGAGAGGTGGGACTGAAGTCTATCTTTTACGTTGTTCATTGTAAGATGAGGGGTGGAGTTTTCTGATATAACAATGGTTTCATAGTAGCATTTAATACTCTGTAGCTCACATATTCGAGCAGAATAATATAGATAAGTACAAAGAAATATTTGTTCAGAGTTTATTGTATATTTGACCTCAAGATGATGTAGGATAACATGTAATCAGTGTAACAATGGCAGTCATACAAACAAGATTTGCCATCATTATTTTTAATAATATCTGAATATTCCTTTTCTAACCGAGTTCAGTATTCTAGATATAATTTGGAGTGGAAGTCTCCTTGTATGTTTCACATATTGAAATCCTACCAGCCAGAAGTTTAAATATGTTTATTTTTCCAAAAAATAAAATCCAACAATAATTAATGTGATTAGATGGTATAAGGAACAATTCACCAAGCTATACGGTGTAGACTAATACACTATATTGCAGTTTGCTACGCTTCAATTTAAAAGTTAAAAAAGAAGAAGAAAAAAAATGTGTCACTGAGGATAATTTGCTTGCCCAAGTTACATAGCATTTTATTACAAGAATAAAATGAAGTAAATATTTCCATGAGACTAATTTTGAAATTATACTTTTGAAAGTTCTTCACTGTGCACATAAAATAGCACAAAGAGCTAATAGTACTTAAATATAATAAAGAGGTAGATTGGCATTCCACACAAATTTTAAGAAAGAACATGATAGGGGCGCCTGGGTGGCTCAGTCGGTTAAGCATGCGACTTTGGCTTAGGTCAGGATCTGGCCATTCCTGAGTTGGAACCCCGCTTCGGGCTCTGTGCTGACAGCTGGGAGTCTGGAGCCTGCTTGTGCCTCCCTCCTTCTCTGCCCCTCTTTCTCTGCCCCTCTCCCACTCACACATTCTCTCTCTCTGTCTCAAAAATGAAATAAACATTAAAAATAATGAAAAAACAGAAAACCAAATAACATGATAGCTGGCTAAGCAGCTGAGTTGTGATTTGAACCCGGCCTGTTCAATACACAGCCTATGGTTTCAGCAACTAAGTTATACTAAACTAATACAAAGTGTCTAACTGACCGTCTAGTTGATTGTGATTATACCACACATAATCAACCTTTAGGTTGGGTTTCTAGTGTTAATGAGCATAAAATGATCGCTCAAATTTATTAGAAGCGCTAAAAAAATGAGATAGTTGATGAACAAAATTTGAAAAAAAAAGCTTGGTATTTCTTAAGATTTTTATCCTCCTGAAAGGAACAGGTCACTAAGAGGAACAATGAATGCCCCTAAATATTTGAAAGTTCCCCAGGTGCCAAATCAGAAAATATTCTACCCCAGCCTACAGTTGGAAGATTACAAAATATCGTCGCTTATATGAGAACACATAATCATGCTCAGGAAGAAGTACCATTTTGATCTACTAAGTGTCTTTTTGCTGAGTCTGAAATTGAGGAAATATATTTTCTCCAAGTGGCATTCTTTATAATCTACTAAAAAGTTTGATTCTGTCAGAGCAGATTAGTGAGATGGGTAATTTTGTGTGTCAGCTTGACTGGCTGTGCAGTTCCCAGATTAAACATTTCTGGATATTTCTGTGAGGGTGTTTTGGGATGACAATACCATTTGAATTGGTGGCCTCAGTGGGTAGATTGCCCTATCCAATGTGGGTGGGCATCATTCAATCCTTTCAGGGCCCGACTAGAAATACAGGAAAAGGAAGCAGCAATTGATCCCCTTTTTTTTCCTGCCTCACTATTGAGCTGGGACACCTCATTTCATCTTTTATGACTCATGGGCTGGGGTGGGATTTACACCACTGACTTCTCTGGTTCTCAGGCCTTCAGACTCAGAATGAATTATACCACTGACTTTTCTGGGTCTCCAGTTTACAAATGGCATCTCAAGATATTCTCAGCTTCGTATTAAATTTCCTTATATACCTATATTAATCTTACTGATCTGTTTATCTGGAAAATCCTGACTAATAAGACTAATAATACTCACATCCCAAACCTTACTAGAAGAAGCTGGCCAATATCTGTCAAAAGCCAGCCTTCTCCAATTCCAATTATCCAGGTTTTAAGGATCTTGAAGTTGAATTCATTATTGACTGGAAGCTCTACCCAAGGTCTCTGCCATGATGGGAAAAATTAAAACATGCCCCCATTTCCTACATCTCACAAGCCTCCTCACATTGACAATTTTGAGAATGAAGTCCTGACTGTTTATAGCTTTTTTTTTTCCCCTCAGCTTTACTCATTATATTTAGATTGTGTAGTGAGCATAGGGCCATGCTGGGTCCTATACATGGAAAGCAATCTAAATATAGGTCTTGTTTTCTAGACCAGGGGTTGGCCATCTCTGAGGATGGCATGTTAACTCTTCTCTCACCCCGAGTACAGAGGAGGCAGGGTATGAACAGAAGATAGGTTGAATCCTGAACTTGACCTTCTGTCAACCTCCCCTAGAGAATCCTACAGAGTCAGATGGCAGTGATTTTCATAAGGCAGTGAAATACACCTCTCCTAAGAGTCAACTTCAAACCAGAAGGAAGTGGGTGCAGTCTAATCACTATTATTTGTGGTCCCTGCACAAGACTATAAGTGCAGATCCACACATATTCTTATCATTTTAACCAGTGATTAAATTTTCACTAGTAAAGAATAAGATTTTGCAGAATTTCACCTGACCTACTAGAAAACAAAACAAAACAAAACAAAACAAAACAAAACAAAACGTCAGGCAATTTACCTATCAGTAAATTGTCAAGATAAAATACAAACAACAACAACAAAACACACACATGCAAAAAAACCAAAAAGCAGAATCCGAAACAATCCATTCAAGTCCCCAGTGAATAAGTCAAATAACAAAACCAATCACAAGCACACTCTCATACATGGAAAATACTTAATAAATATGACCCACCACAATTTTTAACTTACTAAAGTAAACAATTTAGCCTATCTTTATTTGGTCATTAATTGATATATGGTGGTTTTGCTTAACTTTCTTATTTCATTTGATTATAAGGAATAAACACATCCTGTTATCAACTGTTTTGACAACACACGTACAGAAAAAAAATTGTGGGGATATCAACCAAATATTTAAAATCAGTCTTTATTTTTAAATAAACAAACCCTTCACATTTCCTATATAGCTGACATTGAAAGAAAATATGTAAGTGTGGGGTTGGAGTGTTTTAGGCTTTTATCACTTAATGGGGATCCTGTTTAGATTTGCCTTTCCCAAGAAGCCTTCTTAGATTTTCAAGTCTAAATTGAGAAAAACATATACCTTAGAGTGTGTCTTTATTTAGCAGAGTTTTTATTGTTTTCTATTATGGTTTGCTTCACATTTATTCCCTAGAATATATCAGGGGCTAGATAATATTTGTCAAATGAATGACAACATATTTTTTAGAAGAATGAGCATCTTTGGTTAACAGGCTATGGTAAATTCCAAAGTTGAATTACATAAGCTTTTCAATCCTATATTGTCAAAAAAGAATTCTCCAGCTTTTCTATGCACTGATGTGTTTCAGGGTTCCTTCGAGTACACATTATAAAAATAAAGAATGAAGGTAGCTTGGAAGGAAATTTCTTCCTGTGTCTCTCCTTTCTTCATTCTGAAGTATTTTAAGCTGATATTTTTCCTTGTTGGAGAAATATAATGGTAATATTATTTATATACACTTTAATAGATATAATTACATAAAGAATCATGATTGTAAGAATGTGAATGCTGTACTGTATATAAAGTTAATCATAAGTAAGCTATATTTTATCGGTTATAGTGGCCCATGCTGCTCAACTAAATAAAGGGTGTAACTCATGGAATGTTCAGCTAATATTATGAACAATGGAATTTCAGCACTGCTGTTCATGAATAGCATACCAAGTACTGAATTATAGCTTAAGTATTTTATTTCATTGTATTTTCATAAGTATTATATGTTCTTAAACAAGAGTGTACAAAGGTAAAATATCATCAGATCCTGTTAAAGGTACAGAAATTAGTAGTTTTATAGTATCAGCTTTTAAACAAAATAGCGATCTGTTTGTTATAAAATTTTTAAATACTTATAAATTCATATAACTATAATATACATGTATGTGCACCTAATACATACAAAATAATTCGAAGAATCAAAGTTACTGGCATTCATGGAGATGTCAATATGTCAGGCACATTTCTTACCGCAACAAATACCTTACTTCATGTAATCTTTGAAACAGCCATTGGCAAGCATAATTTTTAACTTCATTTTATGTGAGAAAAACAAAATACAAAGAGGTAGGGTGACATTTCCAAGGTCAAATAACCAAAAATTGACCAAGCCAGTATTCAGATATCAACTTTCAGACTCAAAATAAGGTATATAGGTAATCAGTCTCAAAATGTTTTTGAACACTGAAATTTAGCAATTACTACAGGCTTTTTGGGTTTGGAAGTTAAAACAATTTATGTACAGAAGTTATCATCACCACTATTAGGGATAAATATTTATTGAATACTTCTCAGGGAGGGATACATAGTGTGAAAAATTTCAATCTAAAATGGGACAGGACTCCTTATATATACAATGGAATACTACTTGGCAATGAGAAATAATAAAATCTGGCCATTTGCAGCAACATAGATGGAACTGGAGGATATTATGCGAAGTGAAATAAGCCAGGCAGAGAAAGACAGATATCACATGTTTTCACTCATATGTGGATCCTGAGATACTTAACAGAAGACCGGGGGGAGGGGGCAGGAGGAAGGGTGAAAAAAGTTATAGAGAAGGAAGGAGGAAAACCATAAGAGACTCTTAAATACTGAGAACAAACTGAGGGTTGATGGAGGTGGGAGAAAGGGGAAAGTGGGTGATAGTGGGTGATGGGTATTGAGGAGGGCACCTGTTGGGATGAGCACTGGGTGTTGTATAGAAACAAATTTGACAATAAATTATATATAAAATAAAATAAAATAAAATAAAATAAAATAAAAATAAAATGGGTCAGGAGGTCATGACTGGAGAATCTCACACATCTGATGTGCCCTGAGAAAAACAGAATTAATAGACTGACTTCCATTCAATGCTTGATTTAAGGAAGACTGAGACTTATTTCCTGACTAATGAACATCTCCCCATCCTCCAGCCACTGAACCAACTGCTTGAACTCTCTCTAGACTTTTATTTGCACTACTTACTCATAAATACAGCCTATTCCAAACTGCCAGTGGACTTGCCTATATCTTGCCAGAGCACATGTTTCCTGAATTTCAATTCCTCTGCTCTTGCTGAGTCAACTCAATTTCTGGTTATTTGAGTTTGCCTCAGTTTACCTCCTTTATTTAGATTGACAATAGAGATACAAAACTGTGCCAGCTGTCAAGATGTTTATGCTTCATTTGAAGAATTACAACTTGGAACACAATTTCTTTCCAGTAAGGTATATGTGTGTTAGGAAAGAATGTATTTAAAACATTAATCATATAAATCAAAGTTTGGTCATCTGGAACCTGGGTTTTAGGGATTTCCACCACAGACCAACTAAATCAGAATCTGCATTTTAACGTCATACTCAGTTGATTTCTTTGTATATTATAGTTTGAGAAGAGATGAAATAAACCTTGCATTGCATTGTATTGTATTCTATCCTTATGTTCAGTTCCTCTGCTATTTTCTAACTAAAGACGTATTATAAAAATATTTAGTCATACCTTTCCTCTACCATAATTCCTTCTTTTCCAATCCCAACCATGGCAGGAAAGGGAATAATACTAATTTTCTCCATGAAATATCACAGAAATATAATAAATATTCAGTCCTCTGTATGTCTCTAGTGAGGTAAGTAAAGTATGATCTTCCAGAGGACCTTAAACTCAGTATTATATTGTGTGTGGACATCACATTTTGTGGAATATCATCAAAATGTTTTCATCTAAGACTTAATCATCTTGATTGACATGAGTTTGTGGGTCTTTTCCTTTTAGCCTTCCTTAAGTGTATTCAGAGAATCCAGATTAATTAAATCTGAGCCTACACTAAGTACCACTAAGATGATGGTGTTTTTAACAAATACCACATATTCTGTATTACACAAAAAGATGTAAAAATTCTAACCATCCTTTCATAAGATTATATATAGTAATGGTCTACTTTGAGGATCCAGAAGATAATGGATAGTTGATGATTATAGTTAATATTTGACAATTTTTTTTAATTGAATGTTTATTTTTTGAGAGAATGAGAGAGAGCACAAGTAGGGAAGAGCAGGGAGGGGCAGAAAAGGAGGGAGACACAGAATCTGAAGCAGGCTCCAGGCTCAGCAGAAAGCCCTATGCAGGGTGGGGAGGGAGGAACTGTGAAATCATGACCTGAACCAGAGTCAGACCCTTAACCGACTGAGCCACACAGGCACCCCGATATTTAACATAACGTAACTGGCTTTGTTTTCATGTTAAAACATTAATATTGTGGTGTAAACACCTTCAAGATAACATCATACTTAGCAGAGTTTATAAAATAGTAAAAAAAAAAAAAAAACAGAAAAAAAAAGGAAGCTGATGTGTTTGACTAGATAATCTGTAATCTAGATGTCTGTATACTGTATTTTGAATTCCCCACTTAACTGGAATGACTGGGTGATCATAACTAGTGGTTCTTTCCCAAGTTTTTTCTTTCTCTGTTCTGTCTTCCTCTTGCTACTCTTCCAAAGTGCAGGCAGAGTTAGGACTTCCTATGAGAGTTCTATTTAATATTCCCTAACTCAATTACTTAACTTCTTTTGTCATGTGAATTACTGAGGACAACAGGACCTTGCCTCTCAAACTGAGAAAAATCTCTCATCCACCATAATAATGACTATAAAATCTCTGCTCTAATTTAAGTACCACTACTACTATGACTAATAGTAATTATAATTCATAGCTTCCTAGCAATGGAACAGAAAAACCTAGCTTGGAAGAATTCAGTGGAATTAAAGGAATAAGGTTCCAAATTTTCAACATGTTATAAGACAGAAGTCATTGAGGTATATAATTGCAAAGGCATTTGTTGATTGCTCCCTAGGCGAATAGCTGCTTTTGTAAGGATTACTACTGTTTTCAGATTTTGTCAAATTTTATGTGGCTGTGAATTTATAGAATGACATGTGGACAAAAAAAAAAAAAACGTATTAGGTAATTTTGAGTAATGAAATTTGGGCTAGATTTACAAAGCCATTGAAACTGGAGCCTAGACTCATATTCTCTTTCTTTTCCACTGAATCTCTTCGTAAATCCACCTGGCATTCTCATCCCAGATGAGTCTCATTGCATTATGAAATGTGCCCTGTCTGTAAGCCCACAGTGAGACCCATTCCTTTCTAAGAACCTAGCTCTTACTGCTATTTGAGATGCTGTGTTGTTAACTCATCTAATCCATTGACTATTACTATCCATCAAAGTTCTCCTGCTTCAACCATACCCATCTTTTTCAGATATCCAATTCAAAATCAACACCTTCCTTATATACTCCCGTATAGTTTCATGCCACATTGAATCCCCAGGCCTTTCAACTTTGACAATATTTTGTGGCATTAATCACTGCTGGGCAGCACAGTCTTGTGCTGTTTGCTTTCATTTGTGTCACTACTTGAATGCTTGATATGGTCATTTCTTCTCTCTGAAATAGATTACAATTCTTTGATAAAGATTTATTATATTTTACATTGCTCCACATTTGTTTTGTCTATCTCAGTGTAACACTACATATAAATAAATATACACATACATATATAAACATTATATATCAGTAAATATACACATAGTAAATAAGTATTTTGCACATAAAACATACACAAGATATGTTGCAGAATACAATGGTCTTTTAACATGAATAATATTTGATTATGCATATATGTGAAATAAGTTTTTTTATATCCTATTCTGTAGGTGACATTCATGAAGCCCAGGAACAGTAAATAATTCATCAAATTCACAAAACAACAGTAAAATGCAGAGTCACTATTCAAACCCAAATATTCTAATTTATATTTGTGTTCAAAAAGTGCTGTAGCTAACTGTAAGGTATTTACAAAATTAACATATATAAAGAGAGACCAAAAAAAGTAAAGAAATTATATTGCATGTGTTCATATGTGCACATATGTGATCCTGGAGAAGAGATGCTTAAAAACATAGACTTGATTATATTCATAAATTTAGAAGTATGAATGTAGTTTTGATAAGTGATCTATGCATATTTCAAAAATTAAAAACTCCATCTTTCAAGTGGGCAATGCTATTTGAAGTTGACAAAAATTTAGGTAGCATTTGCTATGATATTATTAAGAAAATAGTATAATTTTATGTATTTTAATGGATTTTCTTATATTCAAGGTATTATTGTGCTCACTTCAGCAGCACAAATATCAAAATTGGAATGATACACAGAAGATTAGCATGGCCAAAATATTATTAACTCTATCACCAAATATGTTACTTACCTTTTCTTACAATATTGAATCTAATTTCTATTACAGAGAATTAAAGTCAATTATTTCCTCATCATATATTTCCCTTCATATGTAACTAGTATACAAATATTAATTATAAAATGAGATTTACTTATCAAATTTTCCCAATCAGTCCTTTATTGAAAATCAATTCCAGAAAAAAAAATTCTGTTTTTTGCAGACAGTAAAAAAGTCTGAAAACTCTCCCATGATTTAATGAAAATGTGTATGGCTATATGGTAACAAATATCTATTAGTTGACATCATGTTTTCTAAGTTACCTGACACAAACAAACTTAATTCTGATTCTTTGGCACATGGTAAGCCTTGTAACAGGCTCCAGAAAAACTGGTTTTGAGACAAACCAACCTGAGAAAACAAATCTTAGAAAAGCCCTGGGTTTTGCAGAAAAAGTACCTGGGGCTTTTTTGAGAAACCTGCAAGCTTTTCCAAGATTGTTATAAGCTGGCTGCTCATCCAGATGGAACTTAGTCACAACTCAGGCATTATGTGACTCTGATGAGAACACGGCAGCCTTCTCCCAAATGTGGCTATAGAAATATGGCTATGACACGCAATGATCAATGTGTTAATTATTCATGATTTTGTTATCACAACCTTGTCCATGGCTCCCTCAAAAAGAAGGAAGGAGAAAATCTAAAATAATACATATTTCTACTGAATATGTGTGAGTAAATTGGCCGCAATTTTTTTTTTCTGGAAAATATGCCATGACAGGAAAACTCAGGGGACTTTTAATCTGCTTTTAATTAACAGGAAATGCTGGCCTTACAACAGGTAGCTTATCTGATTCAAAAGTTATTCTGGTATATTTTGCGCAAAAACAAGATGCGTGTATGTTAAAGTGAAAGGGGATCAACTCTTTTCTTTTTTAATGTACTCCGCATTTCCCTGAAGAATGATGCCCCCAGACCAAAGGGCAAAGACAAGAATACAGAGAGGTAGATGTTACATTGTATGAGAAAATAAGTTTTGCTTCCGTGACTACATTTGGCTTTGACAGCTTCCAGCCTTTTTTATAAAATTCATTATGCTGCCCAAGTTTCCAAAGAAATGTCTTAGAGAAAAAAATAGGCATAAAAATTAGTGAAACAATCCATGTTTGTATACTTCCAATACAGTCCCATAGTAATTTTTGTTGTTGTTCTTCAACTAGAGTCCCTGACACATGCTTCCTTGTTGTGCTACTTTCTCATCTTTCCCTTTGGTGAGTACCTGGAGAATTGGGATTGTGTCTCATTTCTGTCTCTTCCACGCAGTATCTGCAGAGCCTTTGTTTAAATGAACACTGCACAAGAAAGCATTCAAAAGAGTACAGCATCCATTCTTGACAAACACTCTCCACGAAGGGGGGCGTAGAGAGAACATACCTCAATATCATAAAAGACATATAGGAAAGACCAACAGTTAATATCATCCTCAATGGGCAAAAACTGAGAGATTTCTGCTACGGTCAGGAACAAGAAGGGGATGTCCATTCTCACCACTGTTATTTAACATAGTACTGGAAGTCCTAGCCTCAGCAGTTAGACAACAAAAAGAAATAAAAGGCATCCAAATCAGTGAGAAGTCAAACCTTCACTATTCGCAGATGGCATGATACTCTATATAGAAATCCTGAAAGGCTCCACCAAAAAAAAAAAAAAATTGCTAGAACTGACATGAATTCAGCAAAGTTGCAGGATACAGAATCAATGTACAGAAATCTGTTGCATTTCTATACACCATTAATGAAGCAGCAAAAGAGAAATCAAGGAATTGATCCCATTTACAATTGCACCGAACGAAAGATACTTAGGAATAAACCTAGCCAAAGACGTACAAGACCTGTACTCTGAAAACTATAGAACACTTATGAAAGAAAATTGAAGAAGACACAAAGAAGTGAAAAAAACATTCCATGCTCATGGGTTGGAAGAACAAACATTGTTAAAATGTCTATACCATCCAAAGCAATCTACACATTTAATGCAATCCCCGTCAAAATATGACCAGCATTTTTCACAGAGCTACAACAAACAAATCTAAAATTTTCACGGAACCAAAAAAGATCCCAAATAACCTAAGCAATGTTGAAAAAGAGCAGTAAAGCTGGAGGCATCACAATTCTGACCTCATGTTATATTACAAACCTGTAGTGATGAAGACAGTAGGTGGTCCTGACACAAAAAGAGACACATACATCAATGGAACAGAATAGAAAACCCAAAAATGGACCCACAACTGTATGGTCAATTAATCTTCCACAAGGAAATGGTAAAAAGACAGTCTCTTAAATAAATGGTGTTGGGAAACCTTGACAGCCACATTCAGAAGAATGAAACTGGACCACTTTCTTACACCATATACAAAAATAAATTCAAAATGGTTGAAGGACCTAAATGTGAGATAGGAAACCATCAGAAACCTAGAGGAAAAGACAGGCAGAAACCTCTTTGACATTGGCCATCACAACTTCTTACTAGACCCGTCTCCAGAAGCAAGGAAAAGAAAAGCAAAAATGAACTATTGGGATTTTATCAAGATAAAAAGCTTCTGCACAGGGGTAGCTGGGTGGCTCAGTCAGTTCAGCGACCAGCTTTGGCTCAGGTCATGGTCTCGCGGTTTGTGAGTTCGAGCCTGCATCGGGCTCTGTTCTGACAGTTCAGACCCTGAAGAAGCCTGCTATGGATTCTGTATCTCTCTCCCTCTCTGCTCTTCCCCTGCTCACACTCTGTCTTTCTCTCTCCCTCTCTCTGTCAAAAATAAATGAATATTAAAAAAACGAAAACAAACAAACAAACAAACAAAAAAAATTTCCGCACAACGAAGGAAACAACAGAACAAAAAGGCAACATACAGAATGGGAGAAGACACTTGCAAAATACATATCTGATAAAGGGTTAGTATCCAAAATATATAAAGAATTTATCAAACCCAATACTTAAAGTACAAATTATCCAGTTAAGAAATGGGCAGAAGACATGAAAGTTTTTCCAAAGAAGACATACAAATAGCTAATAGACACATGAAAAGATGCTCAACCTCACTCATCATCAGGGAAATACAAACCAAAACCACAATGAGTTATTACCTCACACCAGTCAGAATGGCTGAAGTTAACACGAGAAATAACAAATATTGGTAAGGATGTGGAGAAAGGGGAACCCTCTTGCATTGTTGGAGGGAATGCAAACTGATGCAGTCTCTCTGGAAAACAGTTTGGAATTTCTTCAAAAAGTTAAAAATAGAACTACCCTATGTCCCAGGAATTGCACTATTAGGTATTTATCCACAGGACACAAGCATACTGATTCTGAGGGGCACATGCACTCTGATGTTAATAACAGCATTATCAACAATAGCCAAATTATGAAAAGAGCCCAATGACTGATTAGGATAAAGTAGAGGTATATATATATATATATATATATATATATACACACACACATATATATGAATTATATATAATATTTAAGAATATTATCACAATGATGTGGATGGAGCCAGAGTGTATTATGCTAAGCAAAATAAGCCAGTCAGAGAAAAACAAATACCATGTGATTTCACTCATGTAGAATTTAAGAAACGAAACAGGTGAACATAGGGGAAGGAAAGAAAAAGAGAGGAAGGCAAACCATAAGAGACTCTTAACAAACTATAGAGAACAAACTGAGGGTTGTTGGAGGGGAAGGGAGCAGGGAATAGGCTAAATAGTTAATGGGTATAAAAAGGGAACTTGTAATGAGCACTGAGTGTTTTATGTAAGTGATGAATCACTAAATTCTACTCCTAAAACCAATACTATGGTATATGTTAACTAACTAGAATGTAAATAAAAATTGATCCAAGGGGAAAAAAAGATAAAATGAACACTCCAGAATTATTTTCAATATTAGATGAAGATGGGGTGGGGGGGTTTCTTGTAAGTTTTGTAAATAACACTAAAATAGATTTAATGGAACTCTCAAACAAAAGTATTTATTTTAATATTTCCATAATTTTGTGAATCTTCTTATTTTGAGATTTCAGATTGCATATGTGAAGTCAAAATAACCATGATTTCCTAATTCCAAAATAAAGCATTCAAAATTGAAAAGAAATGTTAATTTGTCTGCCCTTTTCACTAAGAGGACTGTGGGGAAATAGGTTCTTCTTACATAAATGGGTTAGAAAAAAGGTTAGGGTGGAAAGCTGCCACCACGGGGCAAAAATGTCCTAGCTAGTGAAATATTGTAATAGAATCACGAGTAACTTGTTATATCACCTGCAGGGAGTTACTTTCCATCTGGTGCCAATGCACCTTGATCACAAACTCTCCTTGCCCCCCAGACCCTTTGCTTCTTACACACACAAGTTGATGATTACTGTCTGATTGTTTTCTCCACGTTCACATGGGAAACATTGTTTTCTTCATGTTCAACCACATGGATAATATCTTGTGAGCTCAATAAAATGGAGACAAAACCCCTGTTTGGGGCTCTTGTCTCCTCCCAGATATTAGCTTCTCTTGTATTTAATTCTGCATCTTCTCTCTTGCTGGACAAGAGAGAACTCCAGACTCATGGTCTGCAACAGAGGATATAGTTGTCAAATGAATAAACCAGTTGCTTTTGATGTGATTTTGGTATAGCAACTTGAAATTAATCTAGTTTTACTGTTACAGTCAAGATGATCAGATGTTAGATATTTTATGGACGCATTCATTGACATCTACCAAAATATAACTGTAGATTGTATAGATATAAACCATACCTATGATCAACACACCCGATCAGAAATAAGCAATTTATTATTATTTTTGTGTGTCTGTGAGAAATGTTACATACTTAGTTTTATGATTCTGAGCATGATAATTTTTCAGTTAACATGGATCCATATATTCAAGTTTGTCCATTAAATAATATAATATAAAGGTGGGGTAAACAATGTATTTTTTTAACTCAGAACTTCATGAAAATGGCTAGATGGCTTATGAAAATAACCTATAGTATATATGTGATACATCTTACATGATATAAAATACATTATTCCAGGCATACAGGTATATAGCAAACCACAGGGTAATTAAGAGATTTCAAATCTAAAGTTTTGACTTTTTATTATTATAAACAACTTGAAATCATTCATTAGTGAAGCTAAGACATTACTGTCATTTTTCATTTTATTTTCATTTATCTTTTAACAGTGGTATCACCTGTGAACAAACAACTCCAAATAAATTTAGAACTCCTTCAATAACCTGCCTCATGCAAAAATACCTCAGTATTTTTGTACTGAGTAGAGATCACTCTACTTTATTAGATACAAAAATGTAGTTATTTCATATGGTTTACCTAGGCTTCAGAGGGCATCTTAAGATTCAATGCTCCTGTGTTTCTCTTCCCTTATTCTGAAAAACCATCCCTTTACCTGTGAAACTTCATAGGCACTATGAAAATATACCTGATTGTCTTTGACACAGAAAGTTCTATTCTTTCTCTTGGATTAAGGTAGGGAGACCATTTATATATTAAGCATTGCTAAAGACCACCTATGTGTTAAGCATGGCTAAAGCGTTGTGAATTAAGAAACACATATCTCTTTTGAATTTTGACATTTTTCTCTATTCTAGAGATAAATGTCATTTGCAGTATTTCTGTAGAGCATATGAGGATTTGTTTCATGCTTAAAGACTGTGAGTAAATAATTTGGAAGAATTGAGGGTGTATATATCAATAATTGCAAAATTATAATTGATTATGAATAATCAACATTATTAATTATCAATATCTCTACCTCTCATCACCGATGCCTATTGTACTTTCTCCTAAATGTTTCTTTAACCGGTTTTCCATATTCCTTATGTTTTATTAAACTAGTATCATTTTCGGACTACACTTCCGCCATAACTTAAGTCCTAGTACTCCAACATTTGGTATGATCACCCTCATATCCATCCCAAATGGCACTACAAGACTCTTGTCACTGAGGTAAGAGTCTGACCAGAGCTTTCCTTCAAAGTACCCCATCACTGAAAAAAATTAAGCCCAGTTTGTCAGATAGTAACGTAGATCCCTGCCAAGTTTTCCAGACTCAGCGCCCTGTAACACTAAGCTATCAGAGCTCACTCCCAGAAGTTGCATGTATCAGTCTTGCTCAAACTGTACGACAAGTACATAAGGAGAGTGAAGTGAATTGCGTTGATTAGAGAAAAAAACTACCATGTCGGCTCAATAATTTTACATGTCTGGGTTTTCATCTTTACTTTCCATTTTATAATTGTGTGGTCCTCTGCAAATTATTGAATCAGACTGAACTTCTGTTGAGACCCTGAGAGGAAAGGTATGGGAGGGTAGGAAAGAAAAGAGGAGACTAGGGGAGGGGAGGGAGGGCAGGGAAGGAGGTTAAATGAGCCAGGGAGATTAAAGTGGTTAACCATGTTTAGGGCATGCAGTCTCTCAAAAAGGGATAGCTATTTTATAAAAGATGGTGCTGTGGCAAAATACGTTCACTGCTCTAAAAGGGAGAACAAAGACTGATATAATTGTGTAAGGTATCAGTGTGGATTATATAAACAACAGGTTAATGTACTGCAACAATAACATTTTGAGCTAAAGATTTCAATGCTTATTTCAAATATTTATTTCTTCTTTATATCAAAATGTGTGCATTGGGATTTCTAGTAAAACATGACAAGAAAAACAGCAGTATATTAAGAAAATGGACAAAACATCGCATGAATGTTTTTCCTAAAACTTCTGAAAGTGAAATGTTGGCTAAATACCTCAAGTTTTCTATGCTTGCAACAAACATCCGGATATTGAAAACATCTGGTTTAGTAATGTCATCTGAAGAAAAAAACAAATGGATGAAATATTGTCTATTACCTGGAGGTTATAAAAGCTTCCTAAAACAAAAGGGCAAAGATACCCACTTCGATTCATAGCATTTCCCCAATTAATTCTATGGTTATCAAACTCTGGAATGTGTTCAGCCTGCTACAGCTGTATTTGTAAAGTCACTTCTGGGTTTGCAGACAGCCAGCCTCCTTTCCAAGACCTTGCAATCAAGGATCCTATCTTTCCATTTAATGTTAAGTATGGCTTGTAGGTGCCACTGATGTTCAAAAAGTCAGATGTGACTTTGGTAAGAGATTAAGCATTATCTTTAATTAATGGATCTGTGAAAAGAAAAGAAAATCCAGAGCTACAAGCCCTTCATATCCTAGACAAAGGCAACTTGACATTTGCATTGAAATCCCTTCATTTCGTCTTTTATAGAATAATGCTTTCCCTTTATCTTTTAAATTAAACAATGTATAATGTTCATTGAAGAACAAAATCATATTACTGTGAAAGTCATGTTCAAAGATGTGCTGTAGAATTTTAAGTGCAGGCGAAGAAATTTATCGAAGTGGACCAAATCAATACACAAAACTTGTATGTTTTGCCTTTGCATTGGGTCTCTGCATAACGTTACTAGCAACTTACTAGACATCATTTCATTTCTTCACATTTAAATAATTTGTAATTACCATCATAAAGTCTTCTTTAAGGCATGCATTTAAAAATGTGTTTTTAATCTTTTTGCAAATTATAGACTGAATTTTGGGGTTCAGGCTGGTTACAACCCAAAGCATTTTAGGTGATACACTTCTATACTAAATATATATTTGCCTTATTTCATAATAGATTAACATATGAACTAACATATCAAAACATATATTTGTATACAGATTCCATTACTATATTTGTTTAAATTATACACCTACTTATATGTACACATAGCTATATATATGTATAGTTATTATATTTGGGAGATAAGGCATTTTATTTCCTTAAAAACAATGATCTTACCATAGTTTAATTTATATTAAAATATTTTAAGTGATAATCTTACTTTCAAGAAGATAAAGATTTAAAATTGACTGTATTTATCTTGAGCCGCACTTATGCTCTTTAACTATAATGCTTAATATGATAGCCTGCTCGTGGCTGGGCAGTTTGGAATTAGCCTTTTTAATTACTAAACTAATTTGCAGCTTAACTTGTGGCAAGTGTCCAGAGGTTATAGTTTTCAGCAAAACTGAAAATAATAAATGAGAAAACACCTAGATAAAATTGTTCTTCAATATGGGAAAGAAGTCTGGAAGAACATGGCCAAGCTAATATTCACTTTAAAAGTTACTCCTCTGTCTTATATGTTGTAATGGGGTAGTGGGAATAGCTGTGAGGGATAGGACATTATGTTTCCAGTTTAAACTTTTTATATCCAGCTAATAATATTGTATATGTAAATATGTGATTCTGTTTAGTCAATGATATAAGTTGGCTAAAAATGAAAGAATTAACTCAGAAAATGCAAATCCCCGGAGCCTTTATTTGTATTTTAACTAATAGCTAATTTTCAAGTTTGTACTACATGTCAAATACTATGTGTAGTTTAATAATATTTATCTACGATTTTTACAATTAAGCAATATATGGTCATTTACAAAAATTTAGAAAATACAAAAATATAGAAAAATAAAAAAATGTTATAATTTTCATAGGCACAGTATGTCCATTATCAATAATTTTTATGAGTAATCAATAATCCTGCAGAATGGATATGTTGTATTATTCCTGTGTCCCTTGAAATGACTGGAGCTCCAGGGTGGAGGTCACCTGATTTGCTCACATAATGGAACCAGGATACTGTGTAAGTTCAGAAGGACGTCAGATTTTTTTTTTTATTTTCTTACACAAGTTGTTTTTAAACTTGGAGATTGGAAAGATAATTCTTATTTTGCTATTATTATAATTCATCTTTTTCAAGGAGAACCTACATCTAAGAGGAAGCTTGTGCAGCAGCAAAAGCATATTCTCTGAAGGTGCAAATTTGAATCCTGTATCTTTGGTGTTCTTGCTGTGACTTTGGACAAGTTAGTTATCTTGTTTTTGTCTCCATTTACTCATCTTTAAATAGGCTTGGCTACTCTGTAGAATTCTTTAAGTAGTAAAGTGCTAAGATTTCTAAAGCAATAAGAATGCTGGCTGAGTATATTACATACTCAATGAGGGCTGGCCACAGGTATAGTCACTGTGGTCATCCTCATCACTATCAAGGAACACAAAGGAACAGCATTAAAACAAACAAACAAACAAACAAAAAGTAAAAAGACTCCCCCAAATTATTAGCATCTATCATTATGAAAAATACATTTTTAAATCAAAAAGAAAAATAACTTAATATAAAAACACAAGGAGTATTGGTTCCTATGAAAAGACAGTGGAGAAACTTGTACCGATACGTTTTTATTTTCTAAATAGCTACTGATTCTTAAATGTTTTCTTAAACATTACACGGAGTGACTTCAGTAAGATGGTGAAATAGGAGATTCCACCCTCATTCTTCCATAGAAACACCAATTTAAAAACCATTCATGGACAAAATTAGGTTGAATTCTTTTTATTTACTTGGCTAATATGTAACTCCGGAAGTGTCAGTAAAATTATAAAACTGTGATCATGTGTCTATATCATTATATTTGAGGTTTACAATGAATGTTACATTATTTTGCATTGCATCCTTTTCACTCTGGAGAAGAGTGTGAGTGTTCAGAGATATATGCAGAACACTAAAATGTATCAATTCTTATGCTTTTTATTCAACAGGTTTTATTTAGAATTACCTATGAACCAGAAACTCTAGTAGGTTCAATATTAAAGCAAACTGAGGATTAGAATATCCCTTATAAAATAAAATAACAAAATACGCTATGGACAGTGGGTTATACCATTGAGGTTATTTATAGTTTACTTGGTAGGAAGTGCAAGGTTAATAATTTGTGCTGATAGCTCAACGATTTCTGCAAAGGCAGAAGATCTTTGGGGAAAGATCTTTTCCTTCCTTATAATTTTAATATGGTTGTTCTTATCCTCCTAAGTGTCACTTCAGACTTATAACATGGATATCACATCTTTGATCATTACGCCTCCTATCTGGTCAAGAGTAAGAGGACAATGACAGCAGCAGCAAGCTCTTTTCTCACATGTGTCCCATTTATTAGAGAAGAGAAGAAAACATTGTATTCCAAAGGCAAAATTCTCATCAGCCAAAACAGAGTCACATGGTGAAATATAGCTATAAGGAAAAGCAAAAAAAAAAAAAATCTATTGAAAATGAATAGGATTTTCACATTTGATTAGATTTGGGGATGGAGGTATGCAATATTTTTAAAAATGTCTTTTCTCTTCATTTAAAGACAGAGGTTGGGTAGCTGTTGGTTGAAATACAACAAGGTCTACTAGAGTTACCTAATTTTGTTCTAAACCAGAAGTACTGAGCACATTGTCCTTACTCATTTGATACCCCCACGATAAATATTAAGTATCTACTGCATAATTTATAAGAAGGTCTGTAATAAAGTTTAAAATGTAATGTTCAACATACAGAAGCAGCTCCTGACGTAATGACAAATAGGAAATTAAAATCCATTGCAAACACAGGCGAGTCCACATTGCATGGAAGCACACAGTAAGAATGTTAAGAGGCATTTCACTTACAATGCACTGTTTAAAACTCACTTCCTATAACAAGGGATGCCTATAAATAGAAGTTAGTTAGGTAAGAGTTTGATTATGCAAAGCAACTTACACTATTTTTATTTTTATTTTTATTTTTATTTTTTTTTAATTTTTTTTAAATTTTTTTTTTCAACGTTTTTTATTTATTTTTGGGACAGAGAGAGACAGAGCATGAATGGGGGAGGGGCAGAGAGAGAGGGAGACACAGAATCGGAAACAGGCTCCAGGCTCTGAGCCATCAGCCCAGAGCCCAACGCCGGGCTCGAACTCACGGGCTGCGAGATCGTGACCTGGCTGAAGTCGGACGCCCAACCGACTACGCCACCCAGGCGCCCCAAACTTACACTATTTTTAAAGCAAGAAGGACCATCACAAGGGTTTAAGCAGAACTAAATGTTAGGCTTTGGCTTTGGGGTGATATCCCACAGGTCCCAAAAAGAATGATTTGGAGGTGAATAGGACTTAATAGAAAAAGAACAATTAACTCACTATTACTGTAATGTTGATGAGAGAGGGTGGTGCTTGAAGTAGGTAGTGGGAGTGAAAATAAAGTAAAATTGACAAAGTCTATGGATATGAGGAGGTACACCTGGTAGAATAGATTATGTGTTTTATGGGGCAAATAACAGGGAAAATATGTAGTGAAGTCTGAAGGAGGTTTAAGTTTGAGAACATGGTATCATTTGCTGAAGTAGGTGACGAGGAAGATGAGCCCATTGCTGGGGCCAAAGGATATGATCTTGGTGTTAGAGATGCTGATATGAACTGTTGGACATCCAGGGAGAAATGACTAGGGAGAAGTTGACTCTGTAGACTAGAAGTTGAATTGGATGGTCTTAGCAGGAGACTTAGGCTTGGGAATAATCTGTGTATAGGATATAGTTGATGTCAGGAGAGTAGACGAGAGTGTTCAGGGAGAATGTATCAAGTAAGAAGAGAAGGGTTAAATTAGCACCTAGAGGACTGAACGTGAAAATGAATTTGTCATCCTTGTTGGCTATAGCATTACTGAAATATGGCAGAAGGCATGCTCTTGGATAATCATACTATCTCTTGTCCAAGTGAAATGGAATGAGCTAGATAAATTGACATATTGTACGACCAAATGACAGTGATTAAGTACTGACCATTTACTGAAAATCTAGATCCAATTACTTATTGTATACAAGGGGTAGAGTGACCTTTTGAATGAGACTATCTGTGGTAGAATAGCCTGCATTTGAGGTCTTTCTTTTTGTTCAGCTTGACAGAGATGAAGGAAAGATTTCAATACTTGAAAAAGGCAGAGCACACTTGTTATCAGACATAAAATAGCTGCTGATCAAAGGAGCTGAGATTCTATATGTTTAAAAGATGCTAGATTAATAACATATTCTTATTCTGATCCATAAAGATTAGTCACGTAATTGTGTCCATTATTTGTCTTTTCTGAGGAAGAGGAAATTATGTCTTATTTTCACCATGTCTCCTGTGCTCTTTTAAACAGATTAACGATTATTTCAGGCATAATGCTGGGTCCTGGGGATGAACAGATGGAAAATAAAAGTTCCTGATGCTTGTGATTACTGTCCAGCCAAAGAGACATAAAGGTGGATAGCTAAATTAAAATACAACATGGCAGATTCAGTAATACAGGTGTGTAAGACTGTTTTATTGCAAGCATAAACTCCTTGAGAGTAGGAATCAGTCATCACTGCAAGTGTGGCAATATGCACAATGTCAGTGGAGGTATTTAATATTTAGCGATAACTTTATATCCCATCTTGCTCGCCTATATATATGTATATACACACACACACACACACATATATATATACATACACACACATATATATTTATATATATATTTAACTCAATTTAGAAGGATACATGTAACAAGACAGTATAAAAAAAATGGGTTAATAGAGGAGAGGAAGAAAGGGGTATAAAATAAATACAGAAACGAGGCCAGCTCTGCATACGTTAAAGACCTTTGACTCCACACTTTATTATTATCTGTATAAACACATATATTACTGTGTAGTGAATTACATTATTACATGGGAGGTAACATTTGAAAAGGTATTTGAGGAAAGAATAGATGTTTTTCAGGTAGACAGTAATAAGAGCACTTCAGACAGAAAGAATTTCACTTTGAACAGATGTAGGTAAATAGAGTAGAGTGGACTGTCAGAGGATGAGAATACAGATATAGTAGGGCCAGATTAGAAAGGCCTCACGTACTTGGGAAAAGAATTTGCCATTGCTATTGGCTGAGTGGTATCTCCCCCCGGTTCATATGTGGAAGTCCTAGCTCCCAGCATGTGAGAATGTAACTATAGCTGAAGACAGAGACTTTAAAAAGGAAATGAAAGTAGAATGAGGTCATGTGGGTGGGCTCTAATCCAGTATGACTGGTGTCCTTATAAGAGGAAGAAACTGGAACATGGGCAACATGTAGACTGAGGGACAACCATGTGAGAACCCACATAGAAGACAGTCCTCTGCAAGCTAAGGAGAGAGCCTCAGAAGAAACCAAAAGGACTGACACCTTGATCTTGAATTTCTAGTTAATGAAGATTAACTACAGAGACAAAATGGAATATGGGCAAGAGAGAAGAGAGACTGAGAAGGGTGCGTGGGTGGAGGGGAAAAATGAAGTCTTGACCTAAACTCAAGATAATGAGAATGGCAAGAAGTTGGAATACAGAGATATTTTGGGGGTATAATTAATTGCCTGAAAAGTGGGGTAGAGATGGATTTCTTTTTTTCTTTTTTCTTTTTTTCTTTTTCTTACTGTTTATTTGTTTTTGACAGAGAGAGAGAAACAGAGTGTGGGAGCAGAGGAGGGTAGAGAGAGAGGGAAACACAGAACCGGAGGGAGTCTCCAGCCTCCAGTGATCGGCACAGAACGTGATGCGGGGCTCAGTCCCACAGACAGTGAGACCATGACCTGAGCTGAAGTCGGAAGCTTAACCAAATGAGACACCCAGGCGCCCCAGAGATGGATTTCAATAACAAGAAAGCATTTGTCCATAGATTCTGAATGGCAATACTGAGTTGACGGAATTAACCAAGACAAGAAATTGAGTTTAAATTTTGTATTTTTTTTTAATTTGAAAGTAAGTTTCATTTGGAATGTGTGATGTTTGCATCACAATGCATGTGGTAATGAAATCGGTTTTAGATATATTGAGCTTATAGAGTCTTTAAGACTTTTTTTTTTTTTTGCATTTCTTCAGCTAAATATAAAATAAGTGTTAAGCTTGGAAAAATTGTTCCATTTAATATTCTGATCAGGAAAATGGCTGCTTAAAATGAAAGATGAGAAATCCATAAATTGGGGTCTGGCCTTTTGCAGTTATTAGAAGAAATCCACAAATTCTTCCATCCTCACACATATCTATGCTTTAGTATCATCTGCATCAACTTTACTTTTCTCAAGGTATGACAAGCTTACTCCATGCTCCAGGAATAATAAGATGGCAACATTATCTCTCCAAAAGTCACTGTTAAAATGTAACAGTCATTTATAAGCAGACTATGAACAGACTGCTAACTTTCTCAAAATCTTACTGCATGATCAGTTCTACTAATTTAAACCTTAAGGTAGGAAATGATCATATAGAGAAATGGGGTTCTCAGAGTTTGCATATAGAGAATTTAAAAGAGAGAGAGAAGGAAGGAAGGAAGGAAGGAAGGAAGGAAGGAAGGAAGGAAGGAAGGAAGGAAGGAAAGGAAGGAAAGGAAGAAGGTAAGGAAGGAAAGAAAAAGAGAGGTAAGAAGAGGAGAAGGGAGGAGAGAAGAAAAGGAAGAAAAGGAAGGAGGGAAGGAAGGAAAAGGAAGGAGAGATGACAGGAAAGAAGGAAAGGAGGGAAAGGAAGCAAGGTGGGAGGGTGAGAAGGAAGGCAAGAGGAAGAAAGTCTTCCAAAGATAGTCTTAAGTGACTTCCATCTATAGAACCAAGCAGTGTTCTGCTTGACATCAAAGAAGCACTCAATAAAAGCTTATTGAATTAATGCAGTATCCTCTTGACCTTGGACTCAAAGCACTTAGGCAAAGGAAAACGGGTGATTCCATGAATAGATAATTTTATAAGTCTTTAAAAAGAATAAGGTTACTTATGCTAACATAATTATTTTCTTTCTTTTTTTTAAATTTTTTTTTCAACGTTTATTTATTTTTGGGACAGAGAGAGACAGAGGATGAACGGGGGAAGGGCAGAGAGAGAGGGAGACACAGAATCGGAAACAGGCTCCAGGCTCCGAGCCATCAGCCCAGAGCCTGACGCGGGGCTCGAACTCACAGAGTGCGAGATCGTGACCTGGCTGAAGTCGGACGCTCAACCGACTGCGCCACCCAGGCGCCCCTGTCAGGATTTATTAAAGAATTTGAAGAAGCTCGGAGAATGAGCGCTCTCTAAAGGAAGTAACATATAACACAAGCTGTTCATTCACCAACAAGACTTTAGATGGTGAACCAAGCGAGTAAGGACAGCCATGGAAAACACACTGCTCAATAAGTCCAGCTCCTAAAGGGGCACGCAGGTGGGCCTGAAGAGAATAGACCAGCAGGCCTAATGAGAAATGTAACATCCTTCCTGTACATGCCTTTCTACTCTAGTTTTATTTTAATGGGAAACTGGGAAAGTCTAAACATGTTTATAGGAGGCAGACACTTTAGAGGGGTCTAATAAAATCAAGACCAGGGAGAGTAAATGGGAAATATGTGACATTAGGAAATTCTCTGGATGCACATACTTTCAAAGTCCGTAGTTTGGAACCCAGTAGTTCAGGACCGATTTGCAAGAGTAAATCAAAACATTTTAATTATCATCATCATATGGTTTTGACTTAATTGTCCCTGAGAAAATGAACAGTTATAGGGTTTTGAACATTCTAATTTTCCCACAGAACTTGAATAAAGTCGTTCTTCAAATGAATTCCTTCATTCGCCAAAAATGTCTTTAGCAAAATAATACCAAGGGTATGGCTAAATAGCACATACATAAACAATATTTCTAAATACAGAATATCTTAATGAAGCTACCAAGAAATCTTGCTGTGAAGCAGTGATAAACTTTTAAAATCTGCTTCAAAATGTGATGGGACTTTAAAACTTGGTTCAAATTATGAACATCTTATGATGTTTAAGTTGTTACCAAATATATCATCTGTATGGGATTATAGTAATAACAGTTATAAAAAATAATCTGAACGGTCTAATTTATACATTTCACAGAGTATTCTGTCTGACTTGACAATGATCATTTTCCCAAACTCAAGAATAGAATGTCTTTATTTAGTAAGAAAAGGTTATAAGCTCCAATGTATAGCTTGCTGTTTCACTATATAATGTTCAAAAATACTGAAAAAAATGTTTAAGGCTGTTACATTCACAATAATTACATAGTCATGACTTTAAAATCAAGTAATTATTTTAAAGGTGTAAAGTTACACTGTAGTTGGGTTATTCTAGACACTGACTTAAAATTTTATTCTGTATCATACAAATCAAAGAAATATTGAATCTATTGTTATAACATTGGGAAAATAGCTAGATCACAATATAAACATTATTTTTCAGGTTATTCTAAATAAGGACAACAAAGAGAAAAGAGCAAAAATAATATAGCCACACTAAAACAGGTTAGAGATATGAAAACGTTTGTACAAATTCAAGAGTCACCTTGTAAAAATGCAAACCACAAGAAACGTCTAGGAAAAAATAACCTGGCACATACAAGGGGCAGGAAAACCTTTCGTTCGGGGCCAAAGAGACTCAGGGGGTAACAGTAGAAGGCAAATTGGATACAAGCTTGCAATGAAATGTGGCAACAGAAACAACGTAGCTATTATTTTGTCATTTCTACAAGTAGAAATCACATTCAAGAATACGAATGTGATCATTCTTCCTCTATTTCAACTAGGAAGAAATGATTCTCAAACACTCGCTGTATTTTCAATTAAAAATTAGGGTAAAGTAGTTTTGGCAGATACTAATAGGTCAACAGAGCATTAGAAGAAAATGTAGAAAATCTGATTATACTGACTAGGATAGTTTTAAACCATCTTTTGATGGGAAAATTTTGAGAAAATTATCATGCAATAAAGAATAACTTTTACATGCAACAAACTTGAGAGGACTGACTAAAATAAAATAAAACAGTTATTTAAAATTCGACAAGTTATAGAACAGATCCCCGAAGGATGTACAATAAAGTTTCAGTACAATTTGGGGGAAGGTATTTATTCTGGTATTTCTACAATTGCCTATTTTTTCTTAGGTCATTACTAAATGTGATATCAGAAAGTTCTCCTTTTAAGAGTTCCATAAATGAGACTAGAATTCTTTTTTTTGTTTTTTTAATTTTTTTTTCAACGTTTATTTATTTTTGGGACAGAGAGAGACAGAGCATGAACGGGGGTGGGGCAGAGAGAGAGGGAGACACAGAATCGGAAACAGGCTCCAGGCTCTGAGCCATCAGCCCAGAGCCCGACGCGGGGCTCGAACTCACGGACCGCGAGATCGTGACCTGGCTGAAGTCGGCCGCTTAACCGACTGCGCCACCCAGGCGCCCCGAGACTAGAATTCTTAATAATATCATCCAAAATGTGGTTTTGAAGATAAGAGTTTCCCTGCTTCTTTAGGAGGTCAGGTAGGAAATTCATTCTTACTTCTGTTTTATCAAATATTTTAATCTACAAAAATGACACATTCCATACTTCTGGAAACTTCTATGATTTAAAGGTCTGTTGTAGAACTAGGAGTTTTCTATGTAGAATGACAAAATATACTGGACAGGATCAAACAATTTATGATAAGTTATTGTTTATGAATCAAAAACCCAAACAATATTCATACTTTCAGAAATTATAATCCCTGAAGTTTTGCTCACTGACCCTTTATAAAGAAATTTAGATAGATAAAAAGTATTGATATGGGTTTCTCTAAGGTTACAGAAAGAGCATATGAAAAGAGAGGTAGAATCACATAACAAAGGCAGATTCTATAAATTTCTACTCAAGGGTAATTCAGCATCAGGATAAGGTATCCCTTTGGAGTTATGAGTTTTAGAGGGTCCAAAACAGATGACAGCCCCAGGGCTAGATTTCACAAAAATTAGCCAATCGCTGGAAACAAAATCATGAAATTGATACTGAGATCTAGAAATTTTAAAGATTTTATTTTAAAGTAATCTCTACACCCAATGTGGGCCTTGAACCTACAACCCTGAGATCAAGAGTCACATGCTGCATTGACTGAGTCAGTCAGGCATACCCAAGATCTAGGAATTTTAAAAAGATGATTTTGATTGTTGCTTTTTGGGTTTTGGATAAACACCAGGTTTAAGATTTCTTTGAAGTTAACACACTGAAATATTCTTAGGGCTTATAAATGCTGCTATTCACAGGTACATCACATGGAACCAAAGGCAGAAAGTAAAAAGTTCCTGCTTGAATTCTTCATTACTCCTTCATCAGCATCATCATATTTTCTTGGTCTATATACCCTTCCAGTTTTTAAAAGGAGATGCACATTTTTTGATTTATAAAAGTATTTCACTGGTCTTTTCATCACTTTAACCGCCCCCCACCCCCCAAATAACTTACATAATGTAAAGCCCCATGATTTTTGAACTGTAAACTTCTATAAGCACTATTTGATCTGATTTGATGGTACAAAACTCAAGACAAGAAATGTATCTGCTTGAACTTGATAAACATTTTTTTTTCAATTAATAAGAATGGTTTCAACCAGATATATTGCATTGTCATTCTTATCAATAGTGTTAGAAAGGCTTTTAGGTTTTGTTCTCTTTTCCTATTTATTATTTTTTTGTCTTCTTTTTAATGCTTTCTTGTAACCAAAGTACTCATATTTGCTTTTTAAAACTACTACTATAACTAATAGGAAAAAAAATTGAGCACATGCATTATAGCAGTAACAATTCAACAAACAGAAGAACTATATAAACAGACCTCTAATTTAGCTCTGGGTACCTCTGAAGCTAGCTTTGGAGTTAGATAGGTACACCCTCCGAGTAACCAATTTATTGTAGGGAAGCATTAGGGCAAAGATCATTTTTACTCATCTCAAGAACTCATTTTGGTGAAAATTATGTTGTCAAGAGCCAATTGTGAGTTTCGTAAGGTCAGAGATTAACTTTTACTCACTTTTTGAAACCCTAACATCAAAAGCCAAACTGAATGCCTGATACATGGAAGAGACTGGAAAATGAATTTAATAAGTTTGTAAAAGAGAGTTTGGGAAATTGAATTCATTGAAATTGATTAAATGCTTTATTGCAGCTTTAATTGAGGATTGTTTTTTTGCAAAGCCACATATCACTGCTTACATGAAGTAAGTGAAACTGATTAAAAACCTTTGCTTTTTGAATATTGCATTATGATACACACATTTTTCAAATATGAATTTATCACATAACTTGACAATGAAACTAGCATACGCCAAAATTCAAAAACCAATTTAGAAACATTTATGCTTTCGTATTTTATTGAATGAGTATCGTATTTTTATCAAGAATATTGAACATTGGACAATGGAATTAGTTACCAAATATGAAGAAACTGTTGTTATGTGGGCTAAGGATGGTGTGATTTGATGCCCATGAAGGACATTTGTTTTCAGTTCCTGAAATAGCTTACAATAGGTTAGTTTATTTGCATTGCTGGAAGCTTTTAAAAACTGACAATAAATTACTATGTAATTAAACACTACCTTCTTTTACCTTTTAACTGCAACCCAAGACATACGTAGTTCCTTTCTTTAAGAAATTTTAATTTAAATATAAAGGACAATTATACCATAAACATAACTGTTAACAAATGAATGAAATGCTTGGATTAAGAGAAAAACAAACAAACAAACATGAGGTCCTGGAACTGGTATAATTCAGCAACATTCTGCAGTTTTGCAAAAGGTTAGCAGGGACACATATCAAGTCTCTGTTGTATTTATGTGTGATACAGTATTTTATTCCAGAACAAAGGCATTTTTGTAACTTGTACAGAGATGTGGATAGGCTGGCACTGGCCCGGAGATTCAGAAGACTACTGAAATTTGTTTTTAATGAAAATAACTTGATTCCTTACTGAGTCATGTGTGGTTCTCCTCTATTTTTTCACTTTTTATAAAAATTGTTTTCAGGGAGATCTTTTATCCCAGGTTTAATCCAGATAATAAGGTGAAATTATTTTTCTTCCATACCCATCCTAAATCTTTACAAGGAAAGAAAAATGTAACTGTGTCCTACAAACATCTATCTCAGTTATTACATGGAAGGCTTGTTTTCAGGAAAATAGGATTAAAATTGTTTAATAAATTTTAAAGCATGAAGCAATTGTTTCTTTGAGGGGTTTAAAAATTTATGACTTCTGAAATTTCATGTGTCTTTGTTGAAAATTACATGAAAGGAAAATTCAGTGAACAAACACTGCTAATTTTTTAATATTCTCTACAAAACTTTGAATACCAAAATTAAGTCCTTCTTCCTCCTTTCCTTCCATATTCAGTATTCCTAGAGGAGGAAATCATCCATGGCATTCAAAGTATTTATCATTTCATTACTCTTTTCAAATTCTGTCCCAATTTCTGTGACTTTTTCCATAAATGAAAATTCCCGGTATTAGACTTGGACTTCTTTATTTTTTTAAATGAAATTTATTGTCAAATTGGTTTCCATACAACACTCAGCTCTCCTTCCAACAGGTGCCCTCCTCAGTGCCTATCACCCACCATCTCCTCCTTCCCATCCCCCATCAACCCTCAGTTTATTCTCAGTTTTCAAGAGTCTTTTACGGTTTGGCTTTCTCCCTCTCTAACCTCTTTTTTTTTTCTTCCCCTCCCCCGTGGACTTCTGTTAAGTTTCTCAGGATCCACATAGTAAAAACATATGGTATCTGTCTTTCCCTGCATGACTTACTTAACTTACCATAACACTCTCCGTTGCCATCCATGTTGCTACAAAGGGCCATATTTCATTCTTTCTCATTGCCACGTAGTACTCCATTGTGTATATAAACCACAATTTCTTTATCCATTCGTCAGTTGATGGACATTTAGGCTCTTTCCATAATTTGGCTATTGTTGAAAGTGCTGCTATAAACATTGGGGTACAATGCCCAAATGCATCAGCACTCCAGTATCCCTTGGGTAAATTCCTAGCAGTGCTATTGCTGGGTCATAGGGTAGGTATATTTTTAATTTTTTGAGAAACCTCCACACTGTTTTCCAGAGTGGCTGCACCAGTTTGCATTGCCACCAACAGTGCAAAAGGGTTCCCATTTCTCCACATCGTCCCCAGCATCTATAGTCTCCTGATTTGTTCATTTCAGCCACTCTGATGGGCATGAGGTGGTATCTGAGTGTGGTTTTGATTTGCATTTCTCTGATGAAGAAGAACATTGTGCATCCTTTCATGTGCTTGTTGGCCATCTGGATGTCTTCTTTAGAGAAGTGTCTATTCACGGTTTCTGCCCATTTCTTCACTGGATTATTTGTTTTTGGGTGTGGAGTTTGGTGAGCTCTTTATAGATTTTGGATACTAGCCCTTTGTCCGATATGCCATTTGCAAATATATTTTCCATTCCGTTGGTTGCCTTTTAGTTTTGTTGATTGTTTCCTTTACAGTGCAGAAGCTTTTTATCTTGATGAGGTCCCAATAGTTCACTTTTGCTTTTAATTCCCTTGCCTTTGGAGATGTGTCAAGTAAGAAATTGCTGTGGCTGAGGTCATAGCGGTTTTTTTCCTGCTTTCTCCTCTAGTGTTTTGATGGTTTCCTGTCTCAAATTCAGGTCCTTCATCCATTTTGAGTTTATTTTTGTGAATGGTGTAAGAAAGTGGCCTAGTTTCATTCTTCTGCATGTTGCTGTCGAGTTCTCCCAGCACCATTTGTTAAAGAGACTGTCTTTTTTCCATTGGATGTTCTTTCCTGCTTTGTCAAAGATTAGTTGGCCATACTTTTGTGGGTCTAGTTCTGGGGCTTCTATTCCTTTCCATTGGTCTATGTGTCTGTTTTTGTGCCAATACCATGCTCTCTTGATGATTACAGCTTTGTAGTAGAGGCTAACGTCTGGGATTGTGATGCCTCCCGCTTTAGTCTTCTTCTTCAAAATTACTTTGGCTATTTGGGGTCTTTTGTGGTTCCATACAAATAAAAACCCTCGAGAAAGTCGGGATAGAAGGAACATACTTAAACATCATAAAAACCATTTATGAAAAGCCCACAGCTAATATCATCCTCAATGGGGAAAAAACTGAGAGCTTTCCCCTTGAGATCAGGAACACAATGGGGATGTCCACTCTCACCGCTGTTATTTAACATAGTGGTGGAAGTGCTAGCATCAACAATCAGACAAAAAAAGAAAATCAAAGGTATCAATGTTTGCAAAGATGAAGTCAAGCTTTCACTTTTTGCAGATGACCTGATATTATACATGGAAATTCCAATAGACTCCACCAAAAGTCTGCTAGAACTGATACATGAAGTCAGCAAAGTCGCAGGATACAAAATTAATGTACAGAAATCAGTTGCATTCTTATACACTAATAATGAAGCAAAGGAAAGACAAATAAAGAAACTGATCCCATTCACAATTACACAAAGAATCATAAAATACTTAGGAATAAACCTAACCAAACATGTAAAAGATCTGTATGCTGAAAACTATAGAAAGCTTATGAAGGAAATTGAAGAAGGTACAAAGAAATGGAAAAGCATTCCATGCCCATGGATTGGAATAATAAATATTGTTAAAATGTCAAAAATACCAAAAGCTATCTACACATTGAGTGCAATCCCAATCAAAATTGCACCAGCATTCTTCTCGAAGCTAAAATGAGCAATCCTAAAATTTGTATGGAACCGCAATAGACTTGGACTTCTGAGGACAATTGAAAATAGATTAGCAACGACGCCGACATTATGTTCATTTTTCTCCATTTCACATTTTGTAGAGGACGAGTGTGCCGATCATGGTTTCTCATAGTCTACGTGAAAAGCAAAAGACTGTACTGCACTGTTCTTTGTTCAACCAAATCATAGCCAGTAAAATAGGTTCCCCTTAAATAACCTTTGTTACCAGCTAAGATACGCAGTGAGACATAGAAGCACTTCAACGTAGGTAAGTAAATACAATGAATAATACACTATTCTGAATAATGATTCAGCATGATGTAACCAGTTATAATTCAAGAAAAATGTGTGCATATTGTGTATAATAAATTAATCAAAATATAACATTGCAATAAAGTAGCTAAGAAGAGCTAGCATACAGTAGTTATTTAACATGTATATGCAGCAAAAATGACTTACCCGGCATAAATTGCTACAGACTAAAAGTGAATATCTTCATTCACACATTTTGAAAGTGGCTATTTTGTGATTCCCACGCTAAAAATATAACAGTTGTTACATACAAGTCATCCATATGGTGTTCATATAGGTATAGTAATTCAACATTGTCTCTGTATTTTAAATACACTTTTTTTTCCTTAAAATACCGACATGTTCCCTCCCTCCCCCACCCCGTGAGGCTCCCATAACTGGCACAATCGGTTCTGCATAAAGACGTGCTTACAAATAGGCCATGATTTAAAATGTTCAGAACCAAATATATTCTAGGTAATGTAGCCAGATACATGCCTCCTAGCATCTGTTTGGGAACGTTAAAAGCAACCTAGGACCTAGGTGCTATATTGCCCTCCTGGACTAATTTGAGATGACTAAGGTCATACTGAAATATCAATGTGTCATTCATTGCACTCTTATTTCAATTACTTTCACAGACAATTAAAGTAACCAAGTAGTCCATCGGGTCCAAAGATTGATATTGATAATTATGCTAACTGGGCAGCAGTGAACATAAATAAAGCAATAACTTGTTGAGTCAGGGAAACCCAGAAAGAAATTCTTGCTCTTGTACCTGATATACTCTGTCACCCTCTGAGAGTAAATTAATGATGATGAGCCTGTTTCTGGAGACAAATACCTGTTCTAAGCATAAAATATAATAACTTAGGAACTGCCTTTAGGGACGGCATGCAAGCATACAACAAAAGTTTCCAGTCCTTTATTATTTATGGAGGCATTAGACTCTAGTAGGTATATATCAAGAGCTGCAGTTCTGGCTCTTTACTTTTTTGTTTCATCTCTAATGTCATTTTAATCCACATCAGTTGAATTATCCTTCCTTCCACTAATGCTTGGGCTGACCCACAGCTTTTCCAGTAACTTTCAAATATTAATATGCAGTTTCATTCTCCAGGCATTACATTCTCTATTACAAGCTAAATACAATGTTTCTTCCTGATTCTCTATCTTAATTTTCTTATGTTGAAAAGGGATGTTTTCCTGAAAAGTGGGCCTGGTGTTGCCTTCACAGGTAAACGTAGTTAATAGATTTTGGAGATCAGTATTTTTCAGATTTGCCTATAATTGCCAGAAAGAATCCATCCCATGTCTCAGAGCCCTACTCCTTCTCCACAAATGCCATTATCATGGTACTGGGGTTCACAAACATTTTCTTTAAAGGGAAAGGTAAGACCTATTTTATGCATTGTGACCCACTCCGTTTCTGTAAAAACACCTCAACCCTGTCAACTGTTACTGTATCATGTTAACCAATGTGGTGACTGTACTGATAACACTTTATTTATAGAACGAAGTGGTAGTTTGAGAGCCATAGTTTGCAAACCCCTATTTTAGCATAAGAGATTTCGCAGAATTTAGCCTTTAATAGAAACTGCAACTTTACTGACCTTGCAATTACTTTTTTTAACTTTATTTTTTTTAATATATGAAATTTATTATCAAATTGGTTTCCATACAACACCCAGTGCTCATCCCAAAAGATGCCTTCTTCAATACCCATCACCCACCCTCCCCTCCCTCCCACCCCCCATCAACCCTCAGTTTGTTCTCAGTTTTTAACAGTCTCTTATGCTTTGGCTCTCTTCCACTCTAACCTCTTTTTTTTTTTCTCCTCCCCATGGGTTTCTTTTAAGTTTCTCAGGATCCACATAAGAGTGAAAACATATGGTATCTGTCTTTGTCTGTATGGCTTATTTCACTTAGCATCACACTCTCCAGTTCCATCCACATTGCTACAAAAGGCCATATTTCATTCTTTCTCATTGCCACGTAGTACTCCATTGTGTATATAAACCACAATTTCTCTATCCATTCATCAGTTGATGGACATTTAGGCTCTTTCCACAATTTGGCTATTGTTGAGAGTGCTGCTATAAACATTGGGGTACAAGTGCCCCTATGCATCAGTACTCCTGTAACGCTTGGGTAAATTCCTAGCAGTGCTATTGCTGGGTCATAGGGTAGGTCTATTTTTTAATTTTTTGAGGAACCTCCACACTGTTTTCCAGAGTGGCTGTACCATTTTGCATTCCCACCAACAGTGCAAGAGGGTTCCCGTTTCTCCACATCCTCTCCAGCATCTATAGTCTCCTGATTTGTTCATTTTGGCCACTCTGACTGGCGTGAGGTGATATCTGAGTGTGGTGTTGATTTGTATTTCCCTGATGAGGAGCGACGTTGAGCATCTTTTCATGTGCCTGTTGGCCATCCGGATGTCTTCTTTAGAGAAGTGTCTATTCATGTTTTCTGCCCATTTCTTCACTGTATTATTTGTTTTTTGGGTGTGGAGTTTGGTGAGCTCTTTATAGATTTTGGATACTAGTCCTTTGTCCGATATGTCATTTGCAAATATCTTTTCCCATTCCGTTGATTGCCTTTTACTTTTGTTGATTGTTTCCTTTGCTGTGCAGAAGCTTTTTATCTTCCTGAGGTCCCAATAGTTCATTTTTGCTTTTAATTCCCTTTCCTTTGGAGATGTGTCAAGTGAGAAATTGCTGCGGCTGAGGACTGACCTTGCAATTAGATTGTACTGGCTTAGTCCTTGGTTCTACCTGCCTAGTGATCATAAGGGAACAGAAATTCCTTCATAGCTGTGGAGGTCTTCTGGTTCTTGATACAGGTTACAATTTGTATCTTCATATATTTTCAGGGTTTTTTTTTTTTTTTGGTTTTCTGTATAAGCTCTCAGGGAATTTCAGAAGAAGTCAAGGGCCTATTAATGTTTGTTTGTATCCTTATTATTATGACACCTGTCACAGCCATTTAAATTCTTACCATTTTGCCCTCTGTCTATATTTCATTCTATACCAGGAATTATTTGAATAATTGTGATGAACTTGTATGCCATGGACTACGTGTCACATTTCCCCAGAAATAAGATTGTCTCAGAACTGCTTGAATATATAAAGAAACCAAACCCGACTCCCATTTTTATTGTTTGTTGCATAGGGCCACTTTTGACATTAATTACTCAATCAGTGAGGGCGACTGTTGATAACAAGTGATATAACCAAATTAAGATAATTTGAGACTGTTTTAATAAAGAGCTATTCAGAAAGGCATGGGCAGTGTATAAAGAAAACATAGTGAGCACTTTGGCAAATGTCTTATCTCAGATGTATTCATTTGTATTCATTTGAATTTCAGAAGTCAGCTTGGTTTGTCCTGATATTTTGGAAATCTTGGAGTCACATTATGATACTTTCCTACACAGTAATTCTAGACTGTTTAAAATGCTACTAGAAAGCTGTCAAATTAGAAGCATTGGGATCAATATTTCATGGAATTTACCTCTCAAATCATTATAAGGTTAGAATAAATTCTGGTAAAATTTGGATTTTTGCTCAAAAAATTGCTCAAAACAACATTATACACAATGATTTGAGGGGCAGGGAGTGGGAGAGAGAGAATATACAATTTAGAAAAGCAACTATTTTTAGTAATTAAGGGAAATCTAAATCATGAAAAAATTTGGGAAATATATATAAATATTGTCAGTTACATATAATAACTTTAGTGTGAGTTGTTCTAATTAAAATATTAAAAGTTTAAAAATTGCTTAAAAATGCATACATATTTTTTTTTTCAACGTTTATTTATTTTTGGGACAGAGAGAGACAGAGCATGAATGGGGGAGGGGCAGAGAGAGAGGGAGACACAGAATCGGAAACAGGCTCCAGGCTCTGAGCCATCAGCCCAGAGCCCGACGTGGGGCTCGAACTCCCGGACCGCGAGATCGTGACCTGGCTGAAGTCGGACGCTTAACCGACTGCGCCACCCAGGCGCCCCTTAAAAATGCATACATATTAAGTGGGAGATCCTAAGTGAGCATAGACGGTCCAATACACAGCCTCCTAGACCCAAGGTCCATAACCTTCAACCCACTCCCAAGTCTTTGGGAACCTTCAAGAATTAATCAAAATGATTATTATCAACATGTCATCCAGACCTGTCTTATACAAAAGAAGCTTATGAAGTACTATAAAAGTGGCTTAATCTCTAATTTTATGGGACCATTCTCTCTGACATATTTTGTATTGGCATTTGAATACACATTATTTTTCCACCCACTAAATTCAGTTTTAAGTTAACCTTAAAAGTGGCCTCTTACCTTTTACTTTTTTACCAAATCTTAATTGCTGAAATCTAAGATTTGGTGTATATAATACTTACCTGTCAAAGTTAGAATTACTTTCATTATATTCAATCATGTATTTTCATGGTATTTCTTTTGCCCTGAACAACAATAGAAATGTCTAAAGGCTATTTTTCCATTTACTTATGATATTATTTTATATCAGTAATTCCTAGCTCTAGTTTCATTTAGTCAAAATGAAAAAAGAAAAAAAAAAGCTTAAGATGTCCAGAAAAAGAGCTATTATACATTAGACATCTCAGATACTATTAAAATGAGTAAGAATGGAAAAGAAAGGTGGTAATGACCAATGGGGACAACTTTAGATTTAGGGAAACTCACACCTCCAATTATAAAAAAAAATGCATTTCTTGAAGGATGTGTAAGTACAGGAAATTTTTATCAAGGATTTAGTTGTGATTCATTGTTCATGTGTTAAATATTTGAATATCACATGCAAAAAGTTAATACTCAAAATATAATCATTAACAATCTTTTTAAAACTGAGAGACATGTAGTCTATACAACCCAAAGCAATCTTACACATTCAATGCAATATCTATCAAAATGACACCACTGGGGCACCCGGGTGCCTCAGTTGGTTAAGCATCCACCTGACTCTTGATTTTGGCTCAGATCATGATCTCAGTTTGTGAGTTGGAGCCCCGCATTGGGCTATGAGCTGACAGCATGAAGCCTGCTTGAGATTCTGTCTTCCCCTCTCTCAGCCTCCCACTTCAAAATAAATAAATATTACATATTAATTTCTATATTAAATATTAAATATTTAAGTAATAAATGTTTAAAAAATAACTTCGGGGTGCCGGGGTGGCTCAGTCGGTTAAGCATCTGACTTCAGCCCAGGTCATGATCTCGCAGTTTGTGAGTTCAGGCCCCACATCCAGCTCTGTGCTGTCAGCTCAGAACCTGAGGCCTGCTTCAGATTCTGTGTCTCCCTCTCTCTCTGCCCCTCCCCCACTTGTGCTCTGTCTCTCTCTGTCTCTCAAAAATAAATTTAAAAAAAATTTTTAATTAAAAAAATAAAAAATAACTCCAGCATTCTTCACAGAGCTAGAACAAACAATTCTAAAATTGATATGGAACCAGAAAGGACCCTGAATAGCCAAAGCAATCTTGAGAAAGAAAATCAAAGCTGGAGGCATCACAATTTCAGACTTCAAGATGTATCATAAAGCTGTTATCATCAAGATGGTATGGTACTGGCACAAAAACAGACACATAGATCAATAAACAGAATAGGGAACCCAATAATGGACACACAAATGTATGGCCAACTAATCTTCAACAAAGCAGGGATGAATATCCAGTGGAAAAAAGACAGCCTCTTCAGCAAGTGGTGCTGGGAAAACTGGACAGCGACATGCAGAAAAATGAACCTGGACTGCTTTCTTACACCAGACACCAAAACAAATTCAACATGGATGAAAGACCTAAATGTGAGACAGGAAACCCTCAAAATCCTACAGGAGAAAAAATGCAAAAACCTCTCTGAACTCAGCCACAGCAACTTCTTACTAGACACATCTCTGGAGGCAAGGGAAACAAAAGCAAAAATGAACTACTGGGACTTTATCAAGATAAAAAATCTTCTGCACAGCAAAGGAAACAATCAACAAAACTGACGCGCATCTGATGGAATGGGAGAAGGAATTTGCAAATGACATACCGGATAAAGGGGTAGTACCCAAAATGTATAAATGTATGTTTACCAAACTCAACACCCAGAAAACACATAATCCAGTGAAGAAATGGGCAGAAGATATGAATAGAAACTTTTCTAAAGAAGACATCCAGATGGCTAATAGCTACATGATGAGATGCTCAACATCACTCATCATCAGAGAAATACGAAACAAAGCCACATTGAGATATCACCTCACACTGGTCAGAGTGGCTAAAATCAACAACTCAAGAAACAGCAGATGTTGGCAAGGATGTGGAAAAAGGGAAACCTTCTTGCACTTTTGGTAGCAATGCAAATTAGTGCAGCCATTCTGGAAAACAGTGTGTAGATTCCTCAAAAACTTAAAAATAGAATTACCCTATGACCCAGCAATAGCACTATTATAAATTTATCCAGAGGATACAGGAGTGCTGATTCATAGGGGTATATGGACCCCAATGTTTATAGCAGCACTATCAACAATAGCCAAATTATGGAAAGAACCCAAATGTCCATTGACTGATGAATGGATAAGGAAGATGTGGTGTATATATATATATATATATATACAATGGAATATTACTTGGCAATCAAAAGAATAAAATCTTGTCATTTTCAACAAGGTGGATGGAAGTAGAGTGTATCATGCTAAGCCAAGTAACTCAACCAGAGAATGACAGATATCATATGATTTCACTCATATGTGGAATTTAAGAAGTAAAACAGATGAACATAGGGGAAGGGAAGGAAAAATAAGATACAAACAGAGAGGGAGTCAAACCATAAGAGGCTCTTAAATACAGAGAACAAACTGAGAGTTGCTGGAGGGAAGGTGGGTGGGGGGATGTGCTAAACGGATGATGGACTAGTAGGGAGGGCAGTTGTTGGGATGAGCACCAGGTATTTTATGTAAGTGATAAGTCGCTGGGTTCTACTCCTGAAACTAATAATACTATACTGTATATTAACTAACTTGAAATTAAATAAGTAAATTAAAAAATAAAATAAAAACTGAGTGCCATGTTGAACTGTGTTTTGTTTTATTTTGTTTTGTTTTTAGTAGAACTGTGTTTTTTATGGTAATGCATTTTTACTTTACTATTTACTTTGCTCATACTGTCTTCTTACATAACTATTTGGTTCATACTTCATTTCGGTGCCATCTAAATGCAACAGATTTGGGGCAGGGTCACATTCCTGTTCCCTATTACTAAGGTTACTTCTGCCCAACTCCCATTTCTCTTTTAGAAGCACTTTGCCTTTTTCTATAGATCTATATTCTACACATATACACTATACATATACGCCTATACACACACACACACACACACACACACACACACACACATATAACCCAATGGGTCTCATTCTTAGGGTCAGCTCAGATCCTGCATTTTATGGATGACCATCAATGGCAGCATAATAGCTTTTTCTCCAGGAAGATATACTATGCAATCACACATAATCAAGTATTTCTTTCCAGCAAGGCTTAAGAAACTAAATAAAGCAATCATATAAAATGTCCAATGGCTGTAAACACTCTTTCACAAGAGGTGTTTATGTTTTCCATACATTTTAAGTTAGAAAAAGGCATTAGAAGATTTTAACTTCATATAACAATGATGGAACCAAAAAACAAAATGAAACACAAAAGAATTTAGCTATTTCACATAGAAGAGAATGAGACCTAGATTAAAATATTTTCGTTTCGTTTTCATTTTTGTTTTTGTTTTTAACAAGGCATCTTATAAGAACTGATGAGACTGGAAAGATCATGTATGTAAAATAACACTTCCCAGAATTTGATTATTGTCTTCTCTCAGATTCACATGAGGGAGAAAAATTCTTTCCTCATTAGTTGTTCTAGTATCTCATATACTGTTATGCTCGTAGAATTGCAGTGAGGTCTTAATTTTGAGTTTAAATGTGTAAGAATATAAAATTGAGTTAAACAAGCAAATAGTAACACAAATTCATAAATGTGTACTTGAATATTTTCATAATGTAGAGTGAGAAGTGATGATAATATAGATGTAAATAAAGTACTAACCTAGTAAATAAGACTGATAGTATCACAGAAATTTTCTTGGAGAAACTCCAGTTGAATCTGAAGAATGCATAGAATTTAGCTGCATGGCGAAGGAATAAGATATTCTAGACAGACTACATGAATTTCCATGAAACATGGCATGTTCAGAGGGCAAATCATTCCACATATCTTTATTAGAAGTGATGTAGCAAAATCTCTACTGACCTACTAAATACTAATTCTCTTTATCTATTCCCCTATTAATGCTCTCTGATCTCAATCACAAGAATAACTAATTCTTCTTTAAATCTAGGTAGGGCCACATAACTAAATTTTGGCCCAAAATATGCAAGTGGTGATCAGTTTCATGTCATCTGGAATGATCCTTAAAGAAGGAGCAGAACATTTGCCCTCTTTTCCATGCTGGTGAATGAGATTCGGATAGTTAGATTTAATTTTTGTGAGAACTAAACTGATAATTTGCTTTAAAAAATATATTTTTGGGGTTTTTGTTACTAGAAGCTAAACAAAATTTTAACAAATAGGTATGAAGAGTAGAGAGAAACTTTAAGCAAAAATCATACAATGAAGATGTTTATTTGTCAACAAATTTTAATTCAGTAACTTCTGAATATTGGGACATCACCAGTATTTTCAAACAAGGGAATATTATGAATGGATTTGAATTTTGGAAATATGATGCAATAGTAGTAAACTGGATTTGAATGTAATCAGATAGGAAATCCAGTTTAAAATCTAGTGAGGTAATCTAAAGGTATCTAGGAAGACTTGAGGGTTTTAATTGAATGATAGTATCATTCATCGAAATGGGAAATAAAAGAAAAGTGTGCATTTTGAGAATAGTAATGAGCTCAGTTTGGGCTTTTTTAAAATGGATATCTATAGAACATTCAAAAAAGCTCTATGGCTCTTCCTGATTCAAGAAGAAAATTCTGATGAGTAGTCAACATCCTTTTTTATACAAAGATATCAATAGAGCAGCTAGAAATCTGACCTTTTTCTATCAAATCAAGCTAAGCCCTTCTCTACAAACCAAATAACCATGAAAGGTAGTTTAAATAAATAAATAAAACAAGATAAGGAATAAAATGGACAACATTCTATCTCATTGACACAGGTGCACTTAGGGCTTATGTTCCTACTGCCTCATGTCGCAGAGAAAGGATAGACAAGAAATCACTATAATGTGGGTATATGAAGTATTGAAGTCTTTTTCCTGCCTCACCTATAATTCTGCCCTGTTTATAGAGTAAATTTTAAGAAAACAGTGTCCCCTTATGACGTCATTCTTAATCCCTTCATAGCCTTCAGAACCTGTGTGGAAGAGTTTGTAATGAATATTAATATGGAAAGAATCCTGTGATAGCATAGATTAGTTCAATATAATTTTAAACTAATGACTTAGAGTGCCATTTAATAATTTAGTAAATGACTCAATTCCTATTCCTATAGACTTTCTGAGATATACATTTCAATTCTGTGTTTCTCTGGCACACTAAAAGTAAAATACATATGCAATTAAATGTGAATTTCTTATTCTAAAGACTTTGTAATAGACCAATTCACTTATCTTCCCCTTCTCTGCCATTTATTTCAATTGAATAAATACAATACATTTCCTCCCTGTTTTGATTGAATGAGTGAGACAGTAATTCCTGCATTGATGTCTTTGTAATTCCTGCATTGATTAATCGAAGGAGTGTTCTTAGAATAGAAGAAAGAGAATAAATGCAACTGTACCTAAATTAACAGATATGTATTCAGGGTTTTTTTAAAAATGAGGATGGGAACTGATTAGTCTATAATAATTTTTCCCAAGGCATAGGTATCCTAGGTAATTGTTTAAATTTATTTATGGAATTAGTTTTAAAATAGATTGATAACTTCCAACTTATTTCATGATTGTAAAAATATCCTATATTGGAATTTCTAAAGGCATTCTCATATACCCATAACATAAAGTATACGGAAGAGGGGCGCCTGGGTGGCTCAGCTGGTTAAGCGTCTGACTTCAGCTCAGGTCACGATCTCACGGTCCGTGAGTTCGAGCCCCGCATCGGGCCCTGGGCTGATGGCTCAGAGCCTGGAGCCTGCTTCCGATTCTGTGTCTCCCTCTCTCTCTGTCCCTCTCCCATTCATGCTCTGTCTCTCTCTGTCTCAAAAATAAATAAACGTTAAAAAAATTTTTTTTTAAATATACGGAAGATACTAAAATTATGATATAACATGTTTAATGTTAGACAAACATATTCATAATTAGTAACATGCATAAAAAGCACATAAAAACATATTTAGCAGAAGAATCACACAGAAGAATGCAGAAGAATGCACAATACTTAATGCATCTATACTCAAAATTTAAGTGTTTTCAAAATTTAAGTGTTTTCTGGTGTATTTTGGTTCTCTAATTTTGAATATCTCTACTTTCTTCCACTTTTATGATGATACAAACTTCACTTTTATGATGATACAAACTAAAGAAGCACACCCACAAAAGCTGCACAACAAATATTTAAAACATATAGCAAGAAACCAAACAAAACTACTCAAAGTTTTGCTTCCATAAAATTCAGGAAGAAAATTTACTCGTATATAATCTATTTAACAGACAACATCAGGATAAAAAGATGTAACTTTTATTATTGTAGGACAAGCAAAGGGAACGTAATATAACATTTACAATTAATCACTTGTAAATTCAACGTGGTTCAGTTGATTTCTTATATATTCAGAGGTATTCTCACACAGGCCATTAGAAAAATATATCATATTGGATTTAACATTCAAATTGTTCTATTACAATTTTCTTCTGTCTTCAAGCACACTATTTAATTGTCTCTATTATTTCCAAACTTGATCAGTGTGCTTTCTTAATCCTTTCCCTTGCCTGAGATCCATTGCCTTATTGATTTGCCTTCTAAAACTCTGATTACCCCTTCACAGTCCACATTTCTTGTTCTTCTTCTTTTATTCATTCCTTAAATGTGAATAATCTGTGTTTTTTTATGAGTGACAACTAATCATTGAAGGAAAAAACTATGGTAGGGAAGGAGACAAAAGGCATCAAGGAGCAAGTCTAATCAAAAGTAAATAAATTAGTGTATGTTAGAGAAACTACATGGTTTATCAGACCTGAACGGTAGTGAATACAACACTGTGGTGAAGAGGTAAAGAGAAAATTAGCAAAGAAAGTACCTAAAAATAAGGAATGGGTTTCATTCTTTGGCAAAAAAATAAATAAATAAATAAATAAACCCACAAACAAACAAAAAACAGTGAGGACAGCCAAAAACTCAGTAGGGACTATAACAAATGGAGTTAAACATATCAGTTGCCTGGGCAACAGAACCACCACCTTATGCTAGTAATATCATGGTGATAAAAACACAGATAAATGAAGTAAGTAGTAAGTAAGACCCATACTAGGCTGGTTGTTTTTTCCTTGGAAAGTGTTCATGGAGAAATTTGGGAGGCTTTTCCTGCTAAAGTTCATGTAAGCAGAACATAACTAATATATTATAGAAAGAGAGAGACCTCCTGCCTTCCCAATCCCTCCACCTCTCTACCCTCTTGCCAGATACACAGCTCACCTCTGTGTTCTAGGTCAGTGCTAAGTAATAAATCATGTATTTGTAAATACCCATGTTGCTTTGGTTAATTTAATAAGCACTGATGGATGGGAAGAAAGCTAGAATTCAAGGACCCAAAATAGGAAAGAAATGGACACTCTTCTCCTGGTGCTTTGTGTTGTCATTCAGAGCAACCTAGACAGCTGATATTTGCATTTCCGGTCTCTCCTTACACTCACCTTAAAGGGCTGTGCTCACTGCAGAATGGGAATGTAAATAAGGAGTTGGTATTTTGCCAAGTAACAGAAAGTGTGTGCAACTGTCTGTGAGGTCTCTGGTAAAGAGAAGATTCAGTTAGACTGAAAAGTAGTATCAAGCATGGCAGCTGGGAAGGAATTCCTGGAAGAGCTCATCAATTTCTAAAATCTCAAGTCGGTATTTATTTGGTTATTTAACAGCACTTCATTGAAAAAAAAATGGAAGAGGTGAGTTGTAATATCCCACGTGGTCATTGGGTAATTAATCCAAATGGCGAAATTAAGATAGTGTTACTCTCACAGAGAAAAAAAAATAAAACCTTCGAAATATCTATAGTTCAGGAGAGTAAGATCCTTATAAAAAGTCTGGTTTTAACAATGGCTGGAAGGAAGAAGTAGAAACCAAAAATCCAGAGTTAAAGGAGATCCCTCTGCAGAAATCAGCCAATGTGAAGACTGAGGTAGTGGGACATGAAAACAGGTATACCAGGAAGATAAATGTCACTTTCACTAGGAAGGTAATATACAAACCTAAATGTCAAAACCTCCAGTAGGTGTTGGAATACCCCTTCCTAGGCTTATAGCCAACTATCCTTGACTGTGGAGGATACAAAAGAGTGGCTGGTGAAATGAACCAACAAAAGACTGCCTTTGTGAAGAATAGGGACAAACCTGAAAGTTGTTGGCAATAAAGGAATTCTACAAGAGAAAAAGAGATACATGCAAAAGATGAAGACATGGAAATTATGAAAGAGTTAAAAAAATTCTAGCTTCTGTTAACACTCTCTGAGAATGCTAAAGAAGAGAACAATTCTAAGTTAGTGAACTACTGCAAGAATTCTGTGTGATATTTCATCTTAAGTATAAGACATTTGGCCTTAGACACTTATTTTTTTTAAAGTAGTATAAGTAATTTTGGTTAAAATCAGTGTTGAAATATTTAAGAGTTTCTTAAGTAACAATGTAGTATTTCCCCAGGTTAATGGAAATTTCCTTTAGACAGTTTGTCTAAATTCTGAAACAGATGGGTTAAATGTACCTAACCTAATGGAATTATTGGATATTTGTAAAATATATGTGAGAATATAAACAGCCAAATATTTCTAAATACTTGAATATTTTCTGAATAAAAAGCTAAATATTTCCAGGACCATCTTTAATTCCCAGGTATTAGAAATTAAATGGTCAACTAGAACGTTAAATAACCAAATTGTTGGTTTCCTTTAAGTATTTATTTATTTATTTTGATGGAGAGAAAGAGAGAGAGAATGTGAGCAGGGGAGGAGCATAAAGAAAGGGAGAGAGAGAATCCCAAGCATGAGATCATGACCTGAGTTGAAATCAAGAGTTGGATGCTCAATAGATTGAACCACCCAGGCACCCCAAATAGTTGTTTATTTTTTCTGTTTTTGTTTTTCTAATAGCAGATGATGTTCTTGTCTGTGACATCAATGGAAGAGATGGACACTATCTCTTGGCTTTATAAATCTGGTAGAGGCAAGGGAAATAAAAGCAAAAATGAACTATTAGCACCCCATCCAGATAAAAAGCTTCTGCACAGGAAACGAAACAATCGAAAAAACTAAAAGTCAACCGAGGAATGGGAGAAGACATTTGCAAACGACATATTGAATAAAGGGTTAGTATCAAAAATCTATAGAGAATTTACCAAACTGAACACCCAAGAAACAAATAATCCAGTGAAGAAATGGGCAGATGACATGAATACACAATTTTCCAAAGAAGACATCCAGATGACAAACATGAAAAGATGCTCAACATTGCTCATCATCAGGGAAATACAAATCACAACCACATTGAGATACCACCTCACAGTGGCCAGAGTGGCTAAAATTAACAACTCAGGAAACAACAGATGTTGGCAAGGATGTGGAGAAAGGGAAACCCTCTTGTACTCTTGATGGGAAAGTAAACTTGTGCAGCCACTCTAGGAAACAGTATAGAAGTTCCTGAAAAAGTTAAAAATAGAATTACCCTAAGACCCATCAATAGCACTATTATAAAGTTATCCAAAGGATACAGGAGTGCTGATTCATAGGGGCACAGGTACCCCAATGTCTGTTACAGCATTATCAACAATAGACAAATTATGGAAAGAGCCCAAATGTCCATCAATGGATGAATAGATAAAGAAGCTGTGGTATATATTTACAATGGAATACTACTCAGCAATGAAAAAGAATGAAAATTTGCCATATGCAAAAGGTGGATGGAACTGGAGGGTATTATGCTGAGTGAAACAAGTCAATCAGAGAAAGACAGATATCATAGGATTTCACTCATATGTGGAATTTGAGAAACTTAACAGAAGACCATAAGGGAAGGGAGGGAAAATAAGATACAAACAGAGAGGGAGGCAAACCATAAGAGTCTCTTAAATACATAGAACAAACTGAGGGTTGATGGAGGAGGACGGGGTGGGGGTGGTCACAGGAGGGAAAAGGTAGGTGATGGGCATTGAGGAGGGCACTGTTGGAATGAGCACTGGGTGTTGTATGTAAGTGTTGAATCACGGGCATCTACTTCTGAAACCAAGACTACACGTCATGTTAGCTATGCTAGTTAATTTGACAATAGTAAGCTGAAGAAGAAGAAGAAGAAGAAGAAGAAGAAGGAGAAGGATGAGGAGGAGGAGGAGGAGGAGGAGAAGGAGGAGAGAAAGAGGAAGAAGGAGAAGGAGAAGGAGGAGAAGGAAATGGAGACGGAAAAGGAGATGGGGAAGGAGAAGGAGAAGAAGTAAATTAGAAGCTTTGGTGCAAGAATTTGGGAACAAAGTTACCGTAGTAAAGATCATGGGAGCACCCATACTTACAGCAGGCTTTGAATCCTTATTGTTAGGTGGGCATTACCAAGATCAAGGTGAGAGGAATAAAGCAATTTAACACATAAGGAAATGAATTAGTCCCACTGAGTAAAGTTAAGCAGTGCATCCCTTGCTCCCAAGTGGAAGCAGAAGCCACAGAGAGCACATGGAAGAGGCAGGTTCAGACAAAAGTTTTCTCGGAATGCAAACACTCCCAAAGGGGTAGCAAGCTAAGCTCTTCCCAAAACAGATGATATGACCAAGGTGTCCTCTCTCCAGCAGACCAGTAGAATCCACAATGTAATGGCATGAGGGTTAAATGGAAACTTTTGGTAGGTGTGTTTCCCTTGCCTGAAGACAGTAAAATGAGAGTCAGTGTTTCCCATGGTAGTTAATCTGAAACATTTGAATTCCTGGGGATTACTTGGTTGCAAGAGAGTCACCTAGAACAAAATCGCTTGCAATCAACAATTCTGTACTAATCCAAGTCACGGGAAATGCCTGATTCGTAAACAAAACGATATAGTGGAAATGGTATACAAAGATGTGAATATTTGAGCAGATTCCAAGTATTATGTAAATATTGGATGTTCTCCTTAGTCTGCCTCCTGGAGTAAGAAATAAATGCAGATTTCAAGAACTGACTTGGTTTATCCTCTGTCTCTTGTTAACTATGTTTTCAACAATCATAATAGTCTCATTTTCTTCAAATGACATAAAAAGTTTATGTGACTAATTGGTAATACTATTGTGATTCAAAGCTGAATATCAGAAGTTTCCATAATGATATAACCAATGTAAAAATCAATATTTCATGGTATTTAAATGATGGCACATATAAATGGCTTTCTACTTTGACAGCAGTATATTTAGTGTGGAATGATCTAGTTAAAACAAACACTTATGATGGATGACAGGGTTAGAAATGAGAATGTGCTTTGGACAAACAACTAAGATTAAGACTAAGAAAACTGCCAATGTTGAGGATTAACAATCAGCTGGAAAAAAAAGAATAAAGTTCCCCAGCTATAGCAATTGAGAATTGGATGAGAAGAAAATTAAACAACAACAACAAAAATAAATCCTAAACAACCAACAACATTAAAAAAAAGGCAAAAAGAAAAAAAGAAAAACTCCAAAAATATTTAAAAGCAGAAAATGTTGCTTTATCCCCATTCTACATCTTGTTCTTACATCTTTTGGCCTTAAATCTGAGAGTAAAGATATTAATTTGAAGCTTGAATAATATGAGGCCTCAATTGTAAGGGGCAATATGTCTATTTAGACACATTTCTAAAGATTTATTTTATTATAATGATTACGTAAAGTACTTTTACAGAATATTTCAAATGAAATGATCCATGTTACATGCCCTAAATAGAGGTACAATGGCATGCCATCACGCACGCATACAAATCACATATCTTTTTTGTTGGATTGAAATGATCATTACCTGCTGATTCCTTTAGTTGAATGAGAACAAGGTAATTTATAGTTTGTACTGATTCTTCCTTGAAATTTTTTTTTGAAAAGTTAAGAAATATAAAAGGCATAAAAGAAAGATGTCAGAAGCCAAAGTGAGAAGTTAATTGTAGCTGAGAGGATTGTAGTGATCTTGGAATGTACTGAGCATTTAAATGCGACCATTTTAAATGGTGCAGCAAGGCAAAAAAGCCCATAAGGTTTTTAGAAATATCATTTTGTTCATTTTTTGTTTTGCAACCTTACCTCAGAGACTAGTAAGTTTATATAGCTTATACAATGATGCTGAATTTATACAAACAGTTTTCTTATGATCTCAATAATAAATATATTTACTGACACTATGGGAGATACCAGGTTGTTCATGTTTAAACAATTGATTATTTTTTGACATATAAAAATGGATCATAGACCCAGAGCAACTTAACTTTAATAATTCAAATAACATCTTTTTTCTTGATCATAGAGATTTCCAGAAATAATATGAGTTTATAGTGAATCAAAATTAAAGCTATATTTTTGGCTGGATGATTTTTTTGCTAGGTTTTTTATTACACAGAATAACAACACATCAAAAAAATCCCTGTTTCTGTCTGTTTTTGATTTAATGTAAAATGCTATATGAATCACAGATGAACTAGAGAGACTGCATTACCTTGCAACAAACTTATGACTTACTGTATTTTATTTAAGGGAAAAAACCAAAAATGAAACCTCATTTTTGTAGATATAGTCTATCTTCCAGTATCATAATTCATCAAGATTTATTTACCAGCCTTTTTTGTTATTTGAATGTAAACAGCCATCCTGAATGTTTCATGCTTCAGAATTATCCAGGGTTTCAGTATACCTCACTGAGAAAAGGAAAAAGCACAGACATTTTTTCCTGTGTACTGCACATGAAGTAAATATTTTTATTCAATGTATAAGTGAAACAGGCTGCTTCTTGTTTTGATGTAAGGAATGAGGTGGGGGCAGGAACAAAAGTCCATATACTATTGTTATCTGAATTAGCAAGAAAAAAAAAAAACTACTGTAAAAAATTTCTCTCCCATAGCTGCTGATTTTCCTTGACTGTCATTAATAATGCTAATAATTGGGGCCCCTGGGTGGCTCAGTCAGTTGAGCCTCCTACTTGGCTCAGGTCATGATCTCACAGCTCATGAGTTTGAGCCCCACGTTAGGCTCTGTGCTGACAGCTCGGAGCCTGGAGCCTGCTTCAGATTCTGTGCTTCCCTCTCTCTCTGCCCCTCCCCCGCTCACACTGCCTCTCTCTCTCTCTCTCTCTCAAAATAAATAAACATTAAATTAAAAAATTTAAAAATAATGCTAACCATAAGAGATCATTACAAAACACCAAATTAGATACTGTTCTAAGCACTCTACATCTAATAATTCATTCAACCCTGACAACAACCTCTTTTCAAGTTATGTCCAGACTATAGGTAAGAAAACTAGAAATACAAAATTAGATAATGGACCAGATTAGAATAGGGATCATGACTGTAAAAACAAATGACAAACAACAACAACAACAACAACAACAGCAACAACAAACAATTTAGGCTTTACATCTATATAAATATATTATAAACTGGTCCTTGAACAAGCAGGAGGAATTTTTCCTCGTGGTCAACAAAGCTGATGTGGTCATTTTCTAAAACAACGTAAACAAGGAAGCCAAAACAGATTCCTTCTGGGGAGGAGTTTGTCTTCCCATTCACCACACTCTGCTGGAAACTGTTTTATTGTAAAGCTTAGACTAATTCTACCAGGACCCATGTTGCTGTTATTTCGACTCACATCACAAAGTCTAAGCACTTGAGTTATGTATCTTCCACTATACTCAAAGCTTTATGCTTCTTCATATTTCCTTTCCCTGGTCAATCTACTCTCTACTTCCTAACTTTACAAAACATTCCACCATGCAATTCTGGAAGCCCATTATATGCTTGTCAACAAGAACACAGTGCACATCCAGAAAATACTCAGATAAAACACTATCAAAACAAAATTTGCGATAGAAAAAAAAAAGGTGAAGGTAGAAACAAAAGGTAGAAAGGTTTTGAAGGGCTGGAATGAGCCAGTGGAAAAGTTACTAGAGAATATTACTAGGGAGAGTGATCAAGGAGATATGTTGAACATACTGAGTTTTTCCTGAGTTTGTAAATGTTTTTCTCTGTGATTAGATCATAAGTGTTTGCTAATTTGCACCTATGGAAGGTAGGTTCCTGCTCTCCCACAGGGGCTGAGAAATAGGGGTGCTTTCTTCTCTGATGGTTACTGTTCAAAAGGATAGCTCTCAGGTTCTTGAGAAGACATCCTAGATTGTAGAACTCCAGGTGACTTTTAAAAAGATTCGTATCTCAAATAGGCAGAGAAAGAATTTAGAATTGTAGGTTTTCTAAAGTCAATGCTCTACGAAAAGACAGGTCAAGAGCCAACAGTCAGGAAGAAGCCTGTCTAAACTCTAGTCAAGCTGAGGGAAACATTAAGGTCATCTTGGTCAATACTCTCTCCCTCAGGCTCTGTGGTCTTAAATGCAACCAGATTTTTCTCTGAAAATAGTTTACTTTTCTGGTGTATACTTATTCTCTTGCATTGTAAAGAACTTAGTGACAGAAGGTGTGGCAGTATTTTTCAAGTGCATGGACTAATTCGTACTCAATTGTACACTCATGGTGGATTCTCTGTGAATCTCTTCAGTTTTCTGTGTAGTTCTCTTCTCCCGAGTATTCTGTTCTGAAAACTTAATCCTCTTTGTCCTGGACTCTCAGCTTCATCTTCTCAAATGACTGAATCTTCCAGGTTTCTACTGATTTCCTTTTCCATGCACTACCTCCTAAAGAGTCTCAAGATAGCCAGTTAAGGTAGTCATAGGGTTAAGATTTTTTTAAATTAAATTAAATTAAATTAAATCTTAATTTTTGCAACATATCTGAGGATTATATCCTATATCTTATAAACTAGTGTTTTATATATTTATCTTCTTTGAGATTGAGTAAAACTGTTTCAGTTGGTTCTCCTTAATCCATCTTGACCCAAAGCAGAATTCCTCATTTATTTAAATATTTTTTTGTGTGTTCATAGATTACATTCAGGTTCCACTGTCTTATAGAACATTATAAATAATATAAAATGTACTAAGAATAATTTTTAAAAACTTACTGTAGGGGACAATATATCTTTAAATATTACCTAATTTTATGGTTAATGGTATAGATCTTTTGCCCCTTCAATAAAAAAATATTAAAAATATCCCATATACTTGCCCTTTAATTACCTTAGTAAGCATGATGGTTTCATATACTCATTAATATGAGGGTCATCATTAAACATAATAGAAGTAAATCATCTTTGGATGGCTTTTCATTAGATTCAAGCATTCGATTTTTTTTTTAGCCCATAATGTGGCTGATAAGAACCCTATGATAGTAGGTAGAACATCTCTGCTTACACTTCATGCAGGTTATTCTGCTTTCTCTTTTGTTGCATAGAAGCTGTTCAGTCAGCCCTGAGTTCTGATCCATAAGTAAGTGTACTGTTGGAGTGTCTATGGGTGAGGTGAATTCCAGGTATTCTTCTATCATCACCTTGCCCTTGAAGCACCACACGTTGATTGTACGTATAGATCGTGCTAGGATTAATTTTGCCAGGGCTGCTGGAGGTAACCGTGCTTCAGTGCACTGCCTACTTCCATGAGATACAATTCTCACCGAGTCTGAGCCAAACACACAAAAGTTGACATTGGCTTCACAGTATTAAATGCAGTTTAAAATATTAAACATGTTTTCCAAGCTCTGTCTCTGAGAGATCCTAGAAGCAATGACACTTGTAGTAGCAGCAAACTTACTCAATACCCAAATCTGGGTTTCTAATATTATTCTCAAATTAAAGGAACCAGAGGCCCTTAGAGAAATGGCTAGTTTTAGGAATGGGGTCGGGAATGTAAAAGATGAATTTGTAGTACCTTATGGTGCCAGAAGGTAAGGCAGTGCTCCAAATACAACCACCACCTTAATTAATATGTGTAACAAAGGATACAACTAGAAAAGCTCCCAATGGCCAAAGCTAGACCAATTAGAGGGAAAAAAAAATGTTGAATTATAACCCAAAGTATAAAATAAATATCCAGACTAATATAAATTATTGAATAAATAATTGGGAAAAATAGATAAATATCTCATGCAAAAGAACCCCACATAATTTCTGTTCCTTTAAGAAAATGGAGCATAGGGGCACCTGAGCGGCTCAGGCGGTTAAGAATCCAACTTCGGCTCAGGTCATGATCTCACAGTCTGTGAGTTCAAGCCCTGCATCGGGCTCTGTGCTGACAGCTCAGAGCCTGGAGCCTGCTTCGGATTCTGTGTCTCCCTCTCTGTCTGCCCCCTCCCCCACCCACCCACACACACTCTCTCTCTCTCTCTCTCAAAAATAAATAGACATAAAAAAATTTTTAAAGAAAATGGAGCATAATTTTTCTGGAAGCTTCAACCTTCTGGATCGGCAGCAAGGGAACAACAGCTCCACCATCCACCAAATACTGAGCTATATGAGACCTACAAGAAAATATATGCAGGAAAAGAGGTTATATGCTGAAATACAACAAGATTACAGCCTCTCCCATTCCTAGCAAAAATTATACCCACCAAAAACACCAACATGTCTACCATAACAGAGACAACATTTGAAGCTAGAAACTAATATATGAAAACCAATTGTATTAAGGCCAGACTCCACTGCTCAAGGCAAAATAAGATTGTATTTTTACTGTGATGTTTCACAAGGTGCAGTTTGGGTATTTGGCATTTGCTATGATTTAGGCTTCATCGCCTACCCTGATTTCCTGGCCAGTTAAATAAAATAAATGTCATATGGGGGCATATGGTATTGCTACTCTAAAGCCCAACCTGTATTTTGACTCAAACTTATAGTTTGTTATCTATATAAAGCACTCACACTTAAAGTTCTAAAAGTCAGTTCTAAGGGGATTTCCAAAGCAGATTAAAGAGGTGAAAATTTTGATTTATTTATACTTTTACAGATGCGAACACCATCAAGACTGATAGTACAATGAGTAATAGTGCATCTTATATTTTCCAAATCATGCTCAGTTTTGGAGGGCCATAAACTAAGTCGTTCCAGTTCATGAGGACAAACTTAAATTTAAAAATTTACTGAGTGTCCTTACAAATACATCAATAATCTATATTCAGTCCCAAAAATGAACTATAATGTTTCAAATTTCAAATCTTATTCAAATTCAAGTAGTATCTAGAGAAGTAGGATGGAAAGTATAATTGCCAAGTCTAGTCCCCTGTGTTCAAACACTTACCCTTTTCTTTGCTTTTTTTTTTATTTTAAGCTTCCAGAATTTATTTGATATGTGCATGGATTTATGTCTCCCAATTTCTATTTCTTTCTACCTTCTATTTATTTCCCATCACTCTCTTTTAGGTTCTTGCTCACTGAATGAGGAATACAAACTTTTGTCTCCTCTGCAAAAAGAGTAAGAGGTATGAGCAAAACTGCCAGGTAATGCAGGAAAATGCCATCTAGTCCTTTCCTAGACACTCTAATATGATCAGAAGCTAGGAGTGTAGCAGTTATTCTAACTCACATCTTGTTCTGAACACCCACTCACTTGTGAGATAGATATTTAAAATGGACGTTGAAAGGATTAGGGGCATGTAAGGGATATTTACTAAACTAATCAAGATGTCACTGCATGCTAAAAAATGGGAGGAAAATAATAACAACAAAGACTATGTTATCTAAGAACACTGTGTATGCCGGAGAATATTATGCTCCAATCTTAGTGTTTCTTTGGTCCTTTGAATTTCTATTAGTGTGTGCTTTCTAAGTGCCAGTAGTTTCCAGAAAGTAGGAAATAGTTTAATCAGTATTTTTCACTAGTAACAAATGATTTTGTTAAAACCTACTTTCTGACTCCAAGACCCTGCTCCCTGAGCATTACAATGCTATGAAAATATAAATGATCGGTTTTTTGTTTCAGTGCTTCCAATGGATTATGATGTCTCAGCATATGAATTTCTCCTTTAATGAATGAATCTTTTCATCTAAAGAGAGGATGGTAATTCGTACCATATTTCTCCCTAATCCCAAGTGGCATGTGTTAAGACTAAAGTGCTTATTGATGTAAATTTCATTACCTGTTTACTACAAAATAGAAAATAGTCTGGGAATTGTTTTGGAAATACTAATAATGTAAGCATAAAAAAGTAACTTCATTGAAGCTTTATCGAAAATGTAATGTATCCTTAATGAAAAAGATGAATTAAAGTGTATGACCATATAGCTTCTACACACCTGCACTCATCAGCATCTTCATATACAGCGAAATGACAATACTTCATAATAAGTATTTTAAAAGGGGGGAACGTTCACCATGTATGTATCAGGGACAATGCTATTATTTAATGTGTCTTCTGTTTAGGAGGGAAAAAATATCTCTTTGGAACAGGCTTTTCTCTGGAAAAACAATTCTAAGTTTAGAAACCAACTCTTCTTTGTAAAAACCATATGTTACACAATGTATAATACCAGTTACACAAAAAAACAACTTTGAGGGCATCTAAAAGCTTTGAAAATACAAGTAATTCCATATATATGAGACACAAGTATTGGTTTCAGATTAATTCTATGTTACAGGTATCACTGTGACATCAGTAGTTCACCACCTAATACCAACATGATTCCCACTCGTGATATCAGAATGCCATTTTCTAATGCCTTTGTTAACTTTTCCCCTTTCCTTTATTTTATTATTACTAACATTTTATTAATCCTTTTATTTTAATTGAAAATCTTAAAGAGAATCCAATCTTCATTATGATTTGGGCATCAAATAAACCAAACCCAGTCTCTAATTCCAAGTAACCAGCTCACCGTGGCAATTCTTCTTTTGAAACCTTAGGTAGTCTACATGAGAGCAATCAAATGTGTCAGCTGGAAATCTCACCTCATAGCTATTGAACAGATGGATTTTGAATATATATCCCCTTGAAGCATCCTGAAAAGATAATCTACTTTGGTTGTTAAGAAAAAAGTGTCCATGTCTGAGCATGCCTATGTGTTTTTCTTTAAGAACTCAATGAGGGTTTGAAATTCACTAAAATATTTTAAAAATCTATAATACTAAGAATCCTCTTTCATGTGTTGTATTAGTTTTCCATTGCTGAGTAACAAATTACCACAAATTCATCAGTTTAAAAGAATACGAATTTATCTCATCGTATCTGCAGTCAGGAGTTTACCATATTCAATCTGGACCCTCTGTTTAGGGTCTTAGCTAGCTGAAATCAAGGTATCAGTTCACTATATCCTCAACTAGAAGCTGATCTAGACAGAGATCCACTTCCAAGCCCCTTCAGGTAGCTGGTGGAAGGAATTTCCATGTTGCGATAGGAGATACTGTTGTTTTGCTGGACACCAGCCAGGGATCACTCTTAGCTACTAAAGATTGTTCTCCAGCCATTGTGACATGGCCTCAAATATCTCAACCACAGAGAATCTTCCTATATACTTCAAATCTCTCTGACTTCCTCTCCTGTGACCAGATATTTCTGCTTCTAAAAGTCTTGTGTGATTAAGTCAGGCTCACCAGTTAAACTCTGTAATTAGTCAGAGTTCTCCAAAGAAATGGAACCAAATAGGAGATATATATACATATTGAGAACTAATAATAGTTTTTTTCTATAAAGAAAAAATTGACTCATGAGATTATGGAGGCTGAACAGCTCCACAATCTGCCATCTGTGAGCTGTAGATTCAGGAAGCTAGTAGTATAATTCTAGTTGGAATATAAAGGCCTGAGAACAAAGAGAGCTGATGGTATAAATCCAGCTCAAAGGAGAAGATTGATGCCAGCTAAAACAGGCAAAGAGGAAGCAAAAAAAAAAGGGGTGAATTCTTCCTTCCTCTGCCTTTTTGTTCTAACCAGGATTTATTGATGTCCACCCACATTGGTGAGGGTAATCTACTTTAAGGACTCCATTGATTCAGATGTTAATTTCAATGGAAAACACCCTCACAGACACATCCAGAAATAATGTTCAAACTGGGGACTCCTGGGCCTATTCAAGTTGACACAAAACATTCACCATCACAAGCTCCATATCTTAAGGTCAACTGTGCAACGTAATATCACAACATCATAGGAGTAAAATCCATCATACTCTTCATCTCAGGGATTATATAAGGCATGTATACAAGAAGTGAGAATTATTGATGAACATCTTAGAATTCTACCTTCAACATGTGTGGATCAATTGTCTCTCTTTAAAAAAAATAGTTTCAATTCATTTGTTTTAATGCACTTTGTAGAAGAGGAATTTAAAATAAACAAGAAACAAGAATTACTTATAAAACTGATTTGAAAAAGTAATCTCTAACAGTGATACAACTTAACCAACACTTCTCCTTCTGTATGTGCATGCACACACACACACTTCTGTTAGTACGTGTGTGTGCGCGTGTGCACACACACACATCTTGAAGATGTTAACCACATTTTTTAAGCTATTGGAGCTAGTTTCATATTAATGTAGATTCTCCAAATACATCAGCATAGCAATGTAAAATAGCAGCTTCAACATTTATCTATAGTTTTCATTAAAAGGTTATAATTTAATTTTTGCCATGTGAGAAGTCACTTTATTTCTAAGCAGGTGTTAGCAGGGCAATTATCTCATAGCATTAGGGTTCAGATAATATTTAGCTCAATTGTATCCAGACTATGACCTAGGCCAAGTTTCACATCTTCTCAAGGACTGGCTTTACTCATCTATAAATCTGGGACAATCAAGTTATTTTGAGATTTCAATAAAAATAATCTGGTAGAGAGAATTCTGAGATGGTCCCTATGACCCCCACCTACCTTGTGTGATTTTCAGCCTTTTAGTGTGGGGGAATTGTTGGTATTGATATATCACTACCCTGATTATGTTAAATCACAGGGAAAAGAATTTGAGGCACATAAGACATTCATTCTTGCACTTAAATTCATGTACCTAGGATTCAACTCAATCTTCTTAGTTGAGTTAATAAGAAGGAGAGTATCAGGGTGGGCCTGACCACTTCAAGTAGGACCTTTAAATCAGGACAGCCCTTCAAGAATTCAAAGATATTCAAGGTGCAAGAGGGACCACAGAAGGGACCGGGTAGCAAGTTTCATTTGTGTCTAACTGCTGAGAATGGGCTCTGTTCTCAAGCCAGTGAGTGACCTGTACTCTCAGTCCTCCAACTGCAAGGAACTGCATTTTACAATGATGTGAACTTGAAAGAGGACTGTAAGCTCCAGAAAGACATGCAACCTTGCCAATATCTGGATCTCACCTCTTAAGGCAATGAACACAGAATCTAGTCACTAGTGCCTGGACTTTTGACCTAAAGAACTATAAGTTAATAAATAAGTGTTGTTTTAAAGCCATTAAGTTTATAATATTTTGTTACATGACAACAGAAAACTAACACTATTTGGCTCTTTTTATACATATAATGAATGGATATATTTATTATTACAGTTGTCATCCAAATTAATAATGGCACTCAAGAAAATTTTAGAAAATAAAATGGTCAGACAAAATTTAGAAGAGGTCAAATTTTTAGAAGACAGACACATTACATTTTACATATCTCAATCACAATTGAGATACTTGCCACACATTTTGCGTTTTACTCAGAGTGGGCAGAACAATGACTGAAACTCATAATAAGATATGAAATTTGTTAACTCAGTAGGACACTTGTTTGGTTTTAATTAGCTTCAAAGAGTTTTGAGACATAAAGTACCAGTTATTTGGGAAATACCTTATAAATTTGTTAAAGAAGGAGGAGGAGAGCAGAAGGAGGAAGAAGAAGATGAAGGAGAAGCTGAAGGAAAAGGGGTAGCTACCACCATTGTCAAAGCCATGGACACTGCCAGTGAAAGAGATTAACTGTGATATTGAGTACACTGGAAAAGCACAAAGAAGGAGAGAGTTGGAATCAAATGGCTAGGAAGTTAAGATATGATTTTCGGGAATCTCCTTCAAAGTTTCCTCATAGAAAACCTCCATTGCTTATCACATCTGCCCTTGGATGCTTTTCTATCTCCAGACCCTACAAGTTCCTTCCATGAAAGAAGCTGGGCACACCAAAACCTTTTCTTGATTACCTAAAACAGTTCTTATTTCTCAAATATCTGTGCTCCTTTGAAACCTTTTTCTCTGCTCTAAATCCATTATAATCTCCAATTTATTAATTAAAAAGAGAAAAACAAAACCTGAGGCACCTGAGTGGTTCAGTCAGTTGAGCATCCAATTTCAGCTCAGGTCATGATCTCACAGTTCATGAGTTCAAGCCCCACATCAGTCTCTTCTGCTGTCAGCTCAGAGTCTGCTTCAGATCCTCTGTCTCCCTCTCACTCTCTGCCCCTCCCTCATTCACACTCTCTCAAAAATGTAAACAAAAACAAAAACAAAAAACTTAATTGCCACATCTTTTGAATACCTCTACAAATCTTAGATGTTGAGATCTTTTTTTTTTTCTTAAGTTCTCATATATTTTGACTAAAAGTATACTTGAAAGGAATTTTGGAAGAATATTACAAATTGGAAGAATAATGATGCTGGAGGACATATAAACTGAACATAATCAAATAACCCCCAAAAATGTAGAGGAAAAAATATATATCCACAAAACCTCATATTAAATTGGGTGGTGTTGGAGAAAGAGAGAAAATAAAAATAATGTAAAACCATGCACAGGTTCTTGTCTTCAGTTAGGAATTTGTATGTTTTGGTAAATTTTATAAATCAGCAGGCATAAAAATAGATCAAATATAGGCCTTAATCTTAACCTGGAAACTAAAGAATTACAAAACATATAACTTTTTATTCAGCAGCAGGAAACTTGACGTATATAACTGAGGTACAAAAATGTATACAATTGAAACCTGCAAGGAAAATAGAGAGAAAATAAAGCAAAGTAAGTGAAAAAATATGAAATATTATTATAGAAACAAGTCCTAACTAATGATAACTATGTTGAATGTAACTAGTTCAAACACATTAATTAATTAATTAACACATTAATTAATAAAAGGATAGAAACTATAGAAACTTCCACATTCACAAAAATAATGAGTTACCAATATGTTGTTTATAAGAGATATTTAAAATATAATTATGCAGAAAATATGAAAATAAAAGTTAGAAATATATGTGGAAAATAGAAATAATTTTTAAAATTAAATATGGAGGAAAAAAGCAAAGGTTGTACTGGAATACTGTCCTTCCTTCAGTACATTGTGCCCTAGGAATTATTATACATTTGAACTGTAGAGCTCATCATATTAAATTATAATCATTTATGACTCTACCCTTCCATACATGCATTCACCTTTGAACTTTTATTGTTTATCATAGTGTCTGATACATAAAGAAGTTTCGTAATAAATTTTAACTGTGTTCATGATGAATGTTGAGATGATTTATCTGCCTGATATATATCCATGGCATGGCGTATTGTGTAGACATTTATAAAAACTTCTAAAAGTAGTTGATAGATAAGCATAATTAAATGCTCTTCTGCTTAAAACCTTACTCTCCCCGAGACACAGACAATATATATTGTTTTCTAATGTTCTCCTGTTGTTCCAGTTCCAGTACAATACTACCTCTGTCATCTTCTTAGAAACAAGAACATTATCTATGTTCATTTTAGTTAAGAACACAAGTCATGTGAGTTTTCCTCATACTTTTTCATAATATGAATTTAAAATTTATCTGGGGGCACATGGGTGGCTTAGTCAGCTAAACATCTGACTCTTGATTTCGGGTCAGGTCATGATCTCATGGTTTGTGGGTTCAAGCTCCACATCAGGCTCTGTGCTGACAGCATGGAGCCTGCTTGGGATTCTGTTTCTACCTCTCTTTTCTCCTCGCCTACTTGCTTTCTCTCTGTCTCTCTCTAAAAATAAATTAAACAAACAAACAAACAAACAAACACACTATAAATAAAGTTTATCTGAGTTCCTCCCCTCCCCACCCCACCCCCACCCCCGCCTTTTTTTTTTTTTTTCATGTTATCAAAGTCTGAAGCAATTCATAGTGCCTGGAAAAGTGAGAAACTATACCAGGAAAGGTACAGAATAGTATTAGACAGTAACTAATTGAGGTGTAAGTTACACATAGGTCCTATGTTGTTAATAAAAGGAAAAGATTATTGGAAATAACAAGCTCTCCAAAACAGTTATTACTCACAATTAATATGTATATACTACTTTAAAACTTACACATGAGATTGCCATTGTGCCATTGTCAACGATACTCAGAAATAGGAGGAAGTATATCCGATTTGGGTTCCTAAGCCAGCCTCTGTTGCTTTAAGCCTAGTGTCTTCGTATGTAAAATGAGAGAAAAGCTATAGGGTTTTGTTGATATTTTCCAGCTAGAAAATTGTGTGACTCTAAAACTTTCTACATCTAGACACTTTCTAGTGTCTCTGGGGTATTTTATTCAAATAGCAAATCCACATCGGATGTATTTTTTTTTCCTTCAGTTTCTTTTAGGCCAGTACCTCATCCTCATTTCATCAGGTCTTATTCTTCCTAATTTATCAATCTTGACAACCAAGTGCCTTCCATTGATGAATTAATCACCCCTCTCCATATGGGGATAGCATTGTTTCTGCTAGGAAAACAACTTCACTCTGGAACAACATCTTACACTTCCTCTCCAAAAGCAAGACTATCTTCTGAGAGCCAGTCAGGCAAGAGGTGGTTACATTGATCAATTTGGACAACTCTGGTACAGCCAACTCTGTTTTCAATTAAGAAGGAGTTGATAACTTCACTTAGTATTGGTACTCTCCTTAATGCTTATCTTTAACCTTATCAGGTTAATGCTTTATGGTGTATATTTCCAAAATAAGCTTCCAAAATTCTCAACAGATATGGAGAAAGAGGTAGATAAACAACTGTGTAGCAAACTGTCTTTAAACTTAAGAAAATCTATCCATAAATCATTTCACTTATTGGAGCCAAATCTCAGATATGAGGTGTATCCTCAATTTTGAGTTGATAATTAATTATTCAGTGAATATAATTAGCTAGAGCAAGGACTTACTTATGTAACTTTTTCTTTTTCGTTAATGGAATAGCACTAGTTTGTCAATCTACACGCCTATGTTAGATAATTTTGTTTAGCACTCTGTCTTCAATAGTTGCCCAAATAATGGTAGCTGATGATTATTTTTATATCAAAACTACCAGCAAGAACTAAATGCTCCAATCAAAAGACATAGGATGATAGAATAGATTTAAAAAAACAAGACCCATCTATGCTGCCTACAAGAGACTCATGTTAGACTGAAAGACACTGCAGATTGAAAGTAAGGGAATGGAGAAACATCTATCATGCAAACTGATGTCAAAAGAAAGCCACAGTAGCAGTACTTATATCATACAAAATAGACTTTAAAAGAAAAATTGTAACAGGAAACAAGAAAGGACACTATGTAATAATAAAGGGGACAATCCAACAAGATGTAACAATTGTAAATATTTATGCACCCAGCATAGAGGAACCCAAATGTATAAAAAAGTTAATAACAAAAATAAAGGAACTAATTGATATTAATACAATAACACCAGGGGACTTTAATACTCCACTTACATCAAGGGACAGATCATCTCAACAGAAAATCAACAAGGAAACAATGACTTTGAATGACACACTGGAACAGATGGATTTAACAGATATATTAAGAGCATTCTATCTTAACACAGCAGAATACACATTCTTTCCAAGTGCCACAGAACATTCTCCAGACTAGATTACAAATTAGCCCACAAAACAAGCCTCAACAAATTTAAGAAGATCGAAATCATAGCAAACATCTTTTCTGACAAGACCACTATGAAAAGTAAACCACAAAAAAAGAAAAAAACAAACAAAAAAAAAAAACTGGAAAGATCCCAAATACATGGGGGTTAGGTAACATGCTACTAAACCATGATAGGGTTAAACAGGAAATAAAACTTTAAAAAATGAAAAATGATATATAAACAAATGAAAATGAAAACACAATGGTCCAAAACCTTTGGAATGCAGCAAAAGTGGTTATAAAAGTGACATTTATAGCAATACAGGCCTATGTCAACAGGCTAGAAAAATCTCAAATACTCAAATAAACAACATAATCCTAGCCCCTTCTAGTTAAAGGAGGTAGAAAAATAAGAACAGAACCTCAAGAACAAAAACAAAAACAAAACAACAACAAGAAAAACCACAATATAAAAGATCAATGAAACCAGGACTTGGTTCTTTGAAAAAAAAAATCTATGAAATTGATAAAACTCTAGCGATACTCATCAAGGAAAAAAACAAGATAAAGGACCCAAATAAATACAATTACAAATGAGAGAGGAGAAATAACCAATACCACAGAAATACAAAAAATTATAACAGAATATCATAAAAAATATATGCCAATAAGTTAAGCAAACTAGAAGAAATGGATATTCCTAGAAATATACCAATGGCCAAGACTTAAACAGGAAGAAATAGAATATTTGAACAGACTGATAGCCAGCAAAGAATTGAATCAGCAATTAAAAACAAAACAAAACAAAACAAAAAAACTCCCAACAAACAAATTCAAGGACCAGAGGGTTTCACAGGCAAATTCTACCATTTAAAGAAGAGCTGATATCTTTTCTTCTCAAACTATTCCAAAAAATAAAATAAAAAAAAGAACAACTTCCAAATTTATTCTAAGAGACTAGCATTATCTTGACACCAAAAGTGGATAAAAACACTATAAAAGTGAAAAGCAAAATAAAACAAAACAAACAAAACAACTAAAGACCAATATCCTTGATGAACATAGATACAAAAATCCTCATTAAAACACTAGCAAACTGAATTCAACAATATATTAAAAAAAAACACTCATCATGATCAAGTGGGATTTATTCCTGGTTGCAGTGGTGGTTCAGTATTCTCAAATCAATCAAGGTAATACATCACATCAATAAGAGAAAGGATAAGCACCATAAGATCATTTCAAAGGACAGAGAGAAGAGCATTTGACCAAGTACAACATCAATTCATGATAAAAACCCTCAAAAAAGTAGGTTTAAAGGAAACATCCGTCAACATTATAAAGGCCATCTGTGAAAAACCATAGCTAACATTTTCCTTGATGGGGAAAAACTGAGAGCTTTTTCCTCTACGGTCAGAAACAAGACAGGGATGGATTTCCATTCTCACCACTTTTATTTAACACAGTACTGGAAGGCCTAGACTCAGCAATCAGACAACAACCAAAAAAATAAAAGCCATCTGAATTGGTAAGAGAAGAAATAAAATTTTCACTATATGTCTATAAATGAATGACAGAGAGACTGCACTTACTCACCCCTCCCTCTTTCCTACGTCTCCCACAACCAAACTGAAAACCAACAGCTTAGAGAATAAACGATCACAATTGGGGCGCCTGGGTGGCACAGTCGGTTAAGCGTCCGACTTCAGCCAGGTCACGATCTCGCGGTCCATGAGTTCGAACCCCGCGTCAGGCTCTGGGCTGATGGCTCAGAGCCTGGAGCCTGTTTCCGATTCTGTGTCTCCCTCTCTCTCTGCCCCTCCCCCGTTCATGCTCTGTCTCTCTCTGTCCCAAAAATAAATAAACATTGAGAATAAACGATCACAATCTATTTTCTTGTATGGAGCAACGTGTTACAAAGAGTAAAACTTTTGGAGTTTAGCTGGAAAGATGACAGCATAGGAGGACGCTGGGCTCACTGCATCCTGCTGATCACTTAGATTCTACCCACCCGTGTGTAAACAACTCAGAAAATCGCCAGAAGAGGAGCAGAATGGAGTCTCCGGAGCCAAGCACAGAGAGGCCCACAGAAGAGGGTAGGAAGGGCGGAGAGGCAGTGCGCCTACATGGGCTGGCAGGAGGGAGTCAGGGCGGAAGGGCAGCCTGCCTGCCAAGCAGAGGCCCCGAGTCTGTCTTGCAAAAACGGAGGGGTCAGACAGAGTGTGTTCCAAGAGCAAGCGTGACTTAGCATCTGGAAGGTCATAAGTTAACAGCTCTGCTCGGAGAGTGGGAGGGCTGGAGGACAATGGGAGGGAGAGTTGTTGAGCCCCAGATGACAGAGCGCAGCTTGGCAGGGAACAAAGGCACTCGCCAGCGCCATCTCCCTCTCCCATCCCCCAGCCAAAATCCCAAAAGGAACCGGTTCCTGCCAGGGAACTTGCTTGCACTGCACAAAACGCTGTGCTCTGCGGATCCATCCCTCCTGTGGCAGGTCTGACTCCCTCCCGGTGCCCGAAGTGGATCCCCAAAGGAAAAGCGAGCTGAGACTGCCCCTCCTGCCCCCCTGTGCACCTTGCCAATCCACCACAGCTAATATGCCAGATCCCCAGCACCACAAGCCTGGCAGTGTGCAAGTAGCCCAGACAGGCGACGCCACCCACAGTGAATCCCGCCCCTAGGAGAGGGGAAGAGAAGGCACACACCAGTCTGACTGTGGCCCCAGCGGTGGGCTAGGGGCAGACATCAGGTCTGACTGTGGCCCCACCACCAACGAAAGTTATTCAAGACAGCACAGGGGAAGTGCCCTGCAGTCCCGCACCACTCCAGGGACTATCCAAAATGAAGAAACAGGAGAATTCCCCTCAGAAAAACCTCCAGGAAATAACAACAGCTAACGAACTGATCAAAAATGATTTAAACAATGTAACAGAAAGTGAATTTAGAATAATAGTCATAAAATTAATCGCTGGGCTTGAAAACAGTATAAAGGACAGCAGAGAATCTATTGCTACAGAGATCAAGGGACTAAGGAACAGCCAGGAGGAGCTAAAAAATGCTATCAATGAGCTGCAAAATAAAATGGAGACAACCACGGTTCGGATTGAAGAGGCAGAGGAGAGAATAGATGAACCAGAAGATAAAATTATGAAAAAAGAAGAAGCTGAGAAAAAGAGAGATAAAAAAATCCAGGAGTATGAGGGGAAAATTAGAGAACTAAGTGATGCACTAAAGAGAAATAATATAAGCATAATTGGTATTCCAGAGGAGGAAGAGAGAGGGAAAGGTGCTGAAGGTGTACTTGAAGAAATAATAGCTGAGAACTTCCCTGATCTGGGGAAGGAAAAAGGCATTGAAATCCAAGAGGCACAGAGAACTCCCTTCAGATGTAACTTGAATCCATCTTCTGCATGACATATCATAGTGAAACTGGCAAAATACAAGGATAAAGAGAGAATTCTGAAAGCAGCTAGGGATAAACGTGCTCTAACATATAAAGGGAGACTGATAAGACTCGTGATGGATCTCTCTACTGAAACTTGGCAGGCCAGAAAGGAATGGCAGGAGATCTTCAATGTGATGAACAGAAAAAATATGCAGCTGAGAATCCTCTATCCAGCAAATATGTCATTTAGAATAGAAGGAGAGATAAAGGTCTTCCCCAAAAAACAAAAACTGAAGGAATTCATCACCACTAAACCAGCCCTGCAAGAGATCCTAAAGGGGATCCTGTGAGACAAAGTCCCAGAGACATCGCTACAAGCATGAAACCTACAGACATCACAATGACGCTAAACCCATATCTTTCTATAATAACACTGAATGTAAATGGACTAAATGCACCAAGCAAAAGACATACGGTATCAGAATGGATAAAAAAAACAAAAAACAAAACAAGACCTATCTATTTGCTGTCTACAAGAGACTCATTTTAGACCTGAGGACACTTTCAGATTGAAAGTGAGGGGATGGAGAACTATTTATCATGCTACTGGAAGTCAAAAGAGAGCTGGAGTAGCCATACTTATATCAGACAAACTAGACTTTAAATTAAAGGCTGTGACAAGAGATGAAGAAGGGCATTATATAATAATTACAGGGTCTATCTATCAAGAAGAACTAACAATTATAAATGTCTATGTGCCGAATACGGGAGCTCCCACATATATACAACAATTACTCACAAACATAAGCAACCTTATTGAAAAGAATGTGGTAATTGCAGGGGACTTTAATACCCCACTGACAACAATGGATAGATCATCTAGACACATGGTCAATAAAGAAACAAGGGCGTGAATGATACATTGGATTAGATGGACTTGACGGATATATTTAGAACTGAATCCCAAAACAACAGAATATACTTTCTTCTCGAGTGCACGTGGAACATTCTCCAAGATAGATCACATACTGGGTCACAAAACAGCCCTTCATAAGTTTACAAGAATTGAGATCATACCATGCATACTTTCAGACCACAATGCTATGAAGCTTGAAATCAATCACAGGAAAAAGTCTGGACAAACTCCAAAAGCATGGAGGTTAAAGAACACCCTACTAAAGAATGAATGGGTCAACCAGGTAATTAGAGAAGAAATTAAAAAATATATGGAAACAAATGAAAATGAAAATACAGCAATCCAAATGCCTTGGGATGCAGCGAAGTCAGTCATGAGAGGAAAATACATTGCAATCCAGGCCTATCTCAAGAAACAAGAAAAATCCCAAATACAAAATCTAACAGCACACCTAAAGGAAATAGAAGCAGAATAGCAAAGACACTCCAAACCCAGCAGAAGAAGAGAAATAATAAAGATCAGAGCAGAAATAAACAATATAGAATCTAAAAAAAACCTGTAGAGCAGATCAACAAAACCAAGAGTTGTTTTTTGGAAAAAAATAAACAAAATTGATAAACCTCTAGCCAGGCTTCTGAAAAAGAAAAGGGAGATGACCCAAATAGATAAAATCATGAATGAAAATGGAATTATTACAACCAATCCCTCAGAAATACAAGTAATTATCAGGGAATACCATGAAAAATTATATGCCAACAAACTGGACAAACTGGAAGAAATGGACAAATTCCTAAACATCCACACACTTCCAAAACTCAAACAGGAGGAAATAGAAAGCTTGAACAGACCCATAACCAACGAAGAAATTGAATCACTTATCAAAAATCTCCCAACAAATAAGAGTCCAGGACCAGATGGCTTCCCTGGGGAATTCTACCAGATATTTAAAGCAGAGATAATACCTATCCTTCTTAAGCTATTCCAAAAAGTAGAAAGGGAAGGAAAACTTCCAGACTCATTCTATGAAGCCAGTATTACTTTGATTCCTAAACCAGACAGACACCCAGTAAAAAAAGAGAACTACAGGCCAATATCCCTGATGAATATGGATGCAAAAATTCTCAGTAAGATACTAGCAAATCGAATTCAACAGCTTATAAAAGAATTATTCACCATGATCAAGTGGGATTCATTCCTGGGATGCAGGGCTGGTTCAACATTCGCAAATCAATCAACATGATACATCACATTAATAAAAGAAAAGATAAACATATGATCCTGTCAATCGATGCAGAAAAACATTTGACAAAATTCAGCATCCTTTCTTAATAAAAACCCTCGAGAAAGTCGGGATAGAAGGAACATATTTAAACATCATAAAAACCATTTATGAAAAGCCCACATATCATCCTCAATGGGGAAAAACTGAGAACTTTCCCCTTGAGATCAGGAACACGACAGGGATGTCCACTCTCACTGCTGTTGTTTAACATAGTGTTGGAAGTCCTAGCATCAGCAATCAGACAACAAAAGGAAATCAAAGGCATCAAAATTGGCAAAGATGGAGTCAGGCTTTCACTTTTTGCAGATGACATGATATTATATATGGAAAATCCCATAGACTCCACCAAATTTCTGCTAGAACTGATAGGTGAATTCAGCAAAGTTGCAGGATACAAAATCAATGTACAGAAATCAGTTGCATTCTTATACAGTAACAATGAAGCAACAGAAAGACAAATAAAGAAACTGATCCCATTCACAATTGCACCAAGAAGCATAAAATACATAGGAATAAGTCTAACCAAAGATGTACAAGATCTGTATGCTGACAACTATAGAAAGCTTATGAAGGAAATTGAAGAAGATATAAAGAAATGGAAAAACATTCTGTGTTCGTGGGTTGGAAGAATAAATATTGTTAAAATGTCAATACTACCCAAAGCTATCTGCACATTCAATGCAAGCCCAATCAAAATTGCACCAGCATTCTTCTCGAAGCTAGAACAAGCAATCCTAAAATTCATATGAAACCACAAAAGGCCCCGAATAGCCAAAGTAATTTTGAAGAAGACCAAAGCGAGAGGCATCACAATCCCAGACTTTAGCCTCTACTAAAAAGCTGTAATCATCAAGACAGCATGGTACTGGCACAAAAACAGACACATAGACCAATGAAATAAAACAGAAACCCCAGAACTAGACCCACAAAAGTATGGCCAACTAATCTTTGACAAAGCAGGAAAGAACATCCGATGGAAAAAAGACAGTCTCTTTAACAAATGGTGCTGGGAGAACTGGACAGTAACATGCAGAAGAATGAAACTAGACCACTTCCTTACAGCATTCACAAAAATAAACTCAAAATGGATAAAGGACCTGAATGTGAGACAGGAAATCATCAAAACACTAGAGGAGAAAGTAGGAAAAGACTTCTCTGACCTCAGCCACAGCAATTTCTTACTTGACACATCCCCAAAGGCAAGGGAATTAAAAGCAAAAATGAACTATTGGGACCTCAGGAAGATAAAAAGCTTCTGCACAGCAAAGGAAACAACAACAACAACAAAAAAAACCTAAAAGGCAACCAACGGAATGGGAAAAGATATTTGCAAATGACATATTGGACAAAGGGCTAGTATCCAAAATGTATAAAGAGCTCACCAAACTCAACACCCAAAAAACAAATAATCCAGTGAAGAAATGGGCAGAAAACATGAATAGACACTTCTCTAAAGAAGACATCCGGATGGCCAACAGGCACATGAAAAGATGCTCAACATCGCTCCTCATCAGGGAAATACAAATCAACACCACACTCAGATATCACCTCACGCCAGTCAGAGTGGCCAAAATGAACAAATCAGGAGACTATAGATGCTGGAGAGGATGTGGAGAAACGGGAACCCTCTTGCACTGTTGGTGGGAATGCAAACGGGTACAGCCACTCTGGAAAACAGTGTGGAGATTCCTCAGAAAATTAAAAATAGACCTACCCTATGACCCAGGAGTAGCACTTCTAGGAAATTACCAAGGGATACAGGAGTACTGATGCATAGGGGCACTTGTACCCCAATGTTTATAGCAGCACTCTCAACAATAGCCAAATTGTGGAAAAAACCTAAATGTCCATCAACTGATGAATGGATAGAGAAATTGTGGTTTATATACACAATGGAGTACTACGTGGCAATGAGAAAGAATGAAATATGGCCCTTCGTAGCAACGTGGATGGAACTGGAGAGTGTGATGCTAAGTGAAATAAGCCATACAGAGAAAGACAGATACCATATGGTTTCACTCTTATGTGGATCCTGAGAAACTTAAAAGAAACCCACGGGGGAGGGGAAGGAAAAGAAAAAAGAAGTTAGAGTGGGAAAGAGCCAAAGCATAAGAGACTCTTAAAAACTGAGAACTGAGGGTTGATGGGGGGTGGGAGGGAGGGGAGGGTGGGTGATGGGTATTGAGGAGGGCACCTTTTGGGATGAGCACTGGGTGTTGTATGGAAACCAATTTGACAATAAATTTCATATATCAAAGAAAAAAACAATGAGTAAAACTTCCAGGAAAATTTTGTTTCAAATTTTGTCTCCATATATTTTTTGAAATGTGACTCTAATACGGGCAAAAACTGCATGACCCCATATTTCTTACCTGTGGCATTGAGGTAATAATCCTAACCCACAAGGGTTTTATAAAGACCTTGACATGTATTTGCCATTCAATCAAATTTAGTAACATTCCTTTTTATAGAAGTGCATACAGAGCTTGGATTAACACTAAATTATTATTCCAATATTGACTTCGTAGGTAATTAGTGTCCTTGTTCAAAATATTTGTCCTTCAGTTTCTGTAAGTCCATAGTTTGACTTTAGGGTGATGGATGATATTTGAGAGGCCCTAGTAACCATCTTAAAATCACAAAGATAGGAAATACAAAAGTTGGAAAGACAATTTAAATGTGAGACATTTTTAATATTTTATATATATTATATAACAGATATTAAATAGAAAACTATGTTCCCTGGTTCTTTCCCATCTCAACGTACTATCTAATGATCTGACTTTATAATTCTATTAGTAGTATTTTTTCCTAGAAAATAAATATATACATACTAACATTGATTCTTCTCAAATAGAAAGTAACTTTTTAAAGGAGCTTTTGGGGTGAAATACCTGGGAACATTTGGGACATAATCTAAATAAAGAAGAATCCTCAGAGGCAATACTGAAATATACAAACATTAGAAATAAATAAAAGAAACTTACTATATTGGTACCTGATATTGTAACTTTAGTTCATAAAATTCCTCCTTTCTTTGCTCAAGGACAAAATAAAATAAGAGAGATAAAAAAATGGCAATACAGTAGACCCCAAAGTGACCCTTATCTGGTATTCCAGGAGACAGAACAAGTAAAATCATTAACTTTACTAAGTTACCCACCCTATTATACAATGAGTGTATATAAAAATTTTAGGATATAATAATTTCAATAAAATATACCCACATTAAAATATCAATAAATGTTTATTTTTTGTTTTTAATTTAATGATTTTGCATTTTAACTTTTATTAAATAACTTTTAATGAGATTACAGGAAGTCTAACTTTTCCAGAAAATTCAGTTACAAAAAAAATTGTTTTTGGCATTCCAAGTGTTTTGACGTACTTTACTCCAATAAATACCTATACATTTTTCTTCATTTTAGCTCATTTGTTTTTCAGAGGTCAATGTAGAACATCCCTCTACTCTTTTAATATGACCACGTGATGTGTTTATATTAATCTAGCAGAAACTTACGAGTGTATGTTTATGAAACAATGTTAACAGCTCTGAACCTGATGTTCTTATTATATCCGGCTTAATTACAAACAAAATGGATATAATGTAAGCGGATGCAAAAATGGTTAATCATTCATCAACTACTACATATTTCATTATAAAACAGTGTTTTAGACCATTTTGTGTATGAACTTGTAATATCCTATAGAATTTGCAAAATGTAATGTAATTAGGTCATATACTTAGGAAAAAAACCCTCTGATTCACCCTTTATTCTAAAAGTATTGAGGAAGGATTTCAGGCCTTATATTTTGGGGTAATTAAGACTTTCAATGTTTAAAAATATATTTTATAAGCAAATCTTGTCATCACTGTTTTAATAATTGCAAAATATAAATGTGACCTTGACTTGAAATTCAATCACAATTTAAAGTACATATTTTAAAATTCAGGACTGAGTTGCTTTTGATCCACAATTAGAGAATTTTAATTATCATAAGAAAGAAATAGGATTTTTAAACACTTTAAAACTTTGACCCTAATATATAAGTAAATAATTGAAAGCTTTAGAGTTGAAGTTTATTACACTTCCAGTCAGTACTTTGCTGAGTGGTTCAATTCAACCAGTATTCACTGAGAATTTAATAATGCTTTGTTCTGTGTTTTTCTCATATGAAAGAAACATAAGCTGAGGTCCCTAACCTCAAAGAGCTTATAAACCCATTGGAAAGATATGCTATATACACGTGAGTGAATTACATGAAAATAGGAGGCAGGCTGTCAATAGATAGATAAACATAAGTACTACTGGAGACAGGATGGCTGTTCTGGTTTATGACCTTGCCTTCCATTGGGATACCTGCAATCATCTCTTCACATGTTCAGCCTCAGCTCCCACAGATCCACACAGAGAGAAGTTCCAAAGCAAATTCTCTTTCATTTTTTCTTCTTCACAGATACTACATAGAGTAGCTCAAGAATCATCAAGTATTTCAATTCCACCTCTAGAATGCTTCAGTCCAACGAATTCTACCAATCTCAATAACATAACCCTAGTCCAAGCTACCATCTTGTCTTCACTCTTTGCTAGACTTGTCCCACACCCAACAAATGTTTTTACCTACAAAAAGAGAAACGGCACTTTTGTTTGTTTATTTGTTTTTATTTTGTTTTGTTTATGAAGACTATTTTAGGACATTTTTTAGGTTCATGGCAAAATTGAGAGGAAGTTATGGAGATTTCCCATATACTCCCTGGTCCCACACGTACATAGGCACCTTCATTATCAGTATCCCCCACCAGGGTGGTACACTTGTTACAACTGTTGAATCTACACTGACATCATAATTACCCAAATTTCATAGTTAACATTATGCTTCACTCTTGGTGTATATTCTACGGTTCAAATAAATATATAAGGACATGTACTCACTGTTATGATATTGTATAGAGTGTTTTCACTGCTCTAAAAATCCTCTGTGCTCCTTCTATCCACCCTCTTACCCTAACACGGGCCACCACTGATCTTTTTATTGTCTCCATAGTTTGCCTTTTCCAGAATGTCATATATTTGGAATTGTACAGAATTTAGCTTTTTCCAATTGGCTTCTTTCACTTAGTAATACACATTTAAGGTTTCTCCATGTCTTTTCATGGCTTGATAGCTCCTAGCTTTTAGCACTGAAAAATATTTCATTGTCTGCATGTACCACACTTTATTTACCCATTCAACTGCTGAAGTACATCTTGCTTGCTTCCAAGTTTTGGCTATTATGAACAAAGCTGCTATAAACATCCATGTGCAGGTTTCTGTGTGGGCATAAGTTTTCAAATGTGTCCTCTTTGTAATGGCTGTTTTTAAGATTTTTTTTCTACATTGTTTTTCTTTGGTTATTATTTATTTATTTTTTTTTAATTTCAACAACTCAACTAAGGTATTCATACCTATGGTGTGTGTGTGTGTGTGTGTGTGTGTGTGTGTGACTTGCTTAAAGTTTTATGAGTGTTTGAGATTATTTAAAATTTTTCATTTTTTAAAAATTTTCAGAGATACCTCGGTGGCTCAGTTAGTTAAGCATCCAACTCTTGATTTCGGCTCAAGTCATGATCTCGTGGTTGGTGATTTTGAGCTCTGCATTGGGCTCTGCACTGACAGTGTGGAGCCTACTTTGGGTTTTCTTTCTCCCTCTCTCTCTGCCCATCTCCCCCTCTCCCTATCTTAGAATAAATAAATGAACTGAAATTTATTAAAAGTGTTTAATTAAAAATTTTATAGTGAATTTTGGGCAAAACTTTTCTCTTTTTTCTTTCTTTCTTTCTTTCTTTCTTTCTTTCTTTCTTTCTTTCTTTTTCTACTCGAATGGTTCTCTTCATTTGTTCTGGTTCTAATTACATTTACATTAGATTGGTTGATATTCCACCAGGACAGTGATTCTTTTTTAATTATTTTTGTCTCTTGTTTTTCTCCTTTCTTCATCTTAAAAGGTATACTTCCCTTTTTTCGAATATAGTACTCGATATTTTGTTGATATAGCATCCAGTAAAATTTTAATTTTTCAAATATCATGTCTTTATTTCTAGAATACATTTTTGTTCTTCTTTATAATTGCAATTTTTCTGATATTTTCCAAGTATTCTCTCATTATATCCACCTTTTCATCTAAATCTGTATTAATTTTTTATTACAATGTGAAAAATTACCACAAATTTAATAGCTTAAAACAACGCAGAAAAAGAAAACTGGAGATAGTAAAAATATCGGTGGTTGCCAGGGGATTAAGGGAGAGAGAGGGATAAAGAGGCAAAACCCAGAGGATTTTCAGGCTAGTGAAAATGCCCTGTATGATACTATAATGGTAGGCGCATGTCATTATACATTTGTCCAAACTTATGGAATATACAACACCAAGAATGAACTGGAATGTAAACTATGGAATTTGGGTGATAATGATGTGTCAACATATGTGAATAATGTTTATCAATTTTAACAAATGTTCTACTCAGGAAGGGGTTAATGGTAATGGGAAAGGTTATTCATACACAGAGGTAGAGACTATGTGGGAAATTTCTCAACTTTGCATGAACATAAAACTTCTCTAAAAATAAAAACTGTTAAAAATAACAATGCCAAAGTCACACATACCCAAAACACACAGTTTCCATGTGTCAGGAATTGAATTTGGGCATTTCTTGCCAGATCCTCTGTTCAGGGTTTCACAAGGCTATACAAGGAGTTTCACAAAGGTACACAGGGAGTTATCTTTTTATGTAAGTTTTAAAAGTGTTATATTTTATTGAAAAGTATTATACTTAAAAATATTATATATTATATTTAAAAGTATTATATTTTATTGCTTTTAAGCACATTCAGCTTGGCAAAATTCATGCCCTTGAGATTGGTGATGAAGTACCCTGAATTCTTACTGAATCTCAGCTGGAGGTCCCAATCAATGCTGGAGATTGCCCATAGTTCCATAACCCTTGTTTCCATAGGCAGTTTACGACATGGATGTTTTCTTCTTCAAGCCTAAAAGGACATTCACTCTCTGATCTCATGAAATACTTTAGCCATCTTTTAAAGGGCCTATGTTATTACATTATGCCACACAGAATAATCTCCTTTTTGAGTAATTCAAACCGTGTAAGGATCTTCACATGAAAAATTCCTTCTACTTTACCATAAAATAACCTAGTCATGAAATTAATGTTCCTTATATTCACAGATCTCACCCACGCTCAGTGAGATGGGATTATACAGGATTATACACCAGTATCTAGGAATCTTGGTCGTCATCTGTAAATTCTACCTATCACAACATTTTTGACAACCTTTAAAATAGCTCTGTGAAGGGATACCTGGGTGGCTCAGTTGGTTAAGTGTCTGACTTCGGTTCAGGTCATGATGTCATAATCAGTGAGTTCAAGCCCTGTGTTGGGCTCTGTGCTAATAGCTCAGAGCCTGGAGACTGCTTCAGATTCTGTCAATCTCTCTCTCTCTCTCTCTCTCTCTCTCTCTCTCTCTTTCTCTCTCTCTCTGCCCCTCCCATCTCTCACTTTGTCTGTCTCTCTCAAAAATAAATAAACATTAAAAAAATAGCTCTGTGAAACTTCTGGTCTGACATTTCCATCTTTTATGTCAGTACTGGGTCTGTTTCTATTAATGTTTTTGGTTTTAAATTATTAAATATCATCTTTTCTTCCTTCACATATCTATTAATTCCTATTGTGTACTGGAAAAGCTCATGGATACATTCAGTGCTTTCCTGTAATTATAATTATAATCCCGAGTTTTAAACATTTTTGTCAAATGTATTAGTTGAATAACAACTAGTCTTTTATAGGTAAAAGTGAAAATCTCTGCAATACTAAGTTTTTACATTTATTCTTCTATAAATTTTCCAGGATGAATTAAAAAACTCTTCATACCTGAGAACAATAAGAGCCTAAAATACAAGGACTCCACAAGATTGAAATAAAGAAAAAAAAAGAAGCATGTGAACAGCAACAGAAAATAGTCAGTGCAGCTCTACTAAAATAACAGAAATCTTTAAGGCAATATGTACTACTAAAAATATAAAACATTTCATCATGTACTATATAACATGATGAAATGGTTAAACTCTACCAATATTGTAAAGATAGCATTTTTTCTGCATATTGATTTGTAGAGCCAATGTAAGTTTAGTCAAAACCAATAAAGTGTGTGTGTGTGTGTGTGTGTGTGTGTGTGCATGCACACACGTGTACAATTGAGAAGCTGATTTTGAAATATGTTTGAAAATCCAAAATTGCAAAGATAGTTTTAAATAAGAACAAAGTTGGAGAGCTTACACAAACACATTTCAAGAATTATTATAAAACCAAAATAATTTTAAATCAGAATGGAACAAGGTAGACACATACATGAAAGAAAGCGATTAGATAATTAAGAAAACCCATACACATAAGGTCACCTGATGTATAGAAACAGATCGCTAAAATATCGATATCGATTGTATTTTTATGTTTGGTTTTATATTTGTATATTATGCTAAAAAATAATCTACCTCACTCTATATGATCCCAAAATTATATTCCCCATGTCAGACTCTGTGCTGCCAGTACAGAGCCTGCTTGGGATTCTCTCTCTCTCTCTCTCTCTCTCTCTCTCTCTCTCTCTCAAAATAAGTAAATAAACTTTAAAAAAACAAAAGGAATTAATCATAAAGCAAGACCTAGTTACTTGTGCTTCATTAAAGATACCATTAAAAGAATAAACACTAGGCTACTGTGTAGGATGATAGTTTCAAACATATATCCAACAAATTATTCATATATAAACAATTTTCAAAAGGCAATTAAGTGAAATTTGACCCATAAATTGAATAGGCAATTAACAAAAGAGGATTGACCTCTTTTGTCATCATAGAAAAGTAAGCTAAAACCTCAATGAGCACAAAATTACTCAGTGTGCTCACCCAATGACTAAAATGAAAAACAAACAAACAAACAAAACAACCTAATAACAGGCACTAACAAGAGGGTAGAGTGACTAGAACTCTCATACACTGCATGTGGCAAGACTACTTTGGCTTCCTCTTTGACATGATTTATCAGCATGGAACCTAAGATCCCTAGGACTTAATGATATAACTCCTAAGGAAAAGTGAACACGTATGTATATGTGCAATGAAAATTAGTACATATATTTACCACATGGGCAATAAGCTGATAGAAAGAACATCATCATCATCATCATCATAACAATAATAATAATAATAAACTGGAAATAACTCAAGTATAGTATGTCCATCAACAGTAAAAGAAATAAAAGTATTGTGTAATATTGACACAATGGAATAATATATAGAAAATAATTGTTAGACACAACAGAGTGGATAAATTTTACAGATAAATTGTTGAGAAAAAGAAAGACACAAAATGTTATATACTTCTGATTCCATTTACATAACATTCAAAGATAGATAAGATAATCTATGGAAATGGAATTCAAAATAATATTTATTTTGGATAATAATTGGGATGGAGCTTAAGAGATTTCTGGATGTTGGTAATGTAGTATATCTTGATCTGGGTGGTGATTAAATTAATATGCTGACTTTTAAAATATTCTACCTTAAAGTAGGTATATATTTATAAAATAATTTTATATAACTTGAATATATAGTTATATCTATTCTATTATATTTATATTTTTAATGATATATAGTACGTGGAACAATATAATTTTTGTAAATATTGTATAGTATATAAGACCACAAAGAACTTGTGTTAATAAGAATAGTGCATAACATTATATGGCTCCCATCCAAAAATAATAATGAAACATGTCTCACACATACCCACACACACACACACACACACACACCCCACTAATATGTGCCTATATTTGAATATTATTCTTCCGAATCTTGAAGATAGTATTAATCAAGGTGATGGGGAACTCCAGAATTTATGATCAGATATGAAGAGCTCTTTTTCTCTAGATCACTGGTTTAAATGTTCCTGATACACTAATAAAGAAAGTTCATTAACTTCCAATAGCTGTTTGGTGTTTTATGTAAAATGAGATGATGGCCTCAGCTGACACCATAAAAAGTCATGTCTATAATTTACATTATAAGAATCACTTTCCAACCTATCTTCTCAGAAGCTGAAGACGAAAAGGGCACTGAGGTATCAAGAACTCTCTTGCCCTTAAATTTGGCCTTCTGTATCTGCTGTGTAATATAATTTAGCACAGTGGTGCTAGAAACCTGATGATTATTTAAATAATTCTTTACGTTATATCTAGCTACCATTTTTTGTTTCAAGCAATTCTTTTCCTTCTTTCAGGCTTATTTTATTAATATAAAACTATTAAAACTAAAAAATATTAATACAAAATTATTAATACAGAAAGGCAAAAAAAAAATGATTCCATATGCCACTGCATACCAAATCCTTAGCAGTTGTCAGGGGTGTTAGCTATACCTTTGGCTTCATGTCTCCACGTGAAGAAACTTCCATTAGAGTAACAATCCAGGCTCTTACTAGCTGTCAATCCTTCCCCAGGGAGAGGAAACTGATTTACTGTTCGTGCATAGCGGTCAGCAACTTCTGTGCCCACACTTTATGACCTGGCAGCCAGCAGGGAAGATACAGTTTGGGTCTATCTCTCCAAAGTGTGGAAAGTTTGGCATGACAGGCTCTGTCTTTGTGAAGTTTGGAAGGAGAAGTTAAATGAGAGGAAAATAAATAAACCCATTTGGCTACCCCAAGCTACAATCTCTTCATAACTTCATCAATAGTAGAGATAATATTTTGATATCTATGTGCCTGACTCCTGTATATATTTTTGTTGTTGTTTCTAATTGTTTCGTTAGATAAAGAATGCTTTTTTGGAGCCCATAAATCATAAATCCAAAATATCATGAAATATTATAATTTTAGAACCTACTTATTCTTATCTTTACATGAGAAGTCCTCGTTCCTGATATATTTGAAGATTTAGCTTCAACCTGGCTATGCCTATTGAATGAATGCATTAAGAACCTAAAACGTGAGCATGGATTAGGTGTTTGGAATTTCTCACGGAAATAGGAAAGACCACCTGAAAATTGTCCAAGTCAGATTAATTACTATACTTGCAGGATGTGAACAACCATAATATCAACCACTGTGTCCCTGTTGATGTTAAGGGCATTGAGTAGAGCATGCCTGGGGCCCGATGCTGTGTCTTTATGACCCTGAAAGCTTACCTCCTTTATTCTCCTTCACCCTCAAGGAAAAATTAGCTTGAATAAGTTCAGGCCTGTTATGCATAAGATGAATAGAGTTAAAGAAATCCTTTAGTAAGTGCCAAGTGAAATGATTCAAACTATTGAATTACAGAATAAATAATGTCCTAAAGGTCATCGGCTGTTACTTTTCACCCCACATCAAAGTTAGTTTTGCCTAATCCTACAGAAAATGTATCAAAATTCCTTTTTTTTAAAATTCTACATCTCTTGAAATGGTTTATTCATAAAAGCAGCACCATTTCAAGAGTGTTTTTGTTGTGTAAACGTTTATAAGGTAGCCATTCCTCTTGTATTTTATAAAACTCTCAACTTCTGCTATTTAAATTACCTAGCTAATTAGGTCTCCAATGAAAAGGTATGTAAACACACTCATTTTTAACCTTAAAAATAATTTCAAACACTCCTGGGTGCTGTTACAAAAAACAGCTAATAAAAAAAAATCGCTTAAGCTTTGTGAGGATAATGCAGTTAATCAGGTATCTCTAAAGAAAATCCTTGGGATAGAAACAATGTGCTGTGCAAGCTAATGTGAAAATGTTGTAATCCCAATGCATTAGAATAGAGAATTCGGTCCTTTAACTTAAAAGTAGATAAGTGGTGCTTGTGTCATTGCACCAGTCACATTAATCATTAAGTTTTCATACAGAGAAATATAGTTGAACACAGCAGCTGGTTAAGTCGTTAGGGATAATGACTTGCATAACATTCTAAGAATGTGAAAATAGTTTGCCTATTAAAAAATTAAGGTGAATTTTGTGTATCAGCTATACTCAGATAAATTCTGGGAAATGACAATTTACAGCGACTCATCCTGCTCCCATTTTCCTTCCCCAATGACATCAACATGTCTTTGTAGAGAGATGTTAGCTCATCTTTCGTAGAAACAAATCATTTATAATAGCTCATCATATGGGTCTCTTAACTTTTAGTGTGCAAGGTATTACCTTAAGAAAATGTACATGGCTCTCACTTTTTACCCAGGACATTCCGATTGCAGTAAAAATAATTATCTTGAGGCTCTAGAATCTCTATTTACGGAATTATGGAAGATGTGATGAACTCAATGGGGGGGAAAAACTTGTAAGGCAAGGGTTTTGAAACTTTGAAGGCGTTCTAAGCTCTCAGATGAGATAAACAGTATTTTAATCCATGTTCTTAGCTTCAACCTGATCACAGAATTGACTCCAAAACATCAGACCTGAGCTCAGAAAGAGGCAAAAACCCAAAATGGCTTGGCATGGAAATCAGGAAAGGCAGCTATACATTGTATACTTTTACTACTACACTGGACCCTAATATCCCTACTACCAATAGCAGGAAAAGCCAATAGCCCTGGTAAAAACAAAACTCTTGCAGTCCATGGAGCCACCTAAACTCTTCCTGTGTATTAGCAATCTCTCAATGATGAAAGCCTGCCTAAGAGTAATATATTTGCTCAGCCTTTTTCAGTATCGCTCCATTTCTCATCCAGTGTGAGGATCCCTCCAAATAAAAAGGAGATTTATGTGCTCAGCATTCACACAGTTTCTAAATCAATGAACGCTTGTGTCCTTTAAATATTAAGATGTTGCACCAACTCTTTATGATAGAGCCTGAATTTTGAATTAAATCAATAGGGCTAGAATAACAGGTTATTTCTGGATACACAGAGGAGTAGAGTGTCAATTCAGATTTCAGATGAATTGGGAGGTAGAAGGAAGGGGCAATGAGCCTGGTCTGAGAATCCAGAAAGATGAGAAGTGAGAAAAGGTTATTGAAGAATAGTTTCTGTTATTCACTTTAAACCACTCTTTAAACAACAACAATAAACTTTCTAGGCTACATCTGCTTTGCTCAGAAATAAGATGAGGTTTAGTTAATTGCCTAGCTAACAGAACTCATTATATCTGTCTAGCTATAGGGTTAAAATCCAGGATAGGAGCTGGAGTAGCAGAGAAAGCTTAAAAATAAATATGCTCTGGGTCTGGTGGAGTTGTGGATGTGGAGGATTGGATAGATTAATCATATTAATGTCCCAATTATTTTCTCATCCCTCCAATGTTTCGTAGTCTCACAGTGACCTCACATTCTGGCTTGGCCAGAATGACTTGATTTGGCCAATGAGATGTTAGCAAATGCAATGCAGAGGTTTGAAGATGTACTTTCATGTTTCTGTTCGTCTTCCTTCTTTTCTGCCTTCACTCCTTGCCCAGACTAGCCTACTGGAGAATGAGGGAAATAGGGCACAGTCACTCCCATTGGCTTAGAAGACTATCAGCTGACTGCCAGACATGTCAGTGAGCCCAGCTAGGATCAGAAGAACTACCCAGATAAGCCCAAACTAAATAACCCACACTCAGACTCATGAGCTAAATAAGGGCTTATCGCTTTCAGCCAGATTTGGAGCATTTGTTACACAACACTGTTGTACAAGAGATAAGCGATATGGTGAACTTAATTAAGGGAGGGTACCACGGATACATTTTGTATCATAAACTAGGAAACGCCAACCATTGAGATGTACCAGAGTCATCTAGAAAGCTTTTAAAAATATACTCAGATCCCTCTCCAACTTATTGAATTGCTTGTTTTGGATACATGGTAATTGTTTTGTATAATGGGCATAGCTTACATTAAATTTGAGACCCACCGATTTAAACATATTGTCTTAACAATTGGAAGGGAATATTTCTAGAATTTCTCACTGTCTAATCTGCCAATAAAGGGAACCAATTAAATTTTATGTTATGACTTAATTATCCTTACAGCGGTAATTTATTTTCTTACTATGTGGATAGTGGTCATGTGAGCATGGGCTGAAAAGTCAGAGGACCATAGGCAATGATGGACTTACAATCCTATTCTTGGAAAAATGCCACCTGGAAAATGCTGAACAGTCATTTCCATCATCTTTATAAAGGCGGAAAAAGGATACGAATGCATTTAATCTGGTCTCTAAGAATAACACAAGCTCCGTTTCTGAAAAAAAGAAAAAAAGAAAAAAAGAAAGAAAGAAAGAAACAAGCTAGCAAACCAAAGCTCAAGCAATTTCTCCCCAAAATTTTCTTCCAGAAAAGTATCATATTTCCTGCCAATTATCCTATTCCTCAAATATGATAATAGCATTCCACCTTGGAGTTTTTCTCTGTGCTATTCCATCTGCCTGGGAATATTCTCATGCCTGTCTCCTTCTAATCACACAGACCTTAGACTGGCCTCTATGACCTCTCACTCTGTAAAGAAGTATCTGCCCATCTTTCTGTACCACCATTATACATCTTCATTTATACAATTACTTCTTTTTATTGCTTTCAGAGTTATCAGTATTGAAAGGCTGATTATATTTGTGGCATATCTATGGTCAAATTGAACGCTAATAGCATATAATCCTGGGGAAAAACTTATTTCACTTACTATCAGTTAACAAGTCTTACTATTGGTCAGGTGAGCAGAATTTGGAATATCAAAGCCAAGATTCTGCTTAAACTTGCCAGTGAAATTTTTGTTTTGCTTGTACTGTCTATTCTTAGTTCCTCACTGTATATAATATTCTTCATTCAATGAAAGAAAATTGCAATACAAATCAAGATCAACTAAGAGTGGACATGATGCAGATATGCCCAGTAGTCTACGACCTTTAAGGCTATCATCATTATCAAATATATTGTGATTCACAGTACATCCCGGAGGCAGAATGTGCTGCTGGACAGAAGCACTGCAGTAGCCATCAGGAAACCTGAGTTCTCTTTCTGGCTCCGATGCTAGCCAACTGCACGATTATGGGAACATAATTTAACTTCCCTTTCCCCATCTGCAAAATAATAGGACCACGAATTGATCTCAAATTAGTCTGTATCCTATTAATGCTTTCTCCAGCATTTGGCCTTGCACCCATACTGGCAGTTAATTTTTTGTTGGCTCTGATTACAGTGAGCTGCTTTGGTGAAGGAAGCAGCAGGAGGTAGCAGAAAGATCACGGGGTTTGGAGTCAGATAGACTTGCGTTTGAATCCCAGCTTTGCCCTTCCTGGCTTCAAGATCTTGGCCAATTTTCTTAACCTTGCCAAGCTTTAGTTCACTCAACGGTAAAATGATGATAGTAATGTCTTTCTCACAGGGTTTTGAGGATGAAATGAGATAATGTGGAAAATGCTTGAAAATGTTATTTTCAGTCCTCAATAAATGCTAAGTCCCTTCCCAATGTTTCTTTTTTTTTTTTTGTATCTCTCCAAAATCCCTACTCTGTCTCCATCAAATCCTTTTCTTTCTCTACCCATCCCTAAGTACAAATGCTTCCCCAGTTCAGTTATGGACTCTTCCTGGGATAAGCTTTTCCTAAGTAATCATCTTTCATGACTTCCGCTGTAACTGTGCTGATTACGTGTAAATAAATATTGCCATAGTAAACCTCTCATTTGAAACTATAGTCACAAATTTCAATCTCTTCTGACCATTATGCCATAACTGTCCAAATAATTCCTCAAACCCATCACAGACTACATAAAACAACATAAAGCCACTCCCATTCTTTTGTTTCCTATTGCAATTTGATCATGTCGTTGTCCTCCCCATAACTGAAGCTCAAGTCACGAATGAGAAACTTGCATGTTTCTCTTCCCTTATATCTAATAAATTACCACTAACTCTTCTACCTCCACCCTACTAATTCTTTCATCTTCCTACCTCCCATTTGCACTACGTTTCTCATGCTGTATATTAATCACAACTATTCCAACTATAAGTTATAAAAAATCAAATGCAAACCAGTTGAAATCCAACTCCAGGCATGAAAAAACATAATTTTATAAAGTGCATAAATTAATATAACAGAAAACACTAAGTGGCCTGAATCCAGACGCCTAAAGCAATCACCAAGATTCTTCCTTTACATTTCCCATTTACGCTTTTCTCTTCATTGACATAATTCATAGGCAAACTTTCCTCAGGTGCCTGTAAAGATGTTAATAGCAACACTAGGAACATATCAAATGACCAACAAGGATCTCAAGGAGTAAGAGTCTCATTCAAAGTGGGTTTAATAAGCTTTGCAAAAGAATTCCGATTGGTTCTGCTTGTTTCTCATGCTTACTTCCATTTTAGACAATGAAATAAACACACTATGGCAAGGACAGCTGCTCTCTCAAAATCACACGGATGCCAAAGGAGAGTGCCAATCAATTCATTTACCTTCAAATTCTTGCCACTCTAATCCATCATTCCCGGTTAGAAATGAATTAATCCAGGAAGTGTCATTCTATTGGAGGTCTTTCCACATGAAAATAAAAGTATTTTAGGGCATTGAACTCCCCTTTATGTCCGTCCCCTTGTTTTAAAAACAAAATACTACCCTAATATGATTTATGAGAAACATTGATAACCTCCAAATTTCAGTTAGAAAAAAAATTCTTAATTGCATCCAGGTCATCCAATATATCGACAAATATTTTTCAAATGTTTATTTTGTTACAGATACTGCTCTACATACTAGAGATAAAGACTAACAAAGTCAACAATACTGTACCTTGATGGGGCTCTCACTTGATGGACTAATGCAACTTCACCAAACCTTATATTTTCTGTGAAAATTTTATCTCAGTCCTTTGGTATTGTGTTCAATGTTTATTCTGTGAATCTTTGGGGGATTCTGTGTACTCTCTAGCCTAAGATCCCTTTCTGTCTCTTACCACTTTATCTGTTAAAATATGTGTTACTTAACTTTTGTTGCAAAACATCAACCTCAAAGTCTCAGTAGCTTACCACAAGAAACATATTTGTATTTCAGCTGGATTTGGTACCAGACTCCAGGTTGGGTTCAGGACAGGCCCACTTTTCTCATTTTGGGATGAGTAACCAATTGAGTAGGCTTTTCTCATGGTGACAGCAGAAGCCTAAGAGGCCGAAATAATCACACTAATTTATACAGTATTAACTAGCATTCCACTGGCCAAAGTAAAACATGTAGCCAAGCCCAACGTCACTGGGTAGGCTGATTTATTGCATTTACTCTAGACTATAGAGGGAGATATTGCCAAGACACATATTAAAGGATGTGGATATACAATTCTATTATAGAGAATAGAGTGATAAATTGGAAGACATAATCAAGTCAACCATTAAATCCAATACATTCTCAAGAACTAGTTAATACATAAACTTCCTCATGAAAACATTTCCTATTGTCCAGTCAGCAATTTCTTTCTATGTCACCAAAGAACTTTGAGTCTTGATCAGTGCTCAATCATTTTACCTGACACTATACTTAAGTGCTTCCAAGCTGTATCTTGTGAAGAGAAACTATAGTTTGTTCCTTTTGCATCTATTGTACTGTCTAGAAGAGCTTTTTGACTATAATATGTACATAACTATAAGATAGCAGCCAGTAAAACACCATGATCAAGACTTTCCATTGTGGAGACCCACTCATTCACTGCAGATCCAAGCTCCATACTTAATATGGAGATTAAGCTCCACACTTAATATGTCTATTAATATGCTCCTAGCATGTTAAGAAAACATGTAAAGCACTTAAAGCACTAACACATAAGAAGAGCACAATTACATACATTTATTATTATAATTTGCTGGCTAAAAGATGTCTAACTTCTACTCAGCACTAAAATTTTGAAATAGCTGGGTGTGAAAATTAATTGAGGTGCCAGCTTGATTGGCCTAAGGGATGCCCAGATGGCCGGTAAAACATTTTCTGTGATATGTTTGTGAGGGTGTTTCTGGAAGAGGTTAGCATTTGACTAAATTGACTGAGGAAGAGGATTTACCCGCGCTAATGTAGGTGGGCATCAACCAATCCATTGGGGGCTTGAATGGAACAAAAAGGCAAAGGAATAGTGAATTTTCTCTCTTCTTGAGCTGGGAATCCATTTTCCTCTGCTCTCAGACAGCAGAGCAACTGATTCTCAGGCCTTCCTATACCGAGACTTACATGATCGGCCCACTGGTTCTCAGGTCTTTGAACTCAAAGTGAATTATACCACCAGCTTTCCCGATTTTCCAGCTTACAAGTGGCAGACTGTGTGACTTCTTGGCCACCATAACTGCATGAACCAATTCCTATAATAAAGCATAAAGCATTCTCTCTCTCTCTCTCTTTCTCCTCCTCCATTTATATTCTGCATGTGGCCATATTAAATAAAAGCTAATAAGATATTTCTGAAGTTATAAAAAGATGAGTCTATGAGAGAAAAATATACATATCTCCTATAGGTCCTGTTTCTCTGAAGAACACTGACTAATATACTGATGCTAATTGATATTTTTCATGGAAGCCGAATATCAAATATGTGCCAATTAAGAAATATTATTGGGGCGCCCGGGTGGCTCAGTCGGTTGAGCGTCCGACTTCAGCTCAAGTCAAGATCTCACGGCTTGTGAGTTCGAGCCCCACGTCGGGCTCTGTGCTGACAGCTCAGAGCCTGGAGCCTGCTTTGGATTCTGTGTCTCTCTCTTTCTGCCCCTAACCCACTAGCATTCTGTCTCTGTCTCTCTCAAAAATAAATAAACATTTAAAAAATTAAAAAAAATATATTATTATAAAACTACTTGGAAGTTTAAAGAGCTTACCATATTGCTTTTATAATTATTTGTTTCTACCTTTCACCACATTTTGTACTAAGATACATACAGACACAGGGAAGAACAGTGTTAAAGGGATCTAAGAAACTCGGGATTCGAGGGTTGGTCTGAATTAGGTCAACAAATAATACCTTTGAGCTGAAATGTACAACTGTAAACTCCTAGAAGGCCAGTGACTTTTTTTTTAATAGTTTTATCTTTATGTAGATGTTCAATCATTCTCTACTACAATAATGAGTGATCAGGCAAAAACACTTCAAAACTTTGAAGAACTATAAAAGTGCTGGGGTGAAATTATCAATATGTTGCATTTCTAAATTGATAATAATTCACCAGAATTAAATAGTTATTTGGAGGACTCACACCAGATCAAATTTTTAAGACTTAAATGCATTATTTTTAGAATTGATGAAAATATTATTGTCCTTATCCAAAGTATTATTTCAGAATTCTCTTAAGTGTGTCATGTTAATTTTTATGTAAGTATTATTATTTTATTCATATGGGCATGGTATAAAATTTGCTTTCTTCTTATGAGTAAACAGAAACCATTATATTGGCAGTTTTGAAGGAAAATATACCAGTGATTATTAGATGTTGTTCTAGGCATAAAACTTGGTTTCCACATTTGCCATATCTAATCTAAAAATATAATCTTTTCTGAAGTCTTCTAAAGACAATATGCTACATGGCATTCTTTGTTCTTTCATTTAAATTCTAACCAGAGTGTCTTTTTAGTCAACCTGCTATAACTGCAATTTTAGGTGTAAAATATTAATGTAACTGAAAATGAAACACATATTGTTTATTAATAAACTTACATGTGTAGGCAACATTTGCATAAAGTGATTTAAAATCATGAATGTCATCTCATTGTTATGGTTAATGGACAATAAAAATAGTCCAGGAGTAAAAAAAAAAAAAAAAACAAAAAACAAAAAACAGGGGTCGGATGTAGGGCCAAGTAGCTTTAAAAACTGTAAAAAAATAGATATAAACCTTAAAATTTCACAACAATGCAAATTTGGCTTTTCAAAGGTTTGCATATGTCATCTGTAGACTATCAGCAGTAACCAGTGAGTTTGTGTTTGTATGTTGTGTGTGTGTGTGTGTGTGTGTGCCATAGCCAGTGTAACTCAAACCTTTGTTTCTTTTCCTTTTTTGTTTTGTTTTTGTAATGTTATTCTTCATGTCTGCAAAAGCTTGAGATTTGGGGAATGGTGGTGAATTGATTTGAATATTCTGAGCATGGGAACCAGAGAGAAGAGACCATCACATCATCTCTGAGAACAGAGTGAAATGTTGCTCACCCTCTTGGAAATAAGCCCTAGTAACTGAAGAGAACCACAGGAGGTGAAAAAGTGAGAGGCACAATGGCTACTTCAGCTGCCTGGATAATCTACCTGCTAATGCATCCAGATTTGATAGATCAAGATTTCGTCCTAGGTGATGACAATAAAATATGACAGAAACGTTTGAGTTTTGGGGCATCTGGGTGGCTCAGTCGGTTCAGCGTCCGACTTCAGCTCAGGTCATGATCTCACGCTCCGTGAGTTTGAGCCCCACGTCAGGCCCTGTGCTGTCAGCTCAGAGCCTGGAGCCTGCTTCGGATACTATTTCTCCCTCTCTCTCTGTCCCTCCCCTGCTCATGCTCTGTCTCTCTCTGTCTCAAAAATAAATTAATAAAAACATTAAAAAAATTTAAAAAAAGAAACGTTTGAGTTTTTACTGTGCAATAAACACTGTCCATGCGTATCATTTCATCATGACAACAACACTGTTTTGATATGAACTGTCTCCTTAAAACGCACTGATTGAAGTTCCAACTCTCATTTGACTATATTTAGAGGGACTTTAAGGAGGTAATTAAGGCTTAATGAGGTCATAAGGATGGGGCCTTAATCCAATAGGCTAGTGTCCATACAAGAAGCGAAAGAGACAACAAAAGTCCATGCACACAGAGGAAAGGTTGTGTGATAGCACAGTAAGAAGGTGGCCAAGTGCAATCCAGGAGAAAGTTTTTACCAGAAACCAGACCAGCTGGCACCTTGATCTTGGACTTCCAGCCTCCAGAATTGAGAAAAAATAAACTCCCATAGTTAAGTCACCCAGTCTGCCGTATTCTGCTATGACAGGCTTGGTAGCTTAATACAAATGCCATTGAGAGAATGCTATTATTATCTACATTTTACCATCAGGATTGAACGTCTGACAAATGAAGTAATTTATTCAGCAGATGGCAAGGCACATTTTGAACCCAAGTTGTTTTATTCTTGAGATCATGATTTTATTTGCTTTACAAGTCTACCTCTCTGATATAGGTAGATATGTACAATAGTATATTTTCACTTTGTTTATCCATTATAATATATAACAGATTGTTTTCTTGCACCCACATAAAATTTTCTGTCATTACATAAAAATCAGGCAATTCAGCAAGTAAATTCTACCTTCTTTGGTAATCTAAGTACAGTAAGGTTTGTTTAGGCACCTACACAACACTGTAACTTGTCACATAAAGGAGGCTTGCAGTGAATCAGCTGCTGAATGTTGGTAATCTGATTTACAGATTGTGGGTCCTAGATTCATACTTTCTAGTGCTTATATAAAACAACTTTTAAAACCTCTTCATATTTTGTCAAATGAATAATTTGAAATATTTGAGTTTCAATGAGTAGTAATTTATTCCATTTATATTCTGCATGTGCTCAAATTAAATAAGAGCTAATTAGGTATTTCTGAGGATATAGGAAGATGAGCCTTTGAGAAAACTATGGCAAATGAAAGTGCTTGCAGCAATTACATCTTCTTATTTGCCCAATTCAAGATTAATAAAAATGGAGCAGTTTATCAATGAGGCAATTTATCAATAATGTGAAATCATTAAGTGAGAGGCATGGGCATACATATTAAGACAGGCTTTTTAGATCACTGCTTTCTATTCTGCAGTGTTTTATAAAATGGAAAACTAGAAAACAGCTTATATTCAGAAATGCCTAGGAATATATAAGAAACATTTCATTGTTTTACTACTAAAAGCTTGCAGACAATAATTTTGAAACTCTTCCAAGTGATAAATAATTATTCATGGCATACAGTGTTTCCCGAAGAGGTACTTTCACAAAGAAAAACGTCAGGCAACCTCACCTAGGTCTCGCAGTGTTAAAGTCACCATTTCTTCGTCCAAAACATTTGCCTACTCTCTTTTCTTAAGACCATGGAAACCAAACTGTTTTTTTTTTCTTTTTCAGTTTTCTAAACTCACTTTACTTCTTTGAGTTTTTTTCTTTCCTCAAAACGACAACTGTCTCCATCCCCTCATCCTCCTTTTTATTTCCTTCTTAGAAACTAGACATTGGGTGTAATGGAGACACAGAAATGACAGCCATATAATAAACGCTGTGAAATTAAAAGAGAATTCTACATCATCATAAAATTGTTAAATTAACAGATCCTTGTTTTTGTTCCTGACCTACTTTAGATGACAAGAAAGCTCAATGCCTACTTACTTTTGTTTTTCAATTATAAGAATGTATGTACATCACACCTCTGCCTCTATATTTACTCTACTGTATTATCAAGCAGTAACACCAGAATCACTATTCTTATTTTTGATAAAAAAGCTAAGATTTCAAAAACCATTTATGGCACATTTTATAAGGTCTTTTAGAGGACAAAATCAAGTTTTGGAAGCCTGGGAGGAGCTGAGAGGAGGGAGATGTCATAGCTTTAGTCAACACTGTGTCCATATGTGAGATTCAGACATGTCTCTATATGTCTAGCAGCCTGTTCCAGAACTCTATTGTAATAATCCCCTGAGAAGCATCCTGGGAGAGAGCTCATCATAAAGGAAAAGTCAGGCAGTCAAGCTTGGCTTAGTAAAAAAGCTTTCATTATCAGCCAAAAGAAGCAATTCTGAGTACAGCATGATGTTCATCACTCATAGTTGTCTTTGAGCCTAACCACCCATGGACTTCTATCTGAGTCCTATTAGGGAAAGAGAGGCAGAGTAAAAAAAAAATGAAATGGCTGTTTTTCAATTAACACTCTGTAAGATATTGTGACATCAACTACTTTGATACATGTCTGTAAATGGCAGAATAAAGGTTCATCCCTTCTTGTGTAAATAACACAATGTGGATTCCGTGCCGGAAGTACTCAGGAAAATACCACAACTTGGGACTGTCTCACAAACTTCGTTCCATCAATAATAGTGAGACCCAATGAGAGATAATGCCATTCCAAAGCAATGGTTTATCTATGAGAATGACAGGCTGCCAGCCTACTTTTCCAATAGACTGGCATAGAAGGAGATGATAATGGTGGTAAGCCTGCATGTAATAACCTAAGAGACTTGCTTTGAGTATACACATGGGATATCTTGGGGATATGCAGAACTAATCACTGGGGAAAGGTACTAGAGCAGTAAATTTTATGTGTCACTTTGGCTGAACCATATTTCCAGAGAGTTGGTCAAACATTATTCTAGATGTTTCTGTGAAGGCGTTTTTGGATGAGATTTACATTATAACTGGTGGACATTGAGTAAGCAAATTCTCCTCCATAATGTGGGTAGGTCTCTTCCAATCAGTTGAAGGCCTTAGTAGGAGGAAGACTGACTTCTCCTTGAGCAAGAAGGCATTCTGTCAGCTGACTGACCTTAGGCTTGAACTGTAACTCTTGCCTGGGTCTGCAGCCTGAAAGCCTATCCTGCAGATTTGGGGCTCACCAAGCCTCAATGATTGCATGAGCCAATTCTGTAAAATAAATACACACACACACACACACACACACACACACACACATGCACACACACACACACGCACATCCCGTTGATTCCATTTTTCTGGAGAACCCAGATAAACACAGGCACTTTGTCAGATATGACAGGCAGAATAATGGCCCACCAAACATATTTATGTCTTAATTCTCAAAATCTAGGAATATGGAAAAAGGAACTATGCAGATGTGATTAGTTAAAGATACTGAAACACAAAGATTATTCTGTATTATCCAGGTAAGCACAATGGAATCACAGGGGTTCTTACAAGTGAACAAACAGGAGAATTAGAATCAAAGAAGGAGATGTGATGACTAGAAACAGGTTGGAATGAAGTAATTACTGGCAGGCAGCCAGAAGCCAAGGATGTAGGTAATCGCTAGAAGCCAGAAAAGGCAAGGAAACACATTTTCATGTAGAGCCGCTAGAAGGGATGCAGTCCTACTAACACCTTGATTTTAGGTCCATGAAATTTGTTTCACTTCTGACCTCTAGAATTAAACTACTAAATCTGTGGTGGTTTCTTAGAGTAGCAATAAAAAACTAATATGGCAGAAGTGCTGTGATAGTAGATGGAGAAAAGATCATGAAAAAAGAAATGGAAGGAAAAAAAAGGAAGGAAAGTAGGAAGGGAAGGGAAGGGAAGGGAAGGGAAGGGAAGAAAGGAGGCAGGAAGGCAGGAAGGCAGGAAGGAAAGGAGAGAGAAATATGGAACTAAAATTGTATGAGGCAAGGAAGATTGGCAAGAAGAGATGATAAGTAAGAAGAGGCCCAGGACAGACAATATGAGTACTAGTGCTTGATTTGGTTATTCTTTAATGATTTTATTATGCTTATAGATATCCCTAATTTCTCTGGAGATTATGATTCCTTGGTACATTCAATGAGAATGTAATGTGTTTTCATTTTCCACTATTGTTTCCTTGTTTAAAATATATTCATATTGTAATTTTGTTATTATTATTCCAACAGTCAAGAATTAAAAGAGAACTATTTCTTACTGCGAAATATACTGCATAATTTGTGTAATGATTTTACGTTGTATGTAAGCCAGAACATTCCTAAAATTCAAATAAAGTAATAATGACACAGTTTTAATATGTAAAATCCTACATTTTGATCAAACAAAAATCCATTTTCTTCATTTGTGTACTTAATGTCTCAAGGTTATTTTATTCCGTCACATGTAGTTCTAACTTCTGCTTTCTTTACTGTAGGTATATAGCATTTTTGAAATGTTTTCAACTTTATAAAACGTGGTACCTGAGCAATTTCATGAGATTAGTAATGATCCCTGTGTTTTCCAAGTCTTCATTTTTATGCTATTTGTCTGTTTACATTTTTAAGAAACAGTAGTTCAAATATTTCATTATATTGTAATAGCCAAACAAAGGCAAGACCTCTGCTTATCTAATGTCCTTGGAAATTGATTTAAGTCAATGTCTGGAACTCAGGATGGTGCTATAATTTCAAATGCTATTTTCCAAAGACTTCTCCAAAGTGGATGGGAAGAAGGTAGGCTGCAAAGTGAGCAGAGAAGCAGAGTAAAAGCAAATTGGAATATGCACTCATGGCTGAATGATATTAGAAGGACATTTACTGTGATATATTTATTCTGGAGAGCTGGCTCTTTTGCAGTATTTTCACATTACTATACGGCAGGCAGTTTTGGTCCCGTGGCACTAAGGGAAGAGAAAGTAATTGGCAACGAAGTCAGAATTTTCTCATTCTCGAAGAAGAGATTCTCTGTTCCCAAACAGGAATTGCCTTTATATTCCTCCTCTTCTATTGACAGTGTATGAAAGCAGCAATACCATCTACGGCATAGAATTGGAGGTTACTGGTGATCATGATGGGCTCTAATTACAAATATAAGAATTTTCTCTTCCTTGCGCTGGCCTGTAGATTTGGCATTAGCGCTGGCCACCTTCCTACCTCTTGGGAAGTGAAAGGCAACTGCATAACTTGTGACAAAGGAGATGTGTGTGAAAGTAATATATGTTATTTCCAACCAGAAGCACTAAGATCCAGAAAGTGACTTGCTATGTCCACTCTTCCCTGTGTAGGTGACATTAAAACATGTGTTAAGTTAGGGCGCCTGGGTGGCTCAGCTGGTTGAGTGTCGGACTTCAGCTCAGGTCATGAGCTCGCAGTTCGTGAGTTTGAGCCCCGCTGGGGCTCCGTGCTGACCACCCAGAGCCTGGAGCCTGCTTGGGATTCTTTGTCTCCCTCTTTCTCTGCCCCTTCCCCCGCTCATACTCTGTCTCTTTCTCTCAAAAATGAATAAACATTAAAAAACCAAATAAAATAAAATAAAATAAAATAAAATAAAATAAAATAAAACGTGTTAAGGTGGAAGCCCAGCTCAAATGAATTTTGGACAGAGTAATTTAAGAGAATTCTAGGGTTGCCTTTTATAGCAGCAAATAGTACATAGCTCAAATTCAGGTAATATCCTGCTTGTTACTGTGTACTTCAGGTTATGATGTCTTGGGAGAGAATTCTCCGTGGTCTCTGCTGTGCTTCCATGTTTTGTGAACAGAGACACTGATTGCCCTTTGTTCTGGGCTTCCCCCACCCCACCAAGGATATTAGCATGGGAAAGAGCCTTGGAATGTAGAAATAGTGTCTCCCTTTGGACTAAATGTCGGTTTGCTAAGCAGCGCAACGTGAAAGATGCAGATTCTGTCCACTTAGAGTTAATTAGTTGTGAGGCAAAACCACTACGTGCGCAGTGTCACGTGGGCACTTCTGTTTTACACTCACAGACTTGTGGAGTAAAGGGAACCAGTGCAACCATGGTATTCACGCAGGTGTGGAGTCTCGTGTAATAACATTCTGGCCTCTGTACGCAGAAGTTCTGCATCTTCTGCCAGCATCTGTCGCTAACTTGCTGGTTAGAAGTAGTCAAAGTCTCAAATCCGTTCACTGGTATCAGCATTTTATAAATAAGAATGCCAAAATAAAACATTATGACATTCATAGAAAAGATGACAAGAGCAAATTTGAGAGAGGACTTACTTTTCATACATACAAGTTGCATAGTGGTCCTCATAGGGCTTACAATTTTCCAAGTATACAGCAGAACGCATTACATAGCATATGATCAATAAATGCATGGCATGAATTAAGTAATTCAATTTTTTTATCCCTTCAAGAAAGGAAAAACTCAATAGTATCTTCTTAACTTAATAACAGAATTTTAGCCTCACTGCACGATGTATGCATACGATTGCATATAACTCTTATCCTACATTCATAAAAATGACAGCAGATCATATTTTAGTTCATGGACCACCCTGAAGATACCGTTTGGCTTTCAGTAACAATGGTAACAACAGCAACAAAAATCTACCGTCAAAAAAGATTTCCATCAACTTTACTATGCTGATTTAGACATCGCTAAATCATGATCCTTAGCATAAAGCACATTGATTAATCGACAATTAATGATTAAGATTACAGATGTTATTAAAACATATTGAAGGTTATATGAGAGAAAGAATGACCAATGTCAAACTAATGTCCAAATATTTAATGAGTATGAATATAAATGCAAACATTAATAAAGATTGTTGCTGGAATTTTTAAAGTCCTTTTAAATATCAGAAATCTTTGCATGTATTATCCAAAATATTATTTATAGTAAACCTGTAAATTCTACCCAGTGTTACAGTACCTATCTATAGATATGGAAAGAAAGGCTCTGTTGGTTTGAAAACCGTTTATAAATAGCAATAGGACCTCATGAGTCACAGCTCACTGTTCTTTCCACACTACAGCATTAACTGCCTGCGTATCTAAGAGGTATATCACATAGGTACCTTGTATAGTTGCACTGTAACCATCTATAAGCTCACTAAATATCATCTTATATCAAGACAAACAATTAAGTTCTGAAGAATTGAATCATTCCTTCCTTACCATTAACATTAAATGTTTTTCCAAATAAAGTAAAGTAAAATGCTGTCTAAGATGCCCGGGAAGAATGTGCACCATGCAGAGACTCAACTACTAATATCTAAAAAAATGAACTCTTCAGTCCTGGGGGTGATGGAAGGAACACAAGGAGATGCATAGCGTTTCATGATGTGCCAAAGGTATTAGTTATTAAAAATAGTCCAAAGTGCTTACTTTGTTCAGCAGTCATGATACATAGAGACGCTTATTGGTTATAGAAATATTTTCCAAGTTTAACATGACTTCAATTATAGAATTCTGCCATACTCATCAAAAGAGCAGCCACCCACCTAGGAAAAAATATGAAGCCTACAGAAGTAGAGCAAACTGTGGGAAGTGCCCTGAATGATCTTATTTCCAAACACAACTTAGGTATCATTTTCGTCTTCAAAAATGACGAGTAGAAAATGTCCACACAATATAATGTGTAAACTTTGCATTATTTCTCACCTCAATGCACCCAAGCTTCTATACGGCTATTGGTATCCAACTTAGTGACATTAAAAATTCATAGAATTTGCATCTCACTTACTCAAAACTTTGTGCATAAATGACTTTTGTATACAAAGATGCAAACCCACTCAGAATTGAATGAAGAGATGGGGATTCTAGTAAGAGATTTTGCTATCAGATATATCATGCTATCAACATTTTTTTCTGTTGTTATTTTGCATGCTCAAAGAAACCCAAGTCACGCCATGTAAATAAAGCTAGTAGCTATTTTCATTTTATTTCAATGGTTGGAATATTTCAAAGATAATTTATGTGAATTAGCAAATGTTCTGAGGCTAAGTAGCCCTGCAGAGTGACTGAGATGTTATTAAAGACGTTTTCGGTTTTCTATTGGCTTTTCCATTTTCTCTGTGCATTTTCTTGTAGGAGGCAACTTTATCCCTATTTACTTGTCAATTTTACAGGCTATTCATAGAATTGTAAATAAAGATGAAAGTCAATGCATTTAATAGTATCCCTGGCTTTTATGATTTTAAACTCGTAGAACTGCACTGGGGTGGGGGTTGTGGAGTACCTGAATTTATTAAGGCTAAATTGAACATTCAAGCTGAAAATATCATTATTCCAAATCATAATAACTAAATTATCTTTAAATGTTTTCAGCCAAATTACAATCTTATAGATTTCATTCCTTTATTCCTCTCTTTTTTGTTTCCTTCTTTCCTTTCTTCTTTCCTTTTTTTCTTTATCCTTTTTTTTCAAGTCAGAATAATATTTAATTAAACAAAGAAATACCCCACTTAGATTCAGTATAAGTTCTGACGAGCCTTATTACTTACACAAATATTGGCAATTTTCAGGAATTTATCCTGAGGGTAGATGGTAGGTAAGTAGATGGGCTTGTAAAACCACAGGAAGATAGCATTCTCCTTTGGGTCTTAGAAATGTCGAACACCAAGTTAACTTTTAAACTGTTTCTCTTTTGTTTCCAGTATACATGGTGGCAACCTGATGGCCCATTCCATTGGTTATTCATTTTTTTCAGCCATTGGAAAATCTATCTTAAATCCTTGTCATGTTCTCCATCGCTCAATGTACTTGCTAAGATTTCCTTATCCTCCCCTCCCACTAGTACTCGGTTATAATCTTCTTAAATATCTGCATCATATATCACGTCCACTGTGAAGTTCTTTCCATTTGATATTATCCTTTTATCATCCCAAACTAATCTATACCACCAACAGAAAATACATATTTTGGTATTTTTCATGTTCTAATAGTCCTATATAGACATGTCTATATATATATACATGTAACATATTACATATAAGTCACCCACACACTCATACACATATAATACCTCAGGAATTTTATTGTTACAGGTAATAATAAACCAATGTAATAATGGCTAATCACAGAGGATATTTTATTTTTTATCATATAACTAGAAATTTGGATTTGAAAATTCTGAGCAGATGCACCAGCTCAAGATGTCAGTACCAGGGTTCTTGAGTTTCTCTTGTCTTTCTTTTTTTCTTTTTTCTTTCTTTTTTCTTTTCTTTTTGACTGTCAGTACAGAAATGACTACTGGAGCAAGGTCAGCAATGGGAAAGTGAAAAATTTAAGATTATAAGATTTCCCCTTACATCTCTTTCTACTTAATATTTACTTAAATGAGTCTAGTCCAATCCAACACCGTTTCCTAGCAAATGAGATGTTTATACTATCCTTCACGTTCTACAGGAATGCAATTGTTAGTCAATTCTCAGCTTTTAAGCTTGATGTCTACTTGACCAGCCAAATGCTGGCCTATCTTCTGATATCTAGGTGTCATTCAGTACTGTTGTATTATGTATTATGATGTTACTTGTTCATACACAATCCAAAATGGATTTTAAACCTACCATGTGGCATCTGGGATAATGCACTAGGAAAAGAAAGATAAGGCTAAGCTGGTACATCGTAGGTACAACATCTCCTTTTACACACTACAGAAGTTTTTCAAGTCTCATATATTTTAGTGTAGGAGAAACAGTGAAAACACCAATTAACTTGGATTATATGTAATCTGTTATGTTTGACATAAATGAACTTCTGGCACAATCTTGAGTTTTATATTTCAAAAATTAGAAATACCATTGGAAACAATTCACCGTTTTCTGGATCTTTTCAATTATGTGTGAAATATCGCGTCTGGTTTTCTTTCCAGACAGATTTAGCTTCCACACTATAGTTAAACTAAAACCAGATTTTAAAAGATCATAATGAAAGAGATTTATATTAGAAATGATATCGGCTTACATGAATGCGACGTGTCAGTACTTCAGTGACAAGCCCACACATGTTAGGACTGATACTATTTTTTTTTTCAACGTTTATTTATTTGTGGAACAGAGAGAGAGACAGAGCATGAACGGGGGAGGGGCAGAGAGAGAGGGAGACACAGAATCAGAAACAGGCTCCAGGCTCTGAGCCATCAGCCCAGAGCCTGACGCAGGGCTCGAACCCACGGACCGCGAGATCGTGACCTGGCTGAAGTCCCACGCTTAACCGACTGTGCCACCCAGGCGCCCCAAGACTGATACTATTTAAAGGACATTATAACCCCTGAGCTCTTATTCTGGCTATACACACACACTTATACATACATATATAAACTATAGATTAAATATTAAGATATGTACACATACATTTTATGTATAATATATAGAATATATACTTATATGTACATATATATCAGTAAAAATATTTTATGTTCACATATACATGCAACAATTATTTAGATCTTACTGTAATATGAATTGTACAAAGTATTAGAAAAACAAATAAAATGGGTAAGACATGGCTCCTTCATGGTTTAGACATGGTCTAGCAGAGAAAATACATTTGAAGAAATAAATTACAATATACTATACAATAAAATGTAAAAAAAAGTGCATATAATGCAATAGTATAATGAAGACAAAAATTGACAATGTTTTGAGAAAGAAGGAATTTTACAGACTAAAGGAGTAACATTAAATTCTGAGAATAATTTTGAAATTTGAATTGGTGTTTGCTTGGAAGAAAGCAAATCAGTGTTGCTGGGAACAAGCTGATGATTTAATTATTCTGTAGGCAAGTAATCATTAACTCTTATGATTTCCCCTCTTTTTTTAAATTTCTGTTTTAACTGCTTACACTTGTTGTCTATAAAATTTTGATTGTTTCCATTTACATTCATACAAAAACATAGCAATAATTCAAAAAAAATAAACACATTTATAAGTGAAACAGATTTTGTGTTCACATTAGTGGCAGAATAATTTCAGCTTTCACTGAATTAATAGGTTATTTTTAAATTGGTATATATTGGTATAAATAGGTCAAAAGCCATATCTGAAATATCATTTAGTTTAATCACAGTAGAAGATTTCCTTTCCTTTTAACCTAAGTGTATATATATATAGAGTTTGAGGGATGTAGGGGCCTCTCAAGAAAAAACATGAGCTGAGCATGAGATGATAATAGCACACACATGTTTTATTGGGCCCTGCTTTTATTTGCAAGGGACAGTCCCTCACAGCAGGAGTCTGTGCAGAGACTATGGCATCTGGAGTTGTTGAGCCAGGGAACTCCCAGGGGGAAAGGGAGATCAAAGAGGGGCCTTACAACTCTAGGTGATGTCACTCAGCAGCATGGTGGGGAGTCTCTGGTCAGAGATCTCTGAGTGGCAGCAGGAGGTTGGGATCTTTAATGCTTACGGCCTGAGGTTTAGCTAATTTATTTCTGTCAGATCTTCAGCAAGATTTCATTGGATAGGCAAAGCAGTCAAGGTCTAAGTGACTATAAATCTTCTTGTTTGGGGTGTATTTTAAATCATTTCACTTGTAAAAAAAATGAGTTTGGTACCAGTAGTTCTTTATACAAATAGATCTCAGCCCGCAGTGAAGAAATAAATGCCTAGGGGTTAAAAATATAGAGACCATCTTTGGTTCGTTTGTATAACAGTATGCAAAAATATATATTGACATGGCTGGAAAGGTCAACTAACATTGGTGACATAGCAGGGGCAAGTCAGCATGGTTCTGCCTTTAGGGTGAATCTCATGGATTAGCCCACTTTGACAATGTATCTGACTAACCACAGCTTTGAAAGACCAATTAAGGTTATAAATTCTTAACGAAGATTATGATCTTAATTTGTTGATTTAGTGCTTCCTTATAAACATGTCAGAATATGTTTGTCATACTTTCATATTCAAGGAAAATATCTAAAATTAATAGCATAACCAAGAATTTATATTTTATATCTATTATTGTAACCTATAAATAGATACATATCAGACAGGTTTTGTCCAAGTAGAGTTATGATTGCGAAGCTCATCTACCAGATATGAAAAATTATGTGTTGTGATGACTAAAATTAAAGAGTGTAATCACACCTTTAAATTATCAGGGCCAAGTGAAAATGCTTTGTTAATTCATGTATTGCATTTTTAAAAACATAAATGGAAATCTCTCCATCCCAATTCTTTAGCCATCTGAATATATCTAATCTGAGCATTTGCTTTTTGGCATTACTGTCAATGAAGGGTGTGTGTGTGTGCGTGTGTATGTATGTGTGTGTGTGTGTGTGTGTGTGTGTGTGTACTGGGTGTGGGGTGATTGACATCATCCAGAACAACAGTTCTTTAAGTGGGAGAAGAAGAATGGAAAATGTGAAGAACTTCAGATTTTATATTACCCTGCGATTCTTTCTCTCCTTTTTAGTGAGTGAGGTTGTCCTTACAACCACTGAGTTACTATATTTCACTTCCTATAATGACAAATAATTATATTTTTATCACATCATTCCATTTTCCCCAAACAAACTGAATCTAAGTCTGTGCTCCCATTGCCTTGAGAAAAATGTTTACAAAAAAAGGTTCGTTGTTGTGGCTTCCTCCCCAGTCATTCCTCAGGTTATCTGAATGTCCAGGGATTTTAGATTTCTGTACTCTTGAGTCTTACTATCTTTGACCTATACTGATTCCCAAGTCTTGTCCATCCCCTGAAAATAGGCTTGTGTAGCTGCTTTCTAGCCATAGTTGTGCATCCGGCCCTTTGCTGAGAATATGAATCAGCAGGTCCACATCCTGATACAGAATTGCAAGCATCTGTCTTCTAACCGTGCTTAGGTCCAGACACTCCTGCCTCCTCATATCCCACATCAAAAGCCAACCATTATCCATGATCATGTACACCATACATTCAGCTCTTTAAAAAATCAAATCTTGCCTAGGATTTGGAGATAAGGGAAGTCTCAGATCTGCTTGAACTGCTAAAAGCCCTAACTAGATGGAAGTCAGAGAAAAAAAAACTATATATATATATATACACATATATATATATATATATATATATATATATATATATCTGATATTTCCAAAGCTAAAATAGAGATTAATATTCTAATAAAATTTCCGGCTACATTCACATTGCTTGATTTACATCTACAAATCTGTCTTCTTGTCCTTGGAAAAGTAAAATAGTTTTCTTTCTCACAACCAGGAAGTGAGCATGTTTCTTTTTCTGTAAAATACATAAAGAATTTGGTTTCCATATTTTGCAAACAAATAGTGAACGATAATGTTAGGTACTTGTGTTTATATTACATAAGGTTTTTGGAATTTCATTGTGGAAAATGATGTAAATATAGGTCAGTCATTATCTTATTCAGTTTGCCTCATCTTTGTCCTAATTCTTTTCTTTTCTAATAAGCCAGAGTTTTGCAAAATTGACTATAAGAATGGTTGAAGTAGATACTTTGTTCATGCAGTGGGCTAGAGAGTGACCATATCAGGTAATTTGGAAAAGCTGTCAAGATGAAAAGATGAGAAGATTGCATGAAAACTTGAGTGGAATAAAGAAAAAAACAAACACGTTAACTGTATCTACCTGTTTTGACTTGAAATTGTGGCTTTGTCCAGAGGCGTGAGTTCCCATATTTACCTGACCTCAGAAAATGCTGCCACCGAAGTGTTTTGTCTCCTCTACATCTAGTAGATGCCATCCTACCAGGGTACTTTTTTATCCTTAATTTTTAATGAAACTTTGCCAATCTTCCCTACTTTCATTTTTGATCTACTAAACAAATATAATCTATGAAAGACTCATACAAAATTTATGCCAGGGCATGACTACAGATGAAAGACCCATTCTTTTTATTATTTTTTTTAATTATGAGCTACTTAACATCTTACCTAGATACCTAGATTATCTATTTGATATTATTTGCTTTTACTGTTATTTTAAAATGTTTATTTATTTTTGAGAGAGAGAGACAGAGACAGAGACAGAGACAGAGACAGAGAGACAGAGTGCAAGCAGGGGCGGGGGGGAGACAGAGAGAGAGGGAGACACAGAATCCGAAGCAGGCTCTAGGCTCTGAGCTGTCAGCACAGAGCCCCATGCGGAGCTGGAACTCATGAACCACGAGATCATGACCTGAGCCAAAGTCAGATGCTTACCCTACTGAGCCACCCAGGCGCCTCCGCTTTTACTGTTAAAGTTTATACGAGGTGCTATCTATACTTTAATTTTATTGCTTTGGAAAATAGAACATTATGCTTACATTGATTTTAAATATTTTTAAAACATAAGCAGTTATAAAGATGATATTGTGTAAATGAAGAACATATGGTCCCTGGAGTCAAACAGCATGGGTTTGAATTTTAAATTTGTCACTTGCTAAGCTGTTTAACTTGGGCAAATTATTTTATTTCTTTGGACTTCTCGATCCTAAGTGAGCATAGTTTCTCTCTCTTCTGCTTGTTGAGAATATATGGTGAAATAGTACTTTCAGTAATACATTTTATATTGTTACTCTTGCTTAATGTTTAATGAGAGCATAAAAATATATTTAAAGTTCTTAATATTTGCATTAGCTTGAGTTTTATGCCCCTTTGTGTTCGGATCAAAACCAAGTGTATTTATATATCAGAAATATTAAGTAAAATTATTCTGAGCTAATGCACATGTATAAAAGGTGGCAAGCTGAGTACAAAAGGTAAGTAGTGTAGACGGATTAGGCCAGGAGTGAGCTGCTGTTTATTTCAAAAATATTGCTAATTGCACTGACTACCGACAAAGAACTGTCACAGACTTACAGAAAGATTACTAAAGGCAAAAATTAGTTGACTGACCTGCTTCTTGCATAACCTACAAAACCAATTCCAGATTCAGTTCTATTTTTTAAATACAAAAGTTAATTATAAGACACCTGTGTATATTATCTAAATTTAATATGTAACTACAGAGTTAAGGAAAATGTTATTGCAACAGAAAATTCTACCAGTAGATTTGTCATTTGTATTCAGCATACCACCATAAAAAGTAACAATAATATCCTAAAAGCAGAAAACAACCACTAGTATCAAAACATGAATGGGGCACCTGGGTGGCTCAGTCAGTTGAGCGTCCGACTTCAGCTCAGGTCATGATCTCGTGGTTTGTGAGTTCGAGCCCTGCGTTGGGCTCTGTGCTGACAGCTCAGAGCCTGGAGCCTGCTTCAGGTTCTGTGTCTTTCTCTCTCTCTCCCTGCCCCTCCCCCACTCACACTCTGTCTCCCTCTCCTTCAAAAATTAACATTAAAAAATAAAAAATGAAAATAATATGATAGAATTCATTGAAGTTCATTGTGTTTTATAGCTTCCTCTTAATTAATATTCATATATATATGATTATGTGTGCATACACAAACCTATTTGCATGTTCTTTAAGAAATTCATTCAAAAGTATATTGCATGTGACTCTGTTTACTATAGTCTCATTATATGCCATTTTTCCTCAGAGTGAACCCTATTTTTTGATGTATAATTTAATTATATTGAAATCTAAAGGACTGAATTATATAGTTTGAAGGGTCTTAGTAAATACATACACTTGTTCAACTCATATACTTATCAAGTCACAGAATATTTTTGAATATTCTAGGATTTCATGGAAATCATGTAGTATGCCTTCTCCTGACAGCCCTCTTTTACTCAGCGTAATTTTTTTTGAAACTCGTCCGTGTTATTTTGTGTATAAGTACTATGTTCCATTTTGTATCACATTTTGTTTACCTATTTTCCAGCTAGCTATTTGACCTATTTCCATTTCCAGCTATTATTCATAGCATTGTTATGAATAATCTTTATATTTCATAGTGGTCTCAATTTCCATGTACCATAATAAATTTAGTTAACATCCATCACCTCTCATAATTACATATTTTCCTTGTGAAACGAAATTTTAAGATCAGATCTTTTAGCAACTTGCCAATACGTAATACAGTATTGCTAACTATAGTCATCATGTTGCCATTATATGCTTACTATTTATTTCATAACTGGAAATTTGTATCTTTTCCCCACCTTTGCCCAATTCTCCCCCCTGCCCACCTATTGCAACCATAAATCTAATCTCTGTTTCTAGGATTCGTTTCTTTTAAATTCCACAAGTCTAAAAGATTATATAGTTTGTCTTTCTCTGTCTGACATATTTTACTTATTAGCTTAATGCCCTTAAAGTACAACCATGTTATCACAAATAATAGTGTTTCCTTCTTTTTTATGACTAAATAATATTTCCCTGTGTTTGTGTAATACATTTTTTTAAATCTATTCATCCATCAATGGTCATTTAGGTTGTCACTGTATCTTGACGATTGCAAATAATGTTGCAGTGAACAAAGGAGTGCAGATATCTCTTTGAGAGAGCGATTTCATTTCCTTTAGATATATACTCAGAAGAGGAATTGTTTCATTATATAGTACTGCCATCTTTAATTTTTCAGGAAATTTCCATACTGTTTTCCAAGGTGGTTATATCAATTTACATTCTCACCAATATTCCCTTTTCTCTATATTTTCTCCAGTTTTTATCTCTCACCTTTGATGACAATCATTATAATAGGTGTGAGATGATATCTCATAGTGATTCTGATTTGCATTTCCCTAATGATTGAGGACATTTTCATCTACCTGTTGGCCCTTTGAACATCTTTAGGAAAACATCTCTATTCAGGTTCTTTGCCCATTTTTTTTTAATTTGGTTGTTTGTTTGAAATTGTGTTATATGAGTAAGGTATGATTTGTTTCCATTTAGGTTTGTCTCAAGATATATATATTTTTTATTTCCCTTTAAGTTTTTCATTGATCCATTGGTTGATTAGTATTACGTTTCTTAATTTCCAAATATGCATCAATTTTCAGTTTTCCTTCTGAATTCATTGTCAGTTCACAGATGTCCATTTCTTTAGAGCCAGTTATTGGAATTTCATGAGTTGCCTTTTGTGGTGTCATGTTTATCCGATTTTTTGTGATCCTTCATTCCTTACGTTGGGGTCTGTGTATATGAGTAAATGATCTCCTCTTCCAGACTTTACAGGTTTGTTTTGGCAAAGATAGCCCTTCACAATTCAGCTCAGCTTGGGGTTGTGAGCAGGTCAGATGGCAACATCTTTGTGTTGGTGAGGCTTGCTCTCAGAATCTGTTTTTGGGCAAGAGCACTGTCTGAGCTCTGAGGTTTGTTGTGTGTATGTGGGAGGTGCCACTGGCTGAAACCAGTTGGATAGAACTTCTGGCTAGCTTCCCTGCAGACGTGTAGACACAGAATGGGCTCCATAGGTCCCTGGAATTTCTGGTCAGGCTTCCCGGTCAGGCAAGACTGCTGTTATACTCAGCAGTAGGCAGAGCTATGAGTTAATTTCACTTTCCGGACAGGGCAATAGAACAGGCCATTAAGCCAGCATGGTTAGTTGTTTGAGGATCCAAATCAGTTAGAACTGGGCACCAAACTCCCTATTCAGCTTGGCTCTGTACCTGGGCAGAGCCGTTGGCTGGGCTCTCACTCAAGTGCTGCCGGTTTATGCAGTTTCCCAGGTGGTCCAGCCAAGTTGCTAGGTTGTGCAGTCCAGGGACTACAATCAGCAGTATGTGGGTCTATGAATTAGCTTCCTTGTCCAGGTAAGGTGGCAGAACAGATTTCTAGGCTGGCAAAGCTCATTGTTTGAGGTCCTGGATCAGGTAATTCAGGCATCTAGTGTCCTGGACAACCGGGGCCACCATCCTGGTTCTGCAGCCACTGGCTGGAATTTCTATTTAGGCACCTTTGTGAGAAGGAATCCAGTCTGCCAATATCCTACTACTGGTTGATATAAGCTCCACCCCCATTCTTCTTCAAAATCTGATCTCTAGTGGTCAAGCCTCACAGATTCTCCACTCAGTCCTCAGGAAGTAAGATCTGAATAAGCTTCCTGGAAAGTGGCCCTCAATACTGGGAGGCCTAGATGTCAACTATGGACTCTCTTGATCCCACTGGAGTAACTATAGGTCCAAGTGAGATCTCTTGGTGTGGTTTTCTGTCAAGCTGGTGAGGTTTTCTGTCAACCGGGTCAAAGGTTAGGCACTCCACTTACCCTTGTAATGGTGTACTTCTCAGTATCTGTGATTGAGGGGGCTGATTCAGCCTTACTGTCATGTACCAGAATTTCTATAATGATACGTCATGTATGGAGAGTTGCTAGCTGGTCTTCTCATGAGGAGGACTAAAGTCAGGGACAACCTTTGTCACCTCTTAATGATGTCATTCTCCCTGAAGTTTTCATTTTAATGAAGTTCCACTGTTGGATTATTCCTTGGATCATGCCTTGGTGTTGTATCAAAAAATTCATTGCCATAAACTTGCTTATCTAAGCTTTCCTCTATGTTATCTTCTAGAAGTTTTAGAGTTTGGTATTTACATTTAGGTCTTTGATTGATTTTTAGTTAATTTTTCTGAAGGGTCTGTGTCTGCGTTCTTTCTTTCCTTTTTTTTTTTTTTTTAATGGGTGTGCCATTGTTTCAGCATTATTTATTGAAAAGATTATCTTTGCTCCGTTGTATTGCCTTTGCTTCTTTACCAAAGATCAGGTGACTATGTTTGTATGGCTCTATTTCTGAACTCCCTATTCTAGTCCACCTTTATATTTGTCTATTATTGTACCAACCACACCATCTTGATTACGGTAGCTTTAGAGTAAGTGATGAAGTTAGGTAGAATCAGCCCTCCCAATCTATTTTTCTCCTTCAACGTTGTGTTTGCTCTTCTAGGCCTTTTGTCTCTCCATATAAACTAAAAGCAGTTTTTGGATATCCAGCAATAACTTGCAGGGATTTTGATTGGGGTTGCATTCAATTTATAGATTGATTTGGGAAGAAATGACATCTTGACCACATTAAGTCTTCTTATCAATGGAAGACTATGGAATACCTCCCCATTTATTTACTTCTTTGATTTCTCTCATCAGACAATTTTAGTTTTTCATATAGATCTTGTGCACATTTGTTTGATTTAATTAATTCTTTGAGTCCTAATGTAAATGTTTTGTGTTTTTAATTTTTTAAATTTTGCTTGTTAATTGCTCACATATTAATTGCTTTACTTTGGTTCCATTTGTTCTTTACTATTTATACTTATCATAGTCTACCTTCATATATTATATGCCACTTAATCCATAGTGGAAGGCTTTTTCCTCTCACCCATTGTTTATGTTATTGATGTCATTTGTTTTTATTTTTGTACGCCAAACAAACCTAACACATTGTTAGAATTTTGCTTTAGATAACAGAAACAATGAGATTTATATTTAGTCTGTTCTCACAGTTTCTTGAATTGTTTATTTATACAGATACAAATTTTCATCTGGTGTCATATTGTTCTTCATGAAGAACTTTCTTTACCATTTCTTGTAGTGCATATCTGGTGGCAGTAGATCCTATCAGCTTTAATTACTTATGTAATGTCTTTACTTTTTTTTTAACTAGATTTTTGTAATGTGTATTTATTTTTGAGACAGAGAGAGACAGAGCATGAGCATGAGAGAGGCAGAGAGAGCATGAGAGAGGGAGACACAGAATCTGAAGTAGGCTCCAGGCTCTGAGCTGTCAGCACAGAGCCTGATGTAGGGCTCAAACTCGTTAACTGCGAGATCATGACCTGAGCCAAAGTCAGACGCTCAACCGACTGAGCTACCCAGGTGCTCTGATTTTACTCTTATTTTTGAAAAAAAAATTTCACCAGGCATAGAATGTTGGGGTTAAACTTCTTTTTCTTTTCCATAGAAAGAAATGGCTGCACTATCTTCTGTCTTGTACATATTCTGAAAAGAAACATGCTGTCGTTCTGATTTTTGTTCTCCAGTATAAAATGTCCCCTGTCTCTCTCTTTGAATGTCTTCAAAACTGTCTCTTTTCATCCCTATGAATATGTCCCTAGATGTTCTTATATTTGATTGGTCTTTTTTTTTTTTTACCAAGTTTTTATCCTCTTTGGGTTTGCTGAGATTCTTGGTAATGTGGTCTGTTGAATTTCATTAATGTTTGAAAATCTCTGATCATTATCTTTTTAAATATTTCTTTACTTTGTTTTATCTCTTTCTCAATCAGAGACTTACAATTACATATATGTTATACCATTTGATATTTATTTATATCTTATTTAAGTGTACATTTTTCAGTCTTTTGTCTCTTTATGTTTCTGTTTGAATAATTTTTATTTATCTAGCTTCAAATTCATTGATTATTTCCTCAGCTCTATCCAAACTGCTGATTCTTTCTTTAAGTTTATTTATTTATTTTGAGAGAGAAAGTGAAAGACAGAGAGAGAGAGGAAGAGAGAGAATCCCAAACAGGCTCCCCACTGTCAGCTCAAATCTCATGAACCATGAAATCGTGACCTGAGTCGAAATCAAGAATTGGATGCATAACCAACTGAGCTGTCCAGGCACCTTGTGATTTTTTTTTTTTTTTTTGGAAAGGATTCTTGTTTCTGATATTAGTTTTCCTTTATTTTTTTTATTTCTATTTATTTCTTTTTTCACATCGGAGTGAGAAGGAAAGGTATTGAGTACCTCACTGAATCATAACTAAATAGAGACTGACTTCATAAACAACATAAACCAGAAGCTTTCTGAGAATCCAATTAGCACAAACTAATGGAAGATCTTATCAAAGAATTATTTTCAGAATGAAACAGTTTCTACCTTTTTGTCTTGAATTGTTATGAATTGTATTCAAGTTCCAGGGAAATAGATTTAGGTTGGTCTGGTTTGGGTCATGTTCCCATCCTTGCTAGTCCCAGGACCTTACCACACATTTACAGAATGTCAGATCAAGTACAAAATGGAGAATGGTGATTTTCCAAAGGAAAATATAGGTACTTTTACTTACTGAAATAATTTTCCTGTCAACTTCTTTTCTCTTACTTCCTGCAGGTAAAATCTTATTTACTTTTTATCACCTATTTTGGCTGCTAACTTTTCTATGATATCTTCCCAGACTCACACCGTCAAAGTCACTAATTTCTTTCCACTTGTTCTCCAAAAAGGCCTTGGCACAACAGGATAGAAAGCATCACACTGTGTTATGATTACTTATTTTCCAAATGTCTTTCTTGCTAGATTTTGAAATGCTAGCATCATGCCCTCTCCCCTGTACATGGTTTGCTTTCAATAAGTATGTATCATTTGAATAAATAAATGAATGAATCCATGAGAGGGAAGAAAAGAATTTCTATTGGACTGAGGTAAATACAGAGCAGTGCATCTCAGAAAATAAAGCCCCACCACATGGTGTGAGTGTGCACGAAAGCACACATGAATAAACACACATACCTCATCCAGATTCCTGTGGACATTTTATTTATTGTCCGGAAAATTTAAAAACATAAGCAACGTGTAATTTTTATTTGATAGTAAAACACAATGCTTACTCTTGCAGGGTTTTAATTTACACAGTTATTCTTAGATCATAACTATCCATTATTCCTTCTAGGTGAAAATAACTGGTCTTGATTTGGGAAAATAACTCATAATAAAGAAATTAATTTTAGTTTCAATGTAGCTTTCAAGCATTATAGAATGAGACTGTCTTAACCTTTCAACAAAATAAGGCAATCAGACAGCTTTGCATTTCAAAGGGACTGGCACAGCTGGTGAATTGACCAACATATATGTGGGTTCACAGTAGATTAAAAAAAAATCTGTTGTGTTGTTCACCTGTGTGAAAATTCCTTATTTCCATAGTAATAAACTTTTATTATATATATATTTTTTAATTTTATTTTAGGGAGAGAGTGTGTGTGCAAGCAAGGGAGGGGGCAGAGAGGGAGAGAGAGAGAGAGAGAGAGAGAGAGAGAGAGAGAGAGATTGAGAATTTTAAGCAGGTTCCATGCTCAGAATGGAGCTCAGTGCAGGGGATCATTCCCATCACCCGGGGATCATGACTTGAACTGAAATCAAGAGTCAGATGCTCAACTGACTGAGCCACCCAGTTGTTCTGGGGGGGGGGGGACAACTTTTATTTGAAAATGAACTGTGAAATTTGAAAATGAATGTCTTAATGTCCTTCAGGTTCTAAATGGATGGAGCACTCTAAAGATAAAATTAGCATTTCAAAAGCAGACAAAGCAAGGATGAGAGCCTCTGAGGACTACAACCCAAGCACGCAGTCCAGGCAAGGAAAGCAACACCTATTTAATTTAGACTTTCTTTTCAGTGTCCCCTGACACTTTCTTCATCTCTGCTGTATATCTTGTGCTATTTCTTCTGGGTCTCCCTCTGTGTCTTTCCTTCTGTCTTGTCTCAGGGTCACTCTGTGTCTTTCTGTTTGATGCGCCCCCACACACAGACGTATTTATGAGACAGAGGTTGAAGGAGAGAGGGAGAGCTCTTTTAGACCTAGGGCATGTGTAGACAAAGCCACAGAATCAATTCATGATTTCTTTTTTTTCTTTCTAAAGAGCTCGAACTTCAGTGTATACATGTCCCACGTCTTTTCTTAGATTCTGTGACTTAAACACTCTATTTTTCTTGATTTAGAAAAACATTACAATAAATGAAAGAAGAGGGAGAAAGAAATCAGCATGGTCTTTTGCATAAACCAATAGCATTTTATCAACCCAAATATGATACACAGAAAAAATAAATAAACAAAACTAAATTTATTTTTTATTCTTTTTAATTGTCAAATTAATTGCCATCAGTAAGCAGTTGCTGATAGCCCTGGATATATAGAGTGCTATGCTGGGTGCTTGGATCAGGTAATTGAAAAAAAAAACACAAAACACGTGTGACTTTCATCACAGAGATAGGCTTAAATTTTGATTGTATAAAATTAGGGGGAAAATGACAATAAGGCTTAGTAGTACAAGGTATTATTCTACTGCCCCCTTTAATCTACTTCAAGTAATACTTAAATTACATTCGGTAATTCTTTTTACTTATGTGGCTCCAGTCTCCTCTTGGGAGACATGTTTAGTCCTTTTTCTAACAGAACTATCTGGATTCTCTCTTTAGGCAGGAATGGACCTAAAGTTCATGTACTAATTGGGCACTGAGTGCGAAAATTGTATTGCCCTCTTGTCATGGCAGAAATGACTGGCCATAGTGAGGCCCAAATGTAATCTTGCTGCCTCACTGGAGTAAAACAGGGACAATGAGCAGGTTTCTCTGTTTCCAACAAGTGAAAAAAAAAACAGCAAAGGGGTGAAATATTTGGAAAAAGATTTCTTTTTGTAAGCATTACTTGTTTCAGTTGTGGCAATAATGTGAAATATATCTTTTTCCAGAAAGTTGCAGCCAACTTGTAGTTTTATTTAATTCAGAACAATAGTTTAAAGATCATAATTTGTTATTTACACTTTCTAAGAATAATATGAGGAGGAATAATGAAATTACAGTTAGCATTAACTGCGATTTAGGCTTGTAAAGGGGATTTTGAGCAAGTGTCTCTAAACACAAAAATATATATTCCAGGAGAGGTGGAGAATAATACCTACTCTCAGCAAGCATAATATTTTGTAGGGCAAAAAAGGTATGTAATCAAATATGCCAAAAAGTAATGTGTGAGGCACATTGGGAATTATGCATATAAACCACCATGAAAGTTAAGAGAAACAACAGATGGTTACTTATTGTTATAAGCAGGAGGGACTTCAGAAGCTGGTTGATTTGAGTAACTTCTTGGAAGACAGATCTACTTACAGTTAATAAAATAGAGTGAGCAAAAGCATGCATAAAGGAAAGCATAAAGACTGGAAAAAGGCAAATATTTCAATAAATCTCATGTATAGTTTTTACTTGGGATATAATGGGACAGACTTAGCAAAAAAGAGCCAGAACATAGGTGTCTTGAATGTCTAACATATATTTTATTTGACTGTCTTCTCAAAGTGAAATCTCTAAAGTTTCAATGGCAAAAATTGTTGATGTAAGAATACTGTAAAAAGTCTACTCTGATGGCTACCTGGGAGATTAAATGAGATAATATTAAATGGGATAATGCAATATTCGCATAGGGATAAAACAATCCTTCTTTCTTTTATGTTCATACACTACTTCATTGTAAATTGATTTACTATTTATTCAAGACCCAGTTCATTGTATTGCAATTGTTTGCATATTCGTATCAGAATAAATTGGCAATTTCTAGTGTTCAGAAATTCTGTGTTTCACTTCTATATCTTTAGCCCATAGTAGATAGTAAATACACACCCAATAAAGAAAACAATCTGTTAGAAAGGACAGCAGAAAGTCAAAAAGTAAATGTAGAGGTTTTGAGTCTTTTCTATGGTTCATCACTCAGATGAGTGATGGACTAGGATAAGGAGGACCAAGCTTGGGTAGAAAAAGAATAAGACTAGTTTTAAACACAATAAGGCAGAAAATATTAATGGAATATGTACATCAGAAATGTCAAAAAGGTAGGGGGCCTGGGTGGCTCAGTAGGTAAAGCATACAACTCTTGATTTTGGCTCAGGTCATGATCTCACAGTTCCTGAGATCGAGCCTCGTGTTGGGCTGTGTGCTGACAGTGCAGAGCCTGCTTGGGATTCTTTCTCCTTCTCTGTCTGCCCCTCCCCTGCTTGTGCTTTCTCTCCCGCTTTCAAAATACATAAATAAAATAAAAAAAAAATAAAGAAAGAATGCCAAGACGGCAATGTGGAATGACTAACAGTTGCACTACATTCTCTGTGAAAAGGAAATGAATTGATTCTTTAAGAAATAGCCCAAAACTACAAGAAAAATTTGGAGGTTGATAAGAAGATTAGCAAGTGGCAATGCTAACTACTCTAATGCTTTTCTGTAAAAAATTTGGAAAGTTGGGGTTTTTAATTCTGTAATAACATTTTAAATATATGGCTTATTTTCAAAGAATAATGTAAAAATTATCAAGCCAGAAATAATTTCCTACATAATGAATAAAGAAAGCAGTTGTGTAGAAAAAAAAAATCGAACCATAGAAAGGATAGAATCATTGAGACTCAAAAATAATGAAATTATGATGTATAGAACGTAAATATTCTGCCAAAAATTGCAATTACACAATCAGTAGCCAAAGTGGTACTTTTAAATGTAGATTCTCAATTTGTTTCCCATTTCCCCCCTCTTCAGCAAGGGCATTTTAATCATTCCCAATCCTTTAATCTTTTAGTGGTTATATCCATATGTTACAATATCAGTTGTTAGTAGGAAATTGATGCAAAACTGATTTATTATCTGTGCTTTGTTTGATAGTTGTTTTCTATTGCTGCAAATTGTTCAGATTTTTCTCTTTGACCTTGAAATTTAAAAAATTCATACCTGTACTATGTCCTGGGATGGACCTTTTTTTTAATCTTTCAGATTTTGCCAGCCATCCACACATCTTCTCAACTGCTCCAACTACCGTGTTCACTACACACACATACACACACACACACACACGATTGCATACTAGTCTGTTAAATCAGGAAATATTTACTGAACAATTAACATAAGCTTAATATGATGGGATAGAGCATTGGATATATCAGACAAAGTGATTGCTATTATAGAACTTGCATTCTCATGGAAATGGGAATGACAGGATAAAAAACCAAAAAAAGGAAAAAAATGACACAGAACATATTAAAGTGTAAGTTTTATGGAACAATGTAAACCAAGGAAAAGAAGCGTGAAATGCAGAATCTGGGATAGCTTGTTCAGTGAAGAACTCACTAAGAAATTGATAATGGCAGTGAGGGAGAGAGAACTGTTGGCTCGGGGAGAAGAGAAAGTGAGAGATTCTGTGTGGTAGGAGAATTTTACTGTATTTGCAAACCAGGACCTTGTGGTTGATACTGAAACAATTTTGGGGGGCTCCAAGGTAGAAGACAATGTAGCAGAAGGAATCAGAGACTTTATTTTGAAGGGGGCTGGAGGCTAGAGGAAGGATATATTGCCTTTTACTTTAAGGGAAAGGAGGAAGCAGAGAAAGGTTCTGAGAAATGTTATGATGTGGTAAACGTTTGACAGGATTATTCAGATTGCTGTGTTGTCAATGGGCCGACTCCAGGGAGCAACGGTGGTGGAAATCTTGAAGATCGGTTTGGAGAAGATGGCAATCCCTTAAGCAAGAGAAGATGGTAGCTTGGGTAGTGGTGGCGGTAAGAAAAATGAAAAGAAAAGGTGGGATTTGGGATATGATTAAAATTAGAGACAATAGGATTTGATGAGACACTGAATGTATGGTGTCAAATAAAGGCGAGAATCAAAGATACAGATTTTTGGCCTCACAACTGGAAGGGCAAATAGATAGAACTGCTTTGACTAGAGATGAAGCTTCCCAGGTTCCATTAATAAAAACTTTCCATTCACTGTCCTACTAAGAGAAATTCATTACTGTCTCCTGCTTTCTTCCTTCTAATGGTCTCTGTTCTCTTCTTGTTTGTTATTTTGAGCCTATACATTTTCACACTCATTGTAGTCTCAGAAGGAGAGGAACGAGAGCATGAACTCAGTTTACATTTTTACCAGAAGATCCAAGATTTGTTTTCCGGAATTGAGAAATTGATACAAAGATGTTAACCTGCCTTTTTTAATATAAAAATAAAAGATATTGTCAATTTATTTACTTTTTGTAAGTTTAATGTTAAAAGCAATACCATATGCATTACACTAGAAGATAGTAACACATAGCATAAAATAGTGCAGTTTTTCGTGTAGAGCATACCTAGATTGAAATTTCATTTCTTCTGGAATAATTGTAGACCCCTGGCCAAGCATGGCATATTTTTACAAGATAAGTTTGTTATATAAATGTGAAGTGGGAAAGTTAACTTTATCTATGTCCTAGATTTCTTGAAAATTGGATTAAAAATTACATGTCCAGTACGTAATACAGGATTTGACCCAGAAGGGGGACTGAACGAGTTTGAAATAATGGCATTATTTCACCATAATTCAGAACTCATGAATTTCAGGGTCAGCAGTTCTAAACTAAAATATTGCTCTTCTCAGTCATTTTTCCAGCCAATAGAAGACAAGGCAATTATACTATTCCTTCATTTTGTTTTAAGTTAATATATAATGGGACTGCGACAAATACGGGGATTCGTAGTTTGAAAGTATTCATCTCACAATGACCGTTTGCAACTTTCGGACTGAAAATTGGGTGAATGTTTCACCAGTCAGTCATCACAATCACTGCCTAAGCATTATCTAAATGATGCCAGAAATGGTGCCCTAAAAAGTAAAAATATTCAGTAAATACCACTCTGGGACAAGTCACTGGTAATATATAAATTAATATGAGAATTGCTCGTTAAAACCCTGCATCTTGATGCATATAGCTCTCTCCTGATTAGGAGTTTACCTCAAAGATTCTTCAAAGATTCTCGCTACATATGTGGAATAAAATAACCCCTGCTATGTTTAAGCACTGTATTTAGGCTGTGTTGAATATTTGGTGTGTTCCAGGTTATGGTTATAGGCACGTATACATATTCAAAGTACATTACGATTGGTTCAGCATTGACCTCAACAAATGAGAAAAGAAGTTGTCTGTATACAACCTGGGTGCATACAAGTGTAGACAGACTGAATAGCAACACTCATATGAGCTCTAATTTGATCATCACACATGGAAGATATAACCAGCTTTCCCCCATTTTACTAATGAAAAAAAACAGAAAACAAGTGACTTATTCAGCAACAGAGGATTAGGAAATATGAGAATGGAAATTTGAGCCTACGTCTATCCAACAACAAATCAGACAGTGTTTTATTTTTGGTCATTTAATCACTGTATCTTTGTAAATGGCTTATCTTAAAAATATATTAAAACGTTTTTATCCAATGAAGACTGTAAAATGTTTACATTCAAAAAATGTTCCTGTTGTAAAATAGAAATAAAAGCGTAGTATCTATGGAAATTTTATCTATTGGATCTGAGATTCTGGGTGTTTCCTGAGCTAATAAGTTTTAGTAAGCCTCAGTGCATTCTATTTGCCTGACAGCCTTCATCTCATTTCCAAAGGTATGCAATAACTTAGTTAATAAAGAATTATGAATCAATCAATAAGGACTTGTGGTGCTTTAAATAATTCTATAGAGAAACAAAGTATTTTCCAAAATCAAGACTATGAATGCAAATATTACACAAAAGTACTGAAGGGTTTGACTTTCAGGGACAATTACAAGTAGAGAAGGTGAATTAAGTTTACTTACGGTTGAAAAATATAAATGCATGATACAAAACTTGGAAGACACATCATTTTTGGCAAAACATCACCACTATACTCCAAAATTCCATCACAAAGCACCTAGTTTTTATTGCAAAGTCTAAGAACGTATACTAGAGAAGTGTATACAATACAAAATTCTATATAAGCAGATGAAATTAAGGTTCACAGAAGCCATGTTTTTCATATACATAGACCCCAGGAGCACATTTTTGTAGGTAGCTCTTCTTGGACAGTATAATATTCTGGCGGCAGGTACTGTTTGCTATGAAACATTTGACACTGTTCTTAGAGGTTTCTTGAGTACCCAATGGTCCCAGTTGGTATGTAGGATATATACACTATTTAAACAGTTCTCTTGGTTTCTGTCAATTTCTTACAAACTGGAAACCCCAGCAGAAACTAAAATGGCACTGTCAGCTATGGATTGGTCTGCATTACATTTCACATTTTAGCATTTTCACTCTTTCAATAAAGTATTATCATTGAGAGGGAGGGGAGTCCTGTCAGGCCACAAATATAGAGCAAAAGAAAAATGACAAAAGTTTTGCTCTTTGTACAAATATGGTCTGATGTGAAGCTTAGTTAAAGTCATCCAGACTCTTGTATAAAGTTGAGAGATAGAGCAAATTTATTGTGTTGTTTCAAAAATCTCCTTACCATCCAGGTGTATTTGAGGAATGAATGATGTAAACATAAAATTTCCTAATACATCTAATAAAATCTTATGACACAGAGACTTGCCATCCATAGAAGAACCTAAAAGTTTCCCGTCACTCTCTCATTTCTAGGAACTGTTCTCTTCACTCATATGTTTTGGGCAGGTCCATGGAATCATTTCCTTAAAATATTAATATTCATGCACAGCTACTCTTGGGTGATGAGGTGGGGGTGATTATGACCTAAGAAATGCTAATCAGTTCCTATCTTGGGCATTTAAAATTGAGAATAAAAATAGTAGATCATTCTCTCTTGGGTAGTGGCCAGTCATATTAAAACTCAGGAAGTGTGTATTAAACAAATTCCATGTGTAGTTTGAGACAGGAAGTAACAGAGATTCTCATGTAGAAAGAGACAAAGATAAAGCAAGCTTGCAGAAAGGAGCAGAAGGGTGGAGAAAATTCATTGGCTCCTATGCCCAGTGCAAATCCATTTTTCAGATCTATTTGTTTTCTGAAATATGCCTCCTTTGCTCCTGCAACAGTTTTTTTTTTTCTGTTATTCCTAAGCTAATGCAAGGTGTTGATGGAATCAAAAGTATTCTCACTAATATTCTCTTCTAATGGGAATAAAGTGATTCTAGTCATGCTCCTTCTGGCAGAAAGCATACATTAAACAAATACCTTATGATAATGGAAAATACTGATGGAATAAGCAGCATATTCAGTTTTATGTCAGATAACCAGGGTAGTAGAGTGGAAATATATGGGTTTTAGAGTAAAAAACAGACTCTGACTCTTAGAAGCTATATGGTCTTGAGTTCATTATTTGGATTTTCTTCATCTCAATGTTCTCATGGGCCAGATTTATGGATGTATAGTTATGCAGGTTCTCATGTGCAGAAGGGCCTTCATGTTTAATGTTCTGCTTCCATTGTGTTGGAAGTCTTAATAATTTTTTCTTCTGACTCGTATTTTGTAAGTGATGTTCAATAACACAATGGACCTTTCACTAAGAGCTTAGAGCCACATGTGACCCTGCTTCCTACCATCTCCAGCCTTCCTAGGGCAAGTTCTTGTCTATTCCCAAATTTACCACACCCTGGCTCCCACTCAGAATCCTTCTCTCTACACCTGCTTTGCAACTGTAGCTGCTGTCTGCCCAGAGCTGCAACTGGGTTGCATCAATATAATGGGGGAGCCTGTATTCCACCAATCTGCCCATATTCCACCATCACTGTCTGCCCTTGTTGGAAGTCTAGGAATAGGGGATCGTGTCAGATGCATGCTTCGTGGGCTCACAGGGCGGGGCAAGGCAGCCACCCTACCTTGGGATGATAACATCACAGAACAGCATAGCTGACAAATTACTCTGTGGGAGCTTGTCTCCCATTCCTGACCCAGGTCCTACATGTGTGTCAGTGTGGGGGCTGAGATCCTTGAGGATCATCCATCCACAGTGCATTGGGCCAATGGGCATGGGAAAAAATATTGACTTTCTTGGTATTTTCTTTTCACTCTGTGTCCTGCACATTATGTTGCTAGCCCTGGTTCTGGGTGAAATAAAGGCTCTCAACCTGATTCCAACCAAAAAGCCTTTTCTAGGCTTTTCTAATAAAGAAGTTGGTAAGGTTTCTGTGAATCAATTTGCAGGCGGGTATTTTGGGGGAAATAAAAGCATTAAGGTGAGTAGAATGAGCAGTATATTGAAGACAAAAAGACATGATGTTTCTCTCCTCTCAGGCACCCTCTATATTTCCCTCACTGGTGTTCCACTAGGACACCAGCACTGATGTGCTTACAGGACAGTAGACAGTCATCCTCCGCAAGCAGCAGCCTCCTTTAATTTAGCTTTTTACGCTGCACAAACATTTTTATTAAATAAAAGATTATGAAACACCCTAAAGTTATAGGAAATAGATACTGAGGCATTATGGAAGAGTTAAGATGAATTAAAATTTCAATGTGAAGCACCCCGGAAAGAAACTACGTTATCTAGGAAGTGTTTGATATATGGGAGTTGCTGTTATATGGAATTTTTGATGAAGTGGCAACTGAAAACCAACTGTATGTTATAATAGTTCTATCCAAGTAAACATATTGAAGTCCTATCATAAACTGGTTAGGTCGTGATTCTCTACAGTAAAGGGAGACATGGGTAATTGGATAAAGTTGTAAATCATAGACATTTAAAGACTTCATTTTGGAAAACAGTTTCAAGCCCTTTCTTACAAGTTCAGCTAACACAAGAAGCGACATTGATTGATTTAATTTTTATCTCTTCCACCTGTCCCCACTTACTTGGTGGTAAAGGTGCTAACAAGCAATGAAAAGCCAAAGGCATCAGAAAGGAACCGAAAGAAGTAGAACAGAGGGGTTGACTTCTTACGGACTGGCAACCCACGAATTCTATAAACTCAAGCTGTAGCTATGCCCACTGACACACTCTTAGATGTTGAGTACACATAAAATTCTTGTCAATTTTTAAATCAGAGCCTTTCGATTTGATATTGCTTGATTGCCCGAATAGAAACAGATGAACCAATGTTTGAATAATTTCCATTATTAATACGAAGGAAGATTTAGATATCACTTACAGAGTTTATGAGTCATTTCTTTAAAATATTTTCAGACTTGCCTAATAGTGCACCCACATCTCATAATTATACAGTCATCTCTCATAACTCTACATGTAAGCCCTATTATTAATGGCACAACAAATGACGTTAATTCAATACGTTTGGAGTTGAGGAGTTGAAAAATGTAGAGATAGTCATGGCCTCACTTTGTGGGGTCACTTAGAGCCACATTACTATACAGATGATAGAACGGTGTAGCAGGAAGACATTGTTGAAAGTATTGAGTGCCTATCATTCCATAGATGAACAGCTTGGGGCACCTGTGTGGCTCAGTCGGTTAAGCATCTGACTTCAACTCAGTTCATGAGCCCACATCAGGCTCTGTGTTGACAGCTCAGAGCCAGGAGCCTACTTAAGATTTTGTGTCTCCTCAGCCTTTCCCTTGCTCACGCTCTGCCTCTGTCTCTGGCTAAATAAATATTTAAAAAATTGAAAGAAAACCAGAAGCAAAGCTAGCGAATTGCTAGCTCATGATCATGCAATAAATAATAGAGCCAACTGAAGATAATACACTGTTATCTAAACCTAGCAGTTGCTTCTAAAATCAAACTACTCTTTGTTCTTGTTTAGAATCTGGGAAGTGAAGCTACACTTACATGTCTGAAAGTTACTTCTTTCCTTAACAAATTTTATCATCACTTTCCATAATTCATAGTTTTATGTAAATTCAAAGGAAGGAGAAGGAAGCTTAGAAAGTCAGGCAATGAGACCACAAATATTAAGTTGTTTCCTTGAGGGCAAGCCATATCTTAAAATCAAGCCACATCATTTCCAAGCTCATATTTTATTTCCCCATGCATTGTATACACATGTTAATGCCATTATAAAAACTTCTGAGATCTGAATACAATAAATCATTTCAGTGGTCTTTTTAGAACTGAACTATGAAGGAAACCTAATAGGTTTTGGAAATCCCATTTGATGTCATCATTTTAGAGCCAAAGATCTGATTATTATTCATTGGTTTTGTCAGAAATGGAAAGAGTACGATGTTTATCAACATATAATGGTGTTTGTTCATTACATTGATTTTTATTATGAGTTTTCACAATTTGAAATAATAATCACCAAAACAACCCAAATGGATTTCTGATTGTTCATTGTTTATAGCATCTGTAGAAAATATGTTGGCATGACATTCACAACTAACACGCTTTATTTAAAATTAAGGGGAAAATAGTACTAATTATAAACATTGTCTATAATGGAGCTTTGTAGTTTACATAATTACATTTTGCAAAAGAAGGGAGGCAAGCTTGGTCTGACTTCATTTTTCCATTAGAAAGGATCTGACTGTCTTCCTCCCATGGTACCAGCTGCATGGTTCTTTGCATGAGATCAGTGTGTTTCATTTCAATAGCCTACAGAGACAGTTTACTTTCTAAGAGCTGCCTCTTGCAAATGTTCCAGGGGAAGGGTAATTTTGCTCTCTATAATAATATGTGGAGGGCTAGTCTTGTCCAGAAATTTTGCTTCACAAACTATGTCTAGACCAACACTGCCCCCCAAAAATGTGTCTCAAATAAAAATGTTCTTGTTTTTCTTTTTTTGTGAGGTTGTTCCCAAGGCATGTTTTCCAAAGTAAATAAATGAATACATAAATTAAGAGATGGATAAAAAAGTAAATAATTTCCTTTGTGGTTTTTAATCCTTGGCTTTCCTCTCATTTTGTTGCATGTAGGAAAAGTACATTAAAACGGACAAATGGTCTCAAAGCGCTGTAAAAATTAAAATGACCTGGCTAGGCTAAATATATTCCATTTAAAATTTCAAAGTAGCCAGTGGAAAGACTTAAAATCACTATTCCAAACAACAAAAGTCTATGTATTTTCTACAAAATCATATAAATCAGCCTACTGGAAAGAGAACAATGATTTTTAATGTTTAACAAAATTTTATGTAGTGAAAGGACATTCATGGAGTTTACACTGTAACACAAGATATGTAAAGGGCCTTCTAGTAATGTTTTCACACCTTGGATTCTACCTGTGGTTTTTAGGCAAATTGACTTACATGCCTTAGATAATGTTCATCTCTACATCTTTAATACCTGGAGCTATGTATTGTGTAAGATGAGTCATTATAGTTATGCTAGTTTTGTATCATGTCATAATTAGTGAAATAGACAAATTCTAGGTACTGCTTTGATGTTGTTCTCATTGTGACATCATTCATACCTCGGATCCTGCTGTTTCCACATCTAAACAGTGAGAAAAGGGCTAATAAATGTCTACAGGCGAGGTAGCCATAATCTAACATAACAGCTAATGGAACTATCTGATGGCATTTCTCAATAAATATTTTTAGTAATGAAGTATATATGAAAAGTCAATGATAGAAAATAAAGGCAAAGGCAAATAGCGAACATAAAAGCTCTTAAAAATACATGATATAACTCAGATTTGTTCTATGTATCACTCGATAAAGTACTAAAATGTCAAGAATGTGGAAGCAAAATAGCATCTGTAGCTTTTAAAGATATTCAGGACTTGGAAAAGAAGAACGTTACAATTACAAAGCTATTTGGAGACATAATGCTAATCCTTTCTTCAGGGATTAGAAGAAGAAACTAACAAGGCAAAAATCTAACTACTCCTTGCTGAAAGTTGTTAATCACTTCATGATATAACCTATGCTAGTGAACATTTAATTATTATTAAATGTTAACAACATATGTGTGTTGGTGACATTTCCCCACTGCTAAGAATCATCATCTTTTAATGTGCCTGAAAATATTTTTGGAGACAAAATCCCTCTTGGAAGGAAGGTATCTGTTTACAAAGTCTGTTGAATGGTTACAGGCTGAGAAAAAAGCTTGTGTAAAAAATGACTGTTGTTATTTTAATATTATTAAAACAAAAAAGACAAATCTTAGAGACACAGAAAACATTAGACTTTCACTGAATTAAACTGAAATGTAAATTTATCACTGATTCATATCCTGAAAAATAAGAAAGGCTGAGTTTCGTTGGAATGATTGATAACAAAGAAAATACTGAAATGCAACATAAATCAAATAATCTGCACTATCCAGAACCAATAAATAAATAGCATAGTATAACTAGTGTGCCCAATATCAAATAGAATTTAAACCATCACTACAAACAGTTTTATAAGCGTAATACTCTATTAAAGGCAGTTCTTTTACCAAGCATATATATGTGCCAGGTGTTCTAGTAGATGTTGATGTTTCAAAGGCATCATTATTAAGCCATGAACCAGGATTTACAGTCTAAAGCAAAATAGATTTCTCATAAGTACCTAATTTCAGTGTTAGGTGGTTAAGAGAGTTTCTCCTTATTGGCATTGTTTCTTCTATAAAACGTGACCAGTTCTCATCTACTACTGTGACATAATTGGACTTTGTCCTCTTCTTCCATACTCAGGCTCTCTGGATTCAGAGGTTTGGCTAGGATCTAATGAAGATGAGTTAAATACATACCCCGGCCCACTGAATAGCTAGATCATTGATTAATTCCAGGATGGCCTTCTAATCCACAGTAGGCCAACTGACACCCTTCACTAGGATTCTTAATATGCTACTCCATGATAGCAAATGTATTCCTAGTAATGGTAAGTGGCCTTATTTTCAACTGTGCAAAAAAGGCTGGAAGGGAAGATGTTATTAAGATATTTAAACACTGCTGCTGTTTTGTTTTGTTGTTGTTGTTGTTTTTTCCTGACACCTAGTTCGCCCCTGCCTTTCCCATAAAACTCTAGTTATTTTTTCTTAAGTCAGGTTGAGTTGCATTTCTGATTTATTGCCAAGATAGTCATTCACCATTTACTACTTTCCACATATGATTTACATAAATAATTGAATCTGTGATATACAATAAAAAGAGATTTTCTGAAGATGTCACATCAAGTCAGCTTCTTTGTTTATCCTGAGGATTGAAAGGAAAACTTTCAGATAATAAAAACAGTGACAAAATATATTCACAAAAATATATAATAGCTTTGGGGATATTTTTCTTTTAAAAATATTTTAATAAGGGGGCTTAATTCAGATAAGAGAAATTTTAGGTGTTTAGATTGAGCATTTATGCCCATTAGTATGGTCCTCTAATAGATTAAGACTGAATTCAAATATTTCTATGAAGAAGTTCCTTCTTTACAGAAAAGTGCTATCCCAACAAGCTTTCCATGGTCAGGAATTTTGACAACAGTCCCCACTTCTCTTTTAATAAATATTTGAAGTCTCTCTTAGATATAATATATTCACACAGGACAGCATGAGAGACTATAGAAAGAAAATGCTGGAGTAAGCCTAATGCAAGTTTTAGAGCTAGGAGGAGATTGAGAGAAGGCCTGGGAGGTTTATGACCTCAAAAAAATATTCAGACTTGATTCAAGACTCTGTATGAGCAAAAAGATCACCTACCATGGATAACTGTAAGAAATGCCAGAATACCAGCATGAGTAACTAATTAAAAAATATGTCAGATAACTGGAAAAATACATAAATGATTGATAAAGTTATGCTTTCCTCAAGTTTAAGCTTTTTCTCTTAATTGTAGCATTCCAATTTTAAAAAATCAATGTCTACCTTCTACATTTTTCCAGTAATAAAATGACATCTCATATTCTTAAATGAATTTCAATTGTCTCCTGACCTAGCTATTCTTAGAATAGCATGCAACTTAATCAGCAAGATGATTTTAAAATATTTTGATTAATTTTTTAATTAAAAATATATCAGTAGCAGTATGGATGAATCTATTGTTCCTTCAACGCCAAAAAAAAATGTGATATCAACAAACCATTGGTAATATAAAGCTAAGCTGATATAAAGTGACCCTACTTGTCTTTTTTGCATAAATATTTTATTTTGCATTACATCATGGAAAAGTTGATATCAAATCAAAAAGCACTATTTGTATCACAATGAAATACCTTCTCTAGTTTAAATAGTGTAAGCAATGATTATCTCAAGGAGTTAAATGGAACTCTACTCTGTATAATTGTTTTATGACATCAAAATTTGGTGTCTCAAATCCATTTTGATAAGATCTGTAATATGGGGCTCTAGGGTGGCTTAGTCAGTTAAGCGTCTGACTCTTGATTTCGACTCAGGTCATGATCTCACAGTTGTGAGATCAAGCCCCTTGTTAGGATCCATGCTGGTCATGAAGCCTGCTTAGGATTCTCTCTCCTTCTCTCTCTTTCTCTCTCTCTCTCTCTCTCTCTCTCTCTCTCTCTCCCTTTGCTTCTCCCCTGTGTGTGTGTGTCCACTCTCTCTTTGTCTCAAACATTAATTAATTAGTTAATTAATTAATTAATTAAAAATTTAGAAATTTTATAAAAAGAGGATCTGGAATAGAAGTTCATTTAGAAATTAAATTTTATGTGCTACTTCAAAGTTTTAGAAATGATTGTTTCCCCTTCTTCTTCTTGACAATTTCAACTTAATATATACTTCAGGTTAGGATTGATCTTACCAACTCTCTAAATATATTTGCACGTTTGATAGGTAAACTATAAATTAGGAATACGATGCTTCTTCACTGGATTTAACAAAAAAAATCATATATTAATATTGAATTAAATAAACAAGCTCACAACATCAAGATAAGAATGTCATACTCAATTCAATACCAAACGAGAGTCGACCTGGCAATGAGTCTACCTGAGAGTGATCTCAGACAGTGTATCTTTTCCGAACACTAGTGTCCTCCACTATAAATGGGAAGCAGATCGATTATCTGTATCATAAGGCTATTTGCGGATTAAATATGTTACACGCTTAGGATGAGGTTTGACACACATTAAGTATCTGAAACTATCATCAATTTCAATTTGATGATTATAAATTATCATTTTTATTCACATTAAGTGTCCAAGACTGTTATGAATTTCATTAATGTTATTAGAATTTTATTGGGATTTTTGCTGATGCATCAAGATCATATCTTATTATTTTATTTCTTATTGCATGTATCAGAACAACTAACTTTACATCTTTAAGTATATTTTTCACAATAAAAGTAATGTGCAAAAAAAGAAATTTGGAAATGACTCTATTTAAAAATATGGGAGAAAAGTGTTTCACCTGAGGCAAGGAAAATAAACACAAAAATAAACTATTGGAACTACATCAAAATAAAAACTTTCGCACAGCAAATGAAACAACAAAACTAAAAGGCAATCTACAGAATGGGAAAAGATATTTGCAAATGACATATCCAATTGAGGGTTAGTGTCTAAAATATATGAAGAATTGGAGGAAGAGGGAAGATGGCGGCGTAGGAGGACGCTGGGCTCACCGCGCGTCCTGCTGATCACTTAGATTCCATCTACACCTGCCTAAATAACCCAGAAAACCGCCAGAGGATTAGCAGAACAGAGTCGTCGGAGCCAAGCGCAGACGAGAGGCCCACAGAAGAGGGTAGGTAGGGCGGCGAGGCAGTGCGCGCTCCACGGACTGGCGGGAGGGAGCCGGGGTGGAGGGGCGGCTCGCCGGCCAAGCAGAGCCCCCGAGTCTGGCTGGCAAAAGCGGAGGGGCCTGACGGACTGTGTTCCGACAGCAAGCGCGACTTAGCGTCTGGGAGGACATAAGTTAGCTCTGCTCAGAAAGGGGGAAGGCTGGAGGACAAAGGGAGGGAGAGCTGCTGAGCCCCCGACGACAGAGCTCAGTTTGGTGGGGAACAAAGGCGCTCGCCAGCGCCATCTCCCCCGCCCATCCCCCAGCCAAAATCCCAAAGAGAACCAGTTCCTGCCAGGGAACTTGCTCGCTCTGCGCAAACACCCAACTCTGTGCTTCTGCGGAGCCAAACCTCCGGCAGCGGATCTGACTCCCTCCTGCTGCCACAGGGCCCCTCCTGAAGTGGATCACCTAAGGAGAAGCGAGCTAAGCCTGCCCCTCCTGCCCCCATGCACCTTGCCTACCCACCCTAACTAATACGCCAGATCCCCAGCATCACAAGCCTGGCAGTGTGCAAGTAGCCCAGACGGGCCACGCCACCCCACAGTGAATCCCGCCCCTAGAAGAGGGGAAGAGAAGGCACACACCAGTCTGACTGTGGCACCAGCAGTGGGCTGGGGGCAGATGTCAGGACTGACTGCGGCCCCGCCCACCAACTCCAGTTATACACCACAGCACAGGGGAAGTGCCCTGCAGGTCCTCACCACGCCAGGGACTATCCAAAATGACCAAGCGGCAGAATTCCCCTCAGAAGAATCTCCAGGAAATAACAACAGCTAATGAGCTGATCAAAAAGGACTTAAATAACATAACAGAAAGTGAATTTAGAATAATAGCCATAAAATTAATCACTGGGCTTGAAAACAGTATAGAGGACAGCAGAGAATCTCTTGCTACAGAGATCAAGGGACTAAGGAACAGTCACGAGGAGCTGAAAAACGCTTTAAACGAAATGCAAAACAAAATGGAAACCACCACGGCTCAGATTGAAGAGGCAGAGGAGAGAATAGGTGAACTAGAAGATAAAGTTATGGAAAAAGAGGAAGCTGAGAAAAAGAGAGATAAAAAAATCCAGGAGTATGAGGGGAAAATTAGAGAACTAAGTGATACACTAAAAAGAAATAATATACACATAATTGGTATCCCAGAGGAGGAAGAGAGAGGGAAAGGTGCTGAAGGGGTCCTTGAAGAAATAATAGCTGAGAACTTCCCTGAACTGGGGAAGGAAAAAGGCATTGAAATCCAAGAGGCACAGAGAACTCCCTTCAGACGTAACTTGAATCGATCTTCTGCACGACATATCATAGTGAAACTGGCAAAATACAAGGATAAAGAGAAAATTCTGAAAGCAGCAAGGGGTAAACGTGCCCTCACATATAAAGGGAGACCTATAAGACTCGTGACTGGTCTCTCTTTTGAAACTTGGCAGGCCAGAAAGAATTGGCACGAGATTTTCAGGGTGCTAGACAGAAAAAATATGCAGCCAAGAATCCTTTATCCAGCAAGTCTGTCATTTAGAATAGAAGGAGAGATAAAGGTCTTCCCAAACAAACAAAAACTGAAGGAATTTGTCACCACTAAACCAGCCCTACAAGAGATCCTAAGGGGGACCCTGTGAGACAAAGTCCCAGAGACATCACTACAAGCATAAAATATACAGACATCACAATGACTCTAAACAACGTATCTTTCTATAATAACACTGAATGTAAATGGATTAAATGCACCAACCAAAAGACATAGGGTATCAGAATGGATAAAAAAACAAGACCCATCTATTTGCTGTCTATAAGAGACTCATTTTAGACCTGAGGACACCTTTAGATTGAGAGTGAGGGGATGGAGAACTATTTATCATGCTACTGGAAGCCAAAAGAAAGCTGGAGTAGCCATACTTATATCAGACAAACTAGACTTTAAATTAAGCCTGTAACAAGAGATGAAGAAGGACATTATATAATAGTTACAGGGTCTATCCATCAGGAAGAGCTAACAATTATAAATATCTATGCGCCGAATACCGGAGCCCCCAAATATATAAAACAATTACTCATAAACATAAGCAACCTTATCGATAAGAATGTGGTAATTGCAGGGGACTTTAACACCCCACTTACAGAAATGGATAGATCATCTAGACACACGGTCAATAAAGAAACAAGGGCCCTGAATGAGACATTGGATCAGATGGACTTGACAGATATATTTAGAACTCTGCATCCCAAAGCAACAGAATATACTTTCTTCTCGAGTGCACAAGGAACATTCTCCAAGATAGATCATATACTGGGTCACAAAACAGCCCTTCATAAATTTACAAGAATTGAAATTATACCATGCTTACTTTCAGACCACAATGCTATGAAGCTTGAAATCAACCACAGGAAAAAGTCTGGAAAACCTCCAAAAGCATGGAGGTTTAAGAACACCCTACTAACGAATGAGTGGGTCAACCAGGCAATTAGAGAAGAAATTAAAAAATATATGGAAACAAACGAAAATGAAAATACAACAATCCAAACGCTTTGGGATGCAGCGAAGGCAGTCCTGAGAGGAAAATACATTGCAATCCAGGCCTATCTCAAGAAACAAGAAAAATCCCAAATACAAAATCTAACAGCACACCTAAAGGAACTAGAAGCAGAACAGCAAAGGCAGCCTAAACCCAGCAGAAGAAGAGAAATAATAAATATCAGAGCAGAAATAAACAATATAGAATCTTAAAAAACTGTAGAGCAGATCAACGAAACCAAGAGTTGGTTTTTTGAAAAAATAAACAAAATTGACAAACCTCTAGCCAGGCTTCTCAAAAAGAAAAGGGAGATGACCCAAATAGATAAAATCATGAATGAAAATGGAATTATTACAACCAATCCCTCAGAGATACAAACAATTATCAGGGAATACTATGAAAAATTATATGCCAACAAATTCGACAACCTGGAAGAAATGGACAAATTCCTGAACACCCACACTCTTCCAAAACTCAATCAGGAGGAAATAGAAAGCTTGAACGGACCCATAACCAGCGAAGAAATTGAATCGGTTATCAAAAATCTCCCAACAAATAAGAGTCCAGGACCAGATGGCTTCCCAGGGGAGTTCTACCAGACGTTTTAAGCAGAGATAATACCTATCCTTCTCAAGCTATTCCAAGAAATAGAAAGGGAAGGAAAACTTCCAGACTCATTCTATGAAGCCAGTATTACTTTGATTCCTAAACCAGACAAAGATCCAGTAAAAAAAAAGAGAACTACAGGCCAATATCCCTGATGAATATGGATGCAAAAATTCTCAATAAGATACTAGCAAATCGAATTCAACGGCATATAAAAAGAATTATTCACCATGATCAAGTGGGATTCATTCCTGGGATGCAGGGCTGGTTCAACATTCGCAAATCAATCAACGTGATACATCACATTAACAAAAAAAAAGAGAAGAACCATATGATCCTGTCAATCGATGCAGAAAAGGCCTTCGACAAAATCCAGCACCCTTTCTTAATAAAAACCCTTGAGAAAGTCGGGATAGAAGGAACATACTTAAAGATCATAAAAGCCATTTATGAAAAGCCCACAGCTAACATCATCCTCAACGGGGAAAAACTGAGAGCTTTTTCCCTGAGATCAGGAACACGACAGGGATGCCCACTCTCACCGCTGCTGTTTAACATAGTGCTGGAAGTTCTAGCATCAGCAATCAGACAACAAAAGGAAATCAAAGGCATCAAAATTGGCAAAGATGAAGTCAAGCTTTCGCTTTTTGCAGATGACATGATATTATACATGGAAAATCCGATAGACTCCACCAAAAGTCTGCTAGAACTGATACAGGAATTCAGCAAAGTTGCAGGATACAAAATCAATGTACAGAAATCAGTTGCATTCTTATACACTAACAATGAAGCAACAGAAAGACAAATAAAGAAACTGATCCCATTCACAATTGCACCAAGAAGCATAAAATACCTAGGAATAAATCTAACCAAAGATGTAAAGGATCTGTATGCTGAAAACTATTGAAAGCTTATGAAGGAAATTGAAGAAGATTTAAAGAAATGGAAAGACATTCCCTGCTCATGGATTGGAAAAATAAATATTGTCAAAATGTCAATACTACCCAAAGCTATCTACACATTCAATGCAATCCCAATCAAAATTGCACCAGCATTCTTCTCGAAACTAGAACAAGCAATCCTAAAATTCATATGGAACCACAAAAGGCCCTGAATAGCCAAAGGAATTTTGAAGAAGAAGACCAAAGCAGGAGGCATCACAATCCCAGACTTTAGCCTCTACTACAAAGCTGTCATCATCAAGACAGCATGGTATTGGCACCAAAACAGACACATAGACCAATGGAATAGAATAGAAACCCCAGAACTAGACCCACAAACGTATGGCCAACTCATCTTTGACAAAGCAGGAAAGAACATCCAATGGAAAAAAGACAGCCTCTTTAACAAATGGTGCTGGGAGAACTGGACAGCAACATGCAGAAGGTTGAAACTAGACCACTTTCTCACACCATTCACAAAAATAAACTCAAAATGGATAAAGGACCTGAATGTGAGACAGGAAACCATCAAAACCTTAGAGGAGAAAGCAGGAAAAGACCTCTCTGACCTCAGCCGTAGCAATCTCTTACTCGACACATCCCCAAAGGCAAGGGAATTAAAAGCAAAAGTGAATTACTGGGATCTTATGAAGATAAAAAGCTTCTGCACAGCAAAGGAAACAACCAACAAAACTAAAAGGCAACCAACGGAATGGGAAAAGATATTCGCAAATGACATATCGGACAAAGGGCTAGTATCCAAAATCTATAAAGAGCTCACCAAACTCCACACCCGAAAAACAAATAACCCAGTGAAGAAATGGGCAGAAAACATGAATAGACACTTCTCTAAAGAAGACATCCGGATGGCCAACAGGCACATGAAAAGATGCTCAACGTCTCTCCTTATCGGGGAAATACAAATCAAAACCACACTCAGGTATCACCTCACGCCAGTCAGAGTGGCCAAAATGAACAAATCAGGAGACTATAGATGCTGGAGAGGATGTGGAGAAATGGGAACCCTCTTGCACTGTTGGTGGGAATGCAAATTGGTGCAGCCGCTCTGGAAAGCAGTGTGGAGGTTCCTCAGAAAATTAAAAATAGACCTACCCTATGACCCAGCAATAGCACTGCTAGGAATTTATCCAAGGGATACAGGAGTACTGATGCATAGGGGCACTTGTACCCCAATGTTCATAGCAGCACTCTCAACAATAGCCAAATTATGGAAAGAGCCTAAATGTCCATCAACTGATGAATGGATAAAGAAATTGTGGTTTACATACACAATGGAGTACTACGTGGCAATGAGAAAAAATGAAATATGGCCTTTTGTAGCAACGTGGATGGAACTGGAGAGTGTGATGCTAAGTGAAATAAGCCATACAGAGAAAGACAGATACCATATGGTTTCACTCTTATGTGGATCCTGAGAAACTTAACAGGAACCCATGGGGGAGGGGAAGGAAAAAAAAAGAGGTTAGAGTGGGAGAGAGCCAAAGCATAAGAGACTGTTAAAAACTGAGAACAAACTGAGGGTTGATGGGGGTGGGAGGGAGGGGAGGGTGGGTGATGGGTATTGAGGAGGGCACCTTTTGGGATGAGCACTGGGTGTTGTGTGGAAACCAATTTGACAATAAATTTCATATATTAAAAAAAAATAAAATATATGAAGAATTGATACCACTCAACATCCAAAAAGCAAATAATCCAACTAAAAAACAGGCTGAAGACCTGAAAAGACATTTTTCCAAAGAAGACACTCAGATGGCCAACAGAGATATGAAAAGATGCTCAGTACCATTCATCATCAAGAAAATGCAAATTGGGGCACCTAGGTGGCTAAGTTGATTGGGTGTCCAGTTCTTGGTTTCGGCTCAGGTCTTGATCTCTCGGCTTCGTGGGTTTGAGCCCTGCATCGGGCTCAGTGTTGGCAGCAGAGCTGCTTGGGATACTCTCTCTACCTCTGTCTCTGCCCCTTCTCTCGCATGCTATCTTTGTCTCTCTCAAAATAAATAACATTTTAAAAAAAAGGAAAAAATGCAAATGAAAACTACAATGAGTTAGCATCTCGCACCTGTCAGAACGGCTAAAATCAAAAACACAAGAGGCGCAGGTGCCCCTGGGTGACTCAGTCGGTTCAGACTCCAACTCTTGCTTTGGCTCAGGTCATGATCCTAGGGTTGTGGGTTCGAGCCCCATGCTGGGTCCCATGCTGAGTGTGGGTTTTTCCTGAAATTCTCTGTCTTTCTGTCTCTGTCTCTTTCTCTCCCTTTGCCCCTCTCCCCTGTTTGTGCTCTATCTCTCTAAAATAATACAAACAATAAAAAATAATTTAAAAATACAGGAAACAACAAGTGTTGGTGAGGAGGTGCAGAAAAATAAACCCTCTTGCACTGTTGGTGGGAATGCAGACTAGGGCAGCCACTCTGGAAAACAGTATGGAGGTTCCTCAAAGAGTTAAACACTAGAACTACCCTCTGATCCAGAAATGATACTACCAGGTATTTACCCAAAAAATACAAAGACACTAATTCAAAGGGATACATATGTATCCTTTTGTGTATAGCAACATTATTTATAATAGCCAAATTATGGAAGTCCTCTACATGTCCATCAATAAATGAATGTATTAAGAAGATGTAGCATGTGTGCACATGTGTGTGTAGTGGAATACTATTCAGCCACAAGAGAGAATGAAATCGTGCTATTTGCAATGACATGGATGAAGCTAGAGTATGATGCTTAGGGAAACAGGCCAGTCAGAGAAAGACAAATGCGATACGATCTCATTCATATGTGGATTTTAAGAAACAAAACAAATGAGCAAAGGAATACGAGAGAGAAAAACCAAGAAACGACTCTTAACTATAGAGAACAAGCTGATGGCTACTGTAGGGGAAGTCGATGGGGGGCAGGGGGGAAATGGGTGAAATAGGTGACTGGTATTAAGGAGTGCAGTTGTGATGAGCACGGGTGCTTTATGGAATTGTTGAATCACTGTATTGTACACCTGAAACTAATATAACACTGTATGTTAACTATACTGGATTTAAAATTAAAATGAAACTATGTATATATATGATATATAAAGTATAAATAAGATACATATATTAAGTATATATAAGATATATATATATATATGAAGTATATATGATATATATGCATGAAGTATATATAAGATATATATATACATGAAGTACATATAAGATATATATATACATGAAGTATATAATATATATATGTTAACTATATATAAGGTATATATATGAAGTATATATAAGATATATATATATGAAGTATATATAAGATGTATATATGATATATATATATAAGATAGATATATGAAGTATATATAAGATATATATGTGAAGTATATATAAGATAGATATATATGAAGTATATATAAGATATATATATATGAAGTATATATAAGATATATATGAAGTATATATAAGATACATATATATATATATATATATGAAGTATATATAAGATATATATATGAAGTCCTGTTATGCTCACATGGAATGTTTGACAAGTGTAAATCTTATTATACTCAAACCTATGTATGAAACAAAAACTAAAGAATATAATTTTTTGCATACTGACAACAAATAAGAAGGTCACTGAGATTTTGTTCTACTTGTTAGGGGAATAAAATTTGTACAATACCTAGTATGGTTTTAAGCAGTGCTATTTTTCAAAATATTTTTGTAGCTGTTAACATGCTACATCATTTTAATCTAGTGAAATCTAATATAAAATAAGAATTTTCATCTTTTGACATAAATCAAAGTGTTTAACCTCAGTTTAACTTCCCAAACACTGAAAAAGAAAATTTAAATGTGAAAGCAAAATGACTTATGGTACCATTCAATATTACCATATGCTTTAGCAGAAAAGAAATCCCACGTTAATGTATAAATGTCCCCAATGAGTGCATCCTTTAGGGAAGTGTCTACTATTAGAAATTGGAATAAAAAAGGGAAATTGGTCACACTGTTAACACCTGCGTCAGATATATTTCTTATAAAAATGATCAGGAATTTTGGACATCCTGTTTGAATTCAAAACACATACTCATAAACAGAGTGCATAAAGACACCAACCATTCAGAACAGAAGTCAACTCTAAACAATTGTTAAGCCCACACCAGGGCATTCTAGTTGAATCATTGGTCCTGCTCATAAGTTAAATATAAACATATTTCCCATGAAAACCATCATGCAAATATTCCTCTTAAATTTTAATTAGCCATGTTCATAGCTTGCTGACACTTAAACTGTCTGGTGTTAACATTTTCAAGGCTTTAATTAACAAGTACAACAGGGTTTGTTTAATGTTGTAATGTAGTAGAACATGATTTTATGTATCTATTTTAATACCCAAATATTATCTGGAGCCATAGATTTATATCAAAATTAAATATCTGTTCCAGTCAAATAATGTCACATCGACTTCATTAGCATTCATGAAGTCTCACATCTGGAATATAAATGGCACTTTGTTCATTACAACATAAGTTCGTTAGTTGTTATAACTGGGTATATCATTTTATAGCTCTGATATTAAGGAGAAACAGGCACAAATAAAAAATTTCCAAGCAGAAGCATTTCCTAGGCCAAATCAAGGGGAAATTATTTTATATGATATTACAAAAAATATTAAATTGGTCATTTATTTTGGACCAGACACTTCATCCGAATTATCTCAATTAATCCTCACAATCAGCACATGCAGTTCATAGTATCCTTGTTTTACAGAGTAAAAAAAAAATGTAGGTACAGAGAAGTGATATAATTCATCAAAGGAAGGCATAGTATCTGAATACCAGGCAGTCTGTTTCCTAAGCCTGTACTTTCAACTGGTATATCTTGCTGCTTTGCAAATGTGTCCTCATTTTTTAGTTTTAATCCGAACTTGAGTATTAACTCATTAACTTGCGTCTGATTTATCACATTTTGTTATCTCGGCTCATTGCTTTGGTAAATGTTGTAATAACCGCAGTTTTAAATACTAGCTTTAATACCTGCTGGTCATTCCATGCAATATTGTTTTTTCTTTTTCCCAATATTCTACCACTCAGTCTATAAGCTTCTCCCACTTGTTAATATTCTGCTTTATTTTGTAAGCTGAGAGTGGAGAGGCAGAAGGTAGGGAATTTCCAGTGGATGAGTTAGTGATTAGTTTCTGTTATGATTAGTGTGCTGTCCCCGCTGAGAATCCAGACAGATGTATTATACATTCTTGGGCCTACCCAAAATTTGTTTTTCCCTTAGTCTTTCTTAACATTTTGGGCAAGCATCCACCCTTCTTCCACTCATCTGTGTGTCTTTGGGGAATCTGATTCCACTTGCTTGGCCTAAGTCCAACCCCTACTGTTCTACTTCTGTTGCCTTAATCAGAAAGCCCTATGCTGTGTGTTGTCTGGCCATTCAGCTAATCACAATGAAGCCAAGGCATTCTAAATCTAGAGCCCACACTTGTTCCACTGTACTATACGGCTTCTCTATCGTGAGACTGTATATACACCATATCCTAGAAGAAACTCATTAATAATGGAAAAATCATATATCCCTATTCATTCTAACATAAGCCAAAAGAAAACTGTTTTAAGTGTATGTTCTTAGGTATGTGTGCTCAATGCTATTTAGTAGACAGACAGTAAATATCACTTATAATCTTATTATTATAATTATAAATATAACTATCAGAGAATTTTACCATTTTTGAAATCCATTTTCAGAGTCGACTTCAAGAAAAGCTATAAAATAGGTGAAGTGATTTCATTGGTTTCTCTTTCCCCTAATCTTTCCAAGGATCACTTCCTCCATAGCCTCCCTAGGCCACAAGAGCTCTTATTCTGCCTTTCACTAGCTCAAAACCCTACAGCTGAAATGCCCCCACCAGCCACTTGCCAAATCTCTCCACTAAAACAAATCTATTTTATCTTGTCTATATCAGATCCCATTACCAGCTTAATGAAAGTTAGTTATGTAGCTCAGCTGCCCTTAATTTGTTAATCTGCTATTTCATTCTTAAAAAAAAATAATATTTATTTTTGAAGGAGAGAGAGACAGAGTGCAAGCGGGGAGAGGGGCAGAGAAAGAGGGAGACACAGAACCATAAGCAGGACTCCAGGCTCTGACATGGGGTTCGAACCCATGAGCTGTGGGATCATGATCTGAGCTGATGTCAGACGCTTAACTGACTGAGCCACCCAGGCACCTTTGAGCTGTTCCTTTCTTTATTCATTTGATCAGAAAAAAAACAATCATTTAACAGTTATAACGTGCTGAGGGTGAGATACAGAACTAATGCCATCCCTCAAGGTACTTTCTGACTCATTAGGCATATGAAACATGTGATGAAAACAATTCACAGTAACAAAACTGACAAAGGGGTCACTAAAAAGGTACAGCCAAAGTTCTGTGGAAGTTACAAGAGCTCTCTCTTCATTAGAAAGAAGAGAATGTTGTCTGGATTAATCTACTCCCATTTGTTCGTTCTTGGGTACTGTACTAGTGGGCTTTAGAAGATAAAAGCCTAGAACCTTATGGGGTGCCAGGCGAGCTCAGCTAGTAGAGCATGGGACTCTTGGTCTCAGAGTTGTGACTTAGAGCCCCCAAGTATGGCATGAAGTTTACTTAAAATATATATATATATATATATATATATATATATATATATATATTTTAAAGACCAGAACTTTACATTTCAATACATATGATTGATTTCTTAGATTTATTTCTATTATTGCTTTGGGACTTTTTCATATTTAACAATGTCAGCTACATTGTCGCTTCAAATGGCGAAAACTCATTTAATGCCGTTAAGGGCACAGGGATGTCATTTCTGTCTTCTAACCGCTTTCTCTGACTGTTGCCAACCAATGACACACTTCCCCAGCAACGATTATGGATATAAGACTGGGAAGGAAGTAGAAACTCAAGCCATGTGCTAAATTAAACTATGTGTAAAAAAAAATTATCTCCTCATAATATCTAAGCCTCCACTTGACTGCTTTACTCTTTCTCTTTTAAAAATATACAGGACCATAAGAACAACTCTTCAAGGTGTAAGTATTTTTGAGATTTTAAATATTTCTGATCCTAATCAGTGTCTTTCGTAAAAGAAATAAAGTTTATTTTGTCAACATCTTCAAAAGAAGGACTTCAGCAGCAGCGGTCCCCAATGAATGACTATATTCTGGGGTAATTACGTCTATATGTAGTTCTTAGTTTCCGAAAAATTGAGGATTTGCAGCATTTTTTGTAATGTATTTTTCAGGAGTTTACTCTGTTTTTATAGATTCATCTTCACATTACTGCTTACTTAACAAAGACAATGCTTGAGCTGAAAATACATAGGCAGGTTGTCTGGAATAAGCTTAAAGTATTTTCTATGAAATATATTTGTCCTCAAAAGCATATCAGTTTTGACAGGTAGAATGTTGTCCTCACTTTCAGCTACAAGGTAACTGTTAGTTAAACAAGGAAACCAACCTGGCTTTCAACTAATGGTCTTCTGAATCACCAGCTGGCTAAAATGTCTAAACTATACATTTTCTAACCAAAGATTACAGAGCAAAGAAGTTTAATCCCCTAACCACATCCAGATTCTCATGAATTAATTCATTAGTTCATAAATAAATTACATCCTCAAACCACTGCCTAAACTAATGTGCAGCCATTCAGTTTCATCCCTTCAGGTTTCTGAGCATTAGTTCAGATTTCTTTAATTACTAATCAGCAACATCAACAGGAAACACACTATATTACATTCACAAGGAGGTAGTGATAGAGGGAACTTCTAAATGCTAGGTAGGTATTTTCTTTATAATACCTTGGCTTTTTTTATTTAAGCTTTGACAAAAATGAGACAACCTAGCACAAGAAATGAATACCAGGAAACCCTAAGATATTGAAGTGTGTTTCTACAGTGTTTTACTATTTTGCTTTTTTATGTATGCGTGCATGTTTGTATGCATGTGTTGGACAGGTGGTAGTCTTTTTTTTAATTATTATTTTTGAATGTTTATTTATTTTAGAGACAGAGAGAGGACAAACGGGGGAGGGACAGAGAGAGCAGGAGACAGAATCTGAAGCAGGCTGCAGGCTCTGAGCTTTCAGCACGGAGCCCAACTTGGGGCTTGAACCCATGAGCTGTGAAATCATGACCTGAGCCGAAGTCGGACACCCAATCGACTGAGCCACCCAGGGGCCCCAGGGCATAGTCTTTTTTTAAATCAGTACTGGGAACATTTAAGACAGCACAATTATAGCTTCAAATATCCATACAATTGACTGCCAAGGATACTCCAGATTCCTGGCATAAAAACTATTAATTAGACTTAAAAAAGCGGTAAATTCCAGAAAAACTGGGCCATGGATTACTGTCTCAAGGAAACAAAAATCTGCAATGGATGCCTCAAAGCTGATTTTCTATTTGGTTTTTGCAAACCTGGATTTATTCCTTTTTAAAATCGATTGATTGCATTGAATTATTTACTTAGTTACTAACTTACCTTTTCATAGTAGTATTTATGTTGGCTACAATAGTAACTCCTCTAGATGGTACTGACATGTTTCAAGGACAATAATATACTGGTTTTGCCACTTATGAGGATTTTTATTTTAATAAATTAAGTTGTTCCACTTTTTACAAAAAAATACTAAGGTTATCAGTTCCATTATTTTAGAGATTTTCAGTCAGACTTCTTGAGGACAAATATTATGTCCTTTTCACCATACCTTCGGTGGCTAGTATCATTCCTAGAATATTCAATAAAACCTTTGTTCAGTGAAAGGCTGGCTGAAAGAATGATTGTCTATGTGTATATATACAAATTGAGTATATGTTATATATAGCATACATGTACTGGCACCTGATAAAGCACTTACTCTGTGCCAAAACCTGAGTTAGTAATTTTGTTATGTCTTGAGTAACCCAAGGACACTATAAGTTAACGACTTTACTCCTTTTTAAAAGAATTGAGATAGCGCATCTCAGATTCAACTTGTTTAAGACCAAATAGCAAATAGATGGCAGAATCAGGATTTTTAAACCTAAATTTTATATGTGTTAAAGATGTCAAGAAATCAATTAATAAAGGTCAACTTGTAAACTAGTTTGAAGATGTCATTCAATTTTTTTTCTATCAGTGCTGATTAATGTCTCCTTGAATAAACCATCCATTTAATACTGTGAGTTTCTTGTTTTGTTTTACCACAGTAACCGGGTAAATAACATTCTCCCTGTTCTATTATTAAAAAGAACACAAAACTGTTCTGAATGTATGAACAGGGAGTAATAAGCACCACTGGAAATAAAGCAAGCTAAACCTCACGTGTTCTTAATTATAAGTCAACAATTAAATGACGTTATATTTAATATAAAGTCGTTATTTCCTTTTAAAATCCTTTTACGCATTTCTACAAGTTATTCAACAATGAAGGATTACGAACTCAAATTAGCTATCTGCCAAAAAAAAAAAAACCTTTTCTTTTTTTTTTTTTTTTTTTTTTAATTTTGAGCTGAACCGTTTAATAGAAAACAAATATTTTCTGGACATTTCCAGAAATCTTCCATTGAAAGTGAAGTAAAACTTCTAAAATGGGATGCTTCAATTCGGTGTTAATGAACGTGAATGTGTCCAGAGCCAAAGGAGTATGATGGGTACTACCTACTGATTTGAGTAGTTCTTTGTAGAGAGGTTGGTCTACAGCTACTGTTGGTCCCTGAGAGATAGGGTGTTTGAGATGGACCGAGTGTCAGGCCTGGCAGTAAACAACACCACACTGGGTAGCTTCACTGACTTTTTTTCAAATGTAGAAAAGTGGGGTCTGGAGCATGGAACAACGTTTGGAAGTTCTCTTTGGTATGAAGAAAGCAGAGTTTCACTAGAAGACTGACAATGCTTTACATGTTGTATTTCCTCATACATGGTTCTATGCTTCTGTTCTAGTCCATTCAGGCTGTAACAAAATGCCACAGATCAGGTAGCCGACATACAAGAGAAATTTATTTCACCCAACTCTGTAGTCTGAGACATTCATGATCAAGGTGCCAGCCCGATTGGGTTCTGGTCAGAGCCGTCTTTCTGTGTCATAGCCAGACCTAATTGCTGTGTTCTCACATGATGGAATGAGCGAGGAGTCCCTGTGGAGTCTTTTTTATAAGATACTACTCTCATTTATGAATGCTCCACCCCCTGGTTTAATAAGAATCTATGAATATAATCCTTTTTTGGGACATAGGATTTCAACATACGAATTTTAGAGGGACACAAACATTCAGACCATAGCGGTATCATTATTCAACTGGCATTATTATTTTAATAAAATTTATAAATAAATACCAACTAAAAGTAAAATCATACTGAAATGAAGAGATAAGTATTTTAAATTTTGCTTCCTGATAATCGTGTCTGGCAGAAAGTTAACCAAATGGCCTAAACATCTCTACCTAAAACCACGGTTCACTTGGGGCAGTAAATCGAGTGGCAGACACATGGAGTTTTAGAAAAAGATTCTCAAATTTAGGGTACATAAATACCCCTAGGGGGGCCTCTTCACATGCCAGTTCTTCATGTCCCACCCCCAGAAAATCTGAAAAATTAGTTCCAGAATAACCACATATGATCTGCGGTTTTCAAAAAGTCTCCAGCGTGTTTCCATGCAGTAGGCAGGAGTCCACATGTTGGGAAAAACCTGGTTCCCATGAATTAAATGAATGGGACAAATCAATTCTACTCTGTGACTTTAAGGTCATGAGAACGTAAGTGAAATTTCATCAGTGTTTTATTTATGGGTGAGTTTTAAATGAACGTGGAGTTAACTGATTGAAGAAAGAAAGAGTGCATTCTGCAAGGAGGGAACTTGGACTTCAGAATTAGTATGATTGGATTCACAGAGCACAAACAACTAGCAGTTTATATTCCCCAAGCTGTGTTAAACACACACAGTTCTTCAGTTTGTCTCTGCTGACAGCCAGATTCTGCCAAAAACTTGAATAATGAACTCGATGTTGGCATTGCAAAAGTGTGATACTTGCACATGTCAGTGGGCGCAAATTTCCAATGTCCCTGGAATGGACCCTGAACCCTCAGACCAAAATGTTTTTCATCCTTCACTCCTCGGGGAGGTCTCTCCCAAACAATGCATTTAGCAAAAACCTTCTCCCCACACCAAACTTCAATATCCATTTAGCAATCATCTTTTTCATTTCTTTCACGATCTGAGATTATCTCGTTTATATATTGTTTTCTTGTTTAATATCTGTTTCTCCTCACTAGAATGTTTGCTTCTTAAAAGCAGAGGGTACATTTTCTTATGCACTGGTATAATCCTGGTGAGTAAATCTACTTGGGGCGTCATATATTATACATGATCTATAAGTATGTGTTAAATCAGGAAATACGTATTTTAATGAATATTCTAGGATGATGTGGCTAGACATTCCATTTAAATATGTTTTCAAGAGTTTTGGGGGTGGGTGAAATAATGATAAATGTAGAATATTCTTTGAGGTATTCTTTGGGGGCATATAAGAGGCTTTTTGTTTGTTTTTACATTTTTATCATCTGCTTAAATTAGACTATCAAAGGATTAGAATATACTGTCCGCTATTCTTTTGCAATTTTATAATAATATTGCAAATCAAAGAATCTGAGTAGTCCTAAAGAATTTTTCTTAGCTTAATTAAACCAGCTTCCCTAAGTTATCTTTGACAATGTAACTTTTGTTTCCCTCTAATGTTTGTCATCAAGCATTTATTTGAGAAGTTGCTATCCCAAGCATTTTTTTTCCGTCTATTCTGTGATATCATCTTTGTTATTATGAAGGTGAATAGTAAATAACAAAGATTTATTATTTCAAATTGTGTTTTATACTCAGCTTTTCCGAATCATCTTTGTGACGGGAAATTGGTATATGATTGGAGAGCAGAGATTAGTTTGGGGAGGAGGAAATTGGCATGCTTCTAGAGGCTTAATCGGCTGATTACTGCAGAATGTGGGTGAAAGGGACTGCTTTTATTTCCTATAAGCAAAACGAACACGTATCTTTCATTGAAAATTTACTTTCACAAAAATAGACTCCATTATTTTCCCTCACCTTTGATTATTTTAACAGCCGCCTCCTATAATTGGAAACTTCAAAACATGACCTCTTGGCATTGATGTATTTGTGAAATTACTTCTCTGTCTTTAAGAATCACACTTGTAAAAGTGAGTTAATAAGAGGTGGCCTGGTATTTCAGCAAGAATTTTTGTTGTTATTTTGTGGAAAGACCACGTTGCTTTGTGTTAAACAACTTCTCTTTCCACAAGGACATGACAGCAATCAACTAGCTAAAATGTTGGGTTTTATATTATTGTAATTGAAAGAGAATTTGTGACAATACCTTCTTTTTCCTTTCGGTACTGGTACATAATTGCGAAAAAAAAAACTATTCTTTTTTTTGTTCTTCTCCATGTAATATAAAACATTTGTCATTTCTTATTAGCTCTTCAGATTTCTATTATTTACAATCCCTTTGAGATGCAATAAAAGTTTCCACACAAAGCTCATTATTTCTAATTAATCCCGTAACAAGACTTCAGGATGGCTGTGCTATGAAGCTCTTTTCCAAAACAATAGTGTCTTATTATCCATTTCATTTTATAAATTTTACTTCTGAGGTATCAGGATAATTTGTCTAATATACATTTTCTGTTGTTTTAATATGCAGCGAGACTTCCAAACACAATATTTGATAAATTATTCACATCTGTGAGATTATAACTTTTTCCTTTGAATTATAAATAAGATATTTGAGTTAACAGTTTGGAAATAGTGCCTCTCCTCTAAACAAACAAAATATGACAATACCCTTAATTTTTCTCTATCACAAATGGATGCCATCTGAAATTGATACCTTTTGAAATTAAATTTCTATTTTGTGCCTATCGATTATCTTGGAAGTATACTTTTTATTAGAATAAAAAATATGATCTCCTTTTTCATAAACTGAATTTAGTTTTAAGCGAAGAACAGATCACTTGCAACTATACTTCTTCATTGCAATAATGGCATTGATCATATTTTTACAGCTGGCCCTGTGACTCTTTCTTTTGAGACCTACCAAAAAATCAGAAATTTTATAAAGATTCATTTATTTTTGAGAGAGAGAGAGAGAGCAAGCAGGGAAGGAGACAGAAAGAAAGGAAGACAAAAGATCTGAAGGAGGCTCTAGAATGACAACAGTGAGCCTGACACGGGGCTCAAACTCCGGAAGCACGAGATCATGGCCTGAGTCCAAGTGGGACGGTCAACCGACTGAGACACCCAGAAATTTTAAATCAAGTAATCAGTGGAAAAGAATACTCAGGGAAAATCTGTTGCATGCACAATGAGATAAAACTATTATTTGATATAAAGGACTTAATTGAAAACAGAACCTTCAGGGAGAAAAATCACTTTTAAATTTTTAAAATCTCAGTCAAGACAATGGTAACTATATAGGAAAAAATAAATAAATCTGCAGGAGTTTGGCTGGATTCTTTTCTTTGAAACAAACCAAAGTAGCTACTATTTACATATGTGGGCCACAGTAATCAGATTAATAACAACAGTTAAGATACAAGAAAAGGATGGGGTCAGAAAACTCTTACTGCTCTGTGTGAAATGTATAAATGGCAACACCAAATGTGGACCTTCACAGGATGTCTGTGGTGATTACATAAAGGCATTTTACATTCCTGACTCTGTTTCTTCATTCCCTATAAGTAAGGCCTTTTGGGTTCACACTGGGTACTAGTAATTCATTTTCCTTCTCATGCTAAATCAGGAAATAGTAAACAAGATTCTATTATGAACCGGTGAAAACTGTCTTCTATTTTGCAGTCAACATGTTAATTCTTTTTTGTGTTTGTTTGTTGCAGTTTATTTATTTATTTTCAGAGACAGAGAAAGAGAGAGAGACAGAGAGACAGAGAGAGAGAGAGAGACAGGCAGAGAGAGAGGGAGAAAGAGCATCCCAAGTAGGCTCCAAGCTGTCAGCACAGATCCAGACACGGGGCTCAACCTCACAAACCACAAGATCATGACCTGAGCCCAAATCATGGGACACTTAACCTACTGAGCCACCCAGGTGCCCCAGCATGTTAATTCTCTCCAATGTTCCTCTGTAGCCCTGATTTCTGAAAACTCTGCCAATCTGTGCTCTTTTTGTAAAACCTTTCCCATTAACAAGGTCTTCTGAAGAAACGGTTAGAAGATGTAGACACAATAGTGTGCGTTTAACTCATCACAGAGCATTCCCTCCTTACCCTGAACAATTATTACCGAGTTGAAATAAAGGGATTATGTGAGCATGTTTAACATTTTTATGTGTAAATGTGATGTTTCCCAACCCTATCCTAGGAAGCATTTGACTAGGAATGAAGTATAGTGACAAAGGTGCTCTCGCTGACTAAACTTAGTTAACCTTCTCTAAGCACTCTGCTCACCGAGGCCTCAACCTTGGACTTCAGTGGCCAGCTCTGGGGAGCCTGCACGAGATGAGAGAAAATACATATACTGGTCTCCACCCCTACTTCCTGACACAGGGCTCCTGAAACCTTTGTGGTTTCTGGGGTGACAGGAGTGTCTTTTGTTCTAACGAGGCAAATTTGGGTGGACTCCTCTATGAGCTCCTCCATGAGGTCCTGGATGAGGGCTGGTCACCAGAATAAAGAAACCATGATTAGAAGCTTGAAACTTTCATCCCACTCGCCCTCGCCATTCTCTTGAGAAGGGAAAGGACTGCAAATGGAATTAATGATCTATCATGTCTATGGGGCAAAGCCTCCAAAAATAATACTGTAGTATAGAGTTGGGAGAGCTTGCAGGTTGGCAAACACATTGACATCTGGAGGACATTCCAATCCCACAGGGGCGGAAACTCCTGTATCCTGACCCTTCAGCCCTTCCCCTAAGAATGTCTTCATCTGGCTGTTCATCTGTATCCTTTATCATGCGTTTGATAAGCTGGTAAACTTAAGAGTTTCCCTGAGGTCTGTGAGTTGCTCTAGCAAATTAATCAAACCTGAGGAGGGGAACCTCCAATTTGTAATCAAATCAGACAAAAGTTGTGGATAACTTGGGACCTACTATTTGCAACTGGCAATGGGATGGGAAGAGTCCTATAGGGCTGGCCCTTAACCTATGAGAATTAAGTTAAATCAGAGGGCACCCGGCTGATGTCACATAGAATTGCTTGTCATGGGGGAAAAAATCATGAATTTGAAGTGTCCTGAATGAGTGTGACAGTAAAGGAGACACAAAAGACAGAAACGAGATAGGAAGGAAGGGTTTCCCCTACTCAGAAAAATGGGGCTTTCCTAATTCAGCCTACACCACTCAGTATCAGCAAGAATATTGTTAAGTCAGTTTAGAGAGAACCCCCACCCTTGATCTCTAATAACCCTCAATGTCTGCTGAAAAGTCTCATACTCCATGTGATATCAGATGACCCTGGCCTGCCTTTATCTAGAAGCCTGCTAGGTCAGTTTAGCAACAATTTCCCCTACCCTTGATGTCTCCCTCTTTGTAACTTTCCATCCATTGATCCCTCTCCACAGACTTTCTCCTTAACTATAAATCCCCATTGGTTGTTGTGTTTAGAATTGAGCCCAGTTCGATTCCAAGGTCTCTTTTTCCCTACTGCAATAGTTTCTGAGTAAAATCTGTTTTTACTGATTCACTACTGTCCTGTACTGGTTTTCTTCAACAATGGTCAGATAAAAACAAGGCTTGATTAATTGAAATAGAAAAAAAGTACTTAGTTTCAGTTATCCTTAGTAACCTAGGTAAGAAAGTATCGTGTAATGATCTAGAATATGGTATAATTATAATTCTCGAGGTAATTTCCGATTGAATTTTCTCATTTCACTTTCTGAAAATGCATGTATGTATTTTCTTAACATCACACGACACCAGGGATGATAAAAATGGAATACAACATCTGTCTTATAATAACTCTGATGTGGTTGGGTAATTTAAATGATATTACAGTCACAAAAATAAAAAGCATGATGGAACTTGTTGATATATAATATTCTTGTTATCTCTATGCCATTTGTTAACTGCCCTAGTGTTCCCCTAGTTATGCTTTGCTAGACAGTTTTAGGATGAAAATTAAATGAATACTTTCTTTGCACTGACGGAGTATATATATGAAAAATACCACTATTACTTCATTAGTAAAAAAAGAAAGTTGTCATATGGGCTAACATGATCGAAATTCCCTCAACATGAAATTATGACTTAGTATTTAATACCTCATTGTTCCCTGTATTCCACCTCTTTAGCCATTCATCACAGTTTGGAAATCTACATGGACGTGTTTTGTTGTTTGTTTACTCAAAGTGCTCTATTCGCGGCAACACAGACATGTAAACCTGGAAAGGGCAGAGGTGGTGTCATTCATTCTTGTTTGTTGCAGGCAAACTTCTAACAGCCAGTGTTATGAATAGCATGCAGTAGGCATTAAATCAATATTTGTTGAATAGATAACTGAATAAATCTTCTTGCTCTTAAACTCTGTAAGGGTGAGGACTTTGTTTAATTTGTTCAATAAAATATGCCCAGTAATGAACACTATATTTAGAACTCATCTGAATGAAAGAGAAAGGAAGGAAGGAAAGGAAGGGATAAAGGAAGAAAGGCAAGTAGAAAGAAACAAATCATGGAATAAAGACAATGGATAGAATCTTTAAATGTATATATTTTCCTCAGTTTTCCTGAGGAATTATATGTAAAGTATATACAAATCATCTCTAAAATATATACATTATCCACATTTTCCATATAAATAAAATATGAAATATTAAATTTAGCTCTACTTTGATAAAATGAAAATGACATAAAATATAAAATTATCTTTGTAACAGTCAAGTATTTACTTTTAACAGGTAAACCTACGTGCAAAGAAAAAAGAAAAAAAATGAGACATAAAGTACTTAGATGATATTTCTAGAGGCACTTATCTAGTAAGTGGTGAGCCAGTGCTAAAAGTAATGGCCGTGATACAATACATTTTTCTTCCTAACCAACAATATTCAAAATCAGCCTATATTACACTTTCGATTCTATCTAGCTAGAAAGAACCAGACATAAAGTATTATTTGTTAGAGGTAAAATCTCTACAAATGGGCAGTATATCATATCTCACATGAACTAAAGGCTTAATATTTTATGTTAATTTGTCATTCCACTGAGAATATTCTATGTGCCAGGCACCATTCAATGAGCTAGAAATCACAGTGAAAGAGCGGAGAGAAATCTCAGTCATCACTGAGATGTGAATTCAACTGGAGAATTAAATGTATCATCAAATATTACAAATGTTTAACAAGCATTCAATAAAAAGTATAAATACACACACACACACACACACACACACACACACACCTCTCTCTCTCCCTCCTCTCTCTCTCTCTCTGTCTCTCAAACACACATACACAATTTTACGAGTTTACAAATTCTTCATTCTCCACCTTCTGCTTCTAAAAAGTAATTGATAGTAAGAGCTGGATGTAGAATTTACATACATTTTTTGTGCTTATAGAAACCTCAGATCATATGTAAGCATGTTCTATGCTTCTTCGTAAGTAAATATATAATTATTATTGAGAAAGCAGACATGTCACTTGGCCTTCTGTTTATTACTGAAGGCCACTGATATTTTCAAATTAAGGTATTTACATGTAATAAGATTAACCCTTATTAGTGTAGTGTTTTACAAATCTTGAAAAATGTATATGGGTGGGAACCACCCCCACAATCAAGATATAAAATAGTTTTGTTCGGGCGCCTGGGTGGCTCAGTTGGTTAAGCATCTGACTTCAGCTCAGGTCATGATCTCAGTTGGTGGGTTTGAGCCCCGCATTGGGCTCTGTGCTGACAGCTTGGAGCCTGGAGCCTGCTTCGGATTCTGTGTCTCCCTCTCTCTCTGCTCCTCCCCTGCTAATGCTCTGTCTCTCAATAATAAATAAAAATTAAAAATAAAATAAAAAATAAAGTAGTTTTCTCACCCCCCAAAATACCCCTTATGTCCGTTAGTAGCTAACCCTCCTCCCTACCCAAAACCTTTGGCAACTACTGATCTGTTTTTATTTCTATATGTGCCTTTGCATGAATGTCCTACAAATGGATTTTTGCATGTGACTATTCAATAAATGTTAGTTATTAATGACATATGCCATATGTCACAGGATTTAAGAAGATAATGATTATATAGAAGATTTCCTTTATAGTTTAATACCAGCAAAAATATCATTAAATTTTAATATACGCTTTCTCATTAATCATACCTATGGAATCATGCCTATGGAACAAAATTGGGGAAAAAAGTGATTTTGAATCATTGAAACACTGTATTATTGTTTATTCCCAAAACATTTGGATCATTCCACATACATCCTCAATACTATCATTATATAATTTTTAATATCGTGATCTTCCCTTAAGATCAAAAGATGTGGATCTGACTCACTCTTTTTATTTGATGAACATATACTGGAGTATGAATAAACTTCTCTTCATTCAACAATTCCTATTCGTATTCAAGTTCTTTAAAATTTCATGGTATTACAATCTATGCTGTAATCAAAACAATTGTGCATTTATTCTTGTTTCTTAGTGAATTTATTTCTATATGAAAGAGTTTGTAGTGCAAGGTTATGTGTATTTTAAATTTTCATAGAAATTTCTTGTTTATTTTCTAAAGTACTTTAGCAATCCACACATCCAGTTACAATGAAGAAAACTTGTCTGTTTCCCTAAATTCTCATTAGATGCAGTCTCTTTATTTTTTTTAACATTTATTCATTTTTGGGAGACAGAGAGAGACAGAGCACGAGCAGGGGAGGGGGAGAGACAGAGGGTGACACAGAATCCAAAGCAGGCTCCAGGCTCTGAGCTGTCAGCACAGAGCCCGATGCGGGACTTGAACTCATGAACAGTGAAATCATGACCTGAGCCACAGTCGGAAGCCTAACTGACTCAGGTGCCCCTGGATGCAGTCTCTTTTTAAAATTGTTGTGAAAATAGCATTTCATGTCTTCTTTCTTTTTCTTCTTTATTATTTTAAAAGTTTTTATTTAAATTCCAGTTAGCATGCAGTGTAATACTAGTTTCAGGTGTAGAATTTAGTGATTCAAAATTTCCATACAACACCTTGTGCTCATCACAAGTGTACTCTTAATCCACACCCCCAAAATGAATAATACAATTTAAAAATGGGCAGAAGGCACAAAGAGACATTTTTCCAAAGAAGACATACAGATGGCTAACAGACACACGGAAAGATACTCATTTCTTCTTTTCATTGTTTTTCTATATACTAGCAAATTGCAATGTGATATTGATTCTAAGCAAAGGACTTAAAAGTAAGTAAACAATTATTTATTGAAATTATTCATGGAAAATATGGGAGGACAAAAAATAAGAGCAGACATATCGAGACTTTAATATTAAAGATGAGAAAATCCTGCACTTCACTGAAAATATTTGGTTGAAATGTAATAACTCAGATTTCTTTCTGAGTCAGGTGAGGGGGCAACAATATTTACGCAGGATCCCTTAGGTCCTGTGAAGTGAAAACTTTCAAGATTCTAAAATATTATAAATGATTATAAGCATAGGAATTATTTTATTTCAATAATGTTCTAGCTTTTAAATTAATTTCATCTAAATACTAAATAAACCAGATTTACAAAATATTGTTGAAATTCAGCTTGTGCAACTTTGTATTAAAAAACACACACACAAGAATTTCCTGAAAAATGTATCGTTTCCTGTCTGTCCTCATTTAAATGTACTTGTGTTTGGAGATTCGCTACTGTCTTTTCCATGAAAGCAATACTCTAATCTACCTGTGTGAAATAGGAGACAATTTATATTGAATAGCCAACATCTATTTTAGTGTAACTCACTAGAGATACAGTATCTGAATTCTCAGTGTTTGTGAGGTCACCTTCAGACGCAAGAATAAGAATACCTCCATATCTACTTCTCTCCTGTTCCTATCAATATTTAGCATAATCATTGTGTGTTGTGAAATATATATATATATATATATATATATATATATTTAAAAACTTCCATTTTTCCATGACTTTATTTGGAGACTTTTTGACAACAGAATTAAAATGTGCCCAAATGTGTCATGTGAATATTGCCAAAGGGTATCATCAAGGGCCATCATGGCTGATACAAACTGCAAATTAAAGGGACCTAAAACAGTGAAGGCAGAAAAATCAACAAAACCCCATAGGTTAAAAAACAAACAAACAAAGAAACATAAAGATGGGATATAGAGTCAAAATCTGTGGACCTGATCATCTTCTAAGTCACTTTAAAGTTAAAAGAGAAGTGGAATCAAGACTCAATCCTCTTGATACTGATAAAGTTAACATTAATTGTAAAATAGTAGACTCTCACACTTGGTGTATTTTTCACTGCTCTGTCTCTTAATTCTAGAATTCTTCTCATAAATAGAGACATTCAGTAAAGATTTGTGAAATCAATGAATAATAAACCAAATTTAAATTTTATGTTTTAAGGATATATAAATGGCAGTAAGCCACATAAACCCTCTGCCCCTTGCTGCTTTCAGATAATATGTTTTGGAAGTCTTACAAATCGGTGTATATCAGTTTTCATTTTCTTTGTAATGACTGAATAATATCCCTTTTATAATTTTATTTTTAAGTTTATTTATTTTGAGAGGGAGAGAGAGAGAGAAAGTGTGTGTGTGTGTGTGTGTGTGTGTGTGTGTGTGTGTGTGTGTTTGCATGAGTGGGGAAGGGGCAGAGAGAGAGAGGGAGAGAGAAAATCCCAAGCAAGTTCCTCACAGTCAGCACAGAGCCTGACATGGGGCTCCATCTCTGGAGCTGAAATCAAGAGTCAGACGCTTCACCTACTGAGCCATTCAGGAGCCCCCAAAACATCCCAGTTTTTCAATGCACCGTAATCTATAAAAGTTTGAACATTTTGGTTGTTTTTATTCTTATGCTCTTTAAAACCTTTACATGCATCCTTTCATAAGTTAGCAAGCAATATATTTATATATGTGTATTTAAGTTGTACTTCTTATGTATAAATATAATATATATATAACATAAATGTATTTTTGTGAAATATATAAATATATAAATTTATAAGTTATAGGTAAATTATTCATTATTCATATTGGGTCAAAGGTTTGGTGTATTTTAATGTTAAATATATTGTTAAATATGATTTCCCAGAGACTGGCCAATATATACTCCCATTATTCTTGTACTGAGACATATCTGATTTTCTTCTTATTTTCTAGACTACCATTTTCTTCTTCAACACCTACAGTAACTCCAAAATGAAGTGTTACTAATTCTTTAAAATGGCTTTTTGTATCCTTCTAGGCTCTTTAAGACCATGGTTGTTTCCCTTAGATAAACCACCGTTCTAACTACTCCTGGTCTATTGCAGCAAAACAGGTAGAGTGTACTTTCTTATCTACATCCTGTGCTTATAAGTCTGCAATGATTTTCTGTTTAACTTAATTCAAAATCCAAAACAGTTACTATGGTCTCTGCCTAATTCTCTAAAATCATCTGTCATTCACTCCCTCAATCACTACAATAACGTCACACTGATTTTCTGTCAGTCCTTGAGATATTCTCTTTTTAAACAGCTCTATAATTTATTTTTTAATGGCTCAATAATTTACTCCATTTTTTGTTTTATCTAGAATATATTACTCCTTGTTCTTCAACTTACAGATTCCTTGCTGTCGTTCACATAACTGTTAAGTATGTCTTTTTTTTTTCCAGACTTTAACTGAATCCCTATCCTAGTTTAGGTTTTTCTCCATAGCAGGATTTGAATCAAGAACTTGAATATATGTAGTTTATTTGGAAGATGATCACAGGAAACAAAAGAAGGAAAAACAAAAGGGTAAAGAAAGACAAAAAAAAAGAGAAGACAATAAAATGCACATTGACAATCAATTAACCAAGACTAAATCTATTAGCAGCTCTGAACAACTATGTGAGGTATCTCTCAGATTCATTTCATTAAATGGAGAAAAGGCTACAGCATGATCGAATGATTTCCACCCATGGTTGGTGAAGGGAAGCCCTCCGTATTTAAGGATTTCATGTGACTGCAGCTGTACAACTTAACACTTTATTAGAAAATGCTATCTGGCAGAAAATAAGAGAGGTCCAGCTTCTTCAAAGAGACAAGTGACATATGCTGAAAACTTACTTCATTTATAACTACATGTGGACACAGATAAGCTTATGGGATATGGGGTGGAAAATGCATAGGGTCTGTTACAGTTCACCACTCAAAGCGTACACACCCATCCACTTGTGCTCCACATGGAGTCTAACTTGTTACTGATGCAACAGGAAATCTGGTAGCCACAATGTCAATAAAAAAAAAAAAAAAAGTGAAAATAGGCAGTTAGTAAAACCAGGTACATAGAATTTCTTCTGCTTCCACTCATATGAAAGTCATATTGATATTAACATTTTTGTCTCTATCAACCATTGCAGATTTTTTTGCCCTTGGCTAGCATATTTGCTATGTACTTTTTTGAGGTAATTGTTTTTTATAATGTTACTAAGTTTATAAGTTTGAGATAACTATTATATAATCAAGGAAAGACATTGAATAAACAATGGAATGAGTTAATTTGTGATTCTGGAGAAAGGTCTGTCCTAGAGACAAAAAAATAATCTGTAAATAAGGGTAGGTAAAGAATTTAAAGCTGTGGGAATTGAACAGTATGGGAGTGATTGAAAATAGGAAAAAGTTCTCAGTAGTAAGACATAGAGCACAACGGCAGAGTTTGGTCCTGGGAGAACAGTCCTTGAGATTAGAAGAAAAGAGGTCAATTTGATGCCCTGAATGCCCAGTAGAGAAAGTTTATTAAACAGCCATATCCATTCGACATAGTAACATGAAAATAATGAAAAGAGAAGATATAATGAAGCAGTTAGAGAGAAAACCTGACTGGATTATGTTCAAACTAGAATGGAGGTGAGCAGAATTGGAGGACTCTAATGAAGAAGAATGTGTCAAGGAGTTTTACAGTAGAGAAATGAAGAGGCAGCTGGAGTAAGGAGTGGGATCTAGACACGTTTTGGTTTTTGTTTCTAAGGTTGGGTAAACAAAAGAGTGGTTGAATGTTGAAGGGATTGATCCAGCAGAGAGCGAAACGTTGATGAAGCAGGATATGAAAGGTGGATCTGCTAGAGTAATTGGTTTAGGAGAAAGTAGGATGATAGCTAACGAACCAGTTGAGTGTTTTACACTGCATACATCCATAGTAATAGGCAACTCAGAGTATATGCACACAGATCCAGATAACGATCAGGTGTGGTGATGGCAGCTTTTGGAATTTGTCTTCTTACTTATTCTTTCAGTGAATTAGGAACAAAGACATCAGCTCATAGTAAAAATGAAGGAAATTGTATTGAGGTTTGAGGGGAGATTTGAAGATATGAATGAATCTGTAGAAGAGAGGGAGAGTGACAGAACATGGAATGTTACAGGATGAAGAAAAACATTCGGGGTCTACTTAACACTATTGATCATTGATTTAATTGGAAAATGGATCCATGTTTGTTTTCTTTTTTTTTTCCCCCAGATACCTTTACCAAAGAGAGTAGAAGAACTGTTTCATCCAAGTCCTCGCCCCGCCAAATGAGTACAATGAAATCAAAGAGAATAAAATGCAAAATGAAAATGATAAACAAAGGAATTTAAGCTGTGTGAAGGCAGAAGTAACCAATGAAGCTAATGACAGACTGGAAAACGATAAGCATAAATGGATTGTGAGTCCTGATGTCCTGATGGGGTGTGAAACTTGCACAGGTCAGGAGACTAGGTGGAATAATCCAGAATAAGAATTTCTAAGGGTTTGAAACTATTCTTGAAATTGAGACTTGGGGGATCTTGCAAGTACCGGTATCCAAACACCATCCATGGTATGAACAGAGAAGTAAGTAGTCAAGTTTTGTGGGTCTGTTTATCTTTACTATTAGAATATTAACCACAATAGAATGGGATAAGTCTCATTTGTCCAGCGTTAGAAGAAAGTACACACACACACACACACACACACACACACACACACACACTTGAGTTCCTTAAAATCCCGGTAGATGGTAAAGGCTGAACTTAAAAAAAAAGATGTTCAGTGAATGAATACATAAAGGAATTCATATGCCATTATGAGCATTAATGCCGATTAATATTAACTTACATTTTACTCTGTTTCTCACCTAATAACAAACTTTTAACTACAGAATATGTAATTTCTATTAAAGTGTCCATGTTTTATAGCCAAAGACCATGAAGAATGCATAAATACACAGCACAGGGAACAATGGTATGTCTCCAAAAGAGGATGTTACCAAAAAACCTTGTACCGGATTTGAGTGTTCACGAGGTGATTTGGAGGGAGTATAAAGAAGTAGAAGTTTGCTCCAGATTGTATGCTTTTTAAAAAAACAGGAACAACTCAATCATTGAGGATCTTAATGAATTTCATCTATAGTGTGAGAGACCTGGAGCAGAATAAAACTGTAGCTGGTAAAGAAGTAGCAGTCGTTTATTTTGACCAAGGGTTGGTATTTGCTATTTTGCTGATGGCACAGTGATCTTGTTTTTGTGTGTACCTAGAAAAATTAAAGAAGTAGACTTGCTTTGTCTTATTTTTTTCATAATCTCAGAGTGACGTTGTCTGACGGTGTTCTGCAAGATTGTTTATGCCTAATGAGACAATAACATGGCTTAGCTACAAGTGTAGGGCCAGCTTCTTGAGGTCTAACTACTAATATTCCATCAGTAAGACTTCTGTTAATATTTTACCCTTAACAAATAAGTTATGTAAGGCAGATAACTTCTACTGATTGAAGTCTACTAAAGACTATTTTGATTGATGCTAAAAGACCACTTTAAAAATCATTTATTTAAAAAAACAATAAGATTTCAATGGATGTAAAACTATAGGCAGCACATTGGTAAATGTATAAAGCTTGGATATGGTGAAGGATTTGTGCCTATCAGTCTTTACTACCCCTTAAGTCTCTTTTTCAGACATCTCTTAATGAAACTGTATTTACAGGTAAGATGGCTTTCAAAACCTGCCCATTGCCACAACTTTATCTGTTTTTTATCTTAATCAGGGAAGATCTACTACATGTTTTTAATGGGAACAATGCATCTTTTATTACTGGTTTGCCCCTAGTTTTCCTTTCCTAGTTCGCTCTTTCCTAATTGCAACTTTGCATCTTAGGTCAGTCAATGTGCTATTCTGTTTTTATTATACTATTGCGGGGGGAGGGGAGGAGAAGAGACATGCATTGTAAGAATGTTATTCATTTTACCTACTGAACATATAAAAATTAGGGTTCAAAGACAATTTTAAAAGTGTGTGATTCAAAATCATATGTCTCCTTGAAGTAAGTTTAACAGAATTTCCTCTTATCTGTACATATGGATATTTATATGTGTGTATATATGTAGGGTATATGTACAAGCACATTTTTATTTTCTATTGCAACATACTTCAGTAGTCCAATTAATATGTATGCCTGTTCCGTCAGATCAATTTTCTGCCCATCACTCAATCTTGACTTAAAGTAAAATTAACCCACCAGCCCACCAGCAACTCAGTCTAAACAATTTAAATAAAAAACTTCTTCTGAATATTGATTTATTCTACCAATTCACTTAATTCTACCAAATTGGTTCTGATCTTATTTAGAAGTCTAAAAATGTATGTTATCACACTAATAACCTTTTTTGAATATATCACAATTGATTAACCCTTAGCTGAGGAAATTTTGAAGAGTGATATACACTAATTTGCACTCTTAGAGACAGGAATTCATTTTATAGAATATTCATTTAAAATAGCTTTCAGATTATCATTATCTTCCTGTGTAGGGTGACTCACACTCTCTCTTGGGAGTAAAGGTGTTCATTCACCTAATTATCACCCCTTTCCTTTCATCATATTTTCTCATTCTGATCCTCAACTACAACGTTACTTCAGTCCCTGTTAGTCAGTTTTAGTGGTTTCCATGATCCTGTGTACATAAGATAATACATAAAATTAATCCATGGTCTTATAGAAATCAGTGCCTGTATCTAATTTAGTAATTTGCCATAATAGATTTTTTTTTTAATTTACCTAGGGATTGCAATCTACTCTATACTATTAAATAAAATGTATCATGTTTCCCCCAGCTGGGGAAGAAAGCTTATGGTGAGAAGTGGAGATCACAAATCAGAAGTATAAATAAATAAGTAAATACATACTTGTTGTGGAATACTTGTTTCAGAATTAGATTGCTTTCCTTACACCCTCTTTGGATTTCCTCCTCCTCCCCATCCGCCACTACCTCTAAATATGTAGCGGTTCTCAGTTTGCTAACACTATGTACTTAAAGCAATGCATGGAAAAAAAAATTATAGCAAGGCCGTAACTAAAATTAATGTAAAACTGTCTTCTGCTAGCATGGAGTCTACCAATTCTAGCATAAAAATGTCTATAATGGGAGGATGCATAATCTATTGGCAGGATGAGAGAACAAAGAAATAGAGAAACAGGAAGGACAAGAGCAAAAGAGAGAAAGAAATTTAAAAAGGAAGGATGGAAGGAGTAAAAAGAAGAGAGGGAAGAAGGGAGATATTCTTGTGCATTAATATGAGAAAATTCACCTGCTTACCAATTTTCCAAGTCAAAAATTATCTTTATTAATATTTTAATGACAGATGCTACATGAGAAGTAGCAGAGAAATCAGCCTTTGACACATGTCTCATTAACAGAGTATCAGTGAATATAAAGTCAAAACATGCTATTATCCAAGGAAAATGATAGATTCTCATGTTTTGTAGCTTTTGGAGAACTGTTAGCACTACAAAGAGTGTGTTGACGTTTAATTTTTATTTGGAACTGTATTGTGCTGATGATATTGCTAAATCATCCATGGGTAAGTAATACATTTATGAGGTAGATATTTATGAAGAGTAAATTAAAAACTTACTTTAAAGAAGTGACTAAAAATAAAAATTACTTCCATATAATTTTATTTCTCATGCACACTTACTCTAGGATAAATATATGAAAAAGTATGATAAAGAAAAAAATCACTAACATTTTGAATGTTTACTTTTTTTGTGTAAAGTGGAGATCTAATTTAGATTTTAAACAATAACAATCCTCTAGTCATTATTTGATGTGTTTTTATGCACAGATTTATGTTTTGTAATATTAATTTTAATTATTAGATCCCAGCCTGTTAATTTAATTTTTTTTTATTTTTGTAACAGAATCTTACTATTCTAAGAAATGAGACTGCATAATATTCATTATTATCTGTATAGGAAATTCCTTTTGCAAGCTTATTTTTTCCCCAAATTTTCAGTTGTTTTCACACGTTCAGCAATATTTGGGCCTGGCTTGAATAGTCAAAAAATTTAGTTTGAGGATATTTGTTTTGCATTAATATTCACAATCTCTCCATTTTTTTGCCAAAATAAAATTTTCGTGTTTTTTTTTTTTTGTATGGGTGTTATATTTCCTTTTTATAATTGTCTCTGCCTCTTATTCTTTTACTGTTTTAGGTTGTGACCCAAGTTGGATTCTTTACTGCTATTATATTTTCTAAATGGTAATTACATGAAAGACAATTACTAAATTTAATAGCCAACATATAACACTTCACGAAGTGCTATTATTGATATAAACAACTTTCATGGGTCATCTGCAAAATAGTTCATCAATAACTGCCTTTTCAAAACATCCTTTTCAGCACAAGGAAAATGATGTGTTTTTTAACAATTGTTATAAATTCAGATATTTTTTATGCTTATGATTCAATAATCATGAAAACATTTGATTTTTATCAGAGAATATTATCCCTTTTATCAGATTTTCAAATTAGCCTTTTTAAAAATTATATATGTTTCTTGTTTCAAAATGTTTTTCATGTCTGTTCTATCACTTGTTTCCATTCTCTCTTTATAATTTCTAGAATACATGACTTCTCCCCTTATCATTTTAAATATGATTATACTACCATTCTTATAATTAAAATACTTGTTTTTACATTTATTTTGTATTATCTTCTCCCTGTTTTGTTAATTTAATCACATTTTTTTTGTATTCAGAGATAAATGCTAACTAATCTTATTGCTTTTTTGAATGAACATATTTTAGGTTGCAGATTTTTCTATTGAGGAACATCTACATATTCAATTTTATATGTGTTTCAAATTCTGTTTTATTTAATTTCTTACTTGAACCAGTACATTTTAAGACTTAAAAATGTATTATATTTAAGGATTTTTAATTTTATTGTGCTATTAATTTCCAAATGTATTGAATTTAAAATATACTACAAGTACAATTTATGATTTTAGAGTCGCTGAACATTTCTCTGTGTTCCATGATCACTATTTTTATTTATTGTTATTAACATTTGGCAAAGTTTCCTTGGAGATATGAAAGATTTGTTCTCCATTCGTAGAGCATAAAACTAGTTCTATCAGTATTTTAAATTTCTTGCTAGCAGTTTTTGAGTGTGTGTGTTTTTAAGTGTGCTTAATCTCTAGATTATAATTGCTTTACCCAATAGCACACAAAAAGCCAGCACTAATGTAATGGTGAAAATCTGAACCCTTATATCTGGCACAACGCAAAGTTGAGTTTTTATTATTGAGACATTTGTTGCAGCTGTGTCACTTACTTATGTTTACTGATTATTATTTTGTGAAAATTCCACTTTATGGAAATGATGCTTTAAAGCCTTGGAAAGTTCTTATATTAGAGTTGGAGAACAAAACACAAGGTAAACAGAAGATACAGGTTCTACATACCTTACTTTTAAGGTTCAACTACTAATCATATAGGATAGTGTATGTTTAAGTGTAACGACCTCTGAAGTTTGTATATATTGTCTTATTGAAATATAAAATTAATGATACAGACATGACTCTATCACTGCCGGAGTAGTGATATATTCAGATAGTCAAAAAAGTCTTTGAATTTAAGATAAAATTTCTCTTCTCAAATTTTCCCTGTTTAATTTTAACACAAGTAACTAAAATTGACTTTCTCTCAGTGAAAAAAACAAACTGTAATTAATTGAAACATTTAAAGAGTTCTTAATCCTCTAATTACTGAATATAAGCATCATGTCTTAAGAATTTAAATATAAGATGCAAGATAAAATCTCACATATGGCTGTTTTCTTTTCCCATATGGTACCGTGAACTGTAGTCCAAAGTGAAATAAGTTGTGAGTGGGGAGATTGGCAAATGACATTTTCCTCCATTAGTTCTGCAGTCCTCGTTCCACTCTGGAGTCCCATTCCCACATGAGGCTTGTCACAATCTGTACCTGTCACCTCAAGTGAATGAACAACTTTCTAATGTTACTGACATCAGGATTTCAACATGTGGGAGGATTTGGCAACAACCCCTTGATTGGCATTTCAGACATCCCTCATCAGCTACATGGTGGTTTCCGCCTTGCTAAAGAGCTGAGGCATTGTAAGATGGCATACTTTAACTATTTCTGGGCTGATTTTCTTTATCTTGAAAATAGAGAAGTGTACTATATACTGTATTGATTTTATACTTTCTACAAATTCACCTCTAAAGCATTTGATGACTCTGATAGCGTCAATATAAACCAAGTAATCAATCCAATAAAGTAAGTGAGGATATAATGTTATAAATAAACATATCTAATTTGCATATATTACTATTCATCCACAGTAAAGAGACATTAAAAGCAGACACTTGTCAAGCATTAAAGTATATAATACGTGTAAAATAAATTTGTTACCTAACAACTAATGATTTCAACAATGGTATGGGTGGAAGAGATAATGTGTTTTATGTATCAGTAACACATTAACATATTGGAGAACATCTAAACTTTATATATTCCTTAATATCAACCAAATAGAAAGAACAGAAAAAATTAGTTTAAAAGTAAATTAGAGGGGCGCCTGGGTGGCGCAGTCGGTTAAGCGTCCGACTTCAGCCAGGTCACGATCTCGCGGTCCGTGGGTTCGAGCCCCGCGTCAGGCTCTGGGCTGATGGCTCAGAGCCTAGAGCCTGTTTCTGATTCTGTGTCTCCCTCTCTCTCTGCCCCTCCCCTGTTCATGCTCTGTCTCTCTCTGTCCCAAAAATAAATAAAAGTTGAAAAAAAAAATTAAAAAAAAAATAAAAGTAAATTAGATAGACTGCAAATGGGACACTTTTAACATGTAGATAAATAACAATAAAATATTTTCCAAAGTGTCATTCAAGTGTTACGTATCATTAAAAAAACAACAACAACAACAGTGTTAGGATATAGCTAACATGGAAAGATGTGAAAAAGATGGAGACAGAAAGAAATTGTAGCCTTTTTTTTGTAACACCAAAGATGATTTAGAAAAGATGGGAGAGTGTATATAGACTTTGCAATTTCATTTTGAATATGATTTGACATAAGCACCATTTTGTCCTTCCTTACTCTATAATACCTTTAAAATCTGACCCTCAGGAAAATGTCAGCAGGGACCAACAGACCTCTGAAGCTGCCTTCTAGTCAATTGATTCTATTAAAGACCTATTAAAAATCAGACCTTAATTACTATAATAAAATTAATATTGAACCTTGATATAAGAAAAACTCTTCCCTCTCACACCCCCTACCCTTTTCTCTCCTTCTCCCCATGTAATGGCAAGAATTGGCCTTCACAAGCTATATCCTTCATATTATAGACCAAACTTGCTTTGAAGTGCATTTTTCAAGACATTATGTGAAAGTTCTCTTGTCTTATGCTTTGAGATTTGTCCCTTAGATTTATATATAAAGAGCTATTTTCTTAAATACACTTAGGGAGCCACTGTTCCTGACAATAAATTTGTACTCATAATACTAACCTGTTATTGTTTTGATATTTCTATCGGGTTATTTCACAGAATAACATTTGTAGGTAAAGAAATATTTTTCAATAGGCTAATTTGCATTAGCCCTAGAAATGAAGCGTAGCAACTCTTTTCATAATAAAACTGGGTTTCTTGGTGTTATTAGGTCAGGGTGGAGGCATTTCTAAATAATTTACAAACAAAACACCTGCTGACAGGCCTCTTGTATTTAATAACATAATTATTTAAAGGATTATGGAAAAGGAGAAAAAAAGATTCAGCGAATGCTTACAACTTTTGTGCTATTTCGAACTTGCTAAAATGAAAAAAAAAATGAGAAAGTGTTCAGAAATGAGCCTGTAGCACAACTAACACAAACTATTTGTTTTCCTTTTTAATCCTCTAAGAGAATTTTTTCTCTCATTTTTTGACATTATTTCCTATGCCAACCTAACATTCTAGGTTCAAATGGTTAAACGTTGTGGTGGCACTTTTTGAATTAAAGAATTAAGGCTGGTGACTTAATTTTTTTAAGTTTTAAAGGACTGCGTTAGCTTCATGAAAATCCTCAAACAACTGAGGTTAACCACTTCTATTGTGACTGACCACAATGGTTCCATCCTCACTTAACAAATGGGGACATTCGTGGAGTCCTGACAATAGCTTCTAGAAATCATGTTTGCAGAGATGGTTGTTGCCTACAAGAAGAAATAGGTAATTGGGCAAGTGGTGGAGTGTGTCAGCTGACGAGAAGGGAAAGTGCTGGCAGCTTCAAACACATGAGACGATTTTAGTGACAAACAACTACAGAAAAGGATTTCCTTTTGGGACTTGAAAGATGCCAAAATAGCCTACACACATCAACGGAAAGCAGAGCACAGTATTTTCTTCCTTTAAGATAGTGAAATAAAATAAAAATGAACTGGATATTTCAATCTTCTAGTCTCTTAATGTATTTTCATTTGGAGAAACTTCCGTTATATCATAAAAGCAGGAATGAAGGGTAAAAATGGAAAGCACTAAAACACGGTCTTTACTGACCATATTCACTTCATTCTGATCTGGGGCTTAGGGTCTTTTCTTTGTATATACTTGGAATCAGAACTTATTTAAATAGCAAATAATGCTGATAGCTGACCTAGCTGGTAAATAGCTTTAAAAAATAATGAGAAAACTATTGGCCCACATTTTCAAAATAAAAGAAAAAGAGAGAGAGCAAGGGAAAGGCTGGGAAGGAGAGAACAAGGATAATAATTTAGCTTTTGAAGGCAAAACAAGCAAATCTCACATATATTTTTGGTACATTATATTTGAGATGACAAGTGTGAATGTAAACAAGGAAGGAAAAGTATAAAACTGAAACATTAGATATACAATGAGAACAATGAAAGAATTAGCCTTCTATTGGGTTTCTATTGGTTTTACAAAATGTTTGAATATATATTTTCCCAATTGCATATATACATTTGCTAAATATATAATTATAATTATATAATATATAATATAGGGAGACAACATGGCATATATATTATATTATATAATATAGGGAGACAACTATATTATATTATATAATATAGGGAGACAACATGGCATATATATGTATTATATAATTAAATATGAAGATTTTTTATACATCATATAAAGATATAAGATATAAAGCAATATTTATACATATTCACATACTTATAATATTATATGCATTTATTATAAAAAAGTTAGGGGGGCGCCTGGGTGGCTCAGTCGGTTGAGCGTCCCACTTCGGCTCAGGTCACAGTCTCGCGGTCCGTAAGTTCGAGCCCCGCGTCGGGCTCTGGGCTGATGGCTCAGAGCCTGGAGCCTGCTTCCATTCTGTGTCTCCCCCTCTCTCTGCCCCTCCCCCGTTCATGCTCTGTCTCTGTCTCAAAAATAAATTTAAAAAAACGTTAAAAAAAATTAAAAAAAAAAGTTAGGAAAAAAATTCATCTGCTTTTGGGTTCAAACTTATTTCTTTACAGTGTCGTGGCAAATAGCATAAAAAATGTGTCCCCTTTTATTTCTATCAATGTTATGATCAGGTAGACATTTGGGTCATTTCTTCTGTGATGAATAGAAAGAAATGAAGTCCAAACTATGATTCAAGTGAAATATGATAGGTAAGATTTCCAGTCTCATTAAAATTTTTAAGACAATGAAATATAGTATACAAAAGATGGGATTTGAAATCAATCTTTCCATTGCTATTACTATAACTTCAGAAACATAACTTGGCATTTCTATGACTGATTTTTTATCTGTAAAATTGTAATTCTTACTCTATCAGGTCATAAGCAACACATGTAGCAAAATGTGTAACTATTTTAGAATTCGAAGATGTTCAGTCAAACTTAATGAATAGAAGTTATCCAAAGGAAGAAAACTGTAAACTGTTTGCTTCCAGGAAAATGGAACAGAAAGCTGATTAATATTTCTAGAGTGTCCTATGCAAGACAAAGAATTGGGGTTGCAACCGGCCGGGTAGGCATTATTAAGAGTAGGGAGAGTCTTTCATGCCATGCTAAAAGCTCAAAATTCTTCTGTGGATGATGTGTAGACATCGGATATTTATATGGATTGGGCAACATGGGTAGATTTGTATCTTAAATCATTATTGAAGAAAGAGACAGAATTATTAGGAAACTATTATAGTCATCAAGCTGGGATCTGATAAGAATCTGGATCAAGAAAGTACTAGCAGGGATTAGAGTGGTAAACACATTGACGAAAATTCTCAAAATACGAATTTAGAAGGACTTTATGAAGCCTCAAATATAGGGACTAAAAATCAAGAAATAAAGACCAATGATTTCATACTTGTTTGGATTTGGCAAGGTGTGGGGCTCATCTTTCAAGACTTTCAGATAAATGACTTTTTTTTAATTGCATAATGCTATTAATTATTTCTTCTAAGTCATGCTTTTGCCTGAACCTAACAGGATAATTCCAGGAATTTAAGACTCTTTTCCCTATACGTAAGTCAAGTATTGAAAAATATCATTCAGCTTTAAAAGATTATAATTTTACGAAATTCATATCACTGAAAGTATTATGTATTTCGGTCTCTGTACTGTGTATATTTTTCTCAAAATTATTAAACATACGTTGGTTTTGAAGGAAAAGAGTATTGTTCTTTGAGTTTGCTATTTAGCATCAATCAGAACCTCCTTGTGATGAAGCATAACATTGGAATTAAGAACAAAAACCAAACTAAACCAAAACAACAACAAAAACATGATTCTAACGAAGTTAGTATCCATCTTTTACAACTTCCAAGCTTTACGCCAAACTTTACTTTTATTCCAAGAGGCAAGAACATGTATTAATTTGGTGCCATGACCCTGATTGGGCTATATTTACTAACATAGCTGTTGCCAAGAATTCTTTCTCCAGCAAGGCTGTCATTCAAAATAGAAGGAGAGATAAAATGTTTCCCATACAAACAAAAATTAAAGGAGTTTGTGACCACTAAACCAGCCCTGCAAGAAATATTAAGGGGGACTCTTTGAGGGGAAAAGGATGGAAATATAAACAAATAAATACCCAAAGCAACAAAGATTAGAAAGGACCAGAGAACACCACCAGAAACTCCAACTCTACAAGCAACATAATGGCAATAAATTCATATCTTTCAGTATTCACTATAAATGTCAATGGACTCAATGCTCCAATCAAAACACATAGGGTAACAGAATGTATAAAAAACAAGATCCATCTATATGCTGTTTACAAGAGACCCACCTTAGACTTAAAGACACCTTCAGATTGAAAGTAAGGGGATGGAGAATTATCTATCATGCTAATGGTCAACAAAAGAAAGCCGGAGTAGCCATACTTTTATCAGACAATCTAGACTTTAAAATAAAGACTGTGTCAAGAGATGCAGAAGGGCATTATATCATAATCAAGGGGGTCTATCCACCAAGAAGACCTAACAATTGTACACATTTATACACCAAATGTAGGAACACCCAAATTTATAAATCAACTAATCACAAACATAAAGAAACTCATTGATAGTAATACCATAATAGCAGGAGATTTCAACACCCCACTCACAGCAATGGACAGATCATCTAATCAAAAAATCAACAAAGAAACAATGGCTTTGAATGAGACACTGGACCAGATGGACTTAACAGATATATTTAGAACATTTCATCCTAAAGCAGCGGAATATACATTCTTCTCCAGTGCACATGGAACAGAATTGACCACATACTGGGACACAAATCAGCCCTCAGCAAGTACAAAAAAATCGAGATCATACCGTGCATAGTTTAAGACCACAACACTATGAAACTCGAAATCAACCACAAGAAAAAAATTGGAAAGGTAACAAATACTTGGGGACTGAAGAACATCCTACTAAAGAATGAATGGGCTAAACAAGCAGTTAAAGAGGAAATTAAAAAGTATATGGAAGCCAATGAAAATGATAACACCACAACCCAAAACCTCTGGGACCCAGCAAAGGCATTCATAAGAGGAAAGTATATAGCAATCCTGTCCTTCCTAAAGAAGGAAGAAATATCTCAGATACACAACCTAAATTTATGCTTTAAAGAGCTGGAAAAAGAATATCAAATAAAACCCCAAACCAACAGAAGACAGGAAATAATAAAGGTGAGAGCAGAAATTAATGCTATCGAAACAAACAAACAAACAAACAAACAACCAGTAGAACAGATCAATAAAACCAGAAGCTGGTTCTTTGAAAGAATTAACAAAATTGATAAATCACTAGCCAGTTTAAGGAAAAAGATAAAGAAAAGGACCCAAATAAATAAAATCAAGAATGAAAGGGGAGAGATCACAACCAACACAGCAAAAATAAAAACAATACTAAGAGACTATTATGAGCAATTATATGTCAATAAAATGGGCAATCTGGAAGAAATGGACAAATTCCTAGGAACATATACACTACAAAAATTGAAACAGGAAGAAATAGAAAATTTGAACAGACCCATAACCAGTAAAGAAATCGAATTAGTAATCAAAAATCTGCCAAAAAACAAGAGTCCAGGGCAGACGGCTTTCCAGGGGAATTCTATCAAACATTTAAGGAAGAGTTAACACTTATTCTCTTGAAGCTGTTCCAAAAAATATAAATGGAAGGAAAACTCTGAACATCATTCTATGAAGCTAGTATTACCTTGATTCCAAAACCAGACAGAGACCTCACCAAAATGGAGAACTATAGACTAATTTCCCTGATGAACATGGATGCAAAAATCCTCAACCAGATATTTGCCAACTGGACCCAATGATACATTAAAAAAATTATTCACCATGACCAAGTGGGATTTATACCTGGGATGCAGGGCTGGTTCAATTTCCACAAAACAATTAACGTGATTCATCACATCAATAAAAGAAAGGACAAGAACCATATTATCCTCTCAATAGATGCAGAGAAAGCATTTGACAAAATACAGCATCCTTTCTTGATAAAAACCCTCAAGAAAGTAGGGATAGAAGGAGCATCCCTCGAGATCATAAAAGCCATATATGAACAACCCAACGGTAACATCATCCTCAATGGGGAAAAACTGAGAGCTGTCCCCCTAACGTCAGGAACAAGACAGGGATGTCCACTCACCACTGTTATTCAACATAGTATTGGAAGTCTTAGCCTCTGCAGTCAGACAACACAAAGAAATAAAAATTATCCAAATCAGCCAGGGTGAGGTCAAACTTTCACTCTTCGCAGATGACATGATAGTGTATATGAAAACCCTAAAGATTCCACCAAAAAACTGCTAGAACTGATTCATGAATTCAGCAAAACTGCAGGATATAAACTCAACGCACAGAAACCGGTTGTGTTCCTTACACCAACAATGAAGCAACAGAAAGAGAAATCAAGGAACTGATCCCATTTACAATTGCACCCAAAAACATAAAATACCTAGGAATAAATCTAACCAAAGAGGTTAAAAATTGAAAAATCTATACACTGAAAACTATAGAAAGCTTATGAAAAAAATTGAAGAAGTCACAAAAAAATGGAAAAAGATGCCATGCTCCTGGATAGCATGAACAAATATTGTTAAAATGTCGATATTGCTGAAAGCAATGTACATATTCAGTACAACCCCTATCAAAATAACACCAGCATTCTTCACAGAGCTAGAAAAAATAATCCTAGAATTTGTCTGGAACCAGAAAAGACCCTGAATAGCCAAAGTAATCTTGAAAAAGAAAACCAAAGCAGGAGGCATCAAAATCCCAGACTTCAAGCTATACTACAAAGCTGTAGTCATCAAGACAGTATGGTACTGGCATAAGAACAGACACACAGATCAATGGAACAGAATAGAGAACTCAGAAATGAACCCACAAATGTATGGCCAAGTAATGTTTGACAAAGCAGGAAAGAATACCCAATGGAATAGACAGTCTCTTCATCCAGTGGTGCTGGGAAAACTGAACAGCGACATGCAGAATGAACATGGACCACTTTCTTACACCATACACAAAAATAAACTCAAAATGGATGAAAGAACTAAATGTAAGACAGGAAGCCATCAAAATCCTCGAGGAGAAAGCAGGCAAAAGCCTCTTTGATTTTGCCCACAGCAACTTCTTACTCAACATGTCTCTGGAGGCAAGGGAAACAAAAGCAAAAATGAACTACTGGGACCTTATCAAAATAAAAAGCTTCTGCACAGCAAAGGAAATAATCAGCAACACTAAAGGGCAACTGACAGAATGGGAGAAGATATTTGCAAACGACATATCAGATAAAGGGTTAGTATCCAAAATCTATAAAGAACTTATCAAACTCAACACCCAAATAATGAATAATCCAGTGAAGAAATGGGCAAAAGACATGAATAGACACTTCTCCAAGGAAGACATCCAGAAGGCCAACTGACACATGAAAAAATGCTCAACTTCACTCATCATCAGGGAAATACAAATCAATACCACCATGAGATACCACCTCACACCTCAGAATGGCTAACATTAACAATTCAGGCAACAAAAGATGTTGGCAAGGATGTGGAGAAAGAGGATCTCTTTTGCACTGCTGGTGGGAATGCAAGCTGGTGCAGCCACTCTGGAAAACAGTATGGAGGTTCCTCAAAAAACTAAAAATAGAACTACCCTACAGCGCACAATTGCACTACTAGGTATTTATCTAAGGGATACAGGTGTGTTGTTTCGAAGGGACACATGCACCCCAATGTTTATAGCAGCACTATCAACAATAGCCAAAGTATGGAAAGAGCCCAAATGTCCACCGATGGATGAATGGATAAAGAAGATATGGTATATATATATATATATATATATACACACACATACACACACACACACAATGTATATACACACCATATATATATATGTGTGTGTATATATATATGGTGTGTGTATGTGTATATATATGTACATATATATGTATGCGTATATACATACATGTATACATATATATGTATGTGTATATATATATATACACATACACACACACATACACACAATGGAGTATTACTCGACAATCAAAAAGAATGAAATCTTGCCATTTGCAACTACGTGGATGAAACTGGAGGGTATTATGCTAAATGAAATTAGTCAATCAGAGAAAGACAAGTATCATATGACTTCGCTCATATGAAGACTTTAAGAGACTAAACAGATGAACATAAGGGAAGGGAAACAAAAATAATATAAAAACAGGGAGGGGGACAAAACAGAAGAGACTCTTTAATATGGAGAACAAACAGAGGGTTATTGGAGGGGTTTTGGGAGCGGGGATGGGCTAAATGGGTAAGGGGCATTAAGAAATCTACTCCTGAAATCATTGTTGCACTATATGCTAACTAATTTGGATGTAAATTTAAAAAAATAAAATAAAATAATAAAAAAAAACAATTGTGCAACCTCTTTTAGCCTAATTGAAACTTATTTTACAGGTGAATTATTTCAGTTGTTAGTTACTGGCTCTATAGTCCAGCCATCAGGGAAATTATACTTGCCTCTGCCATTTAAGGGTGTGTATTGTTTACTGTCACTAAGCACCACTTTTTACAATTTTGAAACGGGAATTAAAATAAATATCCAAGGAGAGCCTGGGTGGCTCAGTTGGTTAAGCCTCTGACTCTTGATTTTGGCTCAGGTCATGATCAAAAAAATAAATAAATAAACTTTAAAGGGGCGCCTGGGTGGCGCAGTCGGTTAAGCGTCCGACTTCAGCCAGGTCACGATCTCGCGGTCCGGAGCCCCGCGTCGGGCTCTGGGCTGATGGCTCAGAGCCTGGAGCCTGTTTCCGATTCTGTGTCTCCCTCTCTCTCTGCCCCTCCCCCGTTCATGCTCTGTCTCTCTCTGTCCCAAAAATAAATAAACGTTGAAAAAAAAAATTAAAAAAAAAAAGAATAAAATAAAATAAAATAAAGTAAAATAAAATAAAATAAAATACAAATAATAAAATAAAATAATAAAATAAGTAGCCAAAAGTGTAATTATTAAATAAAAGAAGACATGTGAAGGTCTTAGTCCAGTGTCTTTAATATAGTAAGTACTCAACTAAAAGATGAGTATTACTACTATTTGCGGAATATCAGTATCCAGGATTGTTCCATAAATAAATTATAATCACAGATGTGAAAAGAGTTTTAAAAACAACTATAATCCTATTGTTACCAGTATTAACATTTTTACAGACTGGTGTTTAAAATACAACTGCTAGTCAGTGCTTAGACTATATTAAACACATACAAAACGAGTGAACCCATGAATGGGAGAAATATCAGTGTTAGTAATTCTTTCAACAAGCTCCATCTAGCATATCCCCTTTTTCTTTTGACCCCTCTAAACATTTACAACCTAGCTAGTATGAAAAGTGAACCATCCAGTATCAGGAAAATGAATTACATGTTTACTGATTTGCTCAGTTACCAACATGGTGTAAGAACTGGGATTTAAGTCAGGCTGTCTGGCTCAGAAGACTAGGCTTTATTGCATCTTTAAGCATTATGATTAATTTGCATGTATTCAGCACAGAGAAACAAAGAAAATATCCTTAAATTACAAATAAATATAAACAGGATTAGTGATTAGGCTTAAAAACAAAACAGATCATAAGTATATAGATAGAGGAATTTAAAGCCTCTGTAAAGAATGAATTACTGCATTCAAAGTGATATGGTCCTTATGCTTCTAACATACTGACTGCATTAAGTGGGTACTCAACACATGACGTAAATACTAGGTACTTAAAATTCTTTAATAAATACATTAATTTGTCACCAAACATTTTCCAGTTTTTGTTTGTTTTGTTTTGTTTTGTTTTGTTTTGTTTTTTATCCACTCGCTGGTTTGGAATGGCTAAGGACATTGAGTGATTTGTATCAATCACACTGTCAGTACCTCTCACCACACCAGAACAAAGGCAGGATCTTAGACTGAAAGACGTATGCCTAGAATTTAATCAGGTACTTAATTTGTTCAATAAACATTGATAAAGTGTCCCAGGCACTGTGCTGTGTCCTTGCTCTTAAACAATTCACCTCCTGAGGCAGAGGGACACTTATAAAGCAGCAATGCTAATGCCAAGTAAAAAAATACTATCACGGTATTTTAAAATTTGCATTGTAAGGGGCAACCTTAGTGGCATGGGAAGGTAGTGAAGGTTTTACAGAGAGAAGTACCTTTGCGCTGTGTTTTAATGAATGTAAATCACTTTGTTATCCAAAAAGGAAAAAAAAAAGCGTTTCAGGCAGGAGGAATAGCAAGTGTGCAGGCACAGAGCAACTTGAGGCACGAGGAACAATTCAGCGAATATTGCAATTGATGGAGAGAGAAAATGAGAGCAAAAAAAAAAAAGCCCTCAGGGAAAGCATAATGCTAAATAATATGACTTTACACATACAGTCCTGGCAAATATCATGCTTTTATAATATATCAAAGATGAAATTTTGATATAATGCAAAGGAAAATAAGACATGATACAAGATAGATGACTTTTTTTCCTAGCCTTATAAGGGGTCTGATTTTCATTACAAGAGATCTAATGAGCTAACAGTAAACCTTGACTATATTTTGAAATAACCATTCTTGAGTCTTTATTGTATATTCATCTGACAACTATTTGATTCTTCAAAGAAGACTTTCCTAATAAAGTGGGAATGTATGCCAGGAAAAGATTAATTTTTATCTTCTCCTAGCTCATATTCAAAGATACTGCTCTCTTGCTAACATGATTGAGTAACTCGTGTTGAAATCAATTAGTAACTTGAGACTTTTAATTTGAGTTTGCATGGCAACCAAAAGGTCATGAAAACCCAAATACAGTTAAAATAATAATGTGTGTCATAGCAGCTAGATTCAATAACAGTAATCAGAGCAAATGATTATTTCAACCTGAGCTCCTTCAGATATTTTTTTTATAGTCCTGGTTGGTTCCCTCAAAAATCAAAATATTATTGGGGCACCTGGGTGGCTCAGTCGGTTAAGGGTCTGACTTCAGCACAGGTCATGATCTCATAGTTCATGGTTTCGAGCCCTGTGTCAGACTCTGTGCTGACAGCTCAGAGCCCAGAGCCTCCTTCAGAGCCTGTCTCTTTCTCTCTGCTCCTCCCTGCTTGGGTTTGTCTGTCAGCCTCTCTCTCTCTTAAAGATAAATAAATGTTAAAAAAAACTTTTTAAAATCTAAATATTATTTGACTTGACAATGCATGAGTTTCATAATAACCACACAGGATGCGTTGGGTTCCTACGGTATTTTAACAAAGTGCTGCAACAATTTGCAGTGACTTAAAATAACATTTATTATCTTAAAACTGTGGAGGTCAGAATTCCAAAACAGGTCTCATTGGCTAAAATCAGGGTACTGACAAGGCCGTATTCCTTTGGAGGCTCTAAAGGAGAATCTATGTCCTTGCCTTATCCACCATTTAGAGGCTGCCTGTATTCCTTGACTCGTGACCCTGTTCATCTCCAAAGTCAATCGTCTGTCAATTCTTGTTCATTTCTGTCCTTTTCTGCTGCACTCCTCCGCTATTAAGAATCTTTTGATTACACTGGACACACCTGGTTAATCTGCTTATTTTAAGGTGTGTTGATTAACAACCTAATTTCATCTGAAACTTTAATTCCACCTTGCCATGTAAGGTCACATTCGCTGTTACCAGGATGAGGGCTAGGAATTGGGGTAGGGGGTGGGGGCGGGGATGGCAGGATATTATTCTGTGTGCTACACAGAATAAAAATATTAAAAAATAATTTAGAATATAACTTTACAACTGTAAACTATGAGGGACAAGAAAAAAAAAGCATCTTTATAGTAAAGTGCTTATGTGTTGGGTACTCCAATATTTTGATGGCTACATTAGGCTGCTTAAACTTTCTTTACCCTTGGGATCAGTAGTTACATTTAATTTAATTTTCCAATTAAGAAAAATTAAATTAATTACTTGCAGTTTGCCCTTGAGAATACATTCTTCAGTTTTAATGGCACATAGTTATTATGCCTCAGGAAAGGAAGGTTTACAAAATGTTTATTAACAGTCACATTTGCCAATACTCTTCTATATTCATCTCCAAAGTATATAATTTAAAAATCTATGGACTATCTTTTAATAAGATACACAGGTGGGGGAAGTGGAGAGAGGAGGAAGGAAAAGGGAAAAGAGGAAAGCTGTTTTTATCTAAAGTTAGGAATTGCATATTTCCCCCTCTGAGTCACTGGTTAAAAAAGAAGGAAAGGAAAAAAAAAAAAGATTTAAAGAAGACAAAAGCGTATTAATATGCTGTCTCAGCAATCCATTATTTTCAACCTAGTTTTCAGATACCGGGGATGTGATCCTTTAAGTCCTCAAAATTCTTGCATTCAACAGCTGCAAATGCCTAGTGGCTTTTTGTTCTTCAGCAGTATCCTCCGCGCCCCTCCCCCTCCTTTTTAATTCCCTTTTATTATCAGTTTGGTTTGCCATCTTTTTTTATCTGTTCTATGAGGGCCTTGAGGCCTTGGTTACTAGGATGTATTGAATGTTCTTCTTATATTAATTTTTCTTGAATCCGTGTATCACCCAAGGTGCTGCTCTTTCTTACCACCTTTTTTATAGACTATAGTTCTTCCTCTTGCCTGCTGCCTGCCACTCTCCCTGTCATGTTGCTTTCACTACAACTGTTACCAGTTACTTCTGTCACTGCTGTCCCAGCCTTCCTGCCTGATTGCTGTAATCATCTCTCTTCCTTCTTGGTCTGTATTGCTTCTTCTTTTTTTCTCCTATATTTATTTCATATCAGTCCACTTAATACCTGGTCAGGACTGACCATTATGATCGTACTTACATTCGTTCATTAAATATTCTACTTACAACATTTACATCTTCTGCTCATAAATGCTATTCATTTATTCATTCATCTAGTCACTAAATATTAATGGAATGCTTACACTTTAATAAAAACAGCAGTTTTATTATTATTATTATTATTATTACTACTCCTATTTTAGGGGCAATAAAAATAAATAATAGATGACTGCTATCCCCAAAGAGTTTATAATTTAGTTGTAGAGATGACAAACACACACACAAAAACCTATAATTTTAAAATCACAGATAATGAAAATGAGAATAATAGAAAATGTTGTCAAACACCAAAACCAATGATCATTTTATGTTAAAGTATTAAGGGCTAGTTCACTGAGATAACTCTAATCTGCCCCTAAGCTTCAAATACCGTCATTGTTAAAAATGAAAAGTTCTAGCTCTTGGACAGATAACATAGGATAAGTAGTAGGGGTCCTTAATTCTTAAAAGACCATTTGGTATAAGACATGAAGTCTAGATTCAGAAGATTTCAGTTTGATTTCTTTGCTTCATGTCCCTTTTATTTACTGTCAGCGTTATCTGTGCTCTAGTCCAAATATCCTGGAAATCGTCCCCATCTACATAACCAGGAACACCTCAATGTGCCAGAAAAGTTGGTTGACCAGTTTCCTATACAAGGTGTGGGAAGTCTCATTTGTACAAAATCAATGGATTTCTTTCCAATTACCATTTTAGGGAAGCATCATGAGATGTCAGATAATTTGCTTAAATGTAGGAGTCTTTATGCCTAAGTGTTGCTCTTTTAACTTCATAACATGCGCCTCTTGCGTGTAAATTTTAGATCCTTATCATAGAAACCCTCAATTAATAGACTATCCACAAGTATGCAAAAATGTAGTAAGACATCTGCAGGCAAATCAGGTACCTATTCTTTTCCAAACAATAAACTAACAAAATGGGGTCTGACTAGATGAACTAAAAGACCATTGAAATTTCCACCAATTAAAGTAATTGTATTTTATCTTTCTATGGCAAAGTACATTCTAAAGGAATATTGTTGGGGCATCTGGTTGGCTCAGCCAGTTGGGGATCCAACTTCAGCTCACGTCATGATTTCACAGTTCGTGAGTTAGAGCCCCACATTGAGCTCTGTGTTGACAGCTCGGAGCCTGGAACCTGCTTTGGATTCTGTTCTCTCTCTCTCTCTAACCTTCTCCTGCTCGTACTCTCCCTCCTCCCCCCGCTTCTCTCTTTCAAAAATAAATAATAAACATGAAAAACATTTTTAAAGGAATATTGTTGAACTTCTGACCCCAAATACTTTTTTTCATAACATATTTCTAAAGTACTGAAAGTTTATAACAAAAGCACACAGGAAAGAAGTACAGGTTTTTTTTTGTTTTTTTGTTTTTAATTTTTTTAATATGAAATTTATTGTCAAATTGGTTTCCATACAACACCCAGTGCTCATCCCAACAGGTGCCCTCCTCAATACCATCACCCACCGTCCCCTTCCTCCCACCCGCCATCAACCCTCAGTTTAGTCTCGGTTTTTAAGAGTCTTTTATGGTTTGTCTCTCTCTCTCTCTCTAGATTTTTTTTTCCTTCCCCTTCCCCATGGTCTTCTGTTAAGTTTCTCAGGATCCACATAAAAGTGAAAACATATGGTATCTGTCTTTCTCAGTATGACTTATTTCACTTAGCATCACACTCTCCAGTTCCATAGATCTATCCTATGACCCAGCAATAGCACTGCTAGGAATTTACCCGAGGGATACAGGAGTGCTGATGTGTAGGGGCACTTGTACCCCAATGTTTACAGAAAGAAGTACAGGTTTAAATGAATTTAAAATTTAAATGGCTAGGGAAACACAGCCCTATCAGATTTACTGTGTTAAATGAATTACTGCATTAAGGTCCATAACTATGCCAACAAAAATCTAGACTTTTAAAGTATTATAAAGTGAATGAGAGCAAAATTAAGAAGAAATTATTGTACTTCCATAAGCCAAATGTTAATAGTAGGGTAACTGCCATTTTAGCTATATCATAAAAATCCTGTTTCTTAAAAATCTCATGGAAAATCATCGTTATAAAAACTAACAAAATTGTTAACGGTTGGAAAAAACTAAACATATATTAATCTATGCCTTCCAAAATATCTTTTTAATGATATGTAATTCATGGTTTTCATTTTTACTTAGACAGTAAACATTCCAGTATTAGAAATAGTCCAGTATTAGAAAAACTATCTGTGTATTGGGAAGGACTTATAAAGTACAGGAAATAAAAATTTTGGACTTTATATAAGATTATAAAATTTCAACTGAAGAAGACAACATTCTCCAATAAAAAAAAAATCACCATTTTGGAATAATACTGAAAGCAGTATATATTTAAAATGATTCTATTTTTATTTGTATTTATTTTTTTAAATATTTATTTATTACTTTTATTTTTTTTGAAAGACAGAGCACAAGCAGGGAAGGGGCAGAGAGGGAGAGGGAGACACAGAATCAGAAGGAGGCTCCAGGCTCAGAGCTGTGAGCACAAAGCCTGACACGGGGCTCGAACTCACAAGCTATGCCATCATGGCCTGAGCTGAAGTTGAAAGCTTAACTGACTGAGCTACCCAGGGGCCCCTGAATCTGATTTTTAAGTTAAATTGAATAATATAAATGAAGATCAATTCATTTCATTTATCTCATCTGAATATTAATGAGATCTGAATATTAATATTATCCATTAAGTATTAGGTCAGAAAATACCTAATTTCCAGGGACTTTCTAGGGATAGTTGAACTGAGTCCTAAAAGAAGAATCTGGATAGAATCAGCTCTTTTCTCTGGTGGCATGAATTTTGCCATTTAAGGGCAACAGTTATGTTGCAAAGGCAAATTCATAGGAACAACAAACAAACAAAGAAACAAACAAACAAAATACACTTGTTCACACAAAGTTCTCCAAGAACAGTCATCTCTGAGGCATCCTAAACATCACTTTATGAATAAGAAAAATGTTTTCTTCACGCACATCTACGATTCGATATGTTTGTGTTTGTTCAGATTCAGTGGAAGCCACTTTCAAGCAGAACTGATTCTGTTAGGGGTGCACTCTGCCTTTGCACTTTGGTGGCATCGCGAGTGGGAGGCAGAAGGCAGCCTGGCTCTCTACCTATTGTGTAAAGTACCACGTTAAGAAATGATCCACTCCTACAAAGAGGAGTGAGGACAAAGAAGGACTGGTTCATTACCTTGCTTTAACTTGACCCTCATTATACTCAGATAAATATTCATGAATCCCCCTCAACTACTGGGTCATAGGTAGGATAAGAAAGGTATTGGGGATAATAAACGACAGTGCTTGAACTTAAGGGGAAAAAAAAGTCTTGCTAATTTGTCATCTGTATTTATAGCTCAATATTAACACACATTTCTTACAAAAAAAAAAGAAAAAGAAAAGAAAGGAAAAGCACTTATTGAAACCTGAATTCACTATCTGTAATACAGTTTTCTAAAATAAGATACAAAGGTCAGTAATTGCCATTAGGTTCCATTTTAACATACTGAATATTTAGCTGATAACATATTGGAACAGCATTTATTTGTTAACACAGAAAAATAACTGGAAATAGGTATCTTTGATCCCTTTAATAAATTCAGCCTCACAACCCATAAGTACATAAAACCATCACATTACTTCTCTGTATTATCAACAGCTTCTTATCAGTTAGCCACACAGCAGAATGGAAACAATGTGTTTTGTTTTGTTTTGTTTTGTTTTTTTATTCCAGGTATATCTGATGTATTAGCAGGTTTTTTTACAAAATGTAGGATAATAAACATTTTAATTATAGATATAATTATGATGTGACAAAATAAAACTTCCCATGCCAATGTGAGTGTGAATATTATTCATATTTATATAAATGTATACATGCACATATACATATATATTTTTAAAATTCTAATTGTGGAAAAAATGTCTCTGAAATGTTGAAATTATTTCATCTATAATATTTGAGATCTAAAAACAGGAACATAATACAGATAAATAATTCATATTTCTTTGGCTTATATTTAAGATGGAATAATTCTATACTATTATTTTAACAATGTATTTTAGTCATTCAAGGAAATAAATGACATCTGTTTAGAAAATCGACACCAAGAGATGCAATCCAAGTTTGCCTAGAATTTTGTTCCCACAAATGGATGTTTATGGATCTAGTGGAGGAAAAGGTCAAGGGAGAAAAAGCTAAATGTTCAAGGAAAGGGACAAAAAATGGCTGTCATCCTTCTCTGTAGCACTATATGTATACCTGCTATCTTCCTTTCCTTTTCGTTTCTCTTGAACATAATGTGGAACTTTTTGACTGGGAAGGCAAGGGAATCTAAAATAGAATTACACTATTTTTCTTCCCATAAGCCTCAATTCCACAATTATTTTCTTAATGAGAGACTGACAGAATAAACTAATGAATAAATCAATAAAACGTTGAAGGAACTGAGTAGTCCAGGTAATTCTGCTCTCTTCAACTATGAATTATAAATATAACATTCCAATAAAAATGCTTAATTTGATACTTTCTATGATAATTTTACAGAGAGGACATTAAAATTTTATCATAAGATTTTTTAAAAGGGCAATTAAGTAAATGAAAATAAATATCTTATCTGTCAGCTGCTACTTCTGACAGACAAAATGTGAATTCTCATACTTTGAGGAGTAAGGCAAACCAGGTCATCGGGATATGATTTTCCTATACTTATGAATAAAGCAAACAAATACAATTTAGTAATTTTGAATATAATTTGGTGAATTTGGCTAAATAGAAAACATTCAGTAACTTATTCAGTCATTCATTAATTACTGGTACAAAATATTTATTGAGAAAGTAACTACTTAGTAAAAGTGTGGGCTTCAGGGGAGCCTGGGTGGCTCAGTCGGTTAAATATCCAACTTTGGCTCAGGTCACGATCTCACGGTTGGTGCGTTCAAGCCTCACACCAGACTCTGCGTTGACAGCCCGGAACCTGGAACCTGCTACAGATTCTGTGTCTCCTCTGTCTCTGCCTTTCCCCTGCTAACACTCTCTCTCTCTCTAAAATAAATAAACATAATAAAAATTTTTTAAAATATGTGGGCTTCAAAATCTTGGAATCCAGATTCCGTGTTTTGATAGGATGTGTGCCTTGAGCAAGCATTGTAACCTTTTTATTGCTAGTTTCTTCCTGTGTATTTTTTTTAAAAAGCTTTACGATACGAGAAATATTCTCATGTGTTTTCTGTGGATTTAATGAAATATTTTTTGTAAAAAGCATAGATGTATGCTTTTATATAAATGTTTAATAAATAGTATCAGCGATTTCAGTGAATACCGTCCATGCATTGGGTATCCTTATAGTTTTCTTCCTATCAGTTCTTACTATCTAAACTTATAGATGTATTTATTTATGTGTTGACATGATTTTATTTCTTTGTTTCTGGTCCATCTCACCAAGGATAATATAAATTCCCAAAGGGAAAGAATTTGCAATTCAAATTATTTCATACACATTCTCAACATTTACTATTGCAAATACATGAATATCAATGTCTCTTGCACATTTTAAAAGTTGGGGCCTTGGTGTTTTTTCCACATGAATTAATTTCTAATTTTCACATTTATAAATTATAACTCTGCAGCATAATGTTGGAAATCCTTTTCTCATTTTTTTTTTGCTTTTTCTGTCATTTTAAATTTTAATTAATAAGCTTTGCTTATGAATTGTTTTAGGTCTATAGAAGAATTGACTGAAAAGTAGAATTCTAGTGGCATTTTTTTAACTTATAGAAGTTTTGCGTCTTTATGTAATCTGGCATTAATTATTATCCCAGTTAATTTAATATGTGTTAAGAAATTATACCATGCCACAAATTGATTAATTAACTCATTGTTGATAGATCAGTGCTCAGAAAAGGCAAGGACTGACCTCACAGAGGTTACATTCTAATGTGGGAACACATACAGTAAAGAAGTTAACAAATAAAAAAAGAAAATGTCTGCAAGTTATGAAGGCTGTGAAGGATGCCCCTGGAATGTACGTGTGTTGAAGGTAGGGGTTACTTTACAGTTGGTGATTTATGTCTGAGGAGTTAATATTTGATTGACACTGAGAAGAACCAGGCAGAAGTCAGGCCCAAAGCAAAAGGTTTAGGTGAGAATCATCATGAGAAGCGTGAAGAATTCAGTGCCAGGAGTATGAGTCAAGTCTTGTGAGAGAGTGGTGGGAGTCATGTAAATGAGCCGGGACGGAGGTTTGACACGAGATGAGAAGAAGCTTCCAGATAAATACCAAGGCTGTCTTCCAAGACTGCGGTGTGGGGTTTAGCGTGTCAGCTCTGGCTGTAACTGCTTGGGTGTAAATCTCGTCTTGCCACTCTCAACTGTGGGACCTTGTTAAGTTTTTTTTTTTAATTTTTTTTTTTCAACGTTTATTTATTTTTGGGACAGAGAGAGACAGAGCATGAACGGGGGAGGGGCAGAGAGAGAGGGAGACACAGAATCGGAAACAGGCTCCAGGCTCCAAGCCATCAGCCCAGAGCCTGACGCGGGGCTCGAACTCACAGACCGCGAGATCGTGACCTGGCTGAAGTCGGACGCTTAACCGACTGCGCCACCCAGGCGCCCCGGGACCTTGTTAAGTTTAATGCATGTTTAAAAAATTAATAAATTTTAGTTTCCTCATCTAAACTCAAGGACCATAATAGTACATGTACATGATAGCACAGTATTTTTTAGGAGTAATATGAAGATTAGTGTATTATAGCCAAATAATCAAAAGAGTACATGGCCTGTATAATAAACGTTCAATAATCGTTAGAAAATATTCACGTTTCCGAGTATAACTTGGCAGCTGAGAGACAAAGGGGGGTAAGCCTCTGGACAAACAGGATAGTTTAGGAGACTGCTCTGGTAGTTTAACTGTGAATTTTGGGTGGTGGCAGGGCAGATGAAGAGAAATCCATAGATAAGGAATATGTTTTGGTGATCAAATCAAAATGCCTTATTAAAGAATGGGAGTGTGGGAATGAGAAAATGAGACCACCTATGTTTCCGAATATTAGCTTGCCCTTTGCATTTTTGCTATTAAAGTCTTTTTCCTTCTGTAATCTAATGAGTAGTTTTGTTTTTTGGTTTTTGTTTTTGTTTTTTTTACACTTGCTGCTTTTGTATTTCATGATGGAATTTATTTTGGGTACATAGCATGAGATATGAATCTTTTTAAAATTTTATTTTAAAATTTAATATTCATTAAATATTCCATTCCCTTAGATTATTTGTTTAGTTTTCTTCATCATATATTAAATTACTTATACTCTAGACTCCCATTTTGGTATGTAAATCATGCTCTCTATTCTGGAAACAAGACCACAATTGCTTAGTCATTGGAAGCTTAAGAGGAGTCTTAATTTCTGTTAAGGAAAGTCCTTTTGATGGCTTTTCTCCTCTAGAGTATCTTACTTTTCGTACCTATTAACTTTCCATTAGAACTTTAAAAATAATTCACATTTGATTGTCATTGTATTGATCATTACATTTATTTGGGGAGAAACTGAAATCTTTATAATAGTAGCCAACATTCACAAACAATGTAAAACTATCTCTACATATCCTCAGGATACATTTTGTGTTTCTCCAGAAAATGTATATATGTATATAGATATATACTTAGAATATTTATCTCTATGTCCCTGTGTCTATCTACTATCTATCTATATCTGAAATATCATTTAAGTAATGTTAGGAATATCCTACATATTGCCCATAAGATACTTTACATTTTTATAGTCTACAGGAAAAATACTTCATTTATTCCATTTTTAAATAATTATAATGTATACCTCCTTTGCTTCTCCCAGCAGTCTAGATTAAAACAAAACAAAACAAAACAAAAACAAAAAACACAACAAAAAACAAAAAAAACCAAATATTATCTGTTCAAATAAGGGAATTACCAGAATTTTTTACATAGGTGTATCTTCTTTTTTTGTTGTTATTATTCATGCATTGATCAGTTCAAGTAATAGCAATATTGGCCATGAACACTTCTATTAAATCACCATTTCATATTATACTGGCAAACAGCTAGAGATTTTCTCCAATATACCAAGGAAATAATGTTTCTCTATCTGTTTTATAACATATCAGTTATTTAAAAAATACTTGTCTGCTACTAAAATTTCATTTTTTTTCCAGATGCTAAGATAGCTGTAATCCTCCAAAGTAGTATATACATTGCTAAAAAAATGGGGATTTACAGAGATGGTGAGAAATTGGCAAAGTGTTGAAAAACTGAAGGACAAATGGAGACATGTGCTCGAAAGACCGAGAATATTGGTCTTATTAATTTGGTTCTCATTTGATGTTGAAAATTTGTTTCAGTATAATAATTTGCTGCTATGAATGATTTTAGATATATTTATAGTTAATCAAGTAATGGTTTTTGAACAATACAAATGAAAACAGAAAATTTTCATTTTTTCAATAATGTCTCAGAAAATTATATTTGTGGTTATGTTAAAGTCTGATCTAATTTTGCCAGTTGTCAAGTTGGATTGATTAGTTAAATGTAGTTCTGTTTAGTTCTTATATTAATGTAATTTTTAGGAAGATGTTTCTGCTTCTTTTTATTCTGAAGAAACCAGGGATGTTATGAACTGAACAGTTTCTCCCTCAGAATTCATATATTGGGGCACCTGGGTGACTCGGTTGGTTAAACGTCCGACTTTGGCTCAGGTCGTGATCTCACAGTTCATGAGTTCGAGCACATCAGGCTCTCTGCTGACAGAAGAGAAGCGCAGTGGATGCTTGAGATCCTCTCTCTCCCTATCCCTCTGCCCCTCCCCTATTTGCGTGCTCTCTCTCTCTTTCTCTCTATCTCTCGAAAATGAATAAAACATTACAAATATTATTTACAAAATTCATATTGAAATCCTAATCCCCAGGTCTTAGAATGTGACTGTATTTGGAGATGGGAGCTCTAAAGAGGTAATTAAGTGAAAATAAGGTCTTTAGGCTGGGTCCTAATCCAATCTGACTGGTGTCCTTAGGAGAAGAGGGTCCAATGAGGGACACCAGGCACATCCACACACAGAAGAAAGCCCATGGAAAGACGTAACAAGATGACCATCTGTGAGCCAAGGAGAGAGGCCTGCTGACACTTTTATCTTGGCCATCCAGCCTCCCAAACTGATACATTTCTATGGTGTGAAACAGTAGTCTGTGGTATTTAGTGATAGCAGTACTAGCCTAGGACCTAGAAAAGTCAAATAGTGTGTTTAAAATCATAGAGTTAAGTGAGAGGGAGGTCCTGGATGGGAGATACATCATTAATAAATGGCTTCAACACATTACATCACCTGAGATGATAAAATTGACTTCTATCCTCACATTAGTCACTCTTTTATGTATATTTTTAAAAATGTGCATTTTTTCATTCAAAATATTTATTCAAAATGGAATATCCACAAATGTAGTTTGATATAAACTATTAGAATGTGGGTTTAACTTTGGAAAAATTTAGAAATTCTTATTTCTTAAGTGAAATTATAACATTTATCTCAAAAATGTTGACCTTTTTAAACCTAAGCAAGTTTGTCTCAGTAATGAAACAGATTTTTCCTTGGAAAAAAACATGCATCTTTGATCTCATGAAATATTCAAAGCGATAATGAAGCATGTTTTGCTTTCTTGTAAACCTGTTAAAATATTATTTTTCTCTGAGGTTGACAGTGGTGAAAATTTTATCACACAGCATGAAATGTGTTATTTTGATACATTGACACCATATCAAACTTATCCTTGCACATTCAACTTTGTGACAAAGAATATTTTCCTATGAATTTCACAGGCAATGTCCATGGGACTTTAAAAAAGTAATAATTTCAGACACTGCATGTATTTTAAACTGCTCACTGGTAAGGACAGGTTGATGAATATAGTGATGCTGGATTAACACCACATTGTAACGTAAAGCCAGACCTGTAAGATAGTTTCTGACCTGTGACCATTCACAGAAACTGGTGAAAAAACATCTTTGGAATTAAAGTCATTAACAATCTTACTTTCCACCACCATTTACACAACTCTCACTGCCAATATGGCACATGATTTTAATAGGGTAGGAACACCGTTTTAAAAATCTGTTCCCATGGTCAAAGTACCAAGAATCCAATCTTACTGTCTTTCTTTTGTTTTTCTTTAATTCTCAGTTTATTATGTATTATATTATAATTTATACTATAATTTATATTATATATACTATCTATAATGAGATTTCTACTTTAGAAATGTAGGATAGTGATGTGGTGGAGGAAAAGGGAAAGGAAAATCTGTCCATGCAAGAAATAAAATGGTAACAAATAATAAAATGTGCTAATTCAGAATGATACCTTTCCTATATTTTGATAACACAATTTCTCAGTCCTATTTTTCTAATTTTCTACTATCATCAGTCCACTGTCACTACCTTAGGTCAAGTTACCTTTGATCTTCAAATGAATACAGCGACAGCACGCAAGGGCATCTTTCAGTCTTCACCGTCACCTCCCTCTCACACACCCCATAATCCAGCCTGAGCGATTATTTGGAAAGTAAAATTGGATCATGCTACTCCCTAGCATGAAATAGTTCCATATGTCTTAATAATCTTCATGGTAAAGACTTACATTTGAGTTACTGCATGCCTGTTCTCTTGTTGCTATCGAAATGTCATCTCCATTCTGTTCCACTCTTGGTTGTGCTTTTCTCTACCACCTGTGTATTGGGAATCACCATGGCCCTGGTGGTTTGGAATGGATGTTCACATACATCTAAATTACATATGACCACTTTCAAATATCTTCCCATGCCCATCTTGTTCTTTTAACGAAGAAAGAAATGTTGCTGCAAATGCCATCAGTGAGATTTTTTTACTCATTTTTTTTAAGATCTGACTCAAATATTATCTCCTTCAAGAAGAATTACCTAAAAGTTTATGACTCCCCAGCAAAAATTAACTGCTCATTTCTCTGCGGTTCCATGAAATTTTATTTCACCAAAATAATGCATCGTATTCTGCCTGCTTTTATAAAATATGTATATGTATGTTCAAAAGTAATCAACTTAAAAGAATTGTGTTTTAATATATTTTTACAGTCTCTTTGAATTTAGTTTAGTGGTGTTTGTGGTACAACAATGAGCTGTGTTTTTTTTTTTTTACTTAAATTGAATGAATATTAATTTATACAGTAATTTAATCATGGGTACTACACATGCACACACTCTTAAAAATATATACTTTTAACCAGAATCTTCCTTTGATTGCCAAATGTGTGTGTATGCAAACGTGAACACACATACACACATCAGATATAAGGTACTTGAAACTTTAGTGCTTTCTTTTTTGTTTCATGATATTTTCAAAGTGGCTCAACTATGTTAAGTCAACACAGGTTATGTAACTACACTGATAGGTGTAGTTACAAATTGATAACGCAAAGCCTGTTTTATAATATAAGTACTCTGCTATATTTCACAAATATGTTTTTGAGGGATACCACAAAAGTAATACCACAAAAGTGTCATCAACATTAACTCTGAATGGCATTAGTCATTTCAAATATCTGATAGAAAGTTTAAAGCTCTATTTGAAAAAAAAAATGGAACATCCTTCCTGAAATCCTCTTGCAACAGATTCTGCATTCATTTATCTTCAAGAATTGAAACCATCAAACTCTAATGTTTCCAAATAAAACCTAATAGTAAGTCTGAACTTTCTCTTAACAAAGATCTGCCAGTGCAACCTAGGTTTTAGAGTTAGAAAGACAGATAACATTGGGGCGCATTTTCCCTCAGGCATACTTCCAGCTTCCCTGTTCTTTCATCCTGATAACCTACCTGAGTAATTTTAGCAAAGCCCGATTAGGCAGAGCTTTCCATCAGTATAATATGGTGTCTTTTAATGAAGGTTGAGGACAATTATGGAGCTGTAATTAACACCCTTTGACCTTTAGCCGAGAAATATAGGTGCTTAAATCCATGCAGCATATAGGTCTTTGTAACTGAAAATGGCCCTGAGGAATGTATTTTGGTGACAAGACAGAAAAATCTGAGCAGAATGAAATTTCCTTGCGTTCATTTCTTGTGGAATAGATGAATTGAATAATATAAAGCTGTTCTTAAAATGACTGTCAGGGGAAATCCTTGAGCTAAGAACATTTAAGTACCTAAATGATTAACTTGAGTCTTATTCAAGCATAACCCCCAAACCCAAACAAAATCCTTTGGCTAATGTAACCAAATCATAGGAAATTAACTAGGCTCAAGTGGAATTTTAGTGGACTGAATTTATCTATATCATTTCAGAAATGTAAAGTGTCAGAGAGATTACTTTCTAGCAATCATGCACTTGATATGAATCTTGGAAATTACTTTTGGGAGTCTGAGTGGTAAATTCTTATCATTCTTGGGTCTTTGGCACATAGTTATAAGTACCTATCAATACCATACAGACTCAGGTGTGCTTACCTGGAAAAGTTAGTCACACTGCTGTTGTGTGATGCTGAATTGTAATTCAGCTTCAAATCTAAATATTTCTCCTCTTGATGGTAAATTAAATAATTCTTGATATGAAAATAATTAACTTTTATGTCAAAATTCCTAAGGGACACATGGTCTATTGTGCTTCTTCTATATAGCATAAGACAGGCATACAGATTTTTGAAAAATGAGATATGCCTGTGAATTCATTTTCTGATTTAACTAAAAACTATATTGCTATCTTAAAGCAATAATTTCTAGAATTTTGGGAAGTCCCAGGAGACACTACAGAATTTTGTTCTATGTTGCCATCACAGTTTGAGCATGTTTTAGATAAGTCTAATCCCACAGTCCGTTTTAATATTGAGTCAATGGTGGTTTGCAGTTGCTTGGGGTTTACTTAAAAGTTAATTTCCCAGACCACCTGGGTGGCTCAGTTGGTTGACATCCAAGTTCAGCTCAGGTCATGATCTCATAATTTGTGAGTTTGAGCCCCACGTCAGTCTCTGAGCTATCTGCACAGAGCCTGGAACCTCCTTCGGATTCTGTGTCTCCCTCTCTCTCTGCCTTCCCCTGCTTCTGCTCTGTCTCTCTCTCAAATAAAGTTTAAAAATAAATAAAAGTAAATTTCCTGTTAGCAAGCAAATTGAGTATATTTATACATTATAGTTCTGGTGATGGCTATCAGTAAGTTCCCAGGAAAGTATAACCATCCTAAAGTTTTGGTGGAATGAAAAGCAAAAAAAAGCAAAATTAAAAAATTAAAAAGCACAATTATTTTTGGACTAAGATCTGAGGCACCTTAGATAAGATGCTAAAATATCTACTAGTTAGGTATAAAAAAGCATTGAAAACTATTCTATATAAATAGTGAAATATGTACATTATCCTCCATATTATCTTTCATATTATCTATTATTACATATTATCTTTTATAACTCTTTCATATTATCTATTATTACATATTTGCAATGCATAATAGTCACTAAATATAAATAATGTGTTTATTGTCTTATGATATATTTAGTGTTTCCAAGATTGTAAAACTAAGATTTTGCATCACACTAAATACATTTGTTATATTTTATTTATTTATTTATTTATTCATTTAATGAGAATCCTGTTTGGTTTAACAGGCAATCACCTTTGACTATATTGTGTAATGGTTAAACGCAACAACTTTTTTTTTTGTCCTGTTTTGTTTTGTTTTGTTTTGTTTTGTTTTGTTTTAATGCTATCTTATTTTAAAACTATCCATTCTTTTCCAGGAGCCATTTTATGACGGTAAAAGCCATTATGTTTGGAGAAGAGTTTAGGTATCAAATTGCTGAATTATGATTGACCAAAAACCATAGAAGTATAATTCTTATATGGCTTCTTCATTTGTTGACGTAATGACCCCTATTTCAGGTATTAAGTTCAGTAGTCAACTGGAATGAGAAAATTTACGGTAATATATAGGTAAATCCTATTCGGCAGGAGGCTATACAACCTTAGGGAAATAAAATAACATCAAAAAACAAGAATTGCAGCTTCAGGTCCTGTACTTGATAAGCACCTTGATAATTCCGGATGTCAATGTTGTCATCTGTACAAAGAGAAATAAAAATACCTGATGGGATCACTGGTCATGAATCCACTTAGCGCATGATATAGGTCACGGTTTGTAAATTTCAGAATTTAAATTGTTTTTCATGTTTTGAGAGTTATAATATATTGATATGAAGTAGTGTCAACAACTAAACTTTTCAATTAAAATAAAAGTCAAGGACAATTTGTAAAAGAACAAAATTTTAGAGGCCAATTTAAATTGGAAAGCCTAAAGGAGGATACAAGTTATGCCTTCATACGCAAGAGGGGCCATTTGGTTAGTGTCCATTTAATAAATCACTTAAGGTCACAGAGCAGTAGAATTGAAATTAGAAGTGGAATTCAAGACTAGATTAAAAGTCCAACCCAAGAAACTTATATTAAGCACTGAATCTTCACAAACATGTATCTGAAGACTAAATATGATAAAACTCATACTATTCTAAGTGAATAAAATAATCAGTTAATATTTTAGCTATAAATGTTATGATTTATAAATATAATGATTATTTACTGTCATCTTTCTCTTCGATATTGTGGCCATTAATACTCACTTCTTCACCACTCCATTTCTTGGAAAAATCTAATTTAGTTTGTCTCTCAGTTTAGATTCCATTTATTGTCTACTACTGTATATATAGAAGTTGAAATAAATGTCAGCTAGTGAAATATTTCAAATCATACTTTCATAGTATTTCTTCCTGGTAATAATTTAAATCTCTTCTTGATTTCATATGTTTAATACATAGACTTTTTTTTCTGAATTTGCATAAGTAGACATTAGTCTACATACACTATCTTTAAAGATTCTGGGGTACCTGGGCAGCTTAGTCAGTTAAAGGTCTGACTTTGGCTCAGGTCATGATCTCATGGTTTGTGAGTTTGAGCCCCACATTGGGCTCTGCACTGACAGTTCAGAGCCTGGAGGTTGCTTTGGATTCTGTGTTTCCCTCTCTTTGTGCCCCTCCTCCACTCACGTTCTTTCTGTCTCCCTCAAAAATAAATAAACGTTAAAAAAATTTAAAAAAAGGTTTTATTGAATTTGCTATTAAGAAATGCATACTTTGTTATGCATATAGATGTGTGTTAATAGCTTTTAAACACTAAACGATATTTTATAATCCATTTAATTTAAATTATACAAAACAACTTGATTGAAACATGAATACAATCAAATATGAGGATATGAGATCAGTAAGATGATAGAAACAAAAGTCACAAAAATCTTCCTGTTATCTAAAATTAGTTTCTAGAACTGTAACACAGCAAACTTAGGAACACATTTCTATATTTTTCGCTTTAAGGAAATCACTTTTATAGATATATTAGAAACAACTGATTGGAAGTCTGGCATAGTGAACAGTAGATGTCACTCAATATGTACAATTTGGAGGAAAATCCTTTGGAAAAGATACTTTCTAGCTTTCCATAGCAGTAATAGAGTTGAACAAGTCATTTGTAAATTGCATATAAATTCAGTTCAGAAACTAATTCACTGGGATATTCAATGACCAGTGACCAATATATAAAATACCATGTTCACTAGAGTTTAAGTATTTTTTACTGATAGTAAATGAGTTGTCCGGTATTCCCTGGTGAAAGTATACGATACATTGCCCACAAAGCTATATCCGCAATCCCTATAGTCATGAAATCTTGTGAAAGCTTTGAATCACTCATCCGTCCAGCATTTACAGTCCATGTCATTTTTTCCATTTCCCTAGATAGGAATAATCAACTTGTTTCTGATCTACAGTTAGCACTTATTTCCCCTTCAGTATAATGGAATTTGACTTTTGAAACCAATTGACATGTAAATGGCAAAACAGAAATAAAAGTTTTCCAGGCCATCATCTATGTTGAAAAGTGTTAAGTATGCCAAGATGCTATTTTGTTAAACAAACAAACAAACAAACAAAAACCTCAGAAAAAAATGTATATGACATCTCATATTGAAGAAATAAATACAGTGTCTTCCATAAGCTACTTTCTAAACCATGTCCAATGTGTCATATACACTTAAAAGAAACAGTTAATTTTTGGTCATGTACTTGCGAACTACTAGATGAAGATCTATTTAGAGAGAGTTAAACAACTCTGTGATATAGGTAAAGAAGTAAACACTAAATGTATTAGGTACCATTTACTGAAAAGAAGCCACACTAAAATTTAGTAGATTAAAACAACAAACACTCTATTTATTCTTCATTTCTATGGTTGGGTAATTTGGATTTATCTTCAGCTGCTTCCTATGATGCCTTCTAGTCTCACTAATGCATCTGCCATTATCTGGGATGACTGGGATGTGTGTTACTCATTACGCAGCTGACTTTCCAAGTTTGTTCACATGTTGGCTACAGCGTTCCCAATATTATCAGAGTAAGTCCTAATGCACAGGCATTTTTCAGACCTCTGTTTGCAATGTTTCTAAGTTCCCATTGTCCAAAGCAAGTGAGACTCACACTGATAGAGAAATCAACTCTTGATGGAAGAGCTAGAATGCTGTATTATAAAAGGGCATACGCATGCTATGAAGAAATTGTGGACATTTTTTTCCTCACCTCTCATACTAAAAATTCTAAGATAACACAACAGTATTAGAAAATCAAAGGAGTAGTCTTCTGAAATATCGCATACTATATAGAGAGCCATTATTCTTTTGGGGACACTCACACTTGAACTCCTTTCAAATTTGGAGAATACTCTACCTTATATGCATTTATAACAGGTTAATGATGTCCAAAATGCCAAATAATTGATTCATTTACTGAGCTTCCCTTCAGCCGGAGTGTAGACACATGACCTCGGATCTATGCTTCCCTTGTTTGAAGATTGGGATGCAAAGCAAAAGACGTATGAAAAAGAAAAACAAAACCAACCAACCAACCAGCCAAACAAACAAACAAACAAACAAACAAAAAACAAGTCCAGCAAACAGAGCCAGTTCCCAGGGCAGCAGTGGTAAGGGTTGTATTGCCATATTCCATACCCAGTGTTACCAGAATGCTGGCAGTATGATCTAGTTCTCAGAACTAGTGAGGTGACAGAATTTGGAGGAAATATTCCAGACTATATAACATCTGTATCCACTTTTTTTTGGCTCTTCTGAAATGTCTATGATCTATCTATTAACCATCACTTAATTCACTTCTTTTCTGCTTAATTTGGCCAGTGTCACTTTGGTGGCTTACAACTAAAATGTTAAACAATATACATGATGTGATCCTTTTGGAAATTAAGTCTTAATGGCAAAAGGTCTCGGTGTGTGTGTGTGTGTGTGTGTACATTTTTAATAGTATTTAGTTTTCCAGTGAATTTTTATCAGAAAAACACTCATTTGAAAATAAGAAGGCACAATAATATAAGCCGTTTCTGTTCCACTAATGATACATCTATGATGATGCTAGGTATTCAAAGTCCATGTGCTAGTTTAGAAGAAAGATGTACAAATAGCCGACATGTTTAGATGATCAATTTAGAGATAATTATTCATTGATTCTGTCGATCCAATGGATATAAGCAAACAGAGAGTATATCTTAACCAACGTATCTTTATTTCACAACTTAGGAAACTGTTAACTCAGAGTGATTAATGAAAAACTTCCCTCTACTCCCCAATATTTTCAGGTCTGGATTTTATCATTATTCAAATCTTACTCAAAAGTTACCTCTTCAGAAAGGCCTTCCTTTCCTATGTATATTATTCTTAGGTAAAATATAAAGCAGAGTCTTCATCTTGCAAGTTATATCTATTCCCTTCCCTGTTTCATTGTCTACACTATACTCTAAAAGGCCATATAACCTAATGGTTAATATTTTGGCCACAAGGAACAAATTAGAAAATAAACAACCAGGTAAAAAGTAGGCAGAAGAGTTGAACAGACACCTCACCAAGAGGATACAAATGGCAAATAAGCATATGAAAAGATGTTTTTCATCAAATGTCATTAGGGGATTGCAAATTAAAACAATAAGATCCTACTATATATCTCCTAAAAAGACTGAAACTAAAAAAACAAAACAAAACAAAACAAAAAAAAACACCAAATAGTGGCTAATAGGTAAAGCAACAAAAAGTCTCATTTATTGACAGTGGGAGGGCAAAATGGTACAGCCACTTTGGAAAATAATTCGGCACTTCTTAAATAACTAACCAGCCTAATAATTATACCATCCAGCAATCACACCTATTGGTAGTTGGAAAAAACCTGCATATGAATGTTTATAGCAGTCTATTCATAATTGACAAAAAGTGGAATCAAACAAGATGTCCTTCAGAAGGTGAATAAACACACTGTGGTACATCCATGTAATTGATTATTATTCAGCAATAAAAGGAAATTAGTTATCAAGCCATTAAAAGACATACATGGACCTTACATGCATGTCATTTACTGAAAGAAGCTAGTTTACCACTGATGTATGTTATAGAATGAATGTGTCCTTACAAATGTCATATATAAAAACCTTATCCTCATTGTGATGGTATTTGGAGGTGGGGCCTTTGCGAGATGATTATGTCCTGAGTGGGGAGCCCTCTTTAATGGAATTGGTTCTGTCATGAAAGAAAACTCCTCTGACCCCATCTGCCATGTGAGGACATAAGGAAAAGATGTTCACCCTCAAACTAAGCAGGGAGCTCTCATCAGACACTGACTCTTCCAATGCCTTGATCTTGGACTTCTCAGCCTCCAGAACTGTGACAAATAAATATTTGTTCTTTAAGTCACCCAGTTTATGGTATTTTTGTTATAACAGCCTGAACAAGACACTGTAAAATTCCAATTATATAACATTCTGGAACAGGTTAAACTACAGAAACAGTAAGAAGATCAGTGCTTGCCAGAAAGAAGGGGAGAAGGATAAATACGTGGAGCCCAGGGATATTTAGGACACTGAAATTATTCTGTGCTATTGTAATAGTATATGCAACATCATATATTTGTCAAAACTCATAAAACTATACAACATAAAATTGAGTCTTTTTTTTTTACATTTATTTTTGAGACAGAGACAGAGCATGAACGGGAGAGGGTCAGAGAGAGGGAGACACAGAATCTGAAACAGGCTCCAGGCTCTGAGCTGTCAGCACAGAGCCCGACGCGGGGCTCGAACTCACGGATGTGAGATCATGACCTGAGCTGAAGTTGGCAGCTTAACTGACTGAGCCACCCAGGCGCCCCTAAAATTGAGTCTTAAGGTTAACTATGGACTTTAGTTAATAATAAATTAATTAGTTACTAACAATATATCAATACTGGTTCATCAATTATAACAAATGAACCATACTAACATAAGCTGTTAAAATGTGGAAAACTGTGAGTGAATGAGAGAAGGGGTGTATAGGAATTCTCTGTATTATCTGCTAAGTTTTCTACAAATTAAAAACTAAAAAAAAATTAAGTCTACCAATTAAAAAATATAAAAGAAGCAAATTGCCTGGCTAACCTCACCAACTATTTTATGGACATGTGCCTGAGTTGCCAAACTTGAAAAATACGAATTATAACATTTCTTACCTGATATTGCGCTTGTGAAAATCAAATGCATGTAAATAATATGGAAAAAATGCCTGCCATATAATAAGAACTCAATATAAGTTGCTTTTACTATAATATCCCCACTATTTTTTTTTCTTTTTTCTTTTTTAATTGTCCATTCTCTGCCTGCTCCAAAATAAAATGAAAATCCATTGATACAGGACTATTTTTTGTCCTGTTCCAGTTGAAACGTCAAAATTCTGAATAGTGATTGGCATGAGTAGGAATTCAATAATATTTGTTGAGAGAATAAAAGGGTTAAGTGTAGTATTATTACTAGTTTAATAATGAAATAAGGAGCTGCCATTTTGGTAGTAAAATGAATCTTGATAGTCATTTCTCCATCTGAATTAAATATAAATTTGAGGTCTTAAAATATTTAACATTTAAATATTACTCCTCATGTAATACCATAAATTCTGCTTCTCTAAATTACATCTTAAATGTGCAAATCTCCCCTTCCTCCTACCCAATTATAAAGGGTTCAACTGATCTTTTATTCTGTTGCTATAGTTATGTATATATATATATATATATATACACATATATATATAGTTATGTATATATATATACTTATATGTATACACACATATATATATATACTGCCTTGTGATTAGTTAACCAGGGAGTTGTGCTCTCATACTTCTTAGAAACTACTGTCAAGAAAAGCCATCAATTTTTATTAGTCATGTTGCTTATGAAAATCATTAAAATGTTTTATAGGAAGAAGTCCTTTAATATATGAGGACTTTGTGTGCTGCATATTGGTTTGTAACATAGCATATCAGTACTGGCACATGGATCTGAAACTTATTTTCAGCAGTTCCTGACTATGAGTTCTCAGGCTGCACTCAGAATCCTTACCCAGAGAGTACAGATAATAATAGTATCAAATTCATAGGATGGACTAAAGGTAATATAAGCTAACACACAAATGTGTGTGTGTGTGTGTGTGTGTGTGTATATATATTTACACAAACATATGTGTATCCTAGGTTCTGTACACACACACACACACATATATACACACATGCATACACACATATGTATGTGTGTATGCATGTGTGTATATATACATATGCACACATACACATATGAGTATATATATATGTGTATATGTATATATGTGTATATATATATATGTATATATATATATATATATATATATATATACAGAACAGAACCTGGTATAGTCAATGAATGAAAGATGCTATTTAAAAAATACTTAGTTGTGGGGCGCCTGGGTGGCTCATTCGGTTAAGCGTCCGACTTCGGCTCAGGTCATGAGCTCACGGTTCGTGGGTTCGAGTCCCGCGTCGGGCTCTGTGCTGAAAGCTCAGAGCCTGGAGCCTGTTTCGGATTCTGTGTCTCCCTCTCTCTCTGCCCCCCCCCCCACTTGCACTCTGTCTCTCTGTCTCAAAAATAAATAAAAAAAAACATTAAAAAATTAAAAAAAATACTTAGTTGAGATAAAAAAAAATAAAAACACATGTCTTATGATGACAACCATCTGATTCCAATGTTGGAGAAGAAGACACATTTGAAGTTGCCAAGTAATAACTACTCAACTCATTGGTAATGAAGCCTTTGTTTTCATTCACAAGCTTTTTTATGTCAATTCTTTGGTTATCTAGCCTTAAATTGTCACAATTTTCATTGAGCAAGAATCAACATGGATGAATGACAATTTATCCCTACTGCCAGTAGAGCCAACATGATCCAGTTGCCCATAGAGCCAATAGGAAGCAAAGCCCAGGTGAGCCAGGATTGCTTATAATAGTGAAGGCATGCCTGATGAATCCCCTTATAGAGAGAAAAGAATCAAAGTAGAGTCTTCTGACAACATTCAAAGAGACACCATATTCTAGAAAACTTTTCGTGATACTAATGTAAGGATCACATCCAAGAGATTTCCACTTAAGAATCACAACTCAGGAAATGTTAGTACTTCGCATATTTGTGTAATTAATAAGACAAGCTAGAGTTTATATAAAAACACTTGAAGAATTCTGTCCAGAAAGAAAGTATGCATGGGTTAGTCCTTAGGAAACTGAAGACAGAATCACTGAGAAACACTTATAATTTACCCTAATAGTTTCAAACTGAGAATTGACGGTTTAGCCTGAAATTACCCAACATTAAAACAAAATAAAAACCAGAAATATACAAAACTAATCAGAGTTACTGAACCAGAATGAACAAAACACAATTTGTATTAAGAACAAAGATTATGAAGTAAGTAACTTCATACTCACTCACTCTGAGTTCACTTTAATTCTTCTCTTGTCTTTGTACAGGTAGATGCACCTTCAAGTATTTCAAGGAAACAGGCTGAAAAAAGATGGACCCAAACAGTATTAAAGTTGTATGTTATAATTCCAATTTGTAAACCATACATATCTCTTATTTACATTTGAATAGCCACACTTCCAAAAGGTGCTTCCCAAACTATGAATATCTGAAGTGAAAAATCATTAACTTATAAAAGCCTACAGGAGATAAAGACTAAAGACTAAAACTGAAAGTGAAGTTTTTCTCTAGTTTAGTTTTATAATTGGGACAATTGAAACAATATCAGAAATATAAATTTCTGCTGTTCTGATCAGAATTAAAAAAAAATAATAATCACCTTACTATCTTTATCTTGTTTCTTTTCTCCTCTCTTCTTTACTTTGTCGTGGCACTATGGGAACTCAATGACTATGTCAAAATACACAGATGAATCTATGGTAAGTTCTTACTGCATGAGAAATGGTTATGTGTAAAATACTATTGTCTCATCTACTTCTCCCTCCTCCTTCCCTGCAATAAACACGTGGCTTCTGACCCATTTCTGGTGCAAGTGAAAACAGTGGGTCTTATTAGCACTTAACAAAGTCAGGTGAGGAGATGTAGGAGTTCCGTTGGAAGATTCCATGCTGAAGGTGTGAGATTACAGAAGAACTTCAAGAGTCAATCTGGGAATCATGATAATAATGAGCTTGTTTTGTCCATAATTGGAAGCAGCATACCCTTATCAAGTTTTCAAATATTCCTTCCTATCTCTATTATAATAGTGAGGATTGGGCCAGGACTTGGCGTTCCAGTTAGTGTTCTATTCATAAATATAGCATTTTTCTTCTATTTTTTGGTAATTAACAAATACATGACATTCTTGGTTATTGCCTTATGCTTATATTGACTATAGGTACAGAAAAATAAATATGACTACAAATGGCTGATACATATAAAAATATTCTTATATAAACATTTGAAACATAAGTTTAGAATTTGAGGAATGGCTTCTTTAGAGAACGGTCTATTCATGTTTTCTGCCCATTTCTTCACTGTATTATTTGTTTTTCAGGTGTGGAGTTTGGTGAGCTCTTTATAGATTTTGGATACTAGCCCTTTGTCCGGTATGTCATTTGCAAATATCTTTTCCCATTCCGTTGGTTGTCTTTTAGTTTTGTTGATTGTTTCCTTTGCTGTGCAGAAGCTTTTTATCTTCATGAGGTCCCAAAAGTTCATTTTTGCTTTTAATTCCCTTGCCTTTCAGGAAGTGTCAAGTAAGAAATTACTGTGGCAGAGGTCAGAGAGGTTTTTTCCTGCTAAAATAAACAAATCAGGAGACTATAGATGCTGGAGAGGATGTGGAGAAACGGGAACCTTCTTGCACTGTTGGTGGAAATGCAAACTGGTGCAGCCACTCTGGAAAACAGTGTGGAGGTTCCTCAAAAAATAAAAAAATAGAACTACCCTATGACCCAGCAATAGCACTGCTAGGAATTTACCCAAGGGAGACAGGAGTGATGATGTATAGGGGCACTTGTACCCCAATGTTTATAGCAGCACTCTCAACAATAGCCAAAGTATGGAAAGAGCCTAAATGCCCATCAACTGATGAATGGATAAAGAAGTTGTGGTTTATATATACAATGGAGTACTATGTGGCAATGAGAAAGAATGAAATAGGGCCTTTTGTAGTAACGTGGATGGAACTGGAGAGTGTGATGCTAAGTGAAATTAAGTCATACAGAGAAAGACAGATATCATATGTTTTCACTCCTATGTGGATCCTGAAAACTTAACAGAAGTCCACGGGGGAGGGGAAAAAAAAAAGACGCTAGAGAGGGAGAGATCCAAAGCATAAAAACTCTCTTAAAAACTGAGAACATACTGAGGGTTGATGGGGCGTGGGAGGGAGGGGAGGGTGGGTGATTGCGTATCGAGGAGGGCACCTTTTGGGATGAGCACTAACGTTGTATGTAAACCAATGTGACAATAAATTTCATAAGAAAAAAAAAGAATTTGGGGAAAGGATTTCTACAGAAATAACATATCATCTGCTAATATTCATTAGTATCATCTTCTACATCATGTTATTATGCATTTGTTTATTCTTATATTTTCCTCCCTATACAATAGCTTTAAAATCCATGAGGTTAGGGATTTGCCTAGGACACAAATGCTCAAAATTACTTACTGGAAGAATGAGAAGATAAGGTACAAATGAATCTAAAAAAAAAAAAAAGTCAACCATTGAACTAACAGCTTAATTGGCTAAAATCATGGCTTGCACTGATCAGATGACAATCTTCCTATTATACAATGGTTTATTAACTACGCAATAGACTCCCAATTGATGAAATTGTTGTACTTTCTAGACCACTACAGTAATAAATACAGAAAAGCATGCATTAACATCACCCAGAATTTATTTAGCTATCATTTACTTAGTGGTTAATACTTATCAAGCATGGTTATAAATAGTTCATTTAATTTTTGCAGAGTCTACAGATATAACTGTTATTATCATTCACATTTTGCAAATTAAAAAATGGAGACAGAAGATGTAAGAAATTTTCTTACTGTCACCAAACTAAAAGTTGTTGAGACCAGAATCCAAACCCTGGAAGTCTAATTCAAAATTCTACCATTTAAAACCACTCTATGCTGTCTCTGCATCATTCCACTGACTGACAAATTATCTTTTCAGTAAGAGTAAATAAACCAAAAGCTCCAACAGGACATTTGATACTGTTATATTCTTTGTAATCTCAAAAGCAAACTTTTTTTTTAATTTGTGTTTATTTTAGTTTACAAAGAAACAGATGATTTCAAAATTCTCTGTCTATTTAAGGGAACAAAATGAATCTATAAAATGAAACAACATGAGATTAATAGCAGTTCATTCATTTATTTATTCATACTTTCAAGTGGCGGACCACATCCAACAAGTATTTTTTTGTCACTCATGTGTTAAACCTATGAGACATTTGGGACACATCAGTGAATATGTGAGGTGTCATACATGCTTTCATAAAGCTCACACTTAATGAGAAAGACAGAGGCAAATCTGCACAAAAATAGTTATGTGACTGTGATTAATGTTTAATGCAAGTATAACATAGATGCTAGAAATACACTGCAAATGTTCCCAGACCCTCTGTATCATAATTTAGAGAGTTCTTATTAAGGGGATATAGTCACTGTGCAGAGTGAAGTTTCCTTTAAAAGTGATGAGTATGGGGGTGCCTGGGAGGCTCAGTCGGTTAAGTGTACGACTTTGGCTCAGGTCTTGATCTCATGGTTCGTGAGTTTGAGTCCTGCATTGGGCTCTGTGCTGGCAGCTGGGAGCCTAGAGCCTGCTTCGGATTCTGTTCCTCCCTCTCTCTCTGCTCTTCCTCTGCTCACGCTTTATCTCTCTCTCTCAAAAATAAACATTAAAAAATTAAAAAAAAATAGTGATGAGTATGTAGTGAATTATAATAAAAACAAAACTCTACTGTAGAGTTTTGTAGACTCTTTTTTTCATTCATCAATACAGTATTTGTTAAAGCATGTTTATTAGAGAACACTAGCATCAGAATCATCTGGAGTATTCATTAATATGTATGCTCACGGTTTACTCCCTAGATACACTGATTAAAAACCCTGGAAGTGTAGCTATGGAATCTGTGTTTTATTAGACTCCATAATTATTATTTTACAAGCTGAAGTTTGAGGAGCACTGAATTAAAACTTAGCTAAGATTTATGATGTGTTTAGAACATTAATATATTTTCATAATTTTGCACAGTTCATGGAATTTTTTAATTCTACTGAAAACAAATTTTGGAATTACAATATCAATGCATATGTTTTACAAAAGCTAATAAATAAAAAGAACAGAAATATAAACATCTAAGAATGACCTTCCCCATTACTCTTCAGATAATCACTGTCAAATGACTGGAGAACATCCATCTGTGGATCTGCTCTCTTCCTGTCACTCTCACTTTCTCACTCTCTCACTCTGTTTCTCTGTCATCTATGTGTGTGTGTGTGTGTGTGTGTGTGTGTGTGAGCGCGCATGTGACTGGATCAATATCCAAAAAGGCTATAGTGTTTATGGTCTAATGAAAAGTGATGAAAACTATTCTCTAATTCCGGATAACCAATATTTATATTCTTTATTAATCTGATCAATAAAGACTAATTCATAAAATGGCCTTAAGTACACACTTTTAAATAAAATGGACTTGAATATATTGTCATTCATTGACTATAATTCTTCCTCTTGTTACCTTTCTTAACAAGAAAGTTCTTTTCCTACTTTCCTAAGGAACATTTTTATTGCTGTGTCACATGTGTTGATCAGGATTTTATAATTTTGAAGGAATAAGAGCATGATTACCATTCTTAGATTGTGTTGCATTTCCTAAAACCTGAGGGTAAATAGATCAAGATGAGAAGAAATTCATTTTCCTTTCTGGCAATGCAGAGTATAGAGACATTTACTACTCAGTAGTCCTTCTAATAGTAGAGGTCCTTTATGATCAGGCACATATTTAAGACCATTATTATTTATGGTCTTTATTACTTATGGTCTAAATAATAATGATGACAATGATTCCCATTTCTCTCAACCAATATCAGATTTGAGTGTTTATGTGCTATTTCCTTTGGGCATGCATCTAACATGATAATTGACATTAACATATTGACAAGTCAAACACCACTTTGAATACAAGTAAATACATACACCTATAATCCACTGTCTAAGGAAGATTTCTTATGAGTTGTTTCCTATGAAGAGAAGAAGACAACTTAGAAGTTTGAGGCAAATTAATCTCACAAGATAAGGAGTAAGAGTGGCATGTACCTTCGACCCTGGGTTCATAACCATAGAAAAGACAGCTGTTTGGGTATTTTTGACTGGGACTCCTGCCCTCAGCAAACACATCTGATGTTCATTCATGGTGTCTTGGCTGCAGATACTCACAACCATCTGTTAGGATGGCATGTTGCCTGGTTACAAGTTGGGGAGCCTGTTTCATTAGGAAATGGGGGCCAAGTAAATAACTCTTCGCTCTGGTAGCTATGTAAGTCTTGCACTACGATTGCTATAAATAGACCATCCCCTGTGACAAGTATATCTTATTTGTGTGGAGGTTTTGTTTTGTTTTCTATGAAATCAATTTTGTATGTTAATTTCTTTTTTTTTTTAAGAAACCAAGATATATTTAGCTTAGCAGAACCTGGAGACTGGCTTCTTTATACAGATGCTATCTGTAATTTTTATCATTATAGGTAAGCAAACAATAGGCTGCCTTTTAAAAATAACTTTTGAAAATAACTGTTGCCTGTGAATTGGGTAATTTGTCCCAATATTGTTTTTTCTCTTATATATAATATTGTAGTTTTATATTATTATATATTATAGACTCCTGTTCAATATCTTAGAATGGTGTTTATTCTCTAGCTAAATTTCAGAACTATCTTAACAATAAGTACATATATGTAAATATTGGTTTAAAAAATCATTAGTACTGTGTATTGATGTAGAATGCACTATAAAGGAGGGAACTCAGTCATTTCTATGCTATTCTTGTGACATAATAAGCATATGAACAGGAAAAAACTAATAATTTTCTCTTACTTAATATATCTTTTCATCATGGACTTTCAGTTGACTTAGATCATAGTTTTCTATACAAAACAAAATTCTCGAGTGATAAAAAGCTATAATAAAAAAGACATTTCTTAAAATGTAGTTGTGTAGTTTTTATTCCCTTAAAATATAAATTCAACAAAAGATGTTTATTTACAAACATCACACCTACCTATTCTATGTACCTGTTGTAATCATGAGTGCACTTCCTAATTTAGAAACCCATGATAACAATGAAAAGAAATCAATGCTAACACTGATCACTATACAGTTCATGGGTTAGATTTTATAAAATAAACTAAGCAGGACCTATCAGAAGCAGTAGGGGAATGCAGTGAACCCATCTTAATGTTTTAAATCTGGTACCATCTGTTAGCAATGTCCCTTTTATGTGAAGTAAATGAAAATGACCATGATCCCCACAGCCCATACACAGTATCAGTTTCCTACAGTTGCTAAGGATTCCAAGTAGATGTCTGCCAGATTTCCAGGCAAATATACTTGTTATGATCAGCAAGGGATCTGACTTCACATCCCTACATAGCGTCTTACTGAGTGAAACAGGATTTGTAAGGCATGAGCATTCCATTGCCCTAGTCTAAAGACAGTCTCAAGCAATCAGCTTGTTTGATGATTTACCTTAGTGTAGCCTAATTCTTTTTTTTACAACTCCCTGATGACTAGGATGTTTCCCCTGCAAATAAGTTTGCACACATTCCTACAAAGAGCAGCAGACTAAAAAGTTATCTAATGTGGGCTAAGAAAAATCCAACCCAGAGCAGTTCCATTTAATGTCATTACTTCTCCTTAGAAGTTTCTCAGAGCAGCACTGGTATAATTTAATTTCTGAATAAAATTTTGTCCTTGATCCCTTTAAAAATTCTTCCACGTCTTCTTGAAGTTAGAGTGAAATCAGAGCAAATCTTTAGTCCTTCCTAAAATCAGAGATATAAAGAAAAACCTACGAAAGACATTACCCTACAGTCGAAGTGTCTTGGCAAATGAGCATTCATATACACTACATAGGGACAATTAAAAAAAATAGTCAATGTGACTAGATATTAGTTCCAGGGCATTTGTCACAGAAGTTTAAAGTGTATTCTTTTGAGGAGGGAAGGGGCAGGGAGAGGGAAAGTGAGAGAATCCCAAGCAGGGTCTACATCCAGGGTGAGCTCTCCATGGGGCTTGATCCTATGAACGTGAGATCATGACATGAACCAAAATCAAGAGTTGGCTGTTTTACGGACTGAGACACCCAGGCGCCCCTGCCAGAGAGGCTTACATTGGAAATTGGAGACAGACAATTGGATTGGAGGCAATGACCAAGGAATGAATTATTTTAAAAAAGATTATGTAAAAACGTTATGCTAAAGCAACTATGAAAAAAAGTGATTCATGTACACACAATCAAAATAGAGATGAGAATTTGTAGGATTGAAAAAGGCCACAGAAATTTAAATGTCTGTTTACTTATTCAGTAAAATAACTGCCGCCTCTTTTTGCCCTGTTTAAGATAATTTTTGGAAACAAAATCTCCCAACACTTCTTACGCTTACAACTCATCACAGTAATTAATTGGGATTTTTTTTCCATCTTGGTATCATTCATTTACGCATTCTTTTACTTATTTGTTCATTCCTTTAAAACTTGTCTGATTTGAGGCTTGGTGGAGTTAGAGGAAGGAATTACACAAAGATAAATGAGACAAAAGAGGAATCTCTCAGGTTATTTTTTCAATATTTATTTATTTTTTGAGAGAGAGACAGAGTGTGAGCCGGGGAGGAACAGAGAGAGAGAGGGAGACACAGAATCCGAAGCAGCTACAAGCTGTCAGCACAGAGCCCAACACGGGGCTTGAACGCACCAACCATGAGATCATGACCTGAAGTTGGCTGCTTAACCAAGTGAGCCACCCAGGTGCCTCAAAAGTCTCTCATCTGAAAGGGACAACAAACTTGTTAGTTTGCTGGGGCTGGTGTAAAAATGTACCAGAAGCTGGAGGGCTTAAACAACATAAATATATTATTTCATAGTCTGGAGGTTAGAAGTCTATGACCACAGTGTTAGCAGGATTTATCTATCTCATCTCAACTTATCTAATTACATCTACAATGACTCTACTTCCAAATAAAGTCATATTGCAACATACTGGGGGTTAGGATTCAGCCAATGAATGGTGGGGGCACAATTTAACTCATAACAAAATCTATCATTATATCACAAAATTATCACAATAACAATGTGCTAATTCTATACAGGGAGAGGAATGACTAACAAGGAACCTAGTAAAGGCTACCCAGAGGAAGGATAATGGAGACAGTACTGAAACATGAGTATGCAATCACCAGTGGGTTGAGAAGAATCCTATGAATTCCAGGAGTAACAATAGCATGTAAAAACATACAGAAGTGTTAAAAGATGGACTCCTGATGGTGAATAAATGACATATTAAGATTCTCCAAGGCAGCAGTAGGTAAGGATAGAACATTAAAAAGAAACTAGTAAATCATGGTGAGCTTGATTAAGAAATATATCAACAGCTTCTTCTGGTGTATATAGATTGACACCCAATGGAGACTGTAATTGCCAGAGAAGTCTTGGCTTTCATTCATTCATTCATTCATTCATTCAATAAATATTTACCTTGCATCTACAAGCTTCCAAGGCCAAACCTAGTTGCTCATCTCACACCAATGAATAAGAAGATAAATACCCCAAAAAAAAAAAAAAAAAAATTAAAAAAAAAAAAGAAGATAAATACCCCAGTCTAACAGAGCTAAGAATAAACAAGCAAGCAAGAGGAATACATGAATTGACGTAAGGTGAGAAGTTCCACTGAGATGTGTAAAGCAAGGTAAGAGGGACAGTAAGGTTGATAAGGTACAGTGGATGTTGATATTTTGTATCCTCAGGTGATCAGAAAGAGCCTTAACAATAAGGTAAAGTTTGAAAGCAATGCAAAGAAAGAAAGAACCAGGCATGTAAATGTTAGAGTAGTCAGTTGGTTAGGCTTTCCCAGGATATCTGGAGACCAGCAAAGTTGGAATCAAAGTTATGCCCTGACAGCATTCCACAAAAATAGGCCACAAAAAGCTGGATCAAACCAGACAGACCCAAGACAAAGACAGACCCAGAGACTGACCAAATAAGGAAGAAAAGTCTCAAAACCTTGCTCCCAATGAAATCCCCTCCCCAAATAATGAATAGCCCACTGCTTAGTTAACAACTCTCAGTAAAAGAGAGAGACCCAAACCCTGGGTGCAGCTCTCCTGTGAGCTTATGGGCTCTCACATCTCAAGAGTATACTCTCACTCTCTTGAATAAACTCTTCCCTTGCCCTGATCAAACACTGTTGGCATGTCCTGGAATTCTTTTCTTTTGAGGAGACTAAGACCCTCAGGTCATGTCCCTGGGGAAGTGGCCAGGCAGAGGCCTCAGGGCCCAGTCGTCTTCCCCAGTCCACCCAATAATATAACTGCTTCTCAAACAAAAACAAAGCCAATGTGAAGGCAGTAAGGGCAAGAAAGCCCATTTGGTATTTGAAGAAACAGCAAAGAAAGACAAAACAACCATATAGCTGAAGTAAACTGATTAATAGAGGTAAATTCAGAGAAAGGGTAGGGAACAGAGCCTTAGGGATTAGAAAAGACTACGTGTGTTTTTTGTTGTTGTTGTTGGTGGTGGTGGTGGTGGTGGTGGCTTTCTTTCCTCTGAGAAGCAAAGTCAGAGAGGGCAAAGGGGCTGCAGTCAGCAGAGAAATCATCTTCTCTGAATATCTACCTACCTATATACCTACCTACCACCTGTGAATCTGTAATATTTTAACAAGAAATATTCTTGCAGCTCTGTGAGAATAGACTCTATGTTGGACAGTGGCAGAGGCTGAATGGATAAACGGGAGGCTGTTGCCATGATCCAGGTTATGGAGGCATGATCAAAGGCATTAACAAGGGCAATAAGGAATAAGTGGCCAGTTCTACATTTTGCTGGATATATTTTGACATGGGGCCAAAAGGATTTGAAGTTGGATTGAATATTTGATGTCGAAAATATTGGATGTTGAAGACATCCAACGTGATTTCTTGACATAGAAAAGACTAAGTGTGATGACGTTAGCTTTGGGGGGCTGGACAGTTGTGGGGAATGAAGAACTCGAGAGAACTCATATGTGACAAAGGCAATATGGCACATAAGGCAATAAGAAAGGCAACATATATGGAGAAAAACAATTGGACCGACAGGCAAATTCTGTTGATTGTTTCTATCTACTCAATAAAATGAGAAGCAAACTAAGAGGGAGGGAATAGGTACCACAAGTCTGAGGTAGGAAAAGAAGTGACTACATAAGAAGTCATCCAGGAAAATAACAAAGAGAATGGACTAAGGGCTGCAGAGTACTGCAGCTTGTCTACCTGTATTTTGACAATTGTATTCCGCTGTTCTGCAATATACAAAGACTTATGGAAAATTGGATGTAGTGAAGATTATCAGGGAAGTATGATGAATCAAGATTAGGGTAAAGAAATCTAGGATATACTCAATGGAGTTATCTTAACAGATCATCAAATCTAAGCTGAGACAGAAGAGAAAAGAAAACATGAGGTGAATCAAAGAAAGCAAACAAACAAACAAACAAAAATCTTTGGATCAACATGTTAGTATTGTGAAATGTTAACATTGTGACAGAAGAGAGAATAAATTGAAAAGAATGAAGGTGGGGCTCCTGGGCGGCTCAGTGGGTTAAGCATCTGACTCTTGATTTTGGCTCAGGTCGTGATCTCAGGGTTCCTGGGTATAAGCCCTGCTCTGTGCTGACAGCGCAGAGCCTGCTTGGTTGGGATTCTCTCTCCCTCTCCCTCTTTCTCGGCCCCTCCCCTGCTCACATGTACTTGTGCACACACTCTCTCTTTCTCACAATATAAATAAATAAATATTAATTAAAAAAATGAAAATAAAAGAACGAAGGTGTTGTCAGAGAACAGGATACATGAAATTGCATCCTCCTTTATACAACTGTACCTAGGTCAGTCTGTGTTGTTTAATATGTAGCCACATGTGGCTATTTAAATGAAAATTTAAAACTGAATAAAACTAAAATTCAAATTTCTCAAACACATCCAATTTGAAATGCTCAACACCCATATGTGGCTAATGTCCACAAAGAACCTTGAATAAATAGAACATGTCTATTATTATGGAAATTTTTTTCAGATAGTGTTGATATGGAAAGACCTTGGGAACAATTAATTGACTAGGGTAAAGGGAAGAGAAGTCATATTCTGGAAGTGCTGGGGTATTTTAAACAAAGAAGTGATAAAAATTTTGAAATGTCTATGAAGAGAAAGAACGACTTTTATCATTTCTTCTGGCCCACAGGAAAAATGAGACATAATGCAGAGGGCTGCAGGGGAAACATTTGTTTTCTCACCAGGTTTTGGTTGGAGCAAAAGGTGAAATGATCATCCATACCTGAGGGTGAGGACATAGACATTTTTCTGATGATGACTGTGCTTTCTCAAAAGACAAAGAGGTTTAGGGAGCTGGCAAGGTTGGGAGAGCGGGTCACAAATTAGGATATTCAAGCCGTAGCAGGATCAGAGAGTAGGTAAAATTAATTTAACAGAAATCAGAATGGGGGGGATAAAAAATGGCTAAAATTATCTCATACCTTTTACAGTAACTAAAGTAAATATAAATAAAGGACTTGGTTGGATTTGTCTTTCTGATGTGTTGGATCAGCTTATACTGGTTTGTGAAAGCTGATTGTGCACATGCCTTACCCATTCTCAGTTCAATGCTGTCGTGTTAGTACCTGAAATCAGCTATGGTGGGAGTATTTATACTATGGAAATGAGCAAAAGCTACAAATGAGAGCTTTTTTATTGCTCCTCTCTGTGAGCCGGTTTACCAGTTCTGCTGATTGTCAAATTGGTGAGACTATGCGCTTAGTGGAGGAGGGGAAAGCACTGTGTTTTTTCAATAGAACCACCTCTATGTTCACTCCGATGGAACAGAGGTGGGAGCCATAGGATGTGTAGTATTTGGTGAGCCCACAACTACTTTAGTTCATTTTTATGAAAGCATGTAGAAACAACAAATGCTTATGACCAAAGCTCATAGCAAGACAAGATGGGCAGGTAGTGGGCTCTCCAGATCATGAAAGACTTTATATATCATCACTTATTAATATTATTATTTTTAAAGGGACAAGTAACCAATGAAATATTTTAAAGGGAGATGTAAAAACCAGATTTGTAACTTAAAAAAATTTTTTACATTTATTTATTTTTGAGAGACAGAGAAACAGAGCACAAGGGGGTGAGTGCAGAGAGAGAAGGAGACACAGAACCTGAAGCAGGCTCCAGGCTATGAGTAAGTTGTCAGCACAGAGTCTGATGGGGGCTCAACGTGGGTCTCAAACCTACAAACCGTGAGATCATGACCTGAGCCGAAGTTTGGATGCCCAACTAGCTGAGCCACCCAAGTGCCCCAGATTTGTAACTTTAGATGTCCTCATACAATAGTAGATGAAAAGGGGGAAAAAGGTATGGTTCTTTTAAGATTTCAAATAGATAAAAATTATAATGTCATAAAAATTAATGGTTGTGTCCAGATTCACAGAGGTGCTTATTTGCAATACAGACAAATGCCTTGCATTATATGCAACACATTGAGGAAGTCAATTTATGTTCATCCCGAAAATATGCGGGTCTTCTTCTTGTCTAGACTAATTTTGTAAAAGGAAACTGATGGGATTCATTAGTCACCAGGAGAATTTATTGGCCATGTGATACTGACTACTCTTTAGAAATTCGAATTCCAATTCCAATTTCATTCAAAGACACATATTTTCCCAAAGATTGAATGAACTCCAATATTATCCCCTACTCTCTCCTGAATCTTGACCCCTATAGTGATAACCAAGGAACAAAATGAAATGTAATAACAGTGGTAGGAGGACAGGCTTTTGACATTTATCATATCTAAGGGCTACATGTCCTTTCATGTTCTTAGACAGGCTGAAATGCTGGCATAAAGTCCTATATGTGTGTTCCACACAGAGGAAGTTTGACTGGGTTCTTAACTGAGAAAGGTGAGAAACAATGTACATTTTCCCAAACAAATATTTGCAGCAACAGAGAAAGGAAAAAGAAAATTCTTAAAGTTAACTGGCCATAAAGAATGACAGAACTCACACAATCGAAAGTTTTCTTCCTGCCAGTTTCCTCCACTTCTGTTTGATTATTAGATCTGCTTTTGATTTGTAGTATGGCCCAGTAGCATCAACCTTCTGCAAACATATCACATTCAATATTCCCCAAACCATAGCCATTTGGAATTCATTTCCAGTTAATCAGTCTCTTTATTTTTAACTATTCCTTCTCTATTCTTGCCTCGTTTAATTATGAGGTATTCTCTGATATCTGGCTATCCTCTAGTACATACTTCCTATCACAGAATTTTTATCTTTTGTTTTCTTTTTTTTTGTATTTACAATTTATGTATCATATATTTTCAAAACTTTTTACAGAAAATCTCAATTATCAAAAGCAAACCAACATAAATAAAAGAAAGCAACAAGTCATGGTGGGTGGAAAAAAATATATATATAGATATATATATATATATAATGGAGAAAGGGATAATACACTAGATGTGGAAAAGATTGCATAATGATGGATAAGAACAAGAATGACCAATGAAAGCTGAAAAATGTATCTGAAAAGACAATTCCCAAAATAAAAAATAGTATGTTATTTCATATGTTGTTTCAGTATATGCATGTTGAGTACTCTATGATAGATTTTAAGCTGAATTTTAGGGATATAGTGGTGAAGAAGACAAGAAGAATCCGTCCTGCTTTCATGAAACCTTGGTTTAGCAATAGTGACAACATTAAACAAGTAACTGCTAAATTATTTAAAGCCCGTCATGACATGCACTATAAAATAAGATAACAGGATCCTATAAGAATATTGGCCATTAGGAAAGGTGGTATTAAGAAAGTGATTTTAAGTGCAAACTTGAAAAAACTACCAGGAGGTAGAGAAAATGGAACTGGTGCAAGCAAGCAAATATGTGCCATGGTATTGGGGCAAGAAATAGCTCCCCAAACTTAAGAAATACAGAAAAATATAAGAGGTGATTAAGACTCACAAGGTAAGTGGAACATACATCATGGAGAAATTATTTGTGGCAGAATGTACCATTTTCTCAAAGTTTTTTCCCCCTCTGCCTTTGTTAGTATTCACTGTGAGTAAATTATCTTATCTCTAGCCTTCCCTGAGTCCCTTGATTTAAGTAATCAATAAGATGTACACGGAAGTGCGAGAGAGAACAAGTTCAGACTCAAGATCTTAAGAGACCCCTCTTGAGCTTTTGATGTGAAAATATACTTTAAGCAGCCATGGTTCTTTTGGCCTGGGGCTAGGATAAAGATAACCTGGATCTGTTCTTGGTCTGAATCAAGCCGAGCCCCTAAGGCCAGCCAAGAGCAACCAAACTAGGACTAACTTACACACCCATGAGTATAAAATAAATGATTGTTGTTGGAAGCCACTGACATTTGATGGATGTTTACTATGCAACAGTACGGTCTCTGGTCATTTGTGGTTTTTATAAATCTTGTTAACTTTAAAATCTCAGGATTTTGAATCATGTTACATTTGTAGATTACATTTAAACAAAGTGCCCATCATTATTGAGTCCTTCAATCTAAGCATATGGTTGGTCTTTCCATTTGTTCATGTTTCCATTGGAGTGCATTGATTGTAATGATTTTCTTGCATATTGTTATTGTAGATGTTAAAAAAAAGTGTAGCCATAGGTATTTATTCTGCAAAAGCTACTTGTTGTTATTGCATTCAATATTTATATAAAACTCTAGGGAAACTTGGTTCAAAGGGAAGAAAGTTGATTTACACAGATTTGTGTGTATATGAGTTTCCTCCACCCTTTGGTTTTAATTTCATATATTTTAGATTGATGTTAAAAGCATCTTTAAATAATTTGGGGAAACATTTGTATAGATATGGATCCGCTGAAAGTTCAGATGAATACACATGAATAATTTTAAATTGCTCTAGTAATAAAAAGGCAAATTTAATCAAACAATGCCATTTAGGAACATTTTTGTTTGATTTAGAAAAAATGGATGTATTAATAAAAACATTGACTACATTTATTTATTGCTTATACATGTTCAGAAGAGTATACATTTTAAAAAAAGTAGTGTGTCGGTTTGTGTTAAAAGCCAAGTAAATTTCATACCTTTTATCAGATGTATTAGCGTATCGGGACCAAGGTGTATTGTCCCTTAGATTTGGTAAGGATCATTTCCCAGATAGGCTGTTGGTCATCCCTGGTCACCACTTCATTTCCTAGCACCTTCAGTTATACTAACCCCACTTAATGTGAGTACCAAATACCTTGAATGCCTACTATGATGCTTACCATGGTCCAAGCTCAGCACTTTCATTGCTCAGTTCCTATTCAACAAGTCCCAGGAATGATCTGGCCTGCCCCATTTCTGGATTCAAATAAAATAGTACACCAGAGGACATGGGAACTAGATTCCTAGGATTCTCTCAGAAGAGTAGCTAATATATCCTGGACATGGGGGGAAATTAACACTTCATGGTACAAGCATTAGCCAATGAGAGACAGAAGAAAGAAAGAATTGGTAGAAAAATTCCTCTGTCTTCCTCCTTCTGATGGACTCTTTTAAGGCCCACCAGTTGCATACGGTCTATTCAGAATATTCCATATAATCAAGACACTAGCTGTATTTTCATGTGAAGTAACATTTCACCCTGTGTTTACCTACACTTTCCCTCATCATCATTTCCAATTTCCCTCATTTGCTGCCCAAGAATAACACCTTCAACTAAAACATTAGCACATAAGTTATATAGCAGATTATTATTATTTTTTACTAGAGAACCGAGACTAATACATATATGAATTCTAAAAATTCTTTCTATTGGTATAAAAAGGATTTATTCATAAATTATGGTTTTTAACATAATTTGTAAAACAATTTAAAAAATAAAAGGCATATTAAATGCTCAATGGCGGGAAATAATTTTACCATTTTTTCTCCATGTACTGGGATTTTTCTCATTGGTAAAATAATTATACATAGATGTTGAAATAATGTAATGAGGATATTCAGCAATGTTAAGTGAGGCAAGCAGAAAATGATTATTTACACAGTATTAAATAAGTTAAAATTTTCAATAAAGTTTGGTGGAAATACAAAATAATATTAGTTTATTTTCTTATGTGAAAAAACTTTTTCTTCCTTTTATTGTTTTTTGCTCTTCTAAACAACATAAATTATTATTTATAGTAGGTTCAGCAATAGTTCTCTCATTTTGGAAACCCAAATCCAAACTTGTATTTGGCTAGTTATGTTATATGAGGAATAGCCAGGTAGTGAAACACTTTGAAATAATTCTCTGAAAGTTTTGGGTAAAATTCTAAACATTGCATAAAAATGCAAAGTAATACAGTGTTCTAGAGGCATGAAAACAGCTTTGTTCTATAAACTGGAACAAGCCTTCAAGGCTCAGAAACCAGGCATCTTTACTATGATTTAGAATATGAACCAATTCATAAAATGCAACAAACTATAAAGTCATAAACATTAATCTTCAAAATGAAAGCCCAGAGTACACTGAAGTAAGAATAAATATGTAACAGCATAAAGTATAAAAGTTTAAAAATATAAAGTGTAAAGATAGTTGCCTATAAATTACCTTACATAATTTGTTTCATGTAAATACTAGTATGCCTTTAATTTTAATTTTATATAATAAATATAATACAGTCCTTAAAACATAAGTTAGAAAATGCATTAACTATAAAAATATAATTCTCTTCAAATCATATTCCATAGTAGGGGTCTCTGGTCTACTCTTTTCCTAAATTATTTCATATATATTATTACAAATAATCTACAGATCATGTGATATGAATTACATAAAGGGAATGTTGACAAGATGATTGCTTTAAACTCTAAAATATGAACAATATTAGGCCCAATATGCTTCCTAGACACTCTAAATTTTTTTTTATCTGCCCATGCCCATGTTTTTCCTGCTCTCTTTCTGAGTAGATGATAAATATGGTCATGATTGGTATGTTCAGTTCCTACTGAAAAGATTATGTGTGATCAAAAATCTTCACACTGTGAGATTTACTGAAAATAATCTTTTGTTTTGTAATGGCAGCTGTTATTTTCAAGATTTTTTTAGGTTTTCTACTCTGGAGGATTTTTATGTTTTGTCTTTACAACAATCAAATTCTTTTTTGTTTCCTTAACTTGCACAATGACCACTTAGCATAAGGACTGCTATTCAAAATCCTGATCATCACATCTAAGAACACAGTGACTGGTCAACAATAAAATATAAGATTTTCAGGGTACCAAATATCACCTGTGCCTCTGCTCTCTCATAGGCATGATAATGAAAATGCCCCACTTACTCCTTTGTGTTAAAGCACTTGTTAAAGAACAAGTGTGGAGAAAAAAAATAATACTTCTATTTTCCTTCCAAAAGTTCTACTTCAGTCTTATGGCTGGATCTAAAGCAGAAATAAAGGGATTTGTGTGTGCTGCTTCTCTGAAGAACACTGATGGCACTGGTGGGAGGATTTTCTTTTAAAAGAAAAAGGAAATAATAGAAATGAGTCATCTTCATTGTACTTACTTGTTTTATATCACAGTTTTTGACAACCTGACCTAACGGGCTTGTGCACTGAAACTTTACATATGATTAATTATTTCATTACCACTTGACACTGCAAAGGCCTTGATATTTAAAATGCATCCTCGTTCATATTGCACTGAATCATATTATGGTCATCAATAAGCAATGACTCTCAATGGATTGCTTTATGATCTACTGTATCTGATTTTAAGTAATGAAATACTTCAAACATACTGTATTGAAATTTCTTGCTGACTTTGTTTGCTTCCTTAAGCTATATTCTTCTTGAGAGAAGAAACATTTTATTATGTTTATGTTAGAGTCATTTCTTCATTCTTTGTAAATAATCAGAACATTACTGGAGAAATGAATGAATGCACCATTTGAAAGACCATGAGTAAATGGGTAAAAAATCAGATAAGTCAGGTAAAGTGGTTAGAATTACATGTCTAGACTATGGGAGATTCCCTCTGGAAGTGAGAAAACCCAATAATGGTGACCAGAAAGATTAAGAAACATAAGGGCGCCTAGATGTCTCCCAAGGTGAAGTGTCTGACTTCAGCTCAGGTCATGATCTCATGATTGGTGAGTTGGAGTTTCATGTCGGGCTCTGTGCTGACAGCTCAGAGCCTGGAGCCTGTTTCAGATTCTGTCTTTACCTCTCTTTCTGCCCCTCCCCCACTTGTGCTCTGTCTCTCTGTCTCTCTCAAGAATAAACATTAAAAAACAAAAAAGGAAAAAAAAAAAGAAAAATAGAGCAACCGTTGAATATTTTAGAAGGTTTTGTTTGCTTGTTTTTTGTTTTTTTGTTTTTGTTTTTTGTTTTAAGGTAAGAAATACAAATCAGAGATGGACAGCCAACAAGCAAATGTAATCTTTGCAAATTGGTCCAAAACTAATCCTACTTAAGATGGATTGTGGACGGAAGTGTCTGGGTGCAATAATGGTAAACAGCTTACATATTTATTAACTTTATACTTCAAAACATACTTTTCTTTAAATTTTTAACGTGTATTTATTTTGAGAGAGAGAAAGACAGGCAGACAGAGTGTGAGCAGGGGAGGGTCACAGAGAGGGAGACACAGAATCCGAAACAGGCTCCAGGCTCTGAGCTGTCAGCACAGAGCCTGACGTGGGGCTCGAACTCACAAGCCTTGAGATAATGACCTGAGCCAAAGTCAGACCCTCAGCCGACTGAGCCGCCCTGATCCCCCAAAACATACTTTCTTTGTGAATTCTCTAATTGATTATGTTCATACTCTTATCCAAAAATGTATCTGTGGCTACTGGCAGATGAAAACAGAGACCAAGTCAATGGGGCTCTTGCCCAAGTTCCCAAAGCTAATAAAACAACACTTATTTTAATTAAATATTAAGGTAGAAATTTTATTTTAGATAGGGCACTGTGCAACACAAAATGTTAGAAAGCCACTGAGTCTGAAGGGGTTTTTTTTATTTTTCTTTTCTAACACTGAAACTAAAACTGATTTTTAAAATATTTTTGTAGGAAACTTATGCCTCCTATGTTAATTGTAGGACAGAGCTAAAAATGTTTGAGAAGAAAATAAAGAGTTTGATTTCCATAGGCTAGATTAGTATTCCAAACTCACAGTCTCCTGCTTTTTTCCTTGTAAAGGAACAGACTCTTCCTATTTCTATTCAAAAACCTCAATTATTATTTCACACCCTGCCTCTGAGAGATAGAAACCTTTCCCTGTTGACTTCACCACTTCAGACAGTGACTCCTAGTGAGGTTGGGTGACTTACTAAGGATCATACCAAAAGGCAAAATTTCAGCAGGAGTTTCTGGTCACCTCTCTTTTGTTTTCCCTGTCAGCCTGACCCTTACCCATGAACAAAGCACAATTGCCCCACCTGCATCTGCTTCACAAATTTACTTTTTAGTGGCAGGAGCTATATGATAAATTCATCATTGAATCTTCAAAGAAATTACAAAGCCTATAGAAGGAAGCAAAATTCAGTACCTTAATGCAAACCGACTAAATTAAACATTTTAAACAAAATGGCAATACATCTATTTAGTCTGGTCTCCAGGATCCCTTACAAGTGGTAATTAACCATGAGGATATTTGATCAGCATGTACCAAGAGAAGTTAAACTCTTTAGTTATAATTTATTTATTAAAAAACATAATTTATTTTTGGGAAAAAGAGAGTGCAAGCTGGCGAGGAGAGAAAGAGGGAGACAGAAGATCTGAAGCAGGCTCTGTGCTGACAGCAGAGAGGGCAATGTGCTTTGACTTATGAACGGAACCATGAGATCATAACCAGAGCCGAAATCGAATGCTTAACGGACTGAGCCATCTAAGCACCCCACTTTGATTATAACTTAATGCAGGATTAGATAGGTACCATGACTTTTCAGATTAGAAATACTTGTATTTGTTTAATGCGGTTTATTCTGCATCGGATGGTATGCTGAATAATGTTCAGAATGGGCTAATTTGAGTCTACTCTCCTACATTTATATTATCTTACCTTAATAAGAAAGGATGTTTATTCTTTTGTAATTTACAATTACCATTGGATATAATAAATAACAGAACGTGAATATAGAAAAAAGTCAAATGCCTAAACACCACATTGTCTCCGTTTATTATTATTTTTGTTTGTTTCCCTTCTTTAGATGGCAAGCTGAATTCAGAAAAGCCAGTTGCTATGTTGAATTTCAGTTTTCAAAAGTTTACTCATATGCATCAAATTGAATATAATGTCTGTTGTTGATGAAGAGGCTCCTCAATTAGTTGTACTTGTGAGATTGCTGGTTTTGCCCAGCAATCTAAAGTCATTGAGAGAGAATAAACTGGCATCTGTGATTGTGGACGTAGGAATGCAGAAACACCCATCCTTTTACGCCATCTTGTTTATGCCACTTCAGGGGGGATTTTGTTGTTGCTGTTGTTGTTGTTCAGTACTGCTATAGATTACATTACTTTTACTGCCTTACTAATAGTAATAAAAGGATTAAAGTGAAGTTTCTCAGTCCAAATGGTGCAGTGGAATTATTGATTAGAGTTAGTGAGTCACCAAACACTACATCTTGCCAAAGCATGGAAAATTTTCTTTCTTACTCAAATCATCAACTTTATATCAATAACTGACCACTCCATCTTTTTTTTTTAATTTTTTAACGTTTATTTATTTTTTTTAGACAGAGAGAGACAGAGCATGAACGGGGGAGAGTCAGAGAAAGAGGGAGACACAGAATCTGAAACAGGCTCCAGGCTCCGAGCTGTCGGCACAGAGCCCGACGCGGGGCATGAACTCACGAACCGCGAGGTCATGACCCGAGCCACCCAGCTGCCCCATCCATCTTTTTTTGAATACTATGTTCTCAGGTTCTCTGAGACATTGCAATAGCCCAGGTTCTTTTTACTCTTGCCCTTACTTCACTGACACACATGTATTTATTGGAGTGTCCTTTACTCTTTGATGACTTTCAGATGACTGAGTTTGGACTGCCCCCCGAGTTCCAGGGTAGTGTAGCTAATAGTAAACTTATACCTACACAGACATCTAACAGCATCTCAACCTTTCCTTTCTTCAGTCTTCCCCTTCTTTCCCCCCATGCCCCAAGCCTACTTTATTTTCAGATTGGCACCGCCTGGTTATTTAGGTCAAAAGTCTAGGAGTCACTCTGCTTTACTCTTACATTCCCTATCCAACATTTAAGTCCTGATGGCTCAGTGTCTAAAATATATCCTGAATCAGCTCCCTTACTCTCACTTCAATGTTACAACCACGTCCAAGTGGCCATCGTCTCTCACCTGAACTACTTACTGCAAAAGCCTCTGTACTTCACTCTTGCACTCACACAAGCGAACTTCTGCTAACCTGTGTAAATCATCTTTCACTTCCCAAATTAAAAACAAAAACAAAAACAAAAACTCAGCGACTCTCTTATAATATGAATAAAACTGAAATTATCCATCATGTTTCAGAAGGTCCTCCATGAACTAGTTTCCAACTCTCTAAACTAGGGCTCAGCTAGACTTCTTTCTGTCTCTAAAAATGACCAAACAAGTTTTTGTTTAGAGCCTCTGAACTTTATATACATACTTCTTGGAACCCTCCCCGACTTCTCCTCCACATCTTTGCATAGCTGCTTTCTTCTCATCTTTCTGGTCTCAATTCAGTTACCAATAAATCCTTCACTGCTAATCCAGCGAACACAGACCTCAGACATTCTCTGTCACATCTCTTTATTTTCCACCCTTCTGATCATTTACCATTAATTTTTTTGTTTCTGTGTTTTTTGATATTTACCCCTGTGGTCATGGCGCGATTCACCAATGTATCTCTAGGTCCTGGAAGGTACATATGAGCATATGTTGACTGAATGAATAGAAAAAAAAAAAAAAAAGAAAGATGCTATAAGCAAATTTTGAAAATTATATTTCAAGATCATTTCCACAGTTATGCACTGACCAAGCATGCTTCAATTCTGCACTGCTCATTACACTAGAGTAAGTAAAAGATTCTAAGCATCTGCTCCACAATTTATTCTGCTCTCAGGCTAGCAGTTGACCAATAAAAAAGAACAGCTGAAGGTGACACTTTAAGCAGTCCCCAGGCAGATCCATTCCTATTACATTAACCTCAGGGGGTTTAAGTCCGCCCAAGGACATCTCTGAACAGGTCAGCTTCAACAAATGTCTGCTTCAAGGTGTAAAGTTCTAAAAGAATAACTACAGTCATTCTGGTACAAGAGTATGATCTAGATTTAGATTGCTTTTTTTTTTTTTTTTTTTTTAACTGAAGCACTTTGAATCCTAGACCCAAAACAGGTTTCGGCATAAAAACAAATGCAATGCTAAAGTCCATGATTGTGCCTTATCTCAAACTACATATAATTCCTGGATAAGAAAGATAATTATTTTGGTTATTCAGGAGCCAGTATTCACTTCTGCTTGAAAAATATATATATATATATACACACACACACACACACACACACACATATATATATATATATATATATATATATATATATATAATGAAAAACTGCTTTACAACCTTGATGAATATAAAAGATTTAAGAGATAAAGAGAGTTCAGATAGTTAAAAGACCTGGGTCCAAATCGCTTTAGTAATGATGAGCAAATCACTTCACATCGAGTTCTGCACTCTTAAATGTCATCATACGTTTTAAATCCATTCTGTCCCTCCATTCAGAGTGACTCATGGCCACCCCAAGAAGCCCAATTCTATCTTTGAACAGCTCTAACCCACAGAATGCTTTCTGGACAATCTTATGTTTATAATATGAGGAATTGAAACTATAAACTGACTGTTTCCTTCTAGTATAAACATCTATAAGGGAAATCCTTTAGTAGGGTATTTCTATTTTTATGAAATCATAATTTCATTCAAGGTGAGCAGAATTACTGCCAAAAATAAGAAGCAAATTTCAAAATATATGTTAGAGCCAAAAATATCTAGGAAAAAAATCATCCTGGGTGCTTCAGATTATGGGATATTCTATAATATTGAATTTAAAAGGGATACATTTATAATGTAAAACACAGTTTTATAATTTCAGCTGACCTGACTATAGAATTAGAAAAAACCTCTATATTTAAGTTAAAAAAGGAAGATAAGATATAACAATAAAAAAATGAAACACAATTCATTTACCTCATTGCCAAGTCTAGTTAGGATTTTCACTTAATATACTGTGGTCCTTTTGACAGTGGAAGAAATGAAATAATTTAAAAACACTTAATTCTAATCATACAGAAAATTCTTTTTCCTTCTGTTGGGTCCCTGCATGTCTGACTCCCATATTTAAATCTTCAGGCCTGATTCCACTTCCATGATCCTGTCTTAGTATTTCAAGTGTAGATTGAAAGCCTCCCTCACTTAGGAAGACATTTTGAAATTTTTACTTCAATGTTCGTGTTTTTTAGGGGGTAGTCATTCTTCATTATTTTCAGGGTGCCTGGGTGGCTCAGTTGGTTAAGCATTTGACTCTTGATTTCAGCTCAGGTCATGATCTCATGAGTCGTGTGTTCAAGCCCTGTACTGAGCTCTGCGCTGATGGTGCAGAGCCTGCTGGGGATTCTCTCTCTCTCCCCTTCTCTCTCTGCCCCACCCACCCCACTCACTCTCTATTTCTCTCTTAGCGGAAATAGATAAACTTTCAAAAAAACAAAGAAAAAAGAAAAGAAAAGCTTTTTTTCCATTGTGTCAACAACGGTCCTTCTCTAACACATTATCCTCTCACATCTAAGATACAAGCCTTTGACTTTATAGTTCTCTTCACCTGTAATGCCCTCTCCTAATCACTTGGTTCTTTACCTGATTCCTTTTCCCCAGAGGTTCTTTTTTTTCCCCCCCACCCCATCTTTGCTACTTTTTTTTTTTTTTTACTATTTTTAAAGTTTCAGTTTAATCATGAATTCTTAGGGGATAAAGTTCTTGCCGGTCTTTTCCTCCTGGAGACACAGTGAATCACATCTTCTCCCTGACTGTTTTGCTTCTACACATATTTCTGCCCTTTTCTTTATACCACTAAATGGACACTATGAATTTCATACCTCTGTAAAAAGTATCATGTCTTATTAATCATGGGTCCTTATCATGCATTCGCTGGTACATTTTAGGTTCTCAAAAAAATATTTTTTTTAGTAAATTCATAAGTGAATGAGTGAATGAAATGAATGAATAAATAGGGGACCAACTAGGTTACTTATTTTCTTTATTTTCACTCTTCTGCCCAAACTCCAAACATTCCTTGGGGCGAGTTAGAATAAGTTCATCTTCTGAAGCAACTTTTTTAAGTGGCTTCCCAATAATGCGAAGCAGCCAAAGATTGTTACCTAAGCCTTGCTTTGCTGTGCTATTTCATTTGTTTCTTGTGGCTTCAGTAATCTCTAAAGGCTTCTACCTCTTCTACACTAGGGCTGCTAGATTGTTTTCCCTAAAGAAAGGCTTTATGAATGTCATTCCATGATTGGAACTTTTCAGTGGTTCCACACTACCTATTACAAAATCCAAACTGCAGTGCACAATAATCAACACCACAAAGTCTGGCCACTACCAACATTTGGAGTTTAATTCCCCACCCTTTTCCCCTTCAGAAACTCTCCTTTGTCCTCGTATTCATTACTAGTCTCCTAAATTTCCACATTTATTTATCACTAAGTAGTTTTCTGTGACATTTTTTCTATAACAAACACTCCCCAAACACACTAATCTTACTTATTTTGTATTTGGCTTATTTATTATATTTATTCTCTCTTAAACTTAGAAAAATAAGGTTCTTGAGGACTAGACTTTCTTTTTATTTTCTTTACTTCTGTATTCTTATTGCATGACAGACTTCTCTCTCTCTCTTTTTTTAAGTGTATTTATTTATTTTGAGAAAGAGAGAGAGAGAGCACAGGCAAAGAGAGAGGGGGAGAGAAAGAATCCCAAGCAGGTCCACACCATCAGCACAGCACCCAATGGGGGGCTGAAACTCACAACCATGAGATTATGACCTGAGCTGAAATCAAGAGTCAGCACTTAACCAATTGAGCCACCAAGGTACCCCATAACAGATTTTCTAGTATATAGTATTTGGTTGTTTAAATGAATGAATGTACCAAGGTGTATCTTAAGGCTAGTCTCCCCAAATGCCTTATATAGTAACTTGAAATGTTAATAAATTATATCAAAACATTAAATAACTATACTTTATGTTTAAAAAACATTTTTGTGTGTTTCATATTAAATAACTATACTTTAGTACCTTTTAAATTTCTTTGATTATTGGGTATATAGATGTTTAACTTTGCATGGTATTTTTATCATATTTTTCTTTTTCCTAAATAATTTGTAAACTGATAAGGACAAGAGTTATGCCCAACATTTCATGCCATCCCTACCAAATTTGAATAAAATACTTTATAGAAATTTAAAGTTGACCAAACATTTACAGATCATCTAATCTGACCAGAGTAGCAGCAGTTCTTACAAATATCTAAAACATAGTGAAAAGGCCTATAATCTAGATTCAGATAAGCAGTGAGTGCCTCATTTTTTTTTTATGTTTGTTTATTTTTGAGAAGGCGGGGAGGGACAGAGAGAGAGGGAGACACAAAATCTGAAGCAGGCTCCAGGCTCTAGGCTGTTAGCACAGAGCCTGACACAGGGCTCGAATTCACGAACCGTGGGATCATGACTTGAGCTGAAGTTGGACACTCAACTGATTGAGCCACCCAGGTGCCTCGTGGGTGTCTCATTTCTTGCTAAACCTAGTGTGGGTTTTTAAAAAGGCAGTTTCCCCTCTTTCCCCTTCTTTTCATTCTTAATTGGGGGAAAGTGACAGAGGAGATTTATATTGTCTTCTGTGACTTAACCAATATTGATTCCTTTCATGCACCATCCATATTAGCTACAGTAGACATGGCTCATGGCTCAGACAAAGCCCAATTGCTCTCTCTGGCTGATTTTGCCTCATTTGAGTCTCCACTGACTCAAGCTGGGAAGTATCTTCTCAGTTGCTCCATCCATTCATGTTGGGCATTTCTCTTCTAACTTTGCAAGATGATTTTCTCTGACAAAATGTGCCCCATAAAAGGTAACTTTCTGGTATTCAGCATCTATGCCTCATGAAAACTGAGGGCAACTTGGGGAAATTCACCTAAGATCCAGATAATTTTACCAGTCATTTTTGCTACATTTCAGCTTCATTTAGGGATGACCCAAGAGTTAACTGTTCTACTGCCTTGAAAAAGAGAGATATTGTTACCTCTCTGGCCTTCCTGTACCTCCAATATGTAATAATATATATGTGTATATATCTGTTGCTTATGAAACCAAAGCCTTGAGAGAAAAATGGATAATTACTTCTAATTTTTTAACTATTCTCCCTTTTATCTTTCTATAATTTCTCAAGGGAAGGAAAAAATTTATGTTTTTTTTTCTTCTTAATTTTCCCATGCTAAAATGTTTATTCTATATAATAACACAGCCTCAAGGCCTGGATGTCATGGGTGTAAAAGGTATCATCTCTGGGCAAGAGTCTTACAGTTTGGAAGAGATAAGAGTGCTAAGTTAATTTGGACAATTTTTATTTTCCAGCATTTCATAATTCTCACATATATCATCTTACTGCATGGATTATATATGTCAAAATTGAGTGTTACACTTTTATTTTAATTCCTTCTGTAATAAATCCTAGTCTGCCACACGTTCCAAGAAGGCGAAGGACTCTGGCCAAGTGGGTCAAACGACTCATTCTCAAAAAGATAAAGGTACATTAAAATGTTAATAATTTAAAACTATTAATCGATTTACTATGTAATATCTTGACCACGGCTGTATCTTATAGCTAGATGAGACTCAAGTCCTGATTTGGTAAATGACTTTTCCAGAGACACTCATTTGATTATGAGTACAGGCAGGATTTATACCCAGGATTCAATATTCTTATTCCCATTTGGGTTTTGCCTATTTCTTACCAGGCAGAGAAAGAGGGAAAAAAAAAATAGTTGCCTTAGGATGCTCAGAATAAAAACAGATCCTCGCAGAAGCAGAAATGCAGAATAATTCTGAGTATGTCATTTTCATTCTCACAAATCTTTCCTAGATTCCTTATTTCCTAATAACAAATGTCCCACTCTTAGGCATCTGAAGAGAAATGTTAAGACAGACTCAGCTAAAAATATTTAGAATCAAGTAGTTTTCCTTACAGCATTAAAATGTATTATGTATTAGCATATGATCAATTGAAACTTTAGTAAGTGATACCATTCTCTAGGCAATGAAATACTATCTTTATCTTTAATTTTGTAGCAAGATTTCAATGTGTGATATGATTTTAAAAACATGAGAATGGTATTATATTTTTCAAGCCAAATGAAAGTCCTTGAAAGACTTACATGAAAATATTTTTGAGATTATTTAATTTTCGCTTTTTGAAACAAAACTTTTATTTTTTTTATTTTTTTTTAAATTTTTTAACGTTTATTCATTTTTTGATAGAGACAGAGTGTGAGTGGTGGAGGGGCAGATAGAGAGGGAGACACAAAATCTGAAGCAGTCTCCAGGCTCTGAGCCTTCAGCACAGAGCCTGACGCAGGGCTTGAACTCATGGACCATGAGATCATGACCTGAGCTGAAGTCGGATACTTTACCGACTGAGCCACCCAGGTGCCCCTGAAACAAAACTTTTAAAATGCCATCTAGATTAATCTGTTGAGTTCCCTTGGAGACAAATATTGGTTTAGAATTTAATATTATACAAGCTTATTTAATATTATACATGCTTAATTAGTACATTATATTCCAGGTGACCTACAATAAGGATATTTAGACCCAAATCAGAAGGATTTGATTTAAAGACAAATTTCTCTCTGGGTTGTATAGGTTAATATAATTCACTTCTTAATATCTTTTTTTTCTTCATTTTAAAATAAAAAAGGTAGGACTGGCAAATATCTAAGTTTCTTTTCTAATTTTAATATTCAGGGTTATTTTTGTTCTATTACTTTGTGACCTCTTCACAAGCTTGTTAAAGGATTGCTTTTGGACCTGTAAGGATTTTAACCACCATCTAAACACACACACACACACACACACAATCATAAAACTAATGATACCAGGCACATATATTTAAACCTCTAAAGAATTCTGGGTTAGGTCATTTTTGTTGTTTTTGGTGTTACCGAGGGCATTTCATCTGTTTGTATATTCGTTTTAAAACTATAAAGCTAGAGTTAAAAGCTAGATTCCAAATACAGTAAAGAATAAACAATTGGATAAACTAGATAGCATTTCACAAGTGTAAAAATGCCTAAAATCACATTTTACACAGAAATAGAAAATAAATACAACAGAATAAGTTAACTCACTCTTCCTAGTTAAATTATCAGGGAGTTTTGCAACTGTGTCAGAGGTAAGTTTTCACATTACTAGTACAATCGATTTCAAGTGAAATATTTAGTAGAAAGAGCATATTTCTTTCACATATGAGTGTGTGTGCATGCAGGGGCAGGAGAGGACTGAGAAACGAAGGTTGAGGAAAAGGTGGAAACAGCTTCACTCAACCAGCTGTCTTCCTTGAATTGACCAGTTTCGCATAAAACTGACTTAAGACTTAGCATTTGAGCTGAAACGTAATAGCTTTTTTTTTTCTAATTATGGTAACATATTACCACTAATGTAAAAGCATGGAAGTCTCACATGAAATCCTAATTATGGAGAAATAGGTATTGCCTCGTGCTGTTGATGGAGCTGTTTTCTGTATAGAGTGTTTAAGGAAGCTGAAACTTGAGTTTCGTGGGCCCCCTTGAATCCAGTCAATCCTCTTTTAATAACTTAACCAGTAAAAATTATGAGGATTTACATAAAGCTTTTTGTGTAGGAGAAATTCATTATAACGACCCATAGTGAACAAAACACGGAATCGTGTTCCATATTCAAAATCACATCTAGATTATATTGATAGTAAATTATTTGATTCATTATTAAAATTGTTCACTACTTGTTATGTGAACAGAACCAGGTTACAAAACTACCTAATGTAACCACTGCATATATAGGCTTATGGAAACAGACTTGTGTTTTCTGGGGAAAAAAAGTATAGATATATACACTGAAATTTTAATCTTCTCTCTCAGTGACGGAAATTTGAGGTGTTTTTCCACATTTCTTACAAATGCAAACTTTTCTTCACTGATACACACACATGTATACAGAACTAGAGATGATCACTCCAACATAAATATAAATTATGAGTCAAATAAACAGTATGAAAGTCCATAAAAAATAGGAGAATAAGTATTTGGAAAAGATATAATTTTGAAATCTTAGTAGTAACGTCATGAACATAAGTATACACAGGTGCGTCCTAAGATTTCTGAAACTTTAACAAACATCAAATCTACAACAACCGCCCCCTTTTTTTTTTTCCTCATTCAGTCCTGTAAGAGTATTTCCTTTGCTTGGGGGAAGATGTCTTTTGCGGGGGGTTCTAAATAAGCTCATTTTTTTCCACAGAAGTAAACACCCCCTTTTTGTTTGAAAATCCTTGGTGGAGATTTAGATGAAGAAGCTCAATTAGAGCTCGATCACGCTGTTAATTTTTTACTTGAGTGGTAGCCGCACCTCTGGGAACAAAGGGAAGTAATGGAAAAGGAAAAGTGTCTTTGCTCCCTGTGCATGTAGTCTTTCCTATGGCTGTAAACAATTCTGCATGTTTGTGGATGCAATGGTTTCTCATGTGGACAGCTGTTCCCAGGAGTGGGTTGAAATAGAAGACTGTAGGAAGAACCTGCAGGTACCATCATAGTCTCAGCTCAACCCAGCTAGATTAGATGGACGTTCAACTTGGACTGGCCTCTTTCTGACCTATAAGTGGCATAATTTGGAGTGCTGCTGAACTACATATTGTGAGACACCTGACCTGTTTTAAGCCATGAGAAAATATTCTAACCTTGTCATTGGAAGATTCAAGTTTTCATGAATTATCTTCAAAGAAATCTGCTTGGAGAAAGGAAATAAGGATGGAGATAGAGATTAAATTTAGGGTAAGTATTATTCTCTTTAATCAAACTTAAACATCCAGGAAAAAGATGTGCTTGGGGCACTTTTGTTGTAAGAGGACAGATTGACCCTGACTAGGAAGGTCCATTTGAAGAAGTTCAGAAGGACCCTGAAAGGCAAAACAAGAAAATGCGAATAGAGAACCTATCAAAAAAAAAAAAATAACATCGAAATAGAGTGATGTAGATAATTTCTCGTATTTACCATTGGCTTTGAACTTTTTATAATTTCTTGTTAAGAACTGGAGGCTGGTCTTTGCTATTCAATGCTTGTGGTCAGGACTTTTTGGCAGTTAGATTACAAGTTAACAGAAGGTTGTGACAAAAAAAAAAAGACAAACTAAATATGCAAGGCACTCAAAGAAACATCTCAGGGAAACTGTGTAAGTAGACACAGATATACTACTGTAAGTATAACAAATCACCAAGGTTTTTATTTAAAACTAAATAACTTACTTATATGTTTATTTTATGGTCACAAAAGCCAGCACATCCATGACAATTTTCATACTAAATAAAGTGGGGAGCACTCACAGTAGAAACATGAATATAAATAATTAAATATATTTAAAATATTCTGGGAAGTCTTTCTCTTCTTTAGTCGTTCAGCAAATTATAATGCTCCCTGAGCTACTTACATATTTTTCGGCTTCACTTTATTTGTGAGCACAACTTCAGGTATTTGTGATTCAAAATACAGATCTTTTATAAAACCTTAGTCCTACCTCACTACTGAATCTTCTTCCTCCAATTCAAAATTCCATACACACACACACACACACACACACTCCACTAAATGCTCATCGGAATCGACATTTATATACCTTTTATTCACAAATATTGTAGAGATTAAGAAATGAATAAAGTTGCATTTCTTTTTATGAGTCCCAAAATATATTCACAAGCTGTTCCATTTGTCCCGAATTTCTGAGTTTGGCCACTAAGTGTAGTTGAACTCTTTCATCCTTTACCACTTCCATTAGAGTCAGTAGTATTTACGGTTTTATAAATTCACCATACTTCACTTCTCCACCAAAGAATAGTATCAGAAAGTAGACTCCCAACACTGAAAACTTTAATAATTTTGTATAGGTCCTTGTTTGTAGCACACTGTATAGCACATTTTAGGGGAAAAAATTTAGGTTAGACCATGCTTCTGATTTTAATTTTAATATTTTAAATAATAATACCTACAATTATACAAGCCCCCCTTTTTTTACCATTCCCAAGGGCTAATCTGCAATACCAACAAAATTCATTTTCTGATATGCCAGCTTCATTTTTACAGCTGTCATTTAAATAATTTATCTATAAGCCATTTGTTCCCTAAAGCAGTTTGCCAAAGGAATTATTGCAGCCTTCAGATATGAATAAGTAAATTAGGGAGAATAGTTCATCCAAATGCTGAGTGAGACTTTGTTTTAAATGACATCACATCCAGGAGTGCCTGGTGGCTCTGTTGGTTAAGCTCCCTACTCTTGATCTTGGCTGAGGTATTGATCTCAGGGTTGGTGGGTACAGTTGGTGGGTTCAAGCCCCACATTGGGCTCTGCTCTGAGAGCACAGAGGCTGCTTTGCAGAGGCCGCTTTGAATCCTCTGCCTCCCTCTCTATTAAGACAAAAAGAAAGTGAGAGAGAAGAGAGAAAGAGATCATGACCTGAACCAAGATCAAGAGTCGGATGCTTAACTGACTGAAAAAAAAAAAAAATCTGAAAAACAAAGACATCAAACTGAGAAATGTTTACCGAGAAATGTTTGCTCCATGTGGAATTCAACTGATATGCAGATGAATTTTGAAAACACATTACATAAACTCAACTATCTTTCTAACGATAAACCCTAAATGAATTTATTGATAAGGTACTTTTTACATACTTTTATACACACGGTAAGTACTTTTTCTATACCATACACAGTTTGCCAGTCTACCGCTGGTCAGTTGATATTACTTAAATCCTTTTGATGATCAAATTGCTGCTCTTCCAACTTTCTTCACTGTTTATGATGCATAAAAATAAGAGAATAGAGGGAGCTCATGGGTGGCTCAGTCAGTTGGGCTTCTGACTTCGGCTCAGGTCGTGGTCTCATGTTTATGAGTTTGAAAGCCACATCAAGCTCTGTGCGGACAGCTCAGAGCCTGGAGCCTGCTTCAGATTCTGTGTCCTCTCTCTGCCCCTCCCCCACTCGCAGTCTGTCTCAGTCTCTCTCTCTCTCTCTCTCTCTCTCTCTCTCTCTCAAAAAAAAAATAAACATTTAGTAAAATTTAATAAAAAAATAGAATAGAAACGATCATTACATTAATTAACTAAGTCATCACCTTTGTCTTACTTTTTTTTTTTTAATTTTTTTTCAACGTTTATTTATTTTTTTGGGGACAGAGAGAGACAGAGCATGAATGGGGGAGGGGCAGAGAGAGAGGGAAACACAGAATTGGAAACAGGCTCCAGGCTCTGAGCCATCAGCCCAAAGTCCCACGTGGGGCTCGAACTCTCGGACCGCGAGATCCTCGAGATTGTGACCTGGCTGAAGTCGGATGCTCAACCGACTGCGCCACCCAGGCGCCCCACCTTTGTCTTACTTTACTCAGTTTTATATCGTGGGCATAATATATGGTTTGAGAAAAAAAAGGAACAAAGGCAGTAACTTTAGGTTTAAAGAAGCATGCCTATATAAGTAGGCTTCAGAGAGAATATGGTGCCTAAGGAAAAGCTTAGGAGAAGTATGGGAGGCAAAACACAGAGGTGACAGTAGATAGAGGGGGCTAGATGGAGATTAGTTTTGACAAGTAAATACAGATCCCAAAGGGCCCTGAGAACTGTTTTAAGAACACTGATTTTATTCTGAGTGAAATGGGGGAACTTTGAGGAGTCATGAGCAAAACAGTGATTTAATATAACTTTAGGTTTTCCGAATTACCCTAGTCTCTCACTAACATCGTCAAGCATCATCAAGGCTTGGAAAGGTAAAGGATTAACAGGTCCCAGTCACCAAGATGACCAGTCATAAACACAATACAGTCCACAACCTGTTACATTCCAACAGTTAGTAACATGGCAAAGCTCGTTGGTGACAAAACCACATGGCCACGTCATTTAGATGTAATATTTTAGATGACTCTGGGACTTATTGAGAATCTATAGAGTCAGCTCTCAGTCCTGTCCTATCAGTTAATTAAGAGGAAAGATAAGTCAGTTGAAGGAAGGTCTGTGTCCTTCAGAGAATCATCAAAGTTATTTAATATCATCTAAAGCATGTTGAAGGCAAACCGTCCCGTGTTTGACAAAACTAAATCTTTGAGTATAGTTCATATGAGGAACTGCGATGTGTAATCCATCCGATTCCATTTGAAAATGTTGAAAATATAATTAATTCAATGAGATAACTTGCATAAACAAACACAGAAAAGGCATTTTAACAAAAAAGAAAACCTCTTTGAATTCTTTCACTGTGTAGCAGACTTCTGATTTCTATATAACTTCCATTTCCACTGGTTCTTAATAAGATTAGCCACAGGATTTACTAGTAAAGGGCAAAGCCTGTTCAATAATATCCAACTGTTCACAGTGAATGTGAAATGGGCCCAGATTGAAATATCTATTCTCACTTTTTACAGACAGCTCTTCAATACAGCAATGTTTATTCTTGTAGCTTTTAAAAAGATGGCACTGAGTTAAAATAGCCTAAGTTCTTTGGACAGTCCCTGCTATATCTCTCTTCTACATTGATTTCTCTTAGAAAGTCCCATGGTATTGAAATAAAAAAATTAAAAAAAAAGTGATACTTTTTTATATTGTATGTTTTCCTGGCAGGTTTTTTTTTTTTTCATTTCCTGTAAGGGCCTGAGGGTAAACTTAGATTCATGAAGAAGGCAATTCAAGGAGAAAATTAAAGACTGGAAAATTTTCTAATCTGTTCTTCAGAGCTATGTAAATGTTCAGCATGGAGAGTCCTGTTTGTTGAAATCATATTTTAATATCAATGTGCTGTACCACTAGTAATGACTTTTTAAAAGCCTAGATTTAAAATATTCCTACTTGTATAGAATAAATAAAGACATATGTAAATTTTGCCCTCAGGCCACTCATTCATTTGGTAATTTCTGTACTAGAGAATCTACAATAGTTCAAACGTTTTAAGTAAGCTATATTTTTAAAAGTAAAAAATAAGCTTTCAGTGAGCATTGTTTCAAAAACAAAGTAAAATTATTAGATTAAGTAGTAATAATTATAATAAGTATAGCTTGACAATTTAAAAGTGTCTATGATACTTACTGGATTATGGGTTACACAAAAAGGAGGATTATAGGAACAACTGGGGAAAATTTGAATATGGATTTAGGAAAGACAAAGCAATGTTATTTTATCAGTGTTAAATTCCTTGTGGAGATCACACTGTTAAGATATGGCAGAATGAAGTTTTTGTTCATTGGAGATATATGCTTAAAATACATATGAAAAGAAAAGATGAGGAGAGAGAAAGAAAGCAAATGTGGCAAAACATTCATAATTGGTGAATCTAGTAAAAGGGTACTTTAAATTTCAAAATTGTCAAAGGGTTCACAAAAATAGTATTAGCTACTTGCCTCAACCAATTATGATTATCAATTATCATTGAGTCAGACATTCACTAGACACTGGGGATATATGGAGGCACATGAAAATGGCTCTTGCCTTCTGGTAACATATACTCTAGTATGTAAGACAAACATGAAACAAATACAAAGAACTAATTATGGAAATCACAATGAGTAGGGAGAGACACTAACCGAGGTACCAGAGAATAGGAGTGCTTCCTTCAGAGAATGACATGAAAGGTAATATCTAGAATGGGCAAGGTTTGGGGTCGGTGAAGTAGGCTTAGGTAAAAGTGTTTCAGAATGAAAGGAGGAATCATTCAAAGAAGTCAGTGAGTGTTCTTATTTATGTAAAATGGCTGTCAGTGTAGGAACCTGACAAGAAAGCTTTGACCCAAATAATTTTCCTGAATATAGCAAATTCCTTCAGGACAAAAAGCACAAATCTATCTTGCTGTGTTAAACATTCCCAACAATGCCTAGTGCAGTCCCAAACAGAGTAAATAGTCAATAAATAATGTTGAATTGAATAAAATTGCCAATTTTTTCATTTTATTCAGAATGAATATAATATCAAATTTTTCCACAGCTGAAGTACCTATTGAACATATTATAACAAGTTCCATTCAATTCAGTAACCTTGTACTGAGCACCAGCAATGTAAAATACATCCACATTTTACCAGATATCAAGAAACTGATTAATGTGACTTAAAGTCGTATACTGGTAACTGAAAGCTAAAAAGTTAATTCTACTACATATTACCTATGAAACACTAGCTGTGTCCTAGTTGAAACAAAGGAAGAGAAAAAAATGCATTATGAAAATTAAGTTTTTAAATAAATATACATCTGTTTTAAATAAATATACATTAAAATATATTTTAAATAAATACACATTATTGATAAACAATATCAAGCAAAAGTTTTAATAATTGTCCAGTACATATTAATTACAACTCTACTTCAAAACAAAAACAAATACAAAATTTAGAAAAACTTAAAAAGATCCCCATTCTGGTTGACCCTGTTAAATATACTGAGAAGTATGAGTCAGTATCCTTGTCACTCCAGGCCCTAAAATCTACTGTCAAACTCTCAGGAATAAAAGTAACATTGGGGCGCCTGGGTGGCTCAGTATGTTGCGCGTCCGACTTTGGCTCAGGTCATGACTGCACGTTGCGTGAGTTCGAGCCCCACATCCGGCTCTGTGCTGACAGCTCGGAGCCTGCTTCAAATTCTGTGTCTCCCTGTCTCTCTACCCCTCCCCTGCTCACAGTCTGTCTCTCTCCGGCTCTTAAAAATAAATAAACATAAAAAAATTTTTAAGAATAAAATTAACATAAATTATAAGTACATAAAAGTATCAATTTTCATGAAACAGACATTCTAAGGCCAGAAAACATTAAAATTAATTCTTGTTGCTACATATGATTTTTGAATTTTTCAAATTATTTTCATGTACTTTTGAAAATATCCTCTGTACACATATGTACACATATCCTCTGAGGTCTCTGGAAAGGATTACATTCTGCCTCAAGTTGTGTGTTTAGTTAGAAGCCTGTCCCTCAGGCTGCAGCCATGATGATTAGCTAATGGAACTATTTACAGAAAGACTGAGCTCCTGGGTCTGTTGACTGTTTCTGGATCCTGGGTGGATACAGTTTAAGAACTCTTTCTCCCTCGTTACAGTCCTGTGGGACTCACAAGTGTAAGCCTCACTGGCCATCAGAGCCAAGCAATGTAGACGTGTCCTCTGGCAGTGGTTGCCATATAGGAATATGGGCTCTTTTCTGGGTGACACCAATTATGACAGTCTCTGGGGACCAGAAACACAAGTCCCCTGCCTTCTAGCCAGGTGATCAGGAGGCATCCCTGAGACGTCACCTGCAAAAATATGGGAGATACTGGTTCTGGAGAGCACAGCAAAAGGAGAGCATGGCAGACACCAGTTTCTGTCCCTGGAGAATGTTCCAGTAGTCTCCTTGGTGTGTGGGTTAAGATAGATGTCTGTCCTTCAGCTCAGTGCTTCAATATATGGAGGTGAGGCTCCTTCACTTCCAACCTGGGCATAATTGGTTGCCTCTGAAATAGGCCCTGGGGTGGATGAGTCCAAGCATGAGACCATTTAAAGCAGTTTCTCAAACTGTCATAGTCTTATGGGTCTCAGGATGCTAGCTCCCTCGGTTTGCAAATTTAGATATTTTGGGTGCTCATCTCTCAAGCATATGTCTCAAAAGTTGAGATGCCCAATGTGGGATTCAACCTTTCACTCTTCAGGGAGGAGCTCTGGATTTTGAATTCCTTTCCAGTTGTGGGATGCCATGTGGGTGGAGTTTATGGCAAGACTTTGTCCTAGCCTCTCTTACCTGCTTCTGTGTGGGTTTCTTCTCATTTGCCTGATGTATAGTCCTCCCTCAATCACCCTTTAGGTTTTCTTAAAAGGAAATTATTCCATATGTAGCAGTAGACTCAGTGTGTCTGTAGGAAAAGGTGAGTTCAGAATCTTCGTGTATCCCCATCTTTAACTAGAACTCCATTGTTATACTTAATAAGTTTAATATTTTAAATGAAAACTTAGGATCAAAACAATAAGTTTTTATAGTTAAGAAAGCATACTAATAGGAAAACAATGACTTAATGGTAGCATTTATAATAAAACCCAAATACCAAAGCAAAAACTAAATACCAATGTGATTTCTCAGGATACACAGTAAAAGAGAAATATTATTATTAAACAATAAGTGGGTGGAGATTGAAGCCATCCCGAAGAACCAACTTCAAATCCCTACAAAACCTTAGCATTTACATCTAATTTCCATTTTGATACAATCACCCTCAATTTGTAAGGGAAATGACCCTGGTTTTCAATCCAAAGATATACTGGGAAAATGTCTTGCAAAATAGATTAAAGCACAAGCATGTGTTTCTTCCCTAAATGCTCTGTTCCTTGGCCACACGACACCATGCTCTATATCAGGTTAGCAGGTCAATCAGTGATGTAAAAGATCTGTCTGAAGTTCAGCCAAAAGTTGAACTCACTAACCTCTCCTGGCTTGCCAGAAACTGAAAGAGCTCTTACTGTATGTTCATGCAGCCCACAAAGGCTGATCCTTTTTGACATGAGGGTCTTGCAGTTCAGCTAAAACCATAAAATCTACTTAAATGAAGAAATTGTTAAAGTTGCCAAGAGTCAGTTACTGTAAGTCTTTGTCACCTCGCCATCAGAACACCAACTTCTGGACTCTTTTATTTTCTCCTGTCTGATTGATACATACCAGACCTTCAACAGATGTACAGTTCTTGGCAAAGAGATGATGGCGAAGTCTGGGAGTGTGAGATACTCTTCTAACACGTTTCTGTTGTCTTAGTATCTCTTTGTTGGAGAGTAAATCTAATGTTCAAGTGGCAAGTCATGGCAATTGTCATTTTTTGTTTTAAGCAAACCCCCGAAAAGAGAACTTACTTTTACTAAGGTAGAGGATCAATTACTTAGTAGCTTAAAAAAGATACAGAGAAAAATGGTGTCCTATTGGCCTATAATGGCAAAGGTTCTGGCATACAAGAGTACTTTATACAATTCTGTTTAATTCATTTCACTGGGTGATACATATAAACATTTAACCCAAAAGAATTGCATTAAAAACACAATTTATTTAATAAGTTTAAAGAGATTTTACTAGACTCTCTGCCTCTAACAAAGCCAGTCCCAAATAACTTCCTGGACCAATAGCTAGTCATCGTATTAAACTAGATTTTATTATCACTGCCCTACTCCACCATACTTCCCGCATGACTCAGAGTCAGACATTGCCTATGAAGCACCTGGCTATTTGTGATGTGGCTTCCTATTATCTCTCTGACTTCCCCCCACCCCCTGCCCTCACCACCTCATTGATATACTCATCTTCTCACTATTGCTGTCAGATCCACCATGATCCTACCTCAGGCCCTTTGTCACAGCTCTTCCCTCTACCTCCTCCATACACACATAGCTTGCATCCTCTCTTTTATTCAGGGCTTTACTCAATTGCCACTTTCATAGAGAAGTCTTATAAACTCGCCCACTCCTAACTCCCTATCTCCTTTCTCTGTTTTATTACTTTTTTTTTTCATAACATGCTCTAGCACAATTTATGTTATTAGAAGTTATTTATCTGGTTTATTACCTAGCTATACTAGGAGTGAAAAACTATGGCCCACACACCCAAATTGGCTCTCTCCTTGTTTTTGCAAATAAATTTTTTTTTTGGAACAGGACATACACTCATGCATGTATGACCTCTGGCTGCCTTTGCATTCTAATGGCAGAGATGAGTAACTGTGACAGCAGCCACAAAGCCTACAAAATCCAAAATATTTCTACCGAAAGAACATAGTTTCTACAGAAAATCTTGCCAATTCTTGGTCTAATAGAGAAAAACCCCATAAGAGCGGGGATTCTGTCTGTAGCTTTAACTATATTCCTATTGTCTACCATAGCCCTAGCTGTGTAATTGCTCTGTTACACTATGTAATAGTCCTAGCACATAGTAATTTCTCAATATATATTTGTTGACTAAATAAACAAGTTCTTCCGCCTTTATCTTCAAGCAAAGTAGCTTTAAGAATGTCAACTGCACCACTTACTAGCCTTTTGACCTTGAACAAATGACTTCCATGTTTTTTCCTTCATCTTGGCATGGAAAGACAAAGTAACCTGCCATATTTAATCAATGAGTGAAATAAGTTTATACACATACCGTGCTTATATTAAGTGTATCTATTAGTAGGGAAATTTTTGGCACATAGTAAGGAAGTAGAGAAGAAGAATATTATGTTCTTGCACTACTGATTCAAAAAAGTACTATTTTGAAGACTAAGGCCTTTTCCATCTTCCTCATTTTTACCTTGCAGCTGGCTAACAAATAAGACTTGCTTTGTTTTCAATATATTTAGCATGGTGTAAATAAAACACTAACATAGAATAGATAAAATTGGAGAAAACAGAAAGAATAATGAAAAATGTCAGAAAAGCAAATGGAATTAGTACCTAAATAAGTGGTAAAAGGAATCATTTGGAAATAATTATAATTTACATTTATTGGGCCAGTCAGAATACTCAGTTACTAACATTATAACTATATTTATATCTATATAAATTTATAAATCTATATATTTTTATAAAAGTTTTCCTGTGGCTGCTATAACAAATTACCACAAACTGGGTGGTTTAAGACAACAAAAATTATTATTTAAAACACTTGTTAATGTTCATTCATTTTTGAGAGACAGAGAATGAACAGGGGAGGAGCAGAGAGAGAGGGAGACACAGAATCCAAAGCAGGTTCTAGGCTCTGAGCTGTCAGCACAGAGTCTGATGCGGGGCTCGAACCCACGAACCATGAGATCACGACCTGAGGCTAAGTAGGATGCTTAACCTACTGAGCCACCCAGGCACCCCAGAAATTATTATATTATAGTTGTGGAGGTTAGAAATCTAAACTCAGTATCACTGAAATGAAATCAAGTTATAGGCAGGGCCACATACCTTCCGGAGATCCTGGAGGAGCTAGGGAATATATCCCTTTTTCCTTCCAACTTCTGGTAGCTGTCACCTACTCACTCTGATCTCTGCCTTCAAAGTCACATTGCCCTCTCCTCTTTGTGTTAATCTCCCTCTGCCTCTGTCTTATAAAGAAACTTGTAAATGTGTTTAGTACACTCCTGAATAATCCAGAATAATTTCATCTCAAGATACTTAAGTTTATCATGTTTTAAAAGAAAGTTTATTTTCATAAAATAACATTTGCAGGTTCCAGGGATTAGAATTTGATAGATTTGTATGTTTAGATGGCCATTATTCAGCTATGTATATACACACATAGCTGAATAATAAATATAAATAGCATATATAAAATACACATATATGTATATATATATGCCATGATTCAGGATAATATATATTATATATATTATACATACATATATATATATATGTATAAATATATGTATATTTACCTATGTGTACCTAGGTATTTTTTAGTTATTTAAACAATGTTCCAAAGTTGCTAATATCCCCTCCCATTCACTTTTCATGTGTGTAACCTAAGCATTAAAAAGTGAAGTAACACAGCTGGCTAATGGTGTATACAGGATGGGGATATATGTCTGTTTTATCTATTTCCAAAAAATTTATTCTTGAACATTGTAGTATCATCTCCTCTGGTATAAATTTTTATTTTAGTTACATGGTTTTAAGAACAGAAAAGGACTCAAGCAACATAAGAGTTACATGCACCTTTTCAAACAAGTATAGTTAACTGCCCACAGGTTGGCTGATTTGAAATATTATATATATTTTTTTCCTTTAACTCAATTTAATTGGATTTTTTTATGTGGAATGTGCACCAAATATGACTGAAAAGAATGTGATCTTATTTCTCACTTCCTAAAAATTGAAAAAAGATTTCTCATATCTGTGGACATTTTAAAACAAATTTGATGAGAACAGCAACATTAAAACCATACACGCGCGTACGCGTAAACACACACAAACACACACACACACACAGTTTCAGACATTTTGTGTTTTATGTATTACAATAGATACACCTAATCCTGCCCTCCAGTATTTGTAACCCAATGGCATATAATTGCTGTTTCAATTATTTAAGTGTCACAAAGATTCTTATGTCCCTTTGGTAAATCAAACTGCAATGTCATACAAATGTATCTTCTCTTAAGATTCTCTCTTAAGAGAGATGTATTCTCTCTTAAGAGAGATGGTGAACTGTTGATAAATCCTATAATATGATCTACAATTCCCATGGGAATAGAAGGTCATTTAAAAATGCAAAAATTTCCACCTATTATTCTTACACCGATTCAGGAAGAAAATGTATTTTTAAAGTTGTTTGCATCACAATTACAGTTTCTCAACAGTAATCTCATATTCTCTTACTGCTCTCTAATTACTGCTCAGAAAGCAGATTATGTTCCATTGTGTTCTAAAGTAGCTTTAACTTGCTGGATTGCTTATCAATATAACCAGCTGTTCAATGGTTGATCCAGTGATGACGGTGTTTTTAATTGCTTTTTTCATTTGGCTAAGTAAGTTCAGATGGTCACTAATTAGTTCTGTCATGCAGAGATAGTTTTGTTATGAACAATGCAATCAATGTTTCATTGAAAAGACAACTGTCCTAAGATCAACACTGCTTAATTATCCCTATGAATTCATCCTCAGTTTCTTTATTTGTTATAGCTGTCATGAGTAAGGTGACAGGAATTAAACAAAACTGCAGCTTAAAAGTGTGCTTCCACCAATGCATGTAATGATTTCTCATTTTCGCCTGCTTGGAAGCATTCAATTGAAACGAGTCATAAAGACTTTTTTCTTTATTAAGATTTAGGCAGTGCTTTGGGGCACCAAAAATTATACTAAATTATATGATATTGAAGTTAAAATGGTTTGAGTTTACATCACATTGTAGGTTTTACAGGCACCTGTATGCAAACTCCTTCAAGATAATCTACTTTGGAAAGTAGAGATTCTTCCTAAATTAGGAAACAAAGATTTTTTTTTTTAAACCTAGCCAGATAACAGAAAATAGTGAGACAATGGCACAAACATGAATCAAAAGATATATTTATAACGTATTTATATAAAGCTTTTTAGTTCGTACTTCGTAATTATTTTTTAAGTGGAATGCACTTTCTTGCTGCATAAAGAAGAGAAGAAAATTCAGAAGGACAAAGACAAATGTCAATATACTGTATGTTTCAGGACACATATGTACCCCTTATGCTCTTTTCACTCTTCTTTTCACTCTTCAAGTGAGGACTCTTTCTCTTATGGGGGTAAAATAAGTCTGTACAGGCATATTTCACTTCATATATTTTATTTATTTATTTTTTTTTTAATTTTTTTTCAACGTTTATTTATTTTTGGGACAGAGAGAGACAGAGCATGAACGGGGGAGGGGCAGAGAGAGAGGGAGACCCAGAATCGGAAACAGGCTCCAGGCTCCGAGCCATCAGCCCAGAGCCCGACGCGGGGCTCGAACTCACGGACCGCGAGATCGTGACCTGGCTGAAGTCGGCCGCTTAACCGACTGTGCCACCCAGGCGCCCCAATATATTTTATTTTTTTATAATTTTTTAAGTTTATTTATTTATTTTGAAAGAGAGCATGAGTGGGGGAGGGACAGAGAGAGAAGAGAGAAAGAATCCTAAGCAGGCTCCACACTGCCAGTGCAGAACCTGACATGGGGCTTGAAACTGTGAGATCCGTGACCTCAACTGAAACCAAGAGTCGGGCGCTTAGCTGACTGAGCCTCCCAGGCACCCCTTGCTTTGTTTACTTTAGAGAATGTATGACATATGCCTTTCTGAGAGTGAGATATATACCTAAGCTTCCTACCTGATGGTTTATTACATTCAACAATTCTTTCCCTTGCATTGTCACAGAGCAACTTCACGGACTTTTCAAAAAACCAATGACCCAGTTTTAATTATACGGATTCTCATGAGATTAGTCTTTGCTTAGTTAGTAATTAGTATCAAGAGATATAATTTTTAGATGAAATTGAAGTAATGTTATCATAAATATTCTGAAGACATAATCAAAGACTCTATTTATTCCAATATTAAAACTATCACGTTGGATTAAAATGTGTTCTTGAAATAAAATGATAATGATGCTTACCTTTAGTAAGTTTTCATTTTGAAGATCAATGAATACACACTCCATTATTTTTCCTCAATTTCACACACCTTTTTACCTCTAGTACGTTCTCCGAAACTTTCTATATTATTGCCTGAAATTAAGATTATTTTTTTATTTTTTTTTAATTTTTTTTCAACGTTTATTTATTTTTGGGACAGAGAGAGACAGAGCATGAACGGGGGAGGGGCAGAGAGAGAGGGAGACCCAGAATCGGAAACAGGCTCCAGGCTCCGAGCCAACAGCCCAGAGCCCGACGTGGGGCTCGAACTCACGGACCGCGAGATCGTGACCTGGCTGAAGTCGGCCGCTTAACCGACTGTGCCACCCAGGCGCCCCAAGATTATTTTTTTTATTGTTAAAAACATTATGGTATAATATCTTAGACAAATGTAATTCATCGTGTTATGAAATTTAAATAACTTTCAGTCTCCCTCCAGCACAATAGCAACAAAGAAAAAAAAATAAGTTCTAGGAAAACTTGAGTTTTTATGTTACACAGAGGTTTTCCTCAGAGGTTGGCCAATTCCTAAGCTTAGAACGAGCAGGGCAAGAATCCAGGAAGCACAGCCGAGCACAGCTGCCTGGGGCCTGTCAGATGAACAGAAGTTTCAGAGATCACGCAATGCTCAGATATTGAATCTTAGCCAGAAAGAAAGGAGACTCACAGTGAAAGTGCTGTGTTTTTGTCTTAATTTGACAATTCAGAAAAGTCTTGTATTTGCAGTATGAACTATGCCTAGCATTGAGGTCTGTTGTAGGAATAATGGAAAACGGAGATCGATCCAGCTCGACAAAGCCAAAATCAAGACTTGATAAGAACAAAACACTTAGATTTCATTCCAGAACAGGACAACATGCTATAGAGAAAAAGGGTCTTTCAGGATGTTCGTCGAACATCATAATTTATCACACATACGAAGAAGCAGGGAAGTGTGATCTACAATCAGAAGAATAAAAGTAGCCGCTAGAAGTAAATGCATGAGTAACACAGGTGTTAACGTTAGCTGTCCTAGGTTTTAATGCAATTATTCTGTAAATGCTAACGAGTTTAGAGGAATGTGGCAAAAACATGGAGGATTCCAGCATAGTAATATCTAGAAGAACAAAGTGCTAGAATTTAAGTGTCTGAAATTCTGAGCTTTCTTTCTTAAGAAAAAAAGAAAAAAATCGTTTTGACTTTAATAACAAACTGAAACTACAGAAGTATTAATAAAGGTGATTACAGACCACCAGAAATAATACAAACCAGTGCACAGAAGAAAAAAGAACAAATAAGTAAAGCATTGTAGATACTGCAGAACGCATGGAACTGTGACATTTGCATAATTAGAATGAAAGAAGGGGAGGAGGGGCAAAGAGCAAAACAATATACATAAGAAGATGATGAATAAAAATTTTACTCAACTAGGGGTGCCTGGGTGGCTCAATCAGTTAAGCTTCCAACTTTGGCTCAGGTCATGATCTCACAGTTCGTGAGTTAAGCCCCACATAGGGCTATGTGCTGACAGCTCAAAGCCTGAAACCTGCTTCAGATTCTGTCTATCTCTCCCTCTCCCCCTTCCCTGCTAATGCTTTGTCCCTCTCTGTCTCAAAAATAAAATAAAACATTAAAAAGTTAAAAAAAATGTACTCAACCAATGTAATTTTTCTAAGCACAGACTCAAAAATTACAATAAATCCTAAGAATGCTTAAGAAACACACACACACACACACACACACACGCCTTCTAGGCATATTAGAGTCATACTGAGAAAACTCAAGGTAAATAGAAACATTTATAATCAGATTTAGAAAAGTGACATTATATTTAGGGAAATCATAATAATAAAAATAGACTTTTCTTCGGAAACAAAAACCAGCAGGTAATAGAATTAAACCTAGAGGGTGAAGATTAAAAACAATCAAACAAAAGTCAATCCTGAATTCTACACCCAATGAAAATACCTTCAAATATGAAGGCAATAGGAAAGCATTAGCTAAGAAACAAGAGCTGAAACTCTGAAACACTGCCAAGACACTTGTACCACAAGAAATAAAAGAAAGTTCTTACTGAACTAAAATAATATTGTATGTGCATGCAGGAAAGAAAGTTACCACCACAAAGTAAAAAAAAAAAAAAAAAAAAAAAAAACCTTGAGAAAATTGTGAACAAATGTATAAGATCACATTTATTTAAAGACCATTGACTACCTAAAACAAACTAATTAAAATATACTATAGGGTTCAAAAAATTGTAAATGTAAAATAGATGAGCACAATAGTGCAAAGAGTAAAAGGTATATAAATACAATCACATTATTGCAAGATTCTTATACTGTTCATGAGCAGCTTGGATATTAAGGTGAGATGTGATATGTTAAGGGTGCATATTTTTTTCATTTGTTTTTGAAATTTTTTTAATGTATTTATTTATTTTGAGAGAGAGTGTGTGTGCATGAGAGCACACACGAGTGGGGGGAGGGCAGAGAGCGAGGTAAAGAAAGAATCCCAAGCCGGCTCTGTGCTGTCAGCACAGGGCCAGATACAGGGCTTGATCTCATGACCTGAGCCAAAATCAAAAGTCTGATGCTTAACTAACTGAGCCACCCAAACACCCTATTAATGATGCATATTTGAATCTAAAACATCCACTAAAATATAATTTTACCATATGGCTCCAAAGCCAGTAGAAATGACAAAACAAAACACAGTTATATTTTAACAATGCAGTAGAATGCAGAAAAGGAATAGCAAACTATCAAAGAATTAATGGGAATAACTAAACTGCTCAAATTAAAAAAAAACTTATTATTAATGTCACTTCATCTAAATAAACACAAAACTTAAAAGATAGAGATGGTTAGATTACATAAATAAGGCAAGATCCTACTATATATTGTTTAAAAAAGACTTAGTTTAGATACAAGAAAGAGAGTTAAAGTAAATATTTGAGGAAAAAAGATATACTATGCAAAAAATATTAATAAAATATGTTTATTATCAGACTTGATTTTAAGTTAAGAAATGAAGAATATTAAATAGAGAAAGAGAAACATTTTTAAAGTAATAGAAGAATCATTTTATTAAAGAGATACACTTCTAAATCTGTATGCAGTTAATGTGGTCACAGAATACGTAAATTAAACATTTAGAGAAAAAAGTAAAGTGTACAAATCCCAGTCATAGTTAAAGATGAAAATACATTTCTCTCAATAATTAACAGGAACTTTATACAAAAAGCAGTAAGAATACAGAAGACTGAACAAGACTACCAGCTTTTTCAAAGTAGGACAAATACATAACATTAAAATCAAAATGCCAAAATCAACACTAAAATCAATAATGCTATCTTAATAAATGTTAAAGAATTGAAATCACAAAATATGTTTTTACCATTTGGAATCAAATTAGAAGTAAATAATAAATATAAAACAAAAAAATATTTGGAAGTAAGTCAAAACACTATGACATCTATGGGTCAAATAAGAAAACAAAAACAAAAACAAAACAAATCAAAACAAAAACAAAAACAAAATTTTTTTTTTTAATTTAAATGATAGATAATGGGAAAACACCACCATACAAATTTGTTTGATGCTGCTAAAGCAGTGTTTGGAGCAAGGAATAGATCAGAAACATAAAAAGGGTAGAAAATTTAAGATGCAAGCTATAAGTTCCAGAAGATTGGAAAAGGAGAGCAAATTAGTTCAAAGAAAGTGGGTTAAAGGAAATGATTCATGTGTAGGCAGAAATCAATGAAATAGAAAAGAAAAATAGGGAAGAAATCTTGAACTTTGCAAAGATTAATAAAATTGATAATCTCATAGTTAAATAAGCACAGAGAAAAAACATAAAATATCAATATTGGGAATTTTTTAATGGACAGCATTGCAGATCTTAAAATATTAAGAATAATGGGACTATATTCTGATTAATTTTATAATACATTTTGGTAATTTAGAAGAGATTGACAAAAATATAACTTTCAAATCAAACACAGGAAGAAATGGAAAATATGAAAAATACTATATCTATTAGAATAAATTTTTATTAAAAATTTCTCATCAAAATGATCCAGAACCAGATGACTTCAATGGGGAATTATATCAAGCATTTAAGAGAGAACTAATACTAATTTCTGTACATACTCATGAAAATTATTTTTGAGAAGAGAGGAAGAGAGACATTTCTCAACTTGTTTTATGAGGCAAACATAATTTTGACACCAAAAACTGAGAGGTGAAAACATGAAATGAATATTAGTATCACAATACTTCATAAAAGCAAATGCAAAGTTATAGCAAATTATATCCAGGAACATATAAAAAAGAATATTGTGTCATGACCAAGTGAGCTTTATCCCAGTTAATTCAAGGTTGATTTAACATGTAAAACGCAATCACTGCAATTCACCAGGATAAAGGGGGAAAACAAAACATCTCAACAGAGGCAGAAAAAATGTTACAAAATCAATATTTGTGAATGATAAACATTCTGAAAATAGGAATAGAAAATAACTTATGTTTAGGACTTTTTTTAAATATAATTTTTTGCCAAATTGGTTTCCGTATAACACCCAGTGCTCATCCCAACAAGTGCCCTCCTCCTTGCCCATCACCCACTTTCCCCTCTCCTTCGTGCCCCCCATCTACCCTTAGTTTGTTCTCAGTCCTTTAAAGTCTCTTAAGGTTTGCCTTCCTCCCTTTCTGTAACTTTTTTTTTTTTTCCCCTTCCCCTCCCCCATGGTCTTCTAAGTTTCTCAAGATCCACATATGAGTGAAAACATATGGTATCTGTCTTTCTCTGCCTGGCTTATTTCACTTAGCATAATACCCTCCAGTTCCATCCACGTTTTTAAATGTTTATTTTTGAGGGAGAGAGAGTGTGTGCATGAGCAGGGGAGGGGCAGAGACAGAAGGACCAAGGATCCAAAGCCTGCTCTTTGCTGAGAGCAGAGATCACGACCTGAGCCCAAGTCAGAAGTTTAGCGACTGAGCCACCCAGGTGGCCAGAAAATAACTTCTTTAATATGTAAAGGGCACAAATTTAAAGAAACTTTTAGTGTTAAAGATAAATAAATGGGTGTTTTACCAAAAATTAGGAAAAATACAAAGATGTCCACTCTCTCAATTTTATTGAAACATGGTGTTGGAGTTTCTAACCACTGTAATAAGATAGTAAAATAAAAGAAAAGAACAGTTACATAAAATTGTCATTGTTTTAAAAAGGCACAATTGCATGTATAAAATATCCAAGGGAGTCTATGTATAAACTACTACAAATAAGTGATTTCAACAAGGTTGTGAGATTTAACTATTTCTATATATTGAAAACAAACAGATGGAAATGAAAACCTAAAAAGTAAAATTTAGAGTGAAATCAAAACTTCACACTTTAAAAATAAATAAGATAAATGACAAGCAGCATCTCTGCCCTGAAAATATTTAGGGGCGCCTGGGTGGCGCAGTCGGTTAAGCGTCCGACTTCAGCCAGGTCACGATCTTGCGGTCTGTGAGTTCGAGCCCCGCGTCAGGCTCTGGGCTGATGGCTCAGAGCCTGGAGCCTGTTTCCGATTCTGTGTCTCCCTCTCTCTGCCCCTCCCCCATTCATGCTCTGTCTTTCTCTGTCCCCAAAATAAATAAACGTTGAAAAAAAAAAATTAAAAAAAAAATATTTAAAATACTGAGAAAAATTAAATTCTAAATACATTGGAAAACATATTTATGTTAATATATATTTCTCCTTAAATAGAGACTTTTTTAAAATGATGATCTAATCATAAAATTTATTAGGGAACACAGAATATAAAATATCTTGAACAAATTAAAAAAAAAATTTTTTTTTTCAACGTTTATTTATTTTTGGGACAGAGAGAGACAGAGCATGAACGGGGGAGGGGCAGAGAGAGAGGAAGACACAGAATCGGAAACAGGCTCCAGGCTCTGAGCCATCAGCCCAGAGCCTGACGCGGGGCTCGAACTCACGGACCGCGAGATCGTGACCTGGCTGAAGTCGGACGCTTAACCGACTGCGCCACCCAGGTGCCCCGAACAAATTTTAATAAAAAAGAAAATTTAAAAACTTACATTATCTGGTTTCAGCACTTACTGAAATGTTACAACTGCAAAGCTACATTGATTAAAGTATTTGTAGAAGAAAGTGTATCAATATACTAGAACAAATATTCTATAAATAGACCCATGCTCATATAGTAACATAATTTTAAACAAAGCTTCTAGCACAATTTTATTGGAAAAGGAAATACTATTTAATAAATGGTTTTGCTACAAAGGGCCATATTTCATTCTTTCTCATTGCCACATAGTACTCCATTGTGTATATAAACCATAATTTCTTTATCCATTCATCAGTTGATGGACATTTAGGATCTTTCCATAATTTGGCTATTGTTGAGAGTGCTGCTATAAACATTGGGGTACAAGTGCCCCTATGCATCAGTACTCCTGTATCCCTTGGGTAAATTCCTAGCAGTGCTACTGCTGGGTCATAGGGTAGGTCTATTTTTAATTTTTTGAGGAACCTCCACACTGTTTTCCAGAGTGGCTGAACCAGTTTGCATTCCCACCAACAGTGCAAGAGGGTTCCCGTTTCTCCACATCCTCTCCAGCATCTATAGTCTCCTGATTTGTTCATTTTGGCCACTCTGACTGGTGTGAGGTGATATCTGAGTGTGGTTTTGATTTGTATTTCCCTGATGAGGAGCGACGTTGAGCATCTTTTCATGTGCCTCTTGGACATTCGGGTGTCTTCTTTAGAGAAGTGTCTATTCATGTATTCTGCCCATTTCTTCACTGGATTATTTGTTTTTCGGGTGTGGAGTTTGGTGAGCTCTTTATAGATTTTGTATACTAGCCCTTTGTCCGATATGTCATTTGCAAATATCTTTTCCCATTCCATCGGTTTCCTTTTAGTTTTGTTGATTGTTTCCTTTGCTGTGCAGAAGCTTTTTATCTTCCTGAGGTCCCAATAGTTCATTTTTGCTTTTAATTCCCTTGCCTTTGGGGATGTGTCAAGTAAGAAACTGGAGAGTGTTATGCTAAGTGAAATAAGCCATACAGAGAAAGACAGATACCATATGTGTTCACTCTTATGTGGATCCTGAGAAACTTAACAGGAACCCATGGAGGAGGGGAAGGGAAAAAAAAAAAGAGGTTAGAGTGGGAGAGAGACAAAGCATAAGAGACTCTTAAAAAACTGAGAACAAACTGAGGGCTGATCGGGGGTGGGAGGGAGGGGAATGTGGGTGATGGGTATTGAGGAGGACACCTGTTGGGATGAGCGCTGGGTGTTGTATGGAAACTAATTTGACAATTAATTTCATATATTAAAAAAATAATAATAAAAATATAACAAAATAAGATAAAAAATAATAAATGGTTTTGGAACAAATGGGTATTTGTTTGGAAAAAATAACCTTGAACCGTACTTCACACAGTACACAAAAATAATTTGAGATGTACTATAGACGTAAATATCAAAGTTGAAACTATAAATCTTCTAGGAGAAATATGAGGCAATATCCACATAACCTGGGTTAGGCAAAGATTTCTTAGGCAATTTTATAGACCTCTGAGAATGTGATTACATTTCATCAAAATTAAAATCTGTAGTATTGTCTTTTGTTTTCTTTATTCAAATCATTATGTGGAGGCAGGTCTTCTAGTTCAAATTTGTATTTCCTTATGACTAGCAACTTTTTCATATGGTTATTTCTCTAATTCCTTTGGTGTAATGACTGTACAAGTCACTTACAATTTGTTTTTGGTTTTTTTTGTTTTTTTTTTTGTTTTTCAACGTTTATTTTATTTTTGGGACAGAGAGAGACAGAGGATGAGCGGGGGAGGGGCAGAGAGAGAGGGAGACACAGAATCGGAAACAGGCTCCAGGCTCTGAGCCATCAGCCCAGAGCCTGACGCGGGGCTTGAACTCACGGACCGCGAGATCGTGACCTGGCTGAAGTCGGACGCTTAACCGACTGCGCCACCCAGGCGCCCCAAGTCACTTACAATTTGAAAGTGTATCTTTAATAGCCTGTGTAATGAGTTGAACGGTGGTCCCTCAAACGATACCTTTACATTCTAATCCCTGGAACCTGTGAATGTAACCTCAGTTGAAAAAGAGTTTTTGCAGATGTAATTAAGTTAAGGATCTTGAAATGAAGTGATAACCCTGTATTATTTCCATGAGCCCCAAATCCAATGACAAATGTCCTTATAACAGTGAGACAGGGAGATTTGACACATACAAAAGGGGAAGAGGTAATGTGACCCTGGAGACAGGGAGTGGAGTGTGGTAAGAAAGCTGACTGCTACCAAAAACTTGGAAAATGTAAACAATGAAGTCTCTGAGCCTTCAGAACTGGGAGAGCATAAATTTGTTGCTTTAAACCACCCAGTCTGCGGTAATTTGTTACTGTAGCTCTAGGAAACGAACATATCTAGGCTAGGCAAATGCTTCTTAGACAATTCAGAAAATAAGAAACATCTTGATAAATTAAATTTCATGAAATTATAAATTTGCATTCGTTCAAAAAATACCATTTAGAGAAGAAAAAGGCAAGCCACACAACAGAGAAATACTTGCAGTATACCTATCTTACAAAAGACCCATACTCAGAAATTGTAAGTAACTCCTATGAATCATAAATAGAAAGTCAAATAACCCACTTTAAAAATGGGAAAGTGTCTTGGGCAGATACCTGAAGTGGTGCTCAAGCAAGGTGAGGAGGGAGTCTGTGTGGAAAAGCCACAGGTGTGAGGTGTTGGACCCAACGCTGAGTGAGAGTGATGTCCCCAGGAGAGCGAGATCTGGAAGCATGGCCTGGGAGCCTGGATAATGTGAGGACGTTAACCATGCGGGGAGAACTCAGTGGGAGGTGTTGATACCTAATATAAAGACCCTTCAAATGAGACAGCCTGATGTAGAATGTCCTCAGAGAAGGATCACCTGTCGAGGGTCGTCAGAGCCTGGGAGAAGTAAGAATGGCGTCCACACAGGGATGCTGAAAGCTGAGCACAAGGTGTCGGAACCTGGATGGACTGAAGAAGGTATCCATCCATGTTGCGGCTGGACATAGCCTGACAAATGGATTGGGAGTTTCAGCGGGCACCCACAAGATGAGGCTATCTTTAAGTGTGTTGGATCCGAAGTGGGCTTAAGAGGGCTCCCAAACAGGGGGAGAGACCTAGTGTAACACTCAAGTCAAATGAGTAGGGAAGGCAGCCACTCTAATGAGCAATCCAGTGTAGAGTTTCAGAACTTGATCAGGGTGATAAGGCTGACTGTGTGTGTGAGCGGGAGCGGGGGGGACATTTTGCAGAATACCAAGGTTGAATGAGATGAGAAAGGCATCCATGTTAAAGGCTATGGCAGTGGCTGGGCATAGGATATTAAAGCCTAAGTAGGGTGAGGACAGCAGCCGCCCAGGGGAGGGAGCAAATGTGGTAATGGAACGTTAGTTCCATGTAGGGAGAGTGGTCATAAGTAAGTGAATGTATTAAGAATAATGGAAAATAGGTTTCTTACTGATGAAGAAGGGAGTTATAAATATGGAAAAAGATAGAACTATAATATGTGGTGTTTGTATTTATACACATGTGCACGCACATATTCCTGAGCTTGGTGTGCTGAGAGGTCCTGAAAGCAGTGTTGCCTTGATGGCAATGAGTACAACTGAGGTACATGTCTTGGTTTGTAAATATTATGCTCCACCATAAGAAACCAGAGTTCCTTGGAAATGGCTAATCCCAGATATAGAATATCCTATAATACGAGAGGTTAAGAACATACCAAGGAATAATAAGAATATGTCAAAAGAAAAAAAGTCCATCTTAAAAGCCCAAATACTGGCCAAATCTGGAAGATTTTGGCATCAAAATAATTAATTCAGGGGCACCTGGGTGGCTCAGTCTGTTAAGCATCTGACTTCAGATCAGGTCATGACTTCACGGTTCGTGGGTTCCAGCCCCACATAGGGCTCTGTGCTCACAGGTCAGAGCCTGGAGCCCTCTTTGGATTCTGTGTCTCCCTGTCTCCCTATTCCCCTTCCCCTCTTGTACTCTGCCTCTCTCTCTCTCTCTCTCTCTCTCAAAAATAAATTAAAAAAAATTTAAAAAATTAAAAATAATTCAATAAGTTTTAACTCAATAAAATAGGAAACAATGATTTTTGTATTTAAATAAATAGACTAGAAGTTGTTGAAGAAGGGCATGCGTCTATAATTTAAAAGCATCTCTGACAAAATAATTGTTAATTAAAAGGGGAAAATGTGGGGCGCCTGGGTGGCGCAGTCGGTTAAGCATCTGACTTCAGCCAGGTCACGATCTCGCGGTCCGTGAGTTCGAGCCCCGCATTGGGCTCTGGGCTGATGGCTCAGAGCCTGGAGCCTGTTTCCGATTCTGTGTCTCCCTCTCACTCTGCCCCTCCCCCGTTCATGCTCTGTCTCTCTCTGTCCCAAAAATAAATAAACATTGAAAAAAAATTTAAAAAAAAAAGGGAAAATGTGTACACTTTCAATGGCAAAGCTGGTGAGCATCACCTCCATCGATGATAAAGTGCCTGTATGCAGGAGAGGATTCAATGTCTGTCAGGATGCCTGAGAAAATGCAGTGGAAAGAAAAAGTACAACTTCCACGATATTCCTTCCTAAAGTGTCTAACCTGAAATGAATCATGAGGAAACATAAGATAATTCAAATTGAAGGATATTCTACAGAATAACTCACTTCTAATGTTCAAAAAAATATCAATATCATGAAAGTCAAAGACTGAGGAACTGTTTCTGATTGAAGGTGACTAAACACACTTGCCAACTAAATGAAATGCTTGATACTGAGATGCATTATTTTGTTTTTAAGGATATTATTGACTAGAATGTACTGTTAAAATTTGAATGGACTATGAAAGTTTGATGTTAGTTGTTGCTTGGACAAAATTGTGTCCCTGAAAATTCACCATGTTGAAGTCTTAACCACCAACATTATAGTATTTAGAGATGGGACCTTTGGGAGATAATTAGGTTTAGATGAAGTCATGAAGAGCCCCTCATTATGGGATTAATGCTTTCATAAGAAGAGGCAACAGAGACATCTCTCCATCTGTTACTCTCTTTTTCTCCCCACTATGTGAGGACGTAATGAGAAGGTGGCCTTCTGTAATCCAGAAAGACATCTCTCGCCAAATCCTGACCATGATGGCACCCTATATTGGTCTTCCAGACTCTAGAACTATGAGAAAATAAATGACGTCTGTTGTTTACTCAGTATTTGGTATTTTGTTAAGACAGAGTTGACTTGATGTTAAGTTCCTTATTTGAATGTTTATGTTGCATAGAGAATGTTCATATCTATAGAATACTACACTAATGTATTTGGGGGTACTAGGGTTTCACATAGGCAACGTAGATGGTCCAGGAAAAAAAAAAGCAAAACTCGTTCCTACAGTACATTTAACATTCTATAATTTTGAAATGGTTTTAAATTAAAAGAATAACAAAAATATCCTTGTATTTTCATGTATGCAATTGGTACAATATTTAAAGTACTGTAAAAGAAAACTAAGTCAAGAGTGCAGATCTTTTGCCACTTTGGTTAGGTTTATTCCTAGGTGTCTGATGGTTTTTGGTGCAATTCTAAATGGGATGGATTCCTTGATTTCTCTTTCTGCTGTTTCATTATTGACTAATCAATACATGAAAAGATGCTTAACATCACTTGGCAACGATGTGGATGAAGCTAGAGAGCATCATGCTAAGTGAAATAAGTCGGTCAAAGAAAAATACCATATGATTTCACTCATATGTGGAATTTAAGAAACAAAACAAATGAACATATGGGGCGGGGAGAGAGAGGCAAACCAAGAGACAGACTCCTAACTATACAGAACAAACTGAGGGTTACTGGAGGGGAGGTAGGTGGGGGGATCGGTTAAATGGGCGATGGGGCTTAAGGAGGGCACTTGTTGTGATGAACACCTAGTGTTGTACATAAATGATGAATCATTAAGTTCTACACCTGAAACTAATACTATGCTGTATGGTAACTAACTGGAATTTCAATGAAATCTTGAAAAAGAAGAAGAAAAAGAAGTGTGAGTCCAAACTAGGAATACGGAAATGCAAAAGATTTATCACCTGTAAACCTTACTAGAAACAAATTATTGATTTGAGTGCTCTCCTGGCTCACATTTTTACTACCCCACCTAGATTACTTGCTGATATTTTGAATTGCAAAACGAATCTAAAAGCAAGCTGCTAGGCTTTCTGTGAAGCCATGCCAAAATAGAGTGTATCCTCAGAAAATGAACCTCTATTACCAGAGCATGTTTTTATATTTCAAGGGATGACGATGATGATCAGAGAAAGGAAGGCACTTTGCGTAAGTAACCACATCATCGCTGCCCACAATACTTGACCCGCTTCAACTGGAGTTTCAGTAGGTGAGCAGTAGTCACATGCTTTCCAGAGCATGGCAGGATTAAGTTAATCCTCTTGGACATGACTCAGGACCATTTTCCCTTTGTCATATAAGCCCTGCCTTCTCCAAAAGGAACTTGTGAAGTTCACCCCCAAACCTTCTGATGTGCTCGTTTTCAATAGTTCTCAAACTTGCTGCAATCCGGGATCACTGGAGAAGTGATTTTTAAATTGCACTGATGTTGTGGGTCTCCTCAGCCTTACAGAGTTTACCTAATTGGTCTACAGTGTGGTCAGGATAACACCTGTTGCTCCAACGACTATGTGCTTCATGAACCTGTGCTTGTTCTTAGTACAACTTTTTTAATAGGATGGAAGGAAGTCTTGCTGCCAAAGGAAGTGAGAGTGAGGCATGCACAGTTGCACTTCTGCCTGGATCGTGTTCCCAAACTCTCCTTCATTTTGTAGTCCCACTAGTTCCATGAATGCAACCTCTTTCACTTCTTTGCCTATGAGTTCTCCTTTCTTTCTTTTCTTTCTTTCTTTTTTTTTTTTTGTCTCTGATTGTCCAAAATGTCTGATAGAATTGTATATCTTTTGGGTGCATTCACCTGACTTCTTGAAAATTCTCCACTTCTAGTCAATAATAGCCACTGGAGAAAAACCCAGTAAAATTGAAAAATTAATATAAATAAAAAGTGGAATATTAGAAAAATTTATAAGCTTAGGTATAACCAGGAAATAGTATCTCTGTATGCAAATTTCTCAATTTTTGTGAACTTATATTAAATTAGTTAGAAATTATATAGAAAAATTTCTAATAATATATAAAACAGTAGCTTAAAACTATGGCGAGGAGTAGGAAGAGTAAAAATGTATTTTAAAAAATCTCATTTTTGAAGGAATAGTGAGGTCAGATTTTTATCATTATACAAGCTAATATAAAAACACATTGTTTTTTATTTAAAATATATTTGATTAGCAAATTAAGGGAAACAAGAATAAATAGATTATGTAACTTCATCATCTAGGGGGAATAAGGATAAACCAAATTAAATCTGATAAACCAAAGTTAATCTTCTTGAAGACAGTAAAAGAAAAATAAGAAAATCATGACAAATATTAAAGATAAAACATAAAAACAAACATAAGAAATATTTAAGTTGTCACTGTAGGGTGGGTGGCCTAATGTCCTAATGTAAAATTCATATGCCGAGATATTTTGAGGGAGGGTAGGTCCAGGGGTTCAAACTATATAGTGCTTTTAAGAAACCCACCTAAAAGGTGATTATCTCAAAATGAGAAGTGGACAAAATATACAAAGTGAGTGGCAAAAAGGCTATTAAATATAGATATAGTCCAATCAGACAAAACATAATACGACAAATATCATTCAATTAAGTATGTATTTTATATTTTTTATTACCTTGTAGAATGATTGCCAATAATTTATAGTTGGCAAGAATCTTCATCCTAGATAATCTGGAATATTAGTATATAAGAAAGAAAATTGTAGGAATATGAATTTCTAAATATAAAGTACTAGAAGACATTGACACATTTTTTTTCAAACTCAATCAAAGGAACAATTGTAAAATACAATTGAAGATAGAAACTACATGGCCAACAATGAACAAATTTGCTTTGTGTATTTTAATATATAATATTAATATATTAACAATATGCAATAATATAAGTATATAATAATCCTCCATGAACTGACTACCAAAAATAAATCTATATATACCAGATTATAGAGTTCTTATGTTCTTATTTTTTAAACTAGTATGAATTGTTTAACAAACGTGACAAACTTTCCCAATGTATATGTATGTTGTATGTGTCTATGTATATTTGACTTAGAGGATAGGTTTTATAGTGGCCATGTACTCTGGCTTTGGAATAGGACTGCCTGAATTTGAAATCAAACTGTTGGGAGTGGTTTTCTTATGGAAAGGAATGGGTTTAACAGAGATAGAGGATTATTATCACCTGAACCGTGTCCCTCCAAAACTTGTATGTTGAAATCCTAAACCCTAGTACCTCAGAATGTGACTAATACAACAATGGCTATGATTTCTTAGTGTAATTCTCTCTCTTTTTTTTCTTTTTGCAAGTTTTACAAAGAAGAATCATTATTTATTAGTTGTGCAGCTGTTAAAAACAATAAAAAGAGGGGCGCCTGGGTGGCTCAGTCGGTTGAGCGGCCGACTTCGGCTCAGGTCATGATCTCTCGGTCTGTGAGTTCAAACCCCGCGTCCGGCTCTGTGCTGACAGCTCGGAGCCTGGAGCCTGTTTCGGATTCTGTGTCTCCCTCTCTCTGACCCTCTCCCGTTTATGCTCTGTCTCTCTCTGTCTCAAAAATAAATAAACGTTAAAAAAATTAAAAAAAACAATAAAAAGAAAAGCTAGATTCAGTGTCAATTTCTCACGTGCTTGAAGTTCTCTGCACAGATCATGAACAACTGTCCCTTGTGCTCCACTGGTCAATGAACACCATGGGTTTTGAGGGTGATGATCATTACAGAGGTGAGTGTGTCCATAAAAAACAACTAAATGATTTACCCTCTCAGTTACGGTTATAATTTGTAACAACTGAACCCATTTACGGTCTGATTTTAGTTAACTTTGGTTTTCAATGGAATCACCCTCAATTGAAGCTGACAAAATACTTTTAAAAGTACGCAAGACAGTTCAGCATAGCATGGAGTTCGGTAGACTTGGCTTTGAATTCCTGTTCTATCTTACATGCACTTGGTAGGTTGGTTGTTTCAGGTTCTTAAGACTAGGTTTCCTTATCTGTGAAATCATAGCAATCATATACTGTTATCATATATCGATACAGTTTAGGAAGGCAGAAAGCTCACTTATGAAGACTGAGAACTCTGGACCTGACTACTTGGATTCTAAATCAAAGAATAAACTAGGCAAAGATATGTCATAGGTGTGTAATAGAGAACTACATTTTAGGAAGATAGAATGAAGTGAACTGACACTAAAACCACAACCACAATAATAAGCACAAAATGCTAGTTTATTCTCAAGAGGGTAAATATTTCTTTCAATATTCTACCCAACAGCACACATCAATTTAAATATATGTATCAAATACATTTAATTCATTTAAAAAGTGCTTATTAGGTGTCCATCAGTTATCATGAAAAGAAAAAAAAGTAATATGCAAAAGCAGTCTATTTGAATAGCAAGTTAAATACCAATAAAAATGGGTATATAATTATGTGATTATGTCAATTTAGGTGATGCAGACAAGAAAAAGCAAAAACATTCAGACCAAGATGTTACAATGAAGATGGAGGCTGGAGTAAAACTAAAAGGTTTGTGAAAATTATCTGAATTGTACATGAAATTGAAGGGATCGGTGGGTGTTAGTAGACTATAGAGCCCACTAAATTATTACTAATTACTGAAAAAAAACGAATAACAAATGAGTTGGAAAATATTCAATTTAACCAATAAATGAGGGCAATGACAATTTAAAATGTCATGCGATTTTTCGCCTAGAAAATGTGAATATCTTAAAGGAATGTTAATGATGAATGAGGGAATCAGGCATACTCAAGGGCTATTAGTAAAAGCATAAATAGTTAACAAACTTTATGCAGAGAAATGTGAAATTATTTGGCAATATTTTGTTTACACTTTTTACCTGCCATCCAATTGCTGAAATTCTACATTAGACAAATATTCTTAAAAATATATAGGGGCACCTGGGTGGTTCGGTCAGTTAAGCACCCAACTCCTGATTTCGGCTCAGGTCACCATCTCATAGTTCGTGGGTTTGAGCCCCGTGCCGGGCTCTGCTAGGACAACATGCAGCCTGCTTGGCACTCTCTCTCCCTTCCTCTCTGCCTCTCCCCTGCTCTCTCTCAATAAATCAATAAACAAACAAACAACCTTAAAATTTAAGAGAAATGTATAGATATTTTGCTATGCAGTTTTAATACTGATGTTTTTAACTGGAATAATAACAAAAAGAAACAATCTTATCATGTTTCTGTATAGGCATACCTCAGAGATGTTGCAACTTTCCTTCCAGACTACTACAATAAACCAAATATCACCATGAAATAAGTCAAATGAAATTTTTAGTTTCCTAGTGCATAAAAAAAAGTTATGGTTACACTATACTGTAGCTTATTAAGTGTACAAAAGAATTATATCTAATATATATCTACCTTAATAAAAATACCTTATTGCTAAAAAATGCTAACCATAATAGGAGCTTTCATCATGTCATAACCACTGATCATAGATTACCAGGGCAAATATAATATAATGGAAAAGCTTGAAATAGTGTGAGAATTAGCAAAATGTGACACAGAGACATGAAGTGAGCATTGAAAAAATGGCCCTGATAGATGTGTTGGATGCAAGGTTGCCACAAACCTACAATTTGTAACAATCACAGGGTCTGTGGAGTGTAATTAAAGGAGGCTTGCCTATAGCAGTAGAATGAGAATGAATTAGGCTTTAATGGAGTAAATGCCTTTTGGCTTGCTATAATCCTGAGGGGGTTACCTGGAACTTAATCTGACATCAGAGAGGTAAGATACAAAGGACTCCATTACTGGTATGGACCCATTGCAGCAAATCATAGGAAATGATTTTTGAGGTCTTGGAAATCACTTAAACCATTTCTATGTATTCTCTGCTTGGGCCATTGAGTATGACTACCTGATTAGAATTGTGCATTTATTGTCTATTGGCAAAATGACCTTGTCCAAGTCAACCAATCTCTCTATGCTCAGTTTCCATATCTGTAAAATGGTGGCAGCCACAGTTCACGCAGTGGCCGTAAAGATTAAATGAGATGCAAAATGCCTGAGCACAGTGTCTGGAACAAAACATTTTCCATAAATATTAGTTATTCTCATTGCAATTAATTGAATTGCTCTTCTACTTTCTTCGTGTTATGCCACCAGAGGATTGCGACGGAGTTGGGAGTTTAAGTCCCTGCTAGCAAAAACATTTTCACTTCATTAAATGGATCCTTTACATATTAACTTTTCCCACTACCTAAAGAGATGTTAGAAGACTGAATGAGAATAAGATTTGTGTTTGTGAGCCTTGGGAATGAGCTAAATACCGGTAACTCCAACAATGCTGTCCGTGTTATGAAATGCATTAGTCAACCATCTACACAGAATGAGACAAGGCCTCCCTTTTCTTAATGCACAGATAAGGCTTGTGACAGTGCACGTTAGGTTAATGGAGTCCAAGTTTTTGTCCTAATGTGAATAGAAGTCTGAATTGCATGACACCAGTATGTAAGTATTAAACGACTTAGAGCTTAATATTAGAACATTGCGAGAGGGTGGACACATGTTACTTGTGACATATATGTTACAATTTTATTATGATTTTTCCAAAGATATATATTTGTAATACCTAAAATGAAAAATAAAATATTTTAACTTGGAACTAAGAATGTACTTTCTAGGAAATCTAGCTATTATATCACTCTTAAGTAATAAAAGAAAATAATCAGTGCCAATGCCCCATCTGAAGAGCCACTGCATGAATTAGATAATGCAACCGTGTTAAATTGTGGAAGAAAGCAATAGAGATTTTCAGCGGACAAAGGTTTATTATGGCGAAACTATTGGGAATTTGCAATAATGTAAAAGCCTCCCTTCAGCTTTCTGCTGATCTGTTGGAATGGAAAGATAAATGTCTCTATGATTTATAACACTAGACATAGAAATTGAATAACATCTCAAGACATTGGAGCTGAATAAAACCTCCAGGTTTCATTTGGTGACTTTTCTTTTCCTCCTTTGAGAACAGGAAAACTTACTGTTTGTTTGTTTGTTTTGTTTTGTTTTGTTTTTTTACTTCAAAGTATGAATTTCCTGATCAGCATAGCAGAAATTAAGAACTTTTGGATGAATTTTCTGTGAGGTATTTTTCAGACGTTAAGGACAACATAGAGACAAGCCAATTCCCATGTCTTCTGTGTGGAAGAAATGCCAACATACCAATAAACAAAGTGGAAGGACAATGCCAAAGCATGAAAACAAAGAGCCATCATTCCAGCAATTTGGACTGTGACACTGGGTCTTGTAATGCACCCAGCAGAGAGAAAATAACAAGAGAGGGAACATTCTATCAGGAGACCAGGGAACATTGTTACCGCTGTCATCATTGAAAGATGCTTTGACCATCAACAATGCATAAAATGCTATAAAGAACAATTAGACCCAGTTCATGCCCACTTGGCACTCAATTAGATACATCAGAGAGTTTTCTTCAGCGTACTCAATGAAAACTCTATATTCAGAGCATTCTCAGAAGAGGACTGACTGTTAAAAAGCTTTCCAAAATGTAGATAAAGTGGAACTGTAAATAACAATCTAGTACTTCAGGGTGAACTAATTTTTATATTATATATGTAACTATATAATGTATTTTTATAAAAAATATATAAAACAGAATTATGTAATAACATATAATATAATAATTATGTTGCTCTTTGTATAGTAGCTAATACACTGGAAAAAGTAAAGATTGAAAACATTAGAAAGTGATTTAAGTCAGACAGAAAGAAAAATACTGTATGGTATCATTTATATATGGAATCTAAAAAAGGTCAACTTATTAAAGCAGAATAGAATAGTGGTTACCAAAGACTGGAGCCTAGGAGAATTAGAGAGATGTTTAAGGGTGCAAACTTACAACAAGTAGATAAATAATCCCAGAAGATCTAATGCACAACAGTGATTACAGACAACAATACGGTATTATGATCATCAAGGTGCTGAGAAACTATATCTTAATTTTTCCTACCAAAAAAAGAAAACAATAATTATGGGAGGTGATAGAAGGGTTATGGTGATAATCATATTGCAGTATGTAAATGTATCAAGTCAATACATTATATACCTTGCACTTACACAATGTTATATGCCAATTATATCTAAATCAAAATAAATTTTATAAAAGAGTATGCAGCATTGAATATGGAACAATATAGGACTTATCACAATGCAGGCACCTCCCTAAAGTCCTACCCAGAACTCTAGAACACTTGAGAAATAACCCCAGAATGGTTTGGGATTGTTGACCATAACTATTTGGGGTCTTTTTCTATAATTTAAATTCATTCAGATATATCAGCCAAACACACCCATGGACATCACTAAGAAGCATCTCTTTTTAAGGGAATAAATCATTAACACATGCACAAATAAATGAGTACTTACTACGTGTGAATCCCGTGGTCAAAGGAAAATTAGTGTTCTTAGAGTATTGATAATTTTCTCGAGAAAACAACCTATTGTTATAAGAAGCTAAAAAAGAAAAACAGTTCAAGATAGTACATTGACAACTATATTAGTAGCAAACAAAATCTAAAAATTTCTGTATTCTTTGCCTCAAGCTGGGCTTATTTTTATGTTGCTAAGGCTGCTGACAGTTGACCTGCCTGGCCACCAGCTAGTGGTAGTTTCATAGGTACTTTGAGTGGAGAACATTTCAGTGTCCCTGTGACTCAGAATCCCAGTATTAGAAAACCTCACCAACCTATCTATGTCATCGTGGAATTTTGAATGCCTCTTACGCTCCAGTGAAATTATTGAATGATAGGAAAATGTTCTGACAAGATTATGGCCTTCATTTCTCAACATATTATTATTTGCTCTCTTCGCCAAGACCATTTGTTTCTTCAACCTCTACACTCTTACTGTAATATTTCAACTTCAAAATATTCCTATGTCCAGGTAAATAGAATTCAAAATGCAAATTAAGCAGGAGTTAATTAGATTCAGTACTGTTTGCAGCAAATTCCCGGAATGTCTGTGATGTATTTCAGAGGGACAATGTACAGTGGATGAATTATTTGGCATAACAACTCACTTCTGGAGTAATGATTACTATCAACGGCAGTAAAGAGTGTATACTCCTGGATTAAGCTGTGTGGGTTTGAAACCTGGCATAACAATTTTATAGTTTGTACACTGACTTGACTTAGCTGCAATGTTTTTTGAAAGCAGGGATTGTATCTCTTTAGTGATGCTGTTCAAGACACAAATAATTTGCTATCCTTGACTTTCAATAAATATACTGGCCTGGAAACATTTGTTCAAGTATGATACTCCCAAACCATTTTTTATAGCATTAAAGCTAGTGTGTTCCTATTAGGTTCTGAGAAAATATTTTCCACATCCTGCACCCAAGAAATTTGGCCTTTGAGAATTAAGATCTTTCATCATGACAACTCTGAATATAACAACTTAAACACCAGCATCTTGAGGAGCTCACGATTTGATTTGCTCACATGATGCACAGTTTGTGAAAAGGTAGGACTTCTCTTAATTGGCTGATTAATTTTATCAGTGCCACACAACCGCCGAGTTTTTCTTTCAAAACAATTGCTTGGAGAGTTAAAGACGGCTTTTATGCAGGATGTGTGATATTCGAGGAGGAATTTCTATTCACTACATTGTCATGTTCGTATTTTAGAAGTTATAATAGAAGTACAATCTCTGAAGTGAGTGCCAAGTGGGGAATGTTCATCCCAAAATTACACCTAAGAGGTACTACTCTCATGCTGTTTATTTGCATGTTTGATTTAAAAATATATTTATTTAATAATATATAATAAATATATATAATATAAATATAAATATATATTTTATATATAAATTGTATATATATATAATTTTAGAGGCAAAAACATAAAAGTTTGATGAAATCAAATCATGGTGAAGATGACAGAGAATCTTCTATAAAAATTTGTATGAATTACATATCCATATTTAATATGAATATTCAAGTCAGATTTTTTGGAAGGAATATATTTGTACATTAGAAATATTTTATTCATACTTAGTGATAAGTTATTAAAATGAGCATTATATCAATCAGCATAAGCTAAAAGTAGACTCATGGCCTATAGCATTAGTAACCAGTTACTTGTGTCTCCATCTAGTAATGGAGTTTATGCCTTCCGTTTTTTATGTTCAAACATATAGCATGTAAGACATTGTCAGGGACACACTGGTCTTTACAAGGTATGCAGCAAATTAAAGCAAATCAAGGCAGTCTAGAATAGGTGAATTTTAAACACTGACTTACAGAAATTGTTCTGGGCCTACTAAGTCTCTGCTTCAATCCTGTAGGAAGTATAAATATTAAATGTCACTGTACACATTTTCACCTCTCAGATGAACAGTCTGAGGGTCTAATGTATAACATGATGACTATAGTTGATAACACTGTGTTGTATATTTAAAATTTGCTAGAAAAGTAAAACTTAATGTTCTTACCAAAAAAAGATAAATATGTGAGATGATGGATATATTAATTAACTGGATGGAAGAAATCCTTTCAAAATGTAGGCATATACCAGATCATCACTATGTACACTTTGTTTTTTGATTATTTTATTTTTTTTAGAGACAGAGAGAGAGGGAGGGAGAAAGCATGCCCACGAGTGGAGGTGGGGGCAGAGGGAGGGAGAGAGAGAGAGAGAGAGAGAGAGAGAGCATCTTAAGCTGGCCCCATGCTCAGTGCAGAACCTGATGTGGGTCTTGATCCCGTGACCCTAGAATGGGATCATGACCTGAGCTGAAATTAAGAGTTGGATACTCAACCAACTGAGCCACCCAGGCACCCCGCTATATGCACTTTAAATATCCTATAATTTTGTCAATTATACCTCAATAAACTGAAAAAAAAATCTTTCTCCATATTGAAGTATTTTAGAAAAAAAATGAACTTTTTATTTTGGCTTGTCAACAAAAGCAAGCTTATAGGTTAAATTGAATTTAAGCTCACTTCTAATATCTCAAACTTTCCCCTTAAATTAACATTGTTATTTCTCCAGATAATATTTAGAAAGGAATTCATGTGCTCTTTTTAATTTCTCCATGACTTCTACTCCAGTGAATTCGGGGAACATCTTTGCTAGTCCTTTTTCCCAGGGGAACAATTTATAAAGTAGGACAAGCCCAAATGACTTTTTTTTCTCTTAACTTAGACAAGAATGCATTGTTTTGGAGGAAATGTTGCTGATCTATCTCTAAAATGATTGCCTTTTCGTCAAAGACACCCAAGATACTGTCTTTTCTCTTACATTTCTGTTAAAGTTATAAAGAACGTGTCAGTCAGTGGGAGCTGTATGTTCTTGAAACATGGATGCCAATGTCTGTGGGATTTGAATGATGATGGTCATAATCAGATGACAGTCTGCAGACTGTCAAAAACTCTACACTTTCATCAAACAAGATGAGTAATGTTTTACCATAAATAGTATTAATATGATTAATAGCATTTCTCTAGTAGTTAGGCTTTAGATAGTAAAAATATTTGTTAAACATTAATGATTTTTTATAGTAGGGTTCTGACTACGTAAATAGATGGTTCTCCTTGCATATATAATTACAATTACAAGTTTATACAACTACATCTGCAGTTTTCATCACTGTTTAAAGTTAAAATTTGAATGCCAGCATATTTTTAAAGTAAAACGTATGCACTTTAATTTTAGTAAAGTTCTAAAAAATTAACAAAGTTTTCCTGGAGTGCTACAATGTATAAAATAGTATGGGACCCAGAGAGAACAGCATATAAAGCTGATAATGTGTTATCATCATACACAAAGCATGTAGGGTTTAGTCTATAAGAAAGGGATCTTATACTCTTCACCATAAGAGTAGAAGTTGAAAGAAATTTTTGTCAGTTACCAGAAAAAAATAATGGTTAGACATTTTTATATTCTGGCAATTAAGTTCAATAAAATGTTGCATTAAGATTTACTTATGGCTTCATGAATTTATAATATAGACCTCACATACCTTAAAAACCATTTGAGGTAGCTAATTGCAAAAATGAAATATGGAGAAGAGCTCGTTTACAGTTCACATAAAAAAGGTCTGGAAAATTTAGTCATATTCAAATCAATGACTCAGAATTGTTGGGATCTCTACAAGATGTCCTTCTCTGGCCACAGGGAATGGATTCTTTTAACCAAATGAATAGTAAGGCCTGTAACTATTAAAAAAGGAAAGCAGAATCCCTTAGTAAAGCATCAAATGGTAAAATGTTGAAAATAAAGCCTAATAATTGTGAACTATGTACAATATTTGCATATGAACTGTTCATAGCTTTGGCTGAAGGATGGCTGAGGCCAATAACAATTATTCCAAATCTAGACTTTGCCCTAGAAATTGTCTCTGTGATGTCAGAAAGAGATTATGGACATGAAGCATATGATATATACCATATCATATATACACATTTATATATTATATAAAAATAAAATAAAATATATTATTGTATGTAATTTATATCTTATATTTATGTTATATCTATAATCTATAGAATACTATGTACTACATATTATGTTACACATTATACATATTCTGCATTCTATATATTACAGATTATCTATGTCTTTCTTCCTCTTTTCTCAGTTATCTCCATTTATAGGACTATATTTCTAAAATTCTGTTCACTTCCATTATCAGTATTATTCAAGAAGGTTCTCCTGGATGAAGGCATAGTACCTTGGTCCTTAACACACACACATTAACCCATACATCCATACAATCCTAAATGTGCAAAACAAGCCTGAACTAATAACATACAAATATCATCTGGGTAATTTAAGGAAAAGAGTAACCTTTGTGTTTCACAGTTATGAAACAATTCAGGTAGATATGGTTTCTGCTTCTGATAAAGAAGAAATTAGGTCAGTCCTACCATGTAGTCCCAGAAAAGCACACTCAACAGCAGCTCCAGGGTAAATATTTTAATCATACTAAGTGAGAGAATCATTCTTGAGTTCTTTGGGATACAGTAAACCACTGGACAGAAAAATATGCTTTCCATAATTCTTGTATGCCAGAATCTTCACTGTTATCTAGAGCACATTCATTCTCCATTATTTTTTGTAAACCCTAAAACTCATCAGTTTTAGAACTTATACAATGAGCTCAATGAAACCAACATAGGCTTCTGTGTGTGTGTGTGTGTGTGTGCATGTTGTAATAAGAATAGTAATTATTCATTTCTTAAAATAATTAAAACACTAATTTCTTTTTTTATATTTATTTTTTTTAAATCTTCATTTATTTTTCAGAGAGAGAGACAGAGCATGAGCAGGTAAGGGACAGAGAAGGAGACACAGAATCTGAAGCGGGCTCCAGGCTTTGAGCTGTCAGCACAGAGCCCGACACGGGGCTCGAACCCACCAGCTGTCAGATCATGATCTGAGCTTAAGTCAGATGCCCAACAGACTGAACCACTCAGGCACCCCTAAAACACTAATTTCTAAACAGCAAAAAGTGACTTCATTAAGTTTTGTTAAATAGTATGAGAACTCCCAGACAGTTACCACTATTGGTAACATTTTACATACTTGTGGTACAATTATAACAATTAAAGAAGCAATACTGATACATTATTATTAACTAAAGTCTACAGTTTACATTAGAGTTCACTTTGTGTTGTGCATTCAACAGGTTTTTACCAATGTGCAATGGCATGTGTCTGCCATTACAGTATTATACAGAATAGTTTCACCAGCCTAAAAATCCCCTGTGCCCCAGCTAGCCTTCTGCCTTCCCAACATATGTTGAGCCCCTGGAAACCACAGATATTCTACTGTCTTCAGATTTTCCTTTTTTAAAATATTGTACAGTTGGAATCATACAGTATGTTATCTTTTCAGATTGGCTTCTTAACAATTAGCAACATGAATTTAAGGTTCCTTCTCGTAGCTTGACTTTTTTTTTCTTTTGTTCTGAATAGCACTCCACTGGATGTAGGTACCACAGTTTAAGCATTCACCTTTTTAAGGGCATCTTTTGCTTCTGATTTTTGGCAACTATATAAAGCTTCAGTAAGCATTTGTGTGAAGGTTTTGGTGTTGACGCCAGCAATGAATGAGACTTCTTATTCATGCACATTCTTGCTAGTATTTAGTATTGCCAGGGTTTGGGATTTTATGCATTCTAATAGGTGCAAAATGGAATCTCATTTTTTTTTTACTGTGCAGTTCCCCAAGGACATATGATGTAGAACATCTCTTCATATGTTTATTTGCCATCTGTGTATCTTCTTTGGTGACTTTAATTTTTGCTCATTATTTAACTGGGTTTTTGTTTGTTTGTTTGTTTGTTAAGTTTTAAGAGATACTTCATTCATTTTGGATGTTCATAAATCCTATTACTTTATCAAAAGGTTAAATCATCCATTTAATAATTAAACTAATACTAGAAGTTCATCTTCAGAAGCAACATATTCATGCAGTTTCTCAAAACATGTATCTTAGCCAACCTTCTGGGCATAAATCTTCCTACTTACTCATTGCTTTCAAGTTAAGAGCACCAAGGTGCAGGTTATAACAAAATTAGAGTGTTTATTTGTATTTGAATACACTTAAAATACTCATTTATTAATTTGTGAGTTCAATTATGAACTAATTCCTTGGGAAAGTTAATTCTGACTCAGCATGTAGTTGCTTCTTTAAATAACTTAGGGCCAGTTCTAGATAATACTGCCATATTCTGGACCAGAGGTTGAGTGTGAGAATGACAATCAAGACAGTTATAACCTTTGAACACATTAAACAAATGTTAATCAATGACCTTGTAGGTGTTCGCCATTGGATTATATACTAAAGACCCAAAGTTGAATAAGCAATGGGCACTCTCCAAGCAAAGTAATAAAAACACAAGCAATTAAGTAAAGATTTTAAAATAATAAATTCATGAATTTTTAAGAACTTCACTCAAATTTGAACTGGCCCATGAAATCAGCATAGAACTTAGCGTAGAACATCTCTTTTAATAACTCGTTTTTAGTTGGTCACGAGGGTCCAAAAAATACCCTCTTACTGTTGTCCTGTTGTCAAAATCATTCTTAAGTTTTCCAGGGAACCCAGACTCACAGGGAAAGTCTGTCATCTAGAGGAGGAATATGTCCCAGCAAGAGGGATAGGACTTCTCTTCCATGGACTGTGCATGAGTTCTTCTCTTGCACAGTCTTAGGGGTGCTCAGCAACAATACCAAGTTCAGTTCAATGTACTGCTACCTCCGAGTAGTGTGACACAGGCTTCAAAGTTACTAGACTATATCACAGTGTAAAATGATCATGCACCATATCACAGTGTAATATGTGCACCATATCACAGTGTAAAATGATATCTGGGCCCTACAGACATTCCACAGATTAGCAGTAAACTCTGATGCTATCAGCCCTTACCAAGAACCTTCATGCCCTACTTATGGAACCACGTCATCAACACACAACCCTCCTCCTCTTGGAGTCATTTCATTTTCTCTCCCTGCCATGATATTTAGAATAGAGCAACATCCAGCCATGCCATCCGGTCTCCTTGACTTGAAACTCAGATAGCACTTAGGGTATCAGGTCCTTTTCTTTCTAGAAGAATCTTAAGCTCTTTACACATGGTTCTCAATGGCTTTGTACCCTAAGGATATTGGACATTTGCATTGAGGTAAGTAATGAAATCATAATTCCAGGTCCAATATATGTTTCCTTACTTTACCTTCACAGAGAAGAAAGGAAGGAGAGGAGAGGGATGGGAGGGGAAGAAAGGAAAGGAAGGGAAAGGAAGGGAAAGGAAAAGGAATGAAAGGAAAGGAAAGGAAAGGAAAGGAAAGGAAAGGAAAGGAAAGGAAAGACAAGGCAAGGCAAGGCAAGGCAAGGCAAGGCAGAAAATGGGATGGAAAGGAAGAAGAAAGAAAGAAAGAAAGAAAGAAAGAAAGAAAGAAAGAAAGAAAGATGCAAAGAAAGAAAGAGTAAAGAGAGGCAATGCACTTACTCTCCTGAAAAAAAAAAGGATTTCATGCACAGAAGGAGAATAAGTAGATAGTTTAAATTATGCACTAATGCTACCTTCATGATCAGTGGCTATCTGTGGTCTCTACCTGGACAGCTATACACTTATGAAGAGTAAAATGAAATCTTCAGAAGTTAAAAAAAACAATTCTTATTTCCCTATTACAGGAAATATTTAGTCAAGATGTGAGTTTGGGCTCTGGGACTAGAGATCATACCTCTCCCTTAGGCCTTCCTCCCTCATCATCAGTGATGAAGGGAGGGATGTGCAGTATAAAACACTGGTCTCCAGAAGTCTCAACTCTCCCAAAAGTCAGAGAGGACCAGCACACCTGGCCTAAAAATATGCCTCCTAAACTTTGCAATCTGCTCATCAAGGATGAAAAGAAAGAATCAAAGCCTGCCACTCCTTGCCATTCAACACAACCTCACATCCCTGCTTGTCTTGAATTCGCTACAATTAATCTGATGAAGTCTTTTATTCCTCTTGATACTGATCCACAGAAGAATCCTCCAGATCAACTGACACATCCTCATGTTTTTAATGCATGTCCCTATAATTCCCTTTCTAATTCTTTAAAATCTTTCATGAAACTCTTGAAATTTATAAGACATTATCAGAGCCATCTCTAATATCTTGCTTCCTTTCCTCTGACCTTTCCCTTCACATTTATGTTCTAATAAAAATCTGGCTTCCTTCCACAAACTCTGCTTCCCACAGAACCTTCTCAATGAGGGTAATTCTTTCTTTTTTCTTGTCCCACAGTTCTACCATAGCCCCTGTAGACGGGCCATGTGGATGCCTTTCTACTGTTGCCACTTTTAGACCATTCTCCTTTTCTTATCCCCAACACTCCTGGTTTTGTATCAAATATCATCTGTTCCTCAGTGCTATTATCTGGCAACTGACTAGTCACACCCTATCATTTCTAGTTGTTTTTAGCTTGTGACTTATGGCTACTTTCTCTATCACTATGTCAGTCTCAAGTTTTTATTATTTCAATTTACATATGCAGAAAAACACATAGATGATTCTTCTAATACTTTGCATTCTCAATTATTTGAACTAATTTCCTCTTATTAGCTCATTTTCAACCTACTTTAGCACTCATTCTAAAAGTTATACCCTAGGCACCACAGTGATAAATATATGTAATATACATGATATGTCAGTAAATTGACTCTGGGGAGAAAAAAAAAGGCTGAGTTTGTAGAACCTTTTTAAAAAAAAAATTTTAACATTTGTTCATTTTTGAGAGAGAGAGAGACAGAGCATGAGCAACGGAGGGGCAGAGAGAGAGGGAGACATAGAATCCGAAGCAGGCTCCAAGCTCCAAGCTGTCAGCACAGGGCCTGACGCAGGGTTCAAACTCACAGACCGCGAGATCATGACCTGAGCTGAAGTCGGACACTTTTAACCGACTGAGCTACCCAGGCGCCCCATAGAGCTTTTATTTTTACCACGTGAACTATCCAACCATGGATGGTTTTAAGGTTCTGGAGGTTTTTGTATCCAGCTTACAAAACCCCATAAAATGTAACATTTGGCTATTACAAGCAAGTCTTAGATCATATAACACATTACTGTAGTCATCTTTAATGTTCAATTCATCTATCCTACTTCCTAATCACTTATCCCTACCTGTCTACTTCAGTCTTTTCGGTCCTCCAAACTCAACAACCTGTTGGGATCTTCAATTTATTTTGGTCACCATTATTTCACTGCCCTCTACCCCTCAAGGTATGTCTCCTTGATGTGTCAATTATTAGTCTTTATCTCATTTAACTAGTCAGGATCTGACGTCAGTTGACCACTCACTCCCTCGCTTTGTAAAAGTCCTTTACTGGGCTTCCAAATCAATACAATCTTACAGCATTTCATTTTTCTTTCTACTGTTTTGGTTCTTCCTCTCTTCGGTCTATTTTACGTGCATCGCCTCTTCTCAATTTTGGAAAGCCACAGAGGTTAGTCCTTGGTTCTCTTCTCTATATTTTCACCTCCTTGTTGATCTCATCTATTTTCAAATATTTAAATACTCTGTATAGGTCAAACTCTCACAACTTTCTCTCTGAAAACTACTTATTTCTTTCCAAGTCTAGACTTTTATTTTCCACTGTCTACTCAACATAATGTATACGAATCTAAAACATATCTCAAAATTAACATGTCAAAGACTAAATTCCTGACTTTAGTTGAAGACTACTATATCTTTTGACATCTACTATATCAAAATCCTTGATGCCATCCATGGTTCCTTTCATTTATGTCACATATCCAATCCATCAGGGAAGTATATCTTCTCTATCTTCAATACGTATTCCTATGCATCCTTCTTTTCGCCGCTGACGCTGATTCCTCCCAGATCTCGTGTACCCTCGTCACTTAATTGCCGAGGGATATATTCATCTTTTTATCTTCATGCTTTGTACACCACCTAATATAAATAGTACAGGATCACTGAATGAGTAAACAAATGAATAAAAAAGTGATTATAGAGTTATTCTTGACCATTTGACTGAAAAGACTCCATAACATTTTATTGTTTGACAGAAACATATTCTGAAAATTTTTCAACCTAATATATCCAACTTTCTCCAGAAAGTGGACAACTATTTTCTTGCCATTGTTTTCATCTTGCCATTGCTTTTTTCCCCCCTCAAATAAACCAAAGAGCAGCCTTTGCATCCTTCTTGTGAAAGGGAAAATAATTTCTCAATTTCTCATGAACTCTTCATCATGTTACACCACTTACTTGGGAATTTTTAAAATTCCCACTTCATTTCAGAACCCGAGTTACTTTACATAAGTCTTATTTTTCCTGATTCTGGACCCTCTTTTTTAAGATTTTCATTATTTTATTTGTCTCTTTTTTCCCCCTTGTCAATATCTGTGAATGTCCTATTTCCCATTGCCTCCGTATAAAGTTCCATCATGCAATCCTGCCATGTTTTGTCTACCTCTCTTTTCTATATTTACTTTCTTCCCTTTTGCAACTCACATTGTCATTTTCTCCATCCCAGAATTGGCTTATAAAATTTTAATAGTTACTGATACTTTGTGGTATTTGACAGTCATTCAGAACAGATTATAAAGAGTAAAATACCAATATGTGAAAGAGAACAATGCATACCGTCCCCCACCCTCGGCCCCAGGGGAAAAAAAAAAAAAAAGGAAGAAAAGCAGGGGCATTGGAACAGGAAACAAAAACAAAAAATTATCCTGACCTGACTTAGAAAACAATAAAAGCACTTGTATAAAATCCACTACCACCACATAATTCTCATCTCTAAGGACTAAGAAGTGATGTGAAGTAATTTAATAACTCTGTTAAGCATGGCAAAAGAAGTTAAATAGTACTTTATACCAGGAAAGATTTATGAAGATCATGGGTTTTCAACAGGACCAAATGGTCTGAATGACACTTTCAGGGATCAGACACCTACTGACGGAACATAAGTCATTTTCATTGCATTTTTTCCTCTACAATATTACTCCATCATCTCCTCTATTTCCCTCTATACTTTAATGGGTATTTGTCAGAATAAGACAAACTCCCCCACAGAAAACACAAGCCTTACTTATAATAAAAATGTGGAACAGTACAAACAAAACTCGTTTCCATCCTAGAAAGAAAAATGATTCCATCATTCTTTGAATCATTCACCAAGGGCTCAGTTGTCCTATTTTTGCCCTCAGCATTATTCCTCCGTGTCAGTGTTTTAGTGCAAAACACACTACAGAGTATGCACTAGAGAGTCTATTAAAAGCTACTGTAGCACCCAGAGGTGTGTGGAAAATGAATGATTGACAGAGTCCTACTGGAAAGGTACCATATCTATCATTTATTTCTGATTTTTTTTTTTGAAGATTGTGTGACAGTTGTTTTTCTTCTTTATTCCTTGACATAGAGGGAGAAGAAAATTTAGATTAATATTCATTTCCATAATAAGAACCATCTTTTAGGAGAAGAACAAACATAACCATTTAAAATCCCATAGACACTGTCATATTAGTACAAACACTAACATTCATCAATGTTGTAGGAATGTGTGTAAACTATTTTAGAGTGATTTGTGTGTGTTTGTTTTTTTTAAGTGTGCCTTCCTACACAACTGTGGCATCTGTTTTCCTACTACTCAATTTTCTCTTGCCATAACGTACCCTTTGTGTTTTTCTTTGCCTCCTCATCTTTAATCCTTTTAAACTCTGCCTCTTCATCCATATACAGCACAATAAGTGCTTATTAGCTGATTTATGGATTCTTTTTTTCTTTGAGAGAGGGCATGAGTGAGCGAGGCACAGAGAGAGAGGGAGAATGAGAGAATCGCATGCAGACTCCACATTGTCAGCCCAGAGTCCGAAGAAGGGCTCATGCTCAGCCTAAGCTGAGATCATGGCCTAAGCTAAAGTCAGATGCTTAACCAACTGAGCCATCCAGGCACTTCTGAAAATCTTTTTAAAATGACACCATCGGGGCGCCTGGGTGGCTCAGTCGGTTGAGCGTCTGACTTCGGCTCAGGTCATGATCTCGCGGTCTGTGAGTTCGAGTCCCGCATCGGGCTCTGTGCTGATGGCTCAGAGCCTGGAGCCTGCTTCCAATTCTGTGTCTCCCTCTCTCTCTGCCCCTTCCCTGCTCATGCTCTTTCTCTGTCTCAAAAATAAATAAAAACATTAAAAAAATTTTAAAAAAATAAAATGACACCATCACTGTCCATATCTCATTTTCCCTAGATTTTCTTTTAAACACATAGTTAGAAGCCATCTATTGTCTTATTTTCTCATATCTTTTTACAAAATTATGCCATCTTTATAGAGGTTCCTCTGTATATAATAAATATTATATATATTTTCTAGCACTTGACTATGTTTTCCCTATTGGGTATTATGTACAATTTTATTTTTAACATTCTACTAAAATGCTTGTGCTGTTAAAAACTTGATTGGCATTTCCCAATTATTAAGCAAATATTTATTGAATGTCTAATGTAATAGATAATTTGCAGACTCTTATGATAGATCAGGGAGCAAGATTGACTCAATTCTTACTTTTACGGAGCTGAAATTCTAGAGGTGGGTCATCAGTGGTGGAAAAGTTAAACAAGCTCAAAATCAAGTGCATAGATATTTCTGGCAAAGTTTATAAAGAACATAGAGAATTGTAATAGCATAGACACTGACTATGGAAGAAACTATGGCCTCTTCAAAGAACGGGGACAAGAAAAACTGACGCACATTATGTAAAGTTAGTCGAGTTTTGACTAAATTGGTGGGAAAATAATTGGTAAGAAAAAAAAATAAACTCCTAGGTTTCCTAAGAGCATGGTAAGTGTATGGCAAATTTAAGCATTATTTAACCTTTCTCAGGAAGGGGCCCCAATTTGCCTGAATGAAGACTTGAACTTGGTGGAAGTGACAGACACTGGAACCAGCAAGTATAAACCTCCAAAGCTAGAATGTTCCTGGAATTTGAAAACTAGTGCAAATGTTTGCACAATAGTGAACAAGTGGATAGTGGTAATAAATGAGGTTGAAGACATTGTTAGAAACTGAATCATACAGTTCTTTGGGCCTCGGGAAGAAGGTTAGGTGTTCATTTAAGTGTGGTTGAAAGATTGAAATTGGTGTGTTTAGAGTGTGGGAAGCACATAATATAATTTATGTTTTAAAAAAATCTGGTTGATTGTTGTGGCAATGGGTGAGAGAGGATGGTATTGTTGTACTCCATATGAGATATGTTAATTACTTGGACAAGAGTTTCAGCAGTAAAGGAGGAGTTTTAAAAGTTAGTCAAATACAGAATATAGTTAAATGTGGAGTCAGTAAATTTGCAAGTAGATCGGTTGCTAGATGTGAAAAAAAACATAATCTTTAATGACTCCTACAGTAGGTTTGGACAATTCTGCTAACATTGGTACAATTTTCAGATATGGGAAAATATTTAGGATTGATATATTTAGGAGGATATACCAAAACATATGTTTTGGTTATGATAAGTTTAGTTATGAAATGTCTTTTAAATACAAAAGGTCAAATAGGAAAGATAATATAACATTGAGCTCTAGGATATGCTAATAATTAAAGCTTTAAATTTAGGACGACTGATCACATAGTTTTTAAAGTTAGAAAATCAAATAAAGGCTGATAAGGCAGAGATAATATAGAAGAAAAAGTTACCCTGGGACTGTCCTGGTACTAAGAGATCTGTGAGAAAGAAAGTGTCCACAAAATGAAATTGGTAACAAAAAGGCAACTGGATAGGAAGAAAATGAGGATCATGTGGTGAAAACCAGGAACATAAAATGGTTCAAGAAAAAGGTTGTGGTATGCAAATAGCATAAAATGAAGTTAACTATACGTTGCTGGTGATTTTGATTAAAGCTACTTCATACAAATTTTAAAGACCAAAGATTATATGCAGTGTATTATAGGCAAACCAGAAGATGAAAACAAAACAAGAAGAATTATGGATGCTGCCACTTTAAGATGAAGATGATTAATTCCCTTAAGATGGAAATGATCTGGCAGAGCAGGTGTTAGAAAACTGTGACCCATAGGCCAAATCAAGACTACCACTGGTATTTTGTAAATAAAATGTATTATCATTATGTCCATTCATTCACATACTATATATACCTGCTTTTGTGCTGAATAGCAACACTAAATAGTCATAACAGAGACCGTAAGACTGCAAAGACTAAAATATTTAATATCTGGCCCTTTACAGGAAAAAAGTTTACTCACCTTTTCGGTAGAGGACAAAATTCATAATATAAAAGAGAAAGAAGATAGTTGAAGAAAGTGTGTTAAAAAGAATTGAATTAAGGGGTGCCTGGGTGGCTCGGGCGGTTGAGCGGTGGACTTGGGCTCAGGTCATGATCTCGTGGTCCATGAGTTTGAGCCCCGCGTCAGGCTCTGTGCTGACAGCTGGGAGCCTGCTTGAAGTTCTGTTTCTCCCTCTCTCTGCTCTTCTCTCGCTCATGCTCTATCTCTCTTTCTCTATCAAAAATACACATTAAATTTTTTTTTTTAAACTGGATTAAATAAAATGGCTTATTTCATATATTTTCTACTCATATATTTTTTCCACTGCCATGTAAAGAAACTAAGTGTGTAGGTGTACATTGCGAAAGTATTTGGTGGTATACGGACAAGATAGGCCAACCTGGAGACCTTCACTTCTGGCCAAGATGCAATGGCAAGGATTAGATTGACCCTTCTGCCAGAAACAACCAAAAAACAGGCCAACAACAAAAGAAAAAGGTTTGCAAGATAGTGAGCTCTAAATATCAGACAACAAAGGATAGTGATCCTTGTGAGATGAAAAACAAATTAAGTGAGCCTTGCAATTGCTACAACTGTCTCCTTTGAGACAGGCTTCAGGGCCTGCTTAGGAAGGGGAAACCCTGGTAGAGCCCAGAGGATATGAACCCAAAAGTCTGGGAAGACCAAGAATTAGCAGGACAGAGTACTACAAAGAAAAGACATGCACGAAGAGTAAACTCTGGAGAACTTTAATGAGTGTATTTCAAGTGGCAGGTGAATAATGACCAATGTATACATGTGAACAAACTACTCAAGACAGAGAAAAGAATTATCAAAAGTAATCGAGTATTGATGCTCAGTACTCACACATAAGTGAAAATCATGACTGTTCCTACCAGTCAGACTGGAAATGATTCATAAAACAAGACCTGAAAGGATCAAACTGTTTCCAAATAACTTAACTATATCCGAAACAAAGTTCAAAATGTTTATATGAGTGTAAAAGTATTCATCACTCAAGAAAATAAAATTTACAAGTCTAGTATCCAATAACAAATCATCAAACCAGCAAAGAAACAAGAAAAGGGGATACATAATGAAGAGATGAATCAATCAGAAACAATAGAACTGATATAGATGTTGGAATTAGCATGCAGGGACATAAAAACAAACAAAACCACTTACAACTGCATTCCCTAGAGAAAGACAAAAAGAATCATTTACATTAGCCTCCTAGAGAAATGTGAACCCTCTTGCACTTTTGGTGTGAATGCAAACTGGTGCAGCCACTCTGGAAAACAGTGTGGAGTTTCCTCAAAAAATTAAAAATAGATCTACCCTATGACCCAGCAATAGCACTGGTAGGAATTGACCCAAGGGAGACAGGAGTGCTGATGCATAGGGGCACTTGTACCCCAATGTTTATAGCAGCACTTTCAACAACAACCAAATTATGGAAAGAGCCTAAATGTCCATCAACTGATGAATGGATAAAGAAGTTGTGGTTTATATACACAATGGAAAACTACATGGCAATAAGAAAGAATGAAATATGGCCTTTTGTAGCAACGTGGATGGAACTGGAGAGTATTATACTAAGTGAAATAAGCCATACAGAGAAAGACAGATACCATATGTTTTCACTCTTACGTGGATCCTGAGAAACTTAAAAGAAGACCATGGGGGAGGGCAAGGAAAAAAAAAAAGGTAGAGAGGGGAGAACCAAACCATAAGAGACTCTTAAAAACTGAGAATAAACTGAGAGTTGATGGGGGGTGGGAGGGAGGGGAGGGTGAGTGATGGGCATTGAGGAGAGCACCTGTTGGGATGAGCACTGGGTGTTGTATGAAAAACCAATTTGACAATAAATTTCATATTAAAAATAAATAAATAAATAAATAAATAAGCCTCCTAGAGATGAAGACCACAATGACTGAGATTAAAGGAAGAAAACAAAAAAATCCACTGGTATAGGATTAGCAGATTAGATATGGCAGAACATGAAGAAATCATCCAGTACAAAATCACAGAAGAAAATCACAGACAAAAACCATTGTAAAAAATGCAAAGCATGGGGCGCCTGGGTGGTGCAGTCGGTTAGGTGTCCGACTTCAGCCAGGTCACGATCTCGCAGTCCGTGGGTTCGAGCCCCGCGTCGGGCTCTGGGCTGATGGCTCAGAGCCTGGAGCTTGTTTCCGATTCGGTGTCTCCCTCTCTCTCTGCCCCTCCCCCGTTCATGCTCTGTCTCTCTCTGTCCCAAAAATAAATAAAAAACATTGGAAAAAAAATTAAAAAAAAAATGCAAAGCTTTAGTGAACCCTGAAACAACTTCAAGCAGCCTAACCTGTATAATTAGAGTCCCCAGAGGATAGAAGAAAGTGTTGGGAAAAAAATAGTGAAGAAATAGTGACCAAATACTTTGTAAGCTGTCTTAAAATTTGAAAAAAAAAGTATAATTTGTTATAGTAACAAAATAAATAATAAAAAATGTGAGATAATTCTAGTAGATAGAGAAAAAAAATTTGATAAAATCCAATATCCATTACTTATTAAAAAATAAAATATTCTCAGAGAACTAGGAATCAACACAAATATCCAAGACATAATACAGTGCTTCTGTGAACGATCTATCATTATCCTCACAGATAATTTTAAAATAATGAATGTTTAACTCATGTTAGAAAAAGACAAGTTTGTCCATTCTCCATACTTCTATTTAACAATGTCCTAGATGTCTAAGCAGTTAAGTAAGACAAGAAAATGAAATAAAGCTTTACAGAATTGAATAGAAAGAAGTAGATATGTCTTTATTTAAAAACAACATGATTTTCTATGTAGAAAATATGATACAGTGTATTTAAATATTACAAGAATTGTACTCTGAAAACTATAAAACACTGATGTAAAATTTGAAGATAACACAAAGAGATGGAAAAACATTCCATGCTCATGGGTTGGGAGAAGAAATATTGTTAAAATGTCTATATTACCCGAAGCAATCTATACATTTATTGAAATCCTTATCAAAATACCAACAACACTTTTCACAGAGCTAGAACACACAATCCTAAAATTTGTATGGGACCACAAACGACCCCAAATAGCCAAAGCAATCTTGAAACAGAAAAGTAAACCTGGAGGCATCACAATTCAAGACTTCAAGTTATATTACAAAGCTGTAGTCATCAAGACAATATAGTACTGGAACAATAATAGACACATAAATCAGTGGAACAGAATAGAAAACCGAGAGATGAACCCACAACTATATGGTCAATTAATCTTCAACAAAGTAGGTAAGAATTTCCAGTGAGAACAAAGATTGTCAGTTCAACAAATAGTGCTGGGAAAATTGGACAGTGACATGCAAAAGAATGAAACTGGACCACTTTCTTACACCATTCACAAAAATAAACTCAAAATGGGTGAAAGACCTAAATGTGAGATAGGAAACCACTTAATTTCTAACGGAGAACACAGGCATCAACCTCTTTGACCTCAGCCTAGCAACTTCTTACTAGTTATGTCCCCTGTGAGGCATGGGAAACAAAAGGAAAAATAAACTATTAGGACTACATCAAAATAAAAAGCTTCTGCATAGCAAAGGAAACAATCAACAAAACTAAATGGCAACCTATGGAATAGGAAAATATATTTGAAAATGACATATCTGATAAAGGGTTAGAATCCAAAATATATAAAGAACTTACCAAATTCAACACCCAAATAAAATAACCCAGTTAAAAAATGGGCAGAAGACATTAATAGACATTTTTCCAAAGAAGACACACGTATGGCCAACAGACACATGAAAAGATGCTCAACGTCACTCAACATCAGGGAAATACAAGTCAAAACTACAATGAGATATCACCTCACATCTATCAGAATGGCTAAAAATAACAACATAGGAAACAATAGGTGTTGGCAAGAATGTGGAGAAAGGGGAGCTATCTTACAATGATGGTGGGAATGCAAACTGGTATAGCCACTCTAGAAAACAGTATGGCAATTGCTCAAAAAGTTAAAATTAGAACTATCCTACAACCCAGAAATTGCGGTATTAAGTATTTACCCAAAGGATACAAAAATACTAATTTGAAGGGATATATGCACCCTGAGGATTATAGCAGCATTAGCAACAGTAGCTAAGTTATAGAAAGAGCCCAAAGGCCTATCAAATGACGAGTAAAGAAGCGGTGTATATATATACAATGGGATATTACTCAGCCATAATAAAGAATGAAATTTTGCTATTTGCAACAATGTGGATGGAGCTAGAGAGTATTATGCTAAGTGCAATAAGTCAGTCAGAGAAGGACAAATACTATATGGTATCATTCATATATGGAATTTAAGAAACAAAAGAAATGAACATGGAGGGAGAAAAAGAGAGGCAAACCAAGAAACAAAGTCTTAAGTACAGAGAACAAACTGAGGGTTACCAGAGGGGAGATGAGTGGAGGAATGGGTTAAATAGGTGATGGGGATTATGGAGTGCACTTGTGATGAGCACCAGGTGTTGTATGTAAATGTTGAATCACTAACTTCTACACCTGAAACTAATATTATACTGCGTGATCACTAACTGGAATTTAAATAAAAACTTGGAAAAAATGAAAAATAAAAAAAATAAGTAAAATATTGCTAGAACTAAAAATGAGTTTAACAGAACAGTAGAATGTAAAATCCATATACCAAATCAACTGCATTTCTATATACTAGCAACAAACAAAAATAGAAATTAACATAACGATACCATTTAAAGTAGCATCAAAATTATTAAACACTTGGAGATAAACCTGATAAAATAGGAAGGAAGCATCATATACTGAAAACCAGAAAATATTGCTGAGAAATTAAGACCAAAATAAGAAGAGACATATACTGTGTGAGTGGGTGCAGCAAAGTATGACATAAAATGATCTCAATTTACAGTAGATCAAGATCAGAAAGTGGAAGCATTATACATAAACGAGGGGATAGAGCCTGTATTGGTGATGACAGAATGACTATAGCTCTGTGTGTAAGTGGGTAGAGTGGAGAGGAAGAAATTATCTCCAAATGTGGCATGGTCAAGAATGTAAGAATACGGAGTGTTGGAAGGAGCATCTACTGTGCCTTGACTTTGACACGAACGATAACAGGAAGAGTGAAGATGACAGTGATCTAATTTTTAAAATGATCAAATAATGAAGGAGCACTATTGGATCCTTAGATGATATTAAGACAAAGCTAAAAGAGTATGAAACCTGACTACACACATCTCAAAAATCCTGGAGATTTTAAAAGAGGGGAAAGAAGACCTTGAATGGAAAGGGCAGTAGGGAACCGAGAAGATCCTTACTCATGTACACATGCTAGAGATATATAGGATGTGGAAAAGAGAATGGCTTCCATTTACAAACGCTGCAGAAATAACTAAGACCCTGGTTGTATTTACAGCAAGAAGAACCACAGGACAGTAAATAATATCCAGTGAAGTTTATGATTTGGATTCTCTTTGTGTTTTATGTCTATAAATCCTCATCTAACATTGTTCACTGTATGAAATTAAAAGAAAAATGCGAGTACTGCCTAAGACAAAAGTTTCCTTTTCTACTACCAACTTATCTCTTTATTATTTATTTAATTCTACATTTCTTCGCTTTCCAATTCATCCTCTTGGGGAAAGAAAAACTCATAAAACTTTAATGATATAACTCTCTCTCTTCCCAAAATTTTAGTCTCGGTATTGTAACCAAACAGTTACAATCTAATTACAAAATCTTTTTTCCTTAATATGAAATTTATTGTAAAATTCGTTTCGATACAACACCCAGTGCTCATCTCAATAGGTGCCCTACTCAATGCCCATCACCCACTTTCAAATCTTAGTGTTACTTTCATTTTCTCAAGGTATGTCTCTGATCAAATTCAAGCTTACTAAATTCTACTACACCAAAATGATGACTCCATAATGCTGTTTTATTGCTTTCATCATTAATGCACTGCTCTGTTTAATTATATTCATATAAACCGATCACCTAAAATATGAACTGCTGAAGCTTCTAGCATGGTTTCATTTCAAATACTGAACTGTCAGTGTGAGAAGTCATAGTTACTATAATCTGACTTATATTCTTTACACTAAGTAACTTATTCTTATTTCTTAATGTTTGGATGGTAACTTACATATATTTTAACATGTGTGTTTGATGAATGACATGCCATGTTTAATCTCAGTTATATTTTTAGTATCATTATGAATGACATAGCAAAGTGATCTCTTTCATTTACTTTTATAATTTTATAAAATGAAAACCAAGTTATAATAAAATAAAAATTTAATTATAAGCCTAATTCAAATTCTAGCTAAATTACACCAAATACATTATTTTTTTAAATAATGAAAAAAAATAACTTTTACTTTGTAGCATTGTTGAGAAATTTAAATGACATGAAATATGTTAGTCTAACATACATTTAGGCATTTAATAGTCCTTTTTACTTTCAATAAAGAATTTCTGAAACTCCAGGTCTGTGACCTGTGTGAGATGTAGTGATAATACTGAAATATCTCATGTGCTAGCCTTGCTGAAAGAAATAATGTATACATATACAAAAATTGTTCACAAATGATGTTAATGTCTCTTTTTGTATGCACTGAAGTTTTTGAAACGCTTTTTAAAATATATTGAATGTAAGCAGATTAGAGAAAATCCTTCGATAGGGAATAAAGCAGAGCTATACCATTAACTCTAATATTATCAGGTGGAATGGACCAGAGAAACATCTCAGCATCTTCATGAATTTCTGTGGACAGTTTTGAATCTACTAAGTAGTATATAGCTGACAGGGAATGTCATAAGCATCTGTAAGTAAAACCAGAAAAGATTTCTTTTGCTGTCACTCAACAAAACGTTGGTCATTTGATCATTTGAATTATATTATATGTGCAGAATTTTCATTGGTAGATATATAAGTAATTTTAAGAGTAAAACATCTCTGCACAGAAAAACTACTGGTCAATCATAAAAATAGTTTCTGGTTTGGGTGACTTGAATGATTATGGTGATAATACCTTGACAGGAAATATCAGAGAAAAAGTTACTTTATGGAGAGAGATGATGGATTTTGACATGTTGATTCTGAGGTCCCTTATAAGCATCAAAATAAATGTCTAGGAGAAGTTATTGAGAACTTTGCTGTGGGTGTGTACATGTTTTATTAGACCTCCCATGCACACCAACAAAAGACAACTGAATCACTAGGAATGTATTAGTCCATCACTTTTCCAGGATAGATAATTTTTAATTAATATAAGCCTCATTTTTTTTCTTAAATAAAATATATTTCTGGTTTTACAATTCCAGTCTTTTGATCGACTTATCTTTTACTGATTATCGTATTGTTTGTATTCTTTTAACTCTAAAATATGACCTAAATTTTGTAATATGAAGTAGGGCTCTTCTCCTCTAATTACATTCCTGAACTTCCTTTTACACCATGTTCTTTTCTTTTAAAAATAAAATTTCAAAAGTTTCTGATAAGTTCAGAAACAGATCTGTTAGAATATTGATTTTATAGGTATTAGAGCTATACATTTTATTATGGAGAACTTTTAGCTTTCTTTTCCAGAAACATATCTTTTTTATTTATTTAAACTTAAAATTTCCTCTCACTAAAAAAAAAATACATTTTTACGAGGCAGGCACTATTAATTTATTGCTATATACACACACATTTTTTTCTATTGGGGAAACTTGAAAAATTGTATATTATATTTTCTTAAGATATGATAGATAACTATTAATATTATATCTGTATATATAATATTACATATATTATTTTCTAAGTACTTCATAGTCTCATAAATACTCAATACTCATAGTCCTTAGCAAAATCCTTCCTAGTCTCATAAATACTCGGTACTCATAGCCCTTAGCAAAATCCTTCCTAGTCTCATAAATACTCGGTACTCATAGTCCTTAGCAAAATCCTTCCTAGTCTCATAAATACTCGGTACTCATAGCCCTTAGCAAAATCCTTAGACATTGCTGTATTCTAAAGGCATATTTTGCAAAAAAAAAAAAAAATGACATTTCCTGTGATGTTAGAAATGGGGTGTTGGGAAAAGTATGGAAGTTATAATAGAATGAGCAAAATTTAGAAAAAAAAATAAAACTGGAGAGATGAAAAAATACTTTTTGAGGAGGACACATCGGAAAGAATAATTTAAAAAGTTTAATTTTTCATTAAAAGGAGCCAGATTTGATAATTAATCAGATAATGGATAATCAGGCAAGGTACTAGAGAAGGCAGACAGAATCAGGCAGAGGAAGAGAGTACAGCATTCCAGAAGGAACAGGGAAAGAAATAGAAAAAAAAAAGTAGCAATGTTTACCAATAAATTCGTAGGGGTTGTTGCAGAAATATGAAAAAGGTTTTGACTGATGGCTGCTTTTTTCTTCATGCAGGAGGAGATGTAGTCGTTATTTTTCTTACTAAATCAACATTTCTGTTCTTTCTGAGAATAGTGAGTTTTATAAGGTTGGATTTATATTAGGACTCTATCTTGGTAACTTTATAGAACTACACAATGCAATATTGTGTTTTCAGGCTTCTTTTTTTTTTTTTTTAAATGGGCTTTAAAAGTCTTGTACAAGTACTAACATTAAAAAGATTTGAGCAGCTTGATTTTTAAAGTACCTAAACGTCAATGAGATTGGAAAGTTTGTCAGTCCCATTTATATTCCATCGACTCTTGGACAATTTGTCAATGTCAGAATTTGTGCACTGTATTCACAGTTGTCTCTGTGCCATTATGCTTTTAAAGATTACATTATGTTATGGTGTATTCAATTCCCTCAAGCAAGAAATAGGAGGGCTTCCTATAGGTAAAAAATATTTATTTTTACATTCAAACTGATCATTTCTGTCTTCTATCCTTGCCTTTTACTGGTTTTCAATTGTGTATGTGGTGTTAAGGAATGAATCACAACTTGAGTCTTGTATATAAAATAGAATGTGGGTGCAAATAGAGTTTGCGGAAACTTTATTGTTAATTGAGTGCTGGCATTTGATAGAATTTTACTACTTTTACATTGATTGCCAATGGCCATGAGAGTAGCTTATCCTCAAAAAAATAGCAGAGCATTTCTCAGGCAAAAAAAAAAAAAAGGAGAAAAAGAAAATAATCATTCTTTCAAGTACATTTGGAAAATATAGGTACCATAATGCAGGGAAGGAGACAAATAAAAGGATCTTTATTATAGGAAGCAGAATCTGAGACAGGAAAAACTGACTCACAGTCTCAAAAATATGAAGCCAGTTCTACCTAATCTCTTTACTTTCTAGTCTTTCAAACTGCTTAGCTAGGAAGAGGTAATCCAGGTATGGAACTGTTCCAGGTTAATGATATTCTGGAGTTTAGAAACCTAAATTTTGAGAGAAAAAAAGTCTATCTACTTCTATATTCTATCTACTACTATATTCATCTATTTCCCCCTCAATACTAATGAGTAACCCTAGTGACCAGATTGGGATCCTTTTAGTCTTTCAGTCTAAAAGTAATCAGGGCCCCTTAGACTGATGCCAAGTAAGGATCAAGACATTTACAAGGTTAGATATCATGTATACATTAAAAAAGCATCTTAAGGGGCGCCTGGGTGGCGCAGTCGGTTAAGCGTCCGACTTCAGCCAGGTCACGATCTCGCGGTCCGTGAGTTCGAGCCCCGCCGTCAGGCTCTGGGCTGATGGCTCGGAGCCTGGAGCTTGTTTCCGATTCTGTGTCTCCCTCTCTCTCTGCCCCTCCCCCGTTCATGCTCTGTCTCTCTCTGTCCCAAAAATAAATAAAAACGTTAAAAAAATTTTTAAAAAGCATCTTAAAATTATAATTAGTATCCCTGACATACCTACTACGGGAGTCTTATCCCAATAGCATTGGCTTAAAATCTAAAAACTGTGAAAAATGCATCAAATTCTTTGAGTTAGTGTTCAAATAAACCTGACAACACAGAAGTTGAATGAATGAAAGAAAGAATGAATGAGTGAATGAATGAATAAAAATGTTCTACATGACCTAAAAGATTCCAGGGATTTGATGGAAAACTCTGATGAGAGCAAATGGCCATTGTAGTCTCTTCGTCTCTTGCTTAGGCACAGGAGAGCACTAAAATTAAAAAAGAAAAGAAAAAAAAGAAAAGCCTCATATTGCTTTCCTGGGAAGTCTTTGGAACTGGCTCATGCACACAGGTTATCAAATAGAGGCAAGCAGCACTCCTCTTATTTTACGTTTTTTCTTATTTTGTTGCCTAGAAAAATAACCATTGAATAGAACTTCCCAGTACAGATGCCTACAGGTAGGGGCATTCTCAACTGTTTTGTTGTGTAACAATCTATGGTTTCCCTTCTGTTCTTCACATGTTCCCTTCCTTATTCCCCAAATACGGTCTGGACATTTTCATCTCCGTATCTTGGGATGCCGTCCTTTCTTCTCTGCATCTCCTCGTGGCTCCAGTGCTCTGCAGCTCTCAGATCCTGCATGTTCAATCTCATCTCCATATTCTCTTCCTCCCTCTTTTCTCTTGTAACTATTCTCTCCTCTTTCCCTTTTCTGTTCTGTCTTCTTTCTCTTCTCTTTTCTTTATGACCTTCCTTCTCTTTTCTTCCCTACTACTTTACTCATGAGGCAGGAGGCCAAGCAAAGGCAGACCTATGCCCTTTAGTTCAATGCTTGTATAAGAGACCAAAGTCTCTGTGGCCCTTAGGTCAATTTAAAAAATAATAATAATTTAACTGTTGCAACTTTTATACCTGAGCCAGGCAAACCACATAATTGTCAAACCACTAAGTTAGAGATCAATCTCTGGCCTACTATTCAATGGCCTTGGAATGGAGCACCATTATGCATATATTAATGATGATATAATGCAATGGTGCAGCAGTCAGCTTAGATAGGGCTAGAGCTGAGGCCAATAACAATGCATGCACACAAAGGGCTACTGTCGCGTGCCTTCATTAGGCATGCACAGTTTGTACTGTTTTCAATATATATCTTAAGTGTATTTTCATAGTTTCCCCTTTGTCTTTCAGTCTTTAAGTTTACAACCTTTGAATTAAACTAATTTAAGCATGTCAGTTTGTCAAAGCTTTGATCCAAAACAGATATGGTATCACCATTACATATATGCCCCTTGAGAGTTCTACATTGGCTATTACGCATGAGAAATGTTTCCCTTTTCTGAAATCAGAAAAAAAATCTTCAACTTTGTTTTCCACCAATTTCGTCAGTTCATCTCTTTCACTTAAATTATTAATCAGTCTATAATGTATTTTAGAATATATGATGTAATTAGCTACTTTTTTACATATCAAAAAGTACTTAGAAGTTCTAATGCCATTTATTCAATAAATGTTCTTTCTGATCTAGCTAATATGTACATTGCTTATAAATAAAATTTGGAAATTTAAAATTGTGCCTGTGTCTAGGATATCTAATCACAGCCATCAATCTATCAATTGACTCACGTGCAACAGAAAAAAAAAATAATTATTGAACTGTGATGGCATATTTAGCACCAATTAGGTCAAGTTCCTTCTAATATTAGTTTTCTATTTCTATGTCCCAAATTACCACAAACTTAGCAGCATAGCTTATTATCTAATGGTTCTGTGGGTATGTGATTTAGCATGGCTTACATGAGTCTTCTGCTGAGGGTTCCATAAGGCTGAAACCAACCTTGTGTCTAGGCTGCATTCCCATCTGGGGACTGGACTAGGGAGGAATTCATTTCAAAGCTTGTTTATATTATTGACAAGAACTCAGTTATGAGAACTTATGGGACTCAGGTCCCCATTTTTTTGATTGCTGAAGGTCAGGTGGCTCTCAAGTCTTAGAGGTTACTCTCAGGTCCTAACCACATGGCCCAGTCTACAATGTGAGTTTATTTATTTATTTTTTCGAATTAGCAGAATCTCTGGCTTCAGAACTCTGTCTTGAAGAAGGCCTCAGAAGCTCCCTTTTTAAGGACACACCTAATTAGTTCAGGCCCATCCAAGGTAATCTCTCTTTTGGATAACTCAAAGTCAACTGATAAATAACCAAATCATGGGAGTGAAATCATATCATATTCATGACCCATCTACACTCAAGAAGAAAGAAATACACAGGATGTGTATATCAGGGGCTAGAAGTTGTGGGTGTCATCTTAGAATTTTGCCAATCCCATTTCTCATTTTTTATTCACTTTAAAATATGTATTTATAGAATGTTACAGGGAAGATATTGTGGTAAAACATAATCCCTATCCTTAGAGCTATTTTATAGACTAATCTTATTCAAGATGTTTTGAGCTAGTCTTTCCATTTTTACTCCCAAATGAATCTTAAAGCTCTCTGTAAGTTCTTGATGAAATGTTCATTTTCATTTCAATCAAATCTATTCATTTAGAGAAAGTTTATGACTTGCAGTTCTCGTCACACAGAAATACAGTTTTGTTTTACTACTGTAAAATGAATAATAGGGTACAATAGGAAGTTGTCCCTATTTTTTCCCTATATCTATTTAAACCTAACTTTGAGGAGGGACAAAGTCTACATACATGGGTATTTACTAGTTTTCTGTAGCTGCTGTTACAAAAACCACAAATTTGTTGGTAAACTATAGAAATATATTCTCTACACAGTTCTTGAGACTAGAAGTCCAAAATCAATTTCACCAGGCTAAAATCAAGGTGTTGGTGGGAGCACACCACCACCAAAGGCTTTAAGAGAGATGATGTTCTTTGCCTTTTTTAGCCGCTAGTGGCTGTCGGTATTCCTTGGTCACGTCACTTCAATTCCTGCTTCTGATTTCCCATTATTTTTATTCTCTGTGCTTTTATCTTCCCCTTTTTACCTCTATAAAATCTCCCTTTGCCTCTCTTAAAATGTCGCTGTGTGGCATTCAAGAAAAAGTCAAGTATCCAGTATAATCTCCCCCATTTCAAGATACTTAATTATAGCTGCAAAAATCCTTTTGCCTTATAAAGTAATAATGTATACTGGTTCCATGGATGAGGACCTGATATCATGGTGTGGCCATTATTCATCATATTACAGGAAATCTACTCATACACAAAATGAAAGATTCAGTGTGGTTTGTTTGATGGCACCATACAATTTTTCTAAGTACTGCTTCAGTATCAATTAATTGTGGTTAATCAAACACAACAATTCACCCTGCTGTCCACCAGAAATCCAACTACAATTGTACTAAACTAATAAATCCTTGATGAACACAGAGAACATGAAAGTATACTTTAAACTATTTAAAAACATGAAAAAAGCAGATAAATTTAAACTGGCTTAGTAGACCACAGAAAACTAAGACAGCAAATAAAAACTTTACGCTGGCAGTAAGAGAAAACTGTTTGTAATTAGCACCAACAAACACAGTTAAAGCTAAAAAACTTATGACAATAAGAATGGATACATGTGTTGCTAAAAACAAGAGTTAAGGGGGTACATGGGTGGCTCAGCTGGTTAAGCACTGACTTTGGCTCAGGTCATGATCTTGCAGTTATTGAGTTCAATCCCTACAATGGGCTCTGCGCTGAAATCTCAGAGCCGGGAGCCTGCAGCCCACTTCAGATTCTGTGTCTCCCTCTCTCTCTCTGCCCATCCCCCACTTACACTCTGTCTCTGTATCTCTCTCAAACATAAATAAACATTAAAAATTTAATATAAAAATAAGAGTTAAGATTGAAAATTGAAGTGATGAAATCTCATACTCCCTCATCCACCCAGACCTATGACTAAAGCTTTACTCCTTGGAAAGGTCTAATTATAGTTTCAAATAAACTTTGGACTGAGATTTTCAGACACATTTGAGGTCAAGACCATAGAGAAAACACAAATTAACTACAAGCTGACAACATACCTTCCATAAATACAGCAGGCTGACTTGTGATCCTAAACATGAGTTTATTTTTTTTCAATATATGAAATTTATTGTCAAATTGGTTTCCACACAACACCCAGTGCTCATCCCAAAAGGTACCCTTCTCAATACCCATCACCCACCCTCCCTGCCCTCCCACCCCCCATCAACCCCCAGCTTGTTCTCAGTTTTTAAGAGCCTATACATGAGTTTAGAAGATTTATTTATGGACAAAATACCCACAGGAGTAAAAAAAAATTAATACAAAGCTTCCCAAGTATACAAAGGTCACCAGAAAAAGTCACTAGTGTATGAAATGAAGATCAATACAAAGAAAAAAGAAGAACTTAAAAGAAACAGGGTAGAGAGTGATGAAGGCACTCAAATAAAAGCAAGAATTAATGCACATGAAATCTAGAAAAAGATACTGTAATCATGAAATAAGAGCAAAATACAATAAAAATAGTCATTCGTACAACTTACAACTCTTTACATAAATTAACGACTCAACAGAAGCATTGGAAGTTAGAGTTGAAGTGGTTATCCAAAGGGCAAACATTAAAAATCAGACAGATGCCATGACAAGGAAATGATAATGAACTATAGTCATAGTCTAGGCACTGTAACATGTAAATAAGAAGAATTCTAAAAATTGGTGGCAGTAAAAATGGCAAGAAATATAATAAAGACACACTCAGACACACACATACACACAAATTTTCAAGGACCGATGGGCAGTGTGCCTACCACAATGTAGGGAAAAGATCCAGGAAGTCATTTTATTTAGAGATGTCATAAATGTCAAGACCAATATGAGTTAAAAGTATCCATGGATTTTTAAAAAGTCGTATTTAGTCCTGAATTGCATTGGAATGTCAAATGGTAACCTGAAACCTAGAAAAAAATTTAGCAAGGCTTTTGAAATTCTGAGAAAAAACAAGTCCAATCAAGAATTCTATACAAAAACAAAAAGAGGATAAAGGTATCACTTTCACACACGCAAAATAATTTATTTTCCATGTGGTGTTCTTCAAGAAACTACTGGAATAGTTTTTCCATCAAAAAGAGTTAGCAAAGCCAAGAAATCTAAATATTAGAATCTAGGAAAAGGAGAGAAACAAAGGGAATCACCATGACAGAGAGAAGTGAGATTCCAGGAAGATGATGTTTCATCAGGTCTAAGGCTACCTTTTCAAAAATAAGCAGGAAACAGAAGAAAGAGTTCTGTTGTCTTTAAAATGTTTTTTTTTTTTTATTTTAACATTTATTTATTTTTGAAAGACAGAGAGAGAGAGAGCGTGAGAGCGGGAGGGGCAGAGCGAGAGGGAGACCGAGAATCCCAAGCGAGCTCCAGGCTCTGAGCTGTCAGCACAGACCCTATGTGGGGCTCGAATTCCAAACCCTTGGATCACGATCTGAGCTGAAGTAAGGACGCTTACTGACTGAGCCACCCAGGCGCCCCCTGTTGTCTTTAAGAAGAATAGAATACTGATGGTCTACTTAGTCTGTTAGACTATGCTGAGATTTTAACTCTTAAAAAAAGTTTGCATGTAGATGTTGATAGGCTTATAAAAATTAAACAAGTGGTGGGGCTCCTGGGTGGCTAAGACGGTTGAGGGTGCAACTTCAGCTCAGGTCATGATCTCCCGGTTTATGAGTTTTAGCCCTGCATTGGGCTCTGTGCTGATAGCTCAGAGTCTGAAGCCTGCTTTGGATTCTGGGTCTCCCTGTTGCCCTGTCCCTCCCCAACTCATGCTCTCTCTCTCTCTCTCAAAAGTAAATAAACATTAAAAAATAAATAAACAATTGGCAACATTAAACAATTATCAACTTCAGAGAAAATAAATATTTATATTAAGAAAGAATAAGTATAACATGTTACATGGTTCAATTCCAAATAATATTTATATAATTCTGGAAACATAAACAGCAATATTAAGCCATATGAAATTTAAAATATATTAGCAGTTGGGAGAAAAGCATGTATCTGAGTGTATAGGTAAGTTTATGTGAGGGAAAGAAAAAGAAAAGAGGAGGTATGGTTATACGTGATCAAAATATTAATCATTTATTTTGAGAAGTCATTTGATAATATCTAAAATATTTAAAAATAGCATGATTAGCTTTTTTATTTATAAACATGGAGGTGATTACCAAAATAAATTTTGTCACAATTTGAAAGTGGTTAGCAATGAGAAATAAAAGCAGGTTTTTAGGTGGAGAAGGTAGATGAAAGAATATCACCAGTTTTAATAAAGATTTTTATGGAAATATTGACTTCTTAAAATATATGTATACATATAATTTTAAAATGATGCTTTTTTGCACCCATTCATTTTCTCTCTCAATAGCTCTGTTGTGGATGTTTTTTCCCTTAACCCTACAATCCATTGTAATTGTGGTTTCTGTTGTATTGCTAATCAGTCCCCTTCTACGTATAATTATTTTCTGATTTTTGTACTTTAACTGAAACTACGCAGTGGTCAAAATCAAATTAATGTCCCAACACAAGTGTTTTACCAAGTGTGTGTGTGTGTGTGTGTGTGTGTGTGTGTAACCATTCATTCATACACTCATTCATTCATTTATTAATCAATATATTTATTAATTGACATTTATTAATTGACTAATATGAATTCAATATAGTGCCAAATATTCTGGTCTCAGAGCCAATAATGCAATTACATTAACTTACATTGTTTTTTTTGTTTGTTTTCCCTTTTTGAATTTCTGAAATGCTTTTAGTATGCTCACCCTAATATACTACTGGATGTTTTAATGTTTCCCTTTACTTTTTTTTTTAAAGGCATACATCTCAATTTCTCAACATTTTCAACTTCTCCACAAATTTAAACATCATTTCTCAAGTAATCCCAGGGTACTTTATTTAGCATAGAATAGGTTAATCTTATATGCTTGGTTATTATGAAAACAAAGCATGTTAGGAATATATAAAAAATTATATTCATGACAATGATTATCAAAAGACCGTGTTCTTTAACAATAATCCTAGGGAAAGCAAGTAGTAAAATCTGAAGGTGTGATATGGATATTTGCATATAGGACTTCAAAATCTTAAGATCAGGTTTCTATTTTCCCACATATGTGCCCACATATGAGATGTTTATATATTATCATTTCCAAACAAACATTAAGTCATGTATTTGACCTAGTGAATCCAAAAACCAAATTAATTAACCTATAATAAAGACAGAAATATATAGTAAGTTTAGATAACTGTATCCACACATTCAAATTACACTCTAGGTTACCCTGTAGAGAGGCAGAAAAAATGACTGCCTGATGTTTTGATTTCAGGAGTGACTTTAAGAATTTTAACTTTTAACTTCTGAGAATCCCCATTGAGAAATATATTATCTGCATCCAATAATCCCTATGTGTGTTTTCCCTGGATTATAGTTCTGGTAATGTCTAAAATCAAATAGCTATAACAGAGATAAAACTTTAGGCTTTACCATTTATTTATATCTCAATATAAATGAACTTATTAGATTTATTTCTTCTCTTCATAAATTGATAGGGTAAAACACCGCTGACAATGAGAAGGGAAGAATACTAACATCTACTTTCTACTAGGAACTTCATATACGACTTCGATAATTTAAAAAAATATTTCTGTGAAATCTATTTTATTCCCATTTTTACAGATGAGTAAGACTTAGTGATTTGTTCAAAGTCATAATAAAAAGTTGAGGTTTCAGAGATTTAAGGCCTCAAATGCCAAAGCCCATACTTGTGTATAACTCTTCTATGTATACAAATAAAATGAGCCCAAAGTCTATACACAATAGAGTCTTCATTTTTTTTTCTTAATGTGTCCTTTCATGTTGATTTACAGACTATTTGTGAATGAGGGAGTTGGCAACACAAACGCCAAAACAGGCACTGTGGATATCATACGGAAACTTTACCTAATTTATCATTGTTTCCAGTCTGATATGATGCAGCTATTTATAACTACAAATATATTTACAGATACACATATTTAGTACCAGAAAATTACATACATTATTTTTTTCAATAATCATTTATCACAATATAGAGGACGTTTATTAATGAGGAATAACTCAAAGAAAAGGAAGAAGGCCTTGGATTCTTTACAGGCAGATAAACAAGGAAAGCATTGGCAATGGTCATGGGAGTTAAGAAAAGGAAAGGTAATGGAGAGGACTAACGATGAGAACAGGGTAGTCCTTTCCTGTTTGCTTTTTTCCTTGGAAGACAACAGGGAAATACTGGGGAACAAAAAAAAAACACAAAGAAAAACAAAAAACTGTTTCCTAGAATATAGGATACTTAGCTAAATTCAACACTGCATACAGACACGGAGACACCCAGAGCTCTAACACATAACCTTGTTAACATTGAACATTTTAACAACGAAAGATAATCTGATTTTTCCCTATTCTTTAATCTTATCCTTTTGTTGTTTTACTATGACAACTTTTATGAACATACTTCTTTTATGAGAGCTCTAGAGAAAACTGAAGAGGTAGAAATGTGGCGGTGGCAGCTGTGTTGATAATATGGTACAAGTTGTGTCAACGACAGAACATTTTCAAGAGATCTATTTGCATAAAATACAAGTGTTTTCAGGACGCCCTTGGTGCTGAGAATTTCTGGGTTTTTTTGTTTTGTTGTCAAGTATTCTGTGCTTCTTATCTCAACTGTTTTTCTAATATTCTGATGAGCCTTTCATTCGACTAAGGAAATGATTTCCCATCCTTGCTTTCCTTGCCTGTTCCCTCCCTAACCACTGTAATCTGAAGATGATACGTCCTCCGCTTCGTATGGCAGTCTCACACAGAGATTGAAAAGCAACTGTGCTTAAAAAAATTTATAAAGTTTCAGAATAACTTGATTTTTTTTTTGCATGTGAATGTTAGTTTTCTGAACCAAAACCCATTTTCTCCCATTTACCCCCATACTCAGACTGCACATTGAAAACTGAAACCACACCTTTCTTTCTACATTCACACGACTTGGCTATTCTTCTGTCATCAGTAACATGACTTCATTTTTCTAGGGCTCTGCTGTCCAGAAAAATATTTGATTGCTCATTATAGGAACTACCTGAAAGATCCATCAATTCTTTAATGGCAAATATCAATAGTTTCTGTCCTAAGATTCTTTAAATCCCTCAGCTCAAAATCTTTGCCTTGCTGTTTCCACAAATCCTAAACTACTGCATTGTGATGATCACCCAATCCCACTCAAGTTCTCGCATTGAAAGTTCTGCCATAACCAAACTTCCAATTCCCAATGAATCCTGACCTTAACTTAGCTTACCTTACCTTAAGGTACTGCCAAAGATTTGCAAGGCGGCAGTCAGCCTTACCATAACTTAGCTGTGTTTTATCAACAGGTTGTGCTGATGATATTTGGGAGGCCAGCCTCTGACTATTTGATGGTGCGCACTAACACTGTTGGAAAAAAATAAGTTAAGTTTAAGAACTCACATGGAATGTTTTATAACTTCCATCTCAACTTAGCCATAATCCCATGTACACAGAAACAGTATTTAGAAAGACAAATTTCAGGACTTCTCAGTCATTTAGCCATACTGTGAAAGAGATTATCATATCCTTTCTCTAAAACTATTATGATATAAGGGGAGAGTTGTGAAAATAGAAAATAATTAATAGTCTGAACCAATAAAAGCATTTCATCTGGCCCTCCCACTACCATTTCAATTCTATTTACTATCTAATTAATAGTTGTGCAAATTTAAGAATGTCACTCAGCCTTTACACATCTTTCGCATTACATGTAAAATGAAAATAACAACATCCCTGGCTCACAGGATTATTGATTAAATTAAGCCTGTGCTTTACACATAGAAAGGCCTTGTCATGTTTGAATTTCTTTTTAAAATAAGAACAAAGTGCTTAACTTGTATTCACACACCCCCCTCATTCCTTTTTTCATTTTTGTGAAAGAAAACTATGAAATAACAACACTCATAAAGGTAAAGCAGAATCATTTTTTGTTTTTGCTATTTAAAAAGTAAAATCCATACAAAAGGTGGCAAATCTGGGAAGAATACCTAAAAAGGAGAAAAATAGAAAGAATCAAAAAGGAAGAAGACATATTGAGATGAAATAGTGGCTTTTACTCTGCCGTTCATCAATTTGTATCCCCATGAAACTTCTTATCCCATATACACACAGAAGGAGAGTGGCTGAGCAGGTAGAGTTGATAATACCCCCAAAATAATTATGGAACACTGTGAAGTGTATGAAAGAAAATACATTTTCAGACTGCAGAGGTCTGAAATCAGAAGAAATATTTATGGTATGTTAAGCGTTAAATTAAAAAAAAAAAAGCAAAACCGTAACACTCATACAGATATAAAATGAAAAGAAGTTAAATATGTTTTTTAACTCATTAATAAGGAAACTGGTAAGATGTTATATCCAGTTCAAAGGAGAATCTAAATATCGCCAAGTTTACAGATCAAGAATATTGAAATGAATGTGCAAATAGAAGCAAAACTGGCTTTTCCCACCGCGTTAAGAGAAATCACTAGAGCCTCTATCAGACAGAATTCATTTCCGTGTCTATAGACTATAATTTACATTTCTATATTTTATCTGCCATATAGGGGTTGTAAAACAACTCAGGGTCAATGAAAGACTCAATCAAAGAAACATGAATGGAATGTTCTAGATAATGCATAACTTTATTGAAGCACAAATTGTTCCTATAGATCCTCCTACTTAATTCAAAAACAATCTCAAAGAAAGATTATTATAGACCATATAAGTGCCACCTAAGTCTTAATTTACCACTTAGGCTGTCTTAAATTTGCTTTGTGGGATGGTTTTAAAGGAACCTCAGATTAGATTTTTAAGAGTCCCAATTGTTTGCTATCCTGAGCCCAGAAAGCCAATCCTGAAAAATTCTCTCCATGAGATTTGACCTATAGTGCCTATAACTTTGAATGATTTCCTTGCTCTAAGTTCCCCAAAAGATTCTAATGTGCCTCACCTTCCAGAGATGACCTCCCTTACAATGACCCTGTAACCCATGTACCAGGTCAATTTTCCTGGGTATATTTTTTAAATATCGACTCTATAAAATCACACTTAGTTCCTTTAAAGTGGCTGAACAGAAATGATTGAATGTGCATCATTTTCAAATTTAACATTCCAGGAAAGGCCTGGTTATATAACTATGTTCCCAGTTATTCCACAGTAAGCAATTATACCTTAGTAAACAGAAGGACAGAGTCTAAATGGATTACGAAAATAACTTAACTGCCATATAAAGGAAGAAAATTCAATACAATTTTTTGAATTCTTGGGAGAGGATGGAGGTTCTCAAGGAATCAGATATTATTTTTCAAATATTTCACTTCTGTTTTCAAAGCAGACTCTACTGGGTGTAGGAGAAGAAAATAGCTTTCCTTCTACCTTTCTGAACTCTCAAAACAATTAACAAGAGAAAAACAAGCAGAAATGTTTTAACATGTATCTCTCATGTATACATGGGTGACACCCAGGGGAAAATGACTATAAATCTTGAGGTGGTTTATAATTCAGATTTAAATACCATCTTATATGGAAAGGGGAGGGACAATGTGGCCTACTCAGAGCATAATAAATGATTTTTAGAAAAAATGAATGGTTCCTTAGAAGAATAGATGAGAGGTATGATAGTAAAGTAATTAAGCAAGGATACTATTAGACAGAGGTGGCTCTGTCTTATATTAGAGGTGGCTCTAATGCCTCGGCAGTCTCCATAAGAAGACCAAAACTTAAGCCAGAGTAAATTGCTGTAAATGTCCCAAGATTAAAAAATCAAAATCTAAGAATGACCAGTCACAAATAGCCAACTAGACTTTTCCAAATAAGGCAACTGCTTAACTCTAGCCAATCAATATTTTCCTTGCTTTGCTCTACATTTGGCCTATAAAAGCCTTTCCCTTAATTCTTGTTGCTGGAGCATTCCTAACCACTTTCAGTTTGGTGTTGCTTGATTCAAACTGTGTTTGCTCATATAAACTCTTAAGAATTTTAACATGCCTTGGGGCACCTGGGTGGCACAGTCAGTTAAGCATCTGATTTCAACTTAGGTCATGGTCTCACAGTTCGTGGGTTCGAGCCCTGTGTTGGGCTCTGTGCTGACAGCTCGGAGCCTGGAGCCTGCTTCAGATTCTGTGTCTCCTTCTCTCTCTGCCCCTCCCCAACTTGTGCTCTGTCTCTCTATGTCTCTTAAAAAATAAATGTAAAAAATAAAAAAAGAAAGAATTTTTATGTGCCTCAGTTTATTTTTTAACAGTAGTCTGACACAGAGTTTCTCTGGGTGTCTTCTAATCTCCTCTCTTGGAATAAGCATCGATCTTCCCTGGTTGATGGAAGTCCAGGGAATTTATGACAATTGAGTTCTTGAAGGATCCGTTTTTAGGCAGATAAGAAGAGTTCAGAGAATGTCTCTCCATGCTTTTGTTTTTCAAGTGCCTACAGCTCAAAATAATTAACATATCAAAGCAACATATTTTGGGGTGGTGAGGGGGAACAAGATACATGACCCAAAATATGCCATTTGGCATGTTGATTATTTTGAGCCAAGGGGTAATTAAGACCCAGCAGACTCCAGAAACTTTTACCTCTCCCTTAACTACCTTAAAGAATTTGGATAAGGGGCCTAGCCCCCCAAAAGAGCTCTTACTAGAGGTTAATTTTTATCTGAAAGATCTATCTGTATGGGAGGATAAACATCTAATTACCAAACATATGCTCTTCCTATGGTCTTGTGAATTACTCATTCCCCTCTGAAGCCCTAGGCCCCTATCCCATTCCTTAGCTCAGGATGATATATAAGCATCAACTGACAACTTGTTCTTCGGTCTTATATTTTTTTGAGGGGCTCTTGTGCATACAAAATTATTTTTTTTCCAGTTATTTGTCCTGTGTCAGTTTGATTAATAGACCATCCAAAAGAACCTAGAATGACAGAGGATGATTTTCCTCCCCTACAGTCCCATATTCTACTATTCTGTGTAAGCAATGGTTACCTTAAGAAGAAAGGGCTTCCTAATACACAGAAAGTAGGCTATTAAAACACCATCAATGATATTTCAAATAAATAACATTTCCCTTGCCAGTTCAATCAGTCCTATATCATTCATTTTCTTGTTTTTATTTGTTGAAAGTTGATTCATTTATTTTGAGAGAGAGAGAGAGAGAGAGAGAGAGAGAACGAGAGAGCAGGGGAGGGGCAGAAAGAGAGGGAGAGAGAATCCAAAGCAGGCTCCGCACTGTCAGCACAGACCCTACCCGGGACTCTATCTCACTAACAATGAGATCGTGACTTGAGACAAAATCAAGACTTGGGCACTTAACTGACTGAGCCACCAGATGCCCCTATTTTCTTATATTTAAAATGTATTGTTAGTTAACATCCTTCTCCTCATATAGTTACAAAATGTTTTTCCTTGTGATGAAAACTCTTACTATTTACTATCTTGGCCATTTAGAAATGTAGCATACAGCAGTGTTAAATATAATAACACTAAAATAGACTCTAAAATGTATATTTAGACTCTAATATCTAAATATAATAACACTAAAAGTAGACTCTAAAAAGAAGAGTCTACTTTTTGAAGTATAAATATTTTGAAGAACCCAGAGAAGTCTTTTTCCCCGGGGCTCTGGGATGATGCTTCTCTGGGCAATGCACAATCTCTGGCAGGTAGCTGATGTAAGAAACTTCAGACAGAAATCAGAATGAAATACTTGTAAATGAGACTTAAAATGACTGGTGAATTTACTGGTAGTTATTACTAAATTTGAAATTCTGACAAGAGATTATAGGGGGAAGAATTATTTTTGCTACTGCCCATCTAGATTTCTGGCTGGGACTGTCTAAACTGACATGATCAAAATCGAAATAACAAGAGAAAAACAAACAGAAGTTTATTAGCATATGTATCACCCTTACCCATTGGAGTACCCAGATGAATAACTCAAAGAGGTGGTTAGAACTTGGGTTTATGTAACATTTCAGGCTAACACAAAGGAAAAGGAGTTTGGGGCTTCTGGGCAGGACAAAGCAGGTTATGAGAAGAAAACCAGGAATAATATGGTAAACAAAGCTTGTTTAGTTATGTTAGTTAGGTTTGTAATGCAGATTTAAGTCAATGACTTCTCCATTGATAAAATTCCTCTTCTCCAGGGTGTGGGATCTGGAGACACCTTTTACAAAAGGAAATTTCCTTTACAAGCACACAACTAATACTCTGTTTTTGGAGCTTTTCCTCTGTCAGCTGGTTCTCAATGGCCTTTAGCTAAAAATCATCCACATGCCAAAGCAGCTTACTTTGGGATGGCATATTCTGGTACTCTTCAAAATCATAATAAGAATGATGAAAGATCAGTAACAAAAATAGTTGTAATTTCTGTGTCATGCTAACAAGATGATAAAATTATTCTAAATACACACACACACACACACACACCAAGTTTTAGACAAAATGTGTATGAGCATAATGATTGAGACTATTACCAAATAAAATAGTGAGTGCTACATCTGATTTTTAAACTGGGCAAGCATAATTTTTAGATGAAACAATAATGGAATTAGACATATAAAAATCAATCAAAAGTCATTCTATGCCATGAATATAGCAATCATATGTTTTAAAATATGTCAAGATTATCAAATACCAGAATTATCTTTATTGTCTAACACTTCTTTAGGTAAGTCTGATGAGTTGCGAACCACTTGCCAAGAAGATACTGGTTTCAAATTATAAGTAAAGTTAAAGCCAAGTTAATATTTATTAACATTCTGAAGAGGTTTAGGACATGCTGCCTCAAAATATGGCTCTTTGGCATCCTGAATATCTTGAACATCAGGAATTTGAGTAAACTGCAGAAGCAGGAGCTAAATCTCCCACATAACAAGTACCCATCATGTCCCACTGGGAGGAAGAAAGACATTCCTATCACAGAGACAGGAAATCTGGAGGTGAGACATCTGTAAAAACTGACCTAGTTAATCTAACCCGAATCTTCCTAGCTACTTCTTCACCATTTCCAAGGCAAGCCCAGACTCTTCTGTCTCACAAATTCTGTACAAATTCATAGTTTCTTTGTCTAAAAGGTATGAAATCTTCCTGACCTGGACACTTCCTTCAGTTTTCATTCTCTTGTGATCTCTCATGTACAGAAAAAATTTAACAAAATTTGTGTACATTTGTCCTGCTAATCTGTCCTTCCCAGTTTACTTTCTAGACCAGCCAGGGACCCGAAGAGGGTTAAGGAAAGTTTTTCATCTCCTATAATATTCATGACTGATAACACTATACCGATGTCTAAAATCATCATACCAAACGTCACCAGGAATCTGATAAATATAGAAAAACTACAAAATAGTATTTCACCATTTTTCATGAGTTTAGTATACATTGTAAAAACTGAGTAACTTGACAAATTGTTGAGAACTTAAGAAAACAATATAATTTCTGAAATACTTATCTTAATGATATATTATCTATATAATTTAAAATGAATGAATGAATGAATGAATGAACGAATAAATAAATAAATAATTTAACTTAAAAAAGTCTGAGCATTTCTCCTGAGTTGTCAGCTCTTTCTATGCAACTCATCAGTAAACACATATCAAATAAGCCTAACTGTATTTAGTAGCTCTTTTTTAAGGTTAAAGAATAAATTGTTATAAATTTGCAGAAGTCATCTGAAATATCTCAAAGATAGCACTAAGTGCAAAAGACATCCCTTAAATTTTAATGGAATCGAACTGAGTTAAATAATTAGAATCCAGTTTGGAGCAGCAGAAATCAACAAGTTGGCAGAAGATAGTGGAATATTTATTAATATAGGATTATGAATGCCTAAGAAATAATACTTTGTTAACTATTTAGTGTAATGTCTATAGAACATTTAAAAATAAGCACCAAAGAAAATATTATTGTAGAGACATTAGTTCTTTCATTAAGTAAGGAATCTTTGTTTCCTTAAAGAATTAAGGCCATAAGTTTAGAGACATAAAGATCAAATCTTTGCTATGTAGAGAGATGACACAGAAAAAAGACCCTAAGTGTTCACATTTTAGAAAAAGTCAGTGAACAATAAACCAAGGAAATCTATCATATTTTGCTGCATCACTTAGTAACTGGTCAACCTACACATTTTAGAATATCATTTCTGGCCTTAGAACCTATTGGGTTGCAAATGAGTATGGACGAGAGAATCATGAGGTATACTTAGTCTTGACTAAAATGAAAAAGTATGAGCATTCTCAACCTGTTCTCAACATTCTTTTAAGAGACTTTTAATGACCTAAAACCTGAAGGCTTAGACCTCTGGAAGAGAAATTATAGAATGTCAGCCACTGAAACTCAATGGAAATAATTTCATAAGGTATTGTGAACAACTATCTCAGCCATAAAATTCCAAGAAGTGAATCCTAAGATTCATGTTTCTAAATTACAGAGACACAAATAAATTTAAAATGTTTAGAAGAACATCTGAACTAAAGACCTCAAATTGGAGATGCCTACAAAAAATATTTTGGAATCACTGTCAGAAGACTGCTAAGCAAAGACCTTTGCATGAAGCTAATGACAGCACAAATTAAACAGCTTCCCCCCTAGATCTTTGCAGCAAGACTATCTATATGCCAAGAGTTATAAATTAGCATATTCTCTTTCTTCTGGCACTTTAACCTTTTAACCTATTTCTTTCCATTTAGCTGAAAGTGAAATTACAGTATTACTTGCTGATTTAGATTAGAATAGATTTTATGATATTAGGTTTCTGATAACTTAATTCTAATTCCTTAAACTTATTGAGGGAGAGGACCTTAAAATATTGTAATATTATTCTTCATTCTTCCCAAAATGTACACCAAGAGATTATCACACATTGTAGCTACAGCTTTATATCTTGTGGCTGTTACTGTTAATACCTACTACCGGATTTCTCTGGATAAAAATATAGTCTCCGTTCCTCTAAACACTTCAGAGAATCATTTACCTTCCACTGGACACTTCTGATAAATGAAACAGTCCCGCTTTATTAATCCCAACATTTAGTCATGTTAAAACTGGACAAGAAATAGCAAAATGTATCTACAAGAAATATTTAGAGAGCTGTTTATGGGGGCCAAAGAGACAGCAGTGTTGAGAACATATACTGGGCTCTGCTTTTTGTATCAGTGTATTTATTTTTCTTAGATATTCTCCATCTCTACTCAGAGAATTTTCCCTTCCCAAGAAATAAGTAGGTGGAATGAATACTCCTGTCACAATAAATAACATCTATATTTAACAGTTTTATCCCATTAGACTACTATGTCTTATACACACATCAAGACTTTACTTGTTTACCACACATAACCCTGACTTGTACCTAGGGAGTAAATTATTAAAGTTTTTCAGACAATCAAGAATCCTTAACACCACCCCTCCACTCCCTAACCTCCACCCCCTGCTCTTGATGCCCAATTTTATATTGTTAGGTTGTGTCCTAGAACCACACACACAAAAATGTCTCTCTGGGTAATTACTCAGAGTACTAAATTTCTAACTCTTTACACTCTTAAATCATTTGGCATGATAATTCTTGCAATTAGAATGTTCAAATTTGTACAAAGTGGTCAGAAATTTATCAGTAACTGAGCTGATATCACAAATGATCCCATGTCCTAAGATTCAAGGCAGACTGATGCTGTAAACCACAGAGTTGGTTATCTTTGGGCCAGAGTTAGTTATCTCACCTGCCGAGTATTCTGGGCAAAAAGGGGACACCGTCCTCCACCCCCAACCATTTGCCCAGGCCTCTGGGGCCGGGAGCTGCCTTATTGTAACCCTGAGTGGAGGAGGGTAGGGGTCCATGAGGTGTGGAGGATGATTTGGATATGTTTTTGTGCTTTTTAATGTTTATTTATTTATTTTGAGAGAGAGAGAAAGCACACACACAAGAAAGGAAGGGGCAGAGAGAGAGGGAGAGAGAGAATTGCAAGCAGATGCTGCACTGATGTGTGGCTCGAACCCACAAACTGTGAGATCATCATCTGAGCTGAAATCAAGAGTTGGACGTGTAACCTACTGGATACGGATATCCTCCCAGATACGGTTGATAGGTGGCATTAGCCATACGACTTACAGACAAAACAGGAGCTGTGAGCCTCCGACATCCAGGTCATCTGGGTACTTCTCATCACAGAGACTCTCTGGTGCACAGGCGACCTTAGGTAGAACTCTAGAGATCCTGTGATCTCAAGCGTTCTTCCGGGGGAAGTGTACCCACCTGCATCATCTGTATCACATGAGGCTTCAGTCAGCCATTCTCTGAGCTGCTACTGATGTTTAGCTCGTCCCAAGCTAGAACCTCCCTCCCGGTGCCCCACCTTTTTTGAAAATTTTTATTTTAAGTAGGCTCCATGGACAACCTGGGGCTGGAACTCAAGATGTGGATATTGAGTCACATGCTTCACTGGCTGAGCTTGCCAAGCACCCCATCTCTTCTCCTTTTTATGGACCATGAACTTCCTCTAACACACCCAAGTTCACATAGTGCCCCATAGGGGTTCTCTAACTTTGTCCTGTTTGTCTTCCCAGGAAACTGATGTTCAACTCAACAGAGCCAGTTTGGTCATTAGCCAAGATCAAAAAGAAAAAAAAAAAAAAAAAAGGAAAAGAAAAGAAAAAAGAAAAACAATTTGGCCAATAGTGTTGACACTATTTGCTAACCTGGATGGTATCTTTGCCATCACTAACATTTTGTATTGTACTTGGTTAACAAATTGAGCAAGTAGAAAACTCCATCTCTAAACTGGCTTTCCGAGGTAGAACATATGGACTCTGGAAAATGTTTACTTGGCCTGGGCTCACCAATTTAGTATCATAGCTTTGTAGCATTCAACTGAATCCAATCATTATTCTGGTTTCAGTGAATTGCAGCCATTAATTGTTTATTTATTGTCCCAGGAAAAATGAGATTTCACCATTGAAAATTTTCCATTAATCCTTAGAATATCAACCAATCCAAAACCTGTCTGTGCCTCCGATAGTCCATGCTAAGAACTTTTGACAATAAACTTCTGGCAGTAAACATAGCAATGAAACTTATATACTCACTTTGTCTAAAATGGCGTCAACAGAATTAACTCTGTTGTCTTTCTTACTTGACCAAGTAAATTAAATTCAGCTTGCTTAGGGGCACCTGGGTAGCTCAGTTGCTTAAACATCTGACTCAGTTTGCTCTCTGGTCATGAGCTTGCAGTTTGTGGGTTGGAGCCCTGAATTAGTGCAGAGTCTGATTGGGATTCTCTCTTTCTCCTTCTCTTGCTGCCCCTCCCCTGCTCATGCTCTCTCTTTCTTTCTCTCAAAATAAATGAATAAACTTAAAGAAAATGCAGTTTGCTTATATCATAATGTAAGGTAGGGGCTCTCCTATGATTTCAGTGATCAATAAGAATAAATTGAGCAGCTGCATTGTATCACTAAATAGCATATTCCATACAAATTTTAGGATTTATTTATTTTTTCTATTTCTGTGAAAACTCTAACTGGAATTTTCATAGGGATTGCACTAACTATATGTCAACATTGATTTTTCCAATCCAAGAATATGGGATATCTTTCCTGTATTTGTGTCTTCAGTTTGTTTCATTAGTGTCTTATATTTTCCACTGCACACTTCATGCATTTTCTTGGTTCAATTTATTCCTAAGTATTTTATTCTTTTTAATGTTATTGTTGATGGGACTGTTTTCTTAATTTGTCTTTCAGCTAGTCTGTTGTTACAATATTTTTGTATGTTAGTTTTGTATCTTGCAACTTTACTGAATTTGGTTTTGGATAGATAAATACCAAGGATCTAATGTATAGTGTGGTGACTATAATTAATAATACTGATTTAATATACTTGAAATTTGCTGAGATTAGAACATAAGAATTCTCATTACATACGCAAAAGAGTTAATTATGTGAGGCAACAGATGTATTAATTAACTTGATTGTGGTAATCATTTCACAATGTATACATATATCAAATCATCATGTTGTAGATTTTAAATATACATAATTTTATTTGTCAATTAATCTTCAAAAAAGCTGGAGAAATAGCATCTTCTCCTTAAACTATGAAGTTTCATTCACATTGTAAGAAAAGGGTAATTTAAAATTCTCAATTTGTTGCTCTTTGACCAGATATTTTCCAGTATATATATATTAGAATATTCCTGTAATAGTAGCTTTTGAATCAGAATTATTAAAGACTTCTAGGAATTGATTCTATCTGTTCAAGTTCACCAAGATGTGAATATCACTTTAAATTATTTTGCTTAAATTATATCATTATATGATCATAGTTAGCATGAAGTAAAATGCCCAAATCTCATATTTGGGCCTCCTGCTAAAAGAAATATTGCTGAAAAATGTAAAGTCGCTTTACCAGTTGAAAACCAGATACATATGGTCATTTACTAAATTTACATGGCAAGTGGCTATTCTTCCTTCCTTTAGTGCTTGAGCTGTTTACAGACAGTAGTAGAGATAAACTATTAGTAATTGCTATGATAATCAGCTACTTAATTTGATTAGGTAGTGATGAAAAAGATAAGAGTTGATGAACCAATTTGAGGACTTTTCATGTTGGACAAGTGGTAGTAAAAAAAATAATAATAATAATAAAATAAAGCCCTAATGAAACTGTGTTTAGATGACCAAATCTAGTGTCCAGTGAAGACATATTGATGAAATCCTATTGACCTTACTTTTGGAAAATCGTGCTGTACTGATTAATTGAAGATTGTCTGGAAATGAGTTTTAACAAAGGTTTCTTTTTTTTTTTTCAGTTAAAACTTCACTTAAAGTTCATTTCATGCAAAAAAAAATACATCAACAATTTTAAATGAAAATTTAATAAACTGCTTAGTAATAATTGAAATATACATTTTGATAAATGGATATCACATTAAATGTTCCCAAACAGCCTGGTTGGATATGCTTTTGTAAATGTTTCTTGATTTTCTTCCTTTTCCAAATAGAATATTGCAAGTTAATTTCTATTCTCCTTTCTTCAAAGGACTTTTAATTTGGCAAACAAAACTAACATAATGTTGGCTAATATAAGGCACACTTGGTTTTAAATGAATGATAGTGAAGAGGTTTTAAATGAATGATTGTGTAGAGTTCTCAGGGCTGTAGAGCATGGCATAGTGCACAGACTTAGGGGCGTATATTTTCACTTCTCTGTGTAATTTTACGGATTTCGGGGTTTATGAGATTAGCTCTCTTTCCAAGAACTGAAAAGAACAGCTTAGTGAAAATTGGCATGGTTGTTCTTTAATGATTTTACAGATCATATGAATCTACCATGTCTCCCATACATCTCTATCTCCTAATGTTCACTCTTGTGTGATCCCCTCTCCTTGAGTGTGGTCTGGGTCTAGTGACTCACTCCTAATGGACAGATTATAGCAAGTGTCATCTTCCAGTTTATGTTACAATAAACAATATGGCTTCTGCCTTCTCTCTCTCATTCTCCTTTCCTTCCCCCTCCTCTCTTTCAGCCAACTGCCCTATGTGAGCTGCCCCATGGAGAAGTCCACATGGCAAACAATTGAAGGGGGCCTCTCATCCACAGCCCTTGAGGAACTGAAGTCATTAGTCCAACAAGCCCACAAGGAACTGAATACTGCCAAAGACCATGTGTGTGAACTTACCAACTGGTCCTCCACCAGCAGAGCCTTCAGGTGTGACCACAGCCCCACCAGATGCCTTGATTGCAGCCTTGTGAAAGAGCTTGAAGTTAAGCCATAGTTGTAGTCCTGAGCTACACAAACTGAAACATGATAAATGTGTACTGTTTTCAGGTGATAAATCATAGCTATCACAGTTATTGTATTGCTGATTACCTAATCATAGGTCCTTTGTGATTTGAGGGCCACATTTTCCTACTTTCCCTGTTTCATAATTCTTGATTGCGTGTCAGATATCTGGTATTAAAAAATGATAGACACTGAAGTAAATAATATTTATCATCAGCAAAGACATACCCTTCCCCCTGTCAGCCCTCTCAAGTGGAACCTAAATCATTATAATGCGTTGTTGAGCTGGGTTTAGGATTGGGTGAAGCTTTAGTCAAATTAAGATCACCATGTCTTCATAAGTTGTGAGCATAGTATCGGGAATCTCCCGTCAGGAGAGGTTGAAATCTGAGCACAGCTAAGACTCCAAATCAATCCCATTCTCTCTCTCTCTCTCTCTGTCTTTCTCTCTCTCTCTCTCCCTCTCTGCTTTATAGTCCTGTGGCCAGCTCCCCATGCCGCTGAAGATGTCTTTGTAGTTTCCAACCCCAATCCCCAACTTTATGTGCATTGGAGAGATCTCATTCTACTGTCCTTTGCTCAGCCTTCTTCACATTCTGGCATGGACTCACAAAAGACCCATGTGGCTCAGGGATATCTCATTGTCCTGCTCTACCCCCCAGTTGTTTTCCAAGAGTACTGACACAATGTTCTCAGTATTCTAATCCCTCTCACCAATCCATGTGGGTATGTTAAAGGATGCAGAAATTTCAACTGGATACTGCTTCTGTGTAGACAGGTCTGTTTCTCTTCTTTGCCATGCACTTAGGGAAGAGTGTGGCTGTGAGCTCCTTTTTTCCTAGTCAGAGATTGTCCCTTTTTAGAATTTAGTTTATTTTTCTTTATTTGCATTCCACATACCAGATGGATTTTTAAAAATGCATTATTTCTAGCTTGTTTTCAGGCTTTCTTCTCTGTGTTAAAGTGGGGCCATGGCCTCTTATTACTTTCTACAATTCAATTGGAACCTCAATTTTCCTGGATTTGAAGTCTAATGTTTAACTTCAGCCTGAGTTTGAATCCATACAGAATTTGTCTCTTCTCCAAATGTCCACAGCCTCTTAGATGTCTTTGCATGGATGCTTAGTAGACATCTCAAAATTAAAAGGTCCAACACTAAGCTATGTGCATTTTCCTAAAATGTGACTCCAGTACAGTGTTCCTAAGTTACTTAATGGCAAATAAATATATTCTTTTAGTTGCTCAGGTAAAATCTTTAAGCAACTTTTTCTTACACCTACGTGTATTCTTTCAGGAAATACTTCTACTTTTTTCTTCGAAATGTATTCTGCATCAGACCCCATCTGACCAATTACGTTGTTGTCAGCTTGGCCCATTGTCTCTTTTTTAGATTAAAACTTTAACTGGTGTTCTTCTTTCCTTACATGCCTAACTACTCACCCTGGAATCTATGCTCCACTGAGCAGCTGGAATAATTTTTTCCCAGCATAAATCAGATTAAGACACCATTCCATTCAAAACCCTGTAATAGTCCTGCAGTCAATCAGATCAAAGTCCTTAAAGTGGCCTATAAGGCACTGGGTGATCTGCCCACACACTCACCCCTACCCTAATTGCCACATTCACCTCATCTTTCTCTTCCCTTCATTCATTCTACTACAGCCACACCTTGTTTTCTTTGCTTCCCCCAAACAGCAAATGTACTCCTTTTTCTGGACTGTTACTCTGGCTGCATCCTCTGACAGGAACATTTTTGTCCTCACATATCTCCATGTCTTATGCCCTTCGCTCCTTCAAATCTTTCTGAATATCATATTCTCAGTGGAACTCATATAAAATTACATCTTATTTCCAACTTCCCTTACTTTGCTATAAGTAACTTATCACATTCTAGCATTTTACCGATGCATCTATCTACCTATCTATGTATGTACTTGCAGAGTTTAATGTTATGTGTCAACTTGGTTGGGCCACAGGCTGCCCAGATAGTTGTTCAAACATCATTCTGGATTTTTTGGTGAGAGTCATTTTGAATTATATTAACATTTGGATTGGTTCACTGAATAGAATATACTACTCTTTCTGGCAAGGGTGGGCTCCTCCACTCCATTGAAAGCTTGAATAGAACAAAAAGGCTGACCATCCCCCAAATAAAGGAAAATTTGACCTGCCCGACCAGCTTTAACCTGAGACATTCGTTTTGTCCTGCCTTTAGACTCAAACTAACACATTGGCTTTTCCTGGGTCTTGAAATTGCCAGCCTTGGGATTGGAACTACACCATCTATGCTCATTTTTCTCAGGCTTTCACACTCATATTGGACTGTGTATCATTGGCTGTCCTTGGTCTCCAGCTTGATGACTCACCCTGTAGATCTCAGGATTCATTAGCTTCCATAATCATAAGCCCATTCTATAGAATCTCTCTCTCTCTCCATGTATGTATTTAGCCTATTAGTTACACTGGTTATGTGGTCATATTTCACTGGAGACTCCTGACGAATATACTATCTATCTCTCATTTATCTATTTTTTGTATTTATATTTATGTTTTATGTCCCCCTCCACCAGAATGTAAGACTCTCAAGAGAAAGGATTTTTACATGTCTTGTTTATTGCTGCATTCAATTTTTAACAGAATTGAAAAAAAAAATACTTGAGACATTTTTGGCTTTCAAAATATAATTCATGTACATTTCTTTTGAAACTTATTCTAATTTATCTTCTGCTTGCTACTGTGAATGATCCGATTTATGTCAAATTTTTTAATGTATTACTCTTAGCATATAAAATGTACAAGTGGTTTAGAAGCATGCTGAATCCTATGGAAAACTAATAAGAGTAGTGAGTGCATATTACCATCAAATATGTTGTCCAAACACTGTTCTGAATGTTTGACATGTATGACCTATGTAATTCCCACAACATTCCCATTTTAGAGATGAAGAAGTTGAAGTACTTTTCCAGGAGTACACAATGGCTAAGATTCAGAGCAAAGACTTGAAGTCAGACATCTGGCTCCGAAATCCATGGTTCCACCACTAGGTTATATCATGAAGTTGAATTCCATTAGTGAGTCAGGCCCAACTCCAAGTTTGTGTTTTTGTCTATTCTCATTCAAGAGTTATAGAAATTAAGTTTTGTTATTATTTTTTTTGTGTGTCTGAAGAAGTATTTGCTTTGCCCACAGGTGGCGCAGAGACCTTCTATCTTAGCTAGTTTGACTACTACGGCAAAATACTACACTCATGTTTTAAAACGTCAACCAACTTTCCCAGTACACAGTGCTTAACATATGTGGTAAACTGAACTCAGGTGGTTAGATGTCAGTGCTTAGTCCAATGCTATAGTTTATCTCCTGTGGATAAGTCTGCCTATCTCAGTAAAGTGAGTATAAGATGTGTCCATATTACACTTTCTCTTTTAAGTGCACTTATCTTATATTTTCTTTGAAGGACACAAAGACCTCTGTCCTTGAATTCAAATTTTTCGTGTTTTTTGGTTTTGTTTTGTTTGTTTTTTACTTCCTATATATTTGATATGCTCCCATGTGAAAATTATGCTTTGCTCATGTTCCAAGTCAATATGCAAAAATGTGTCATCACTTTGTTAAACTAATGCTTTTTCCCAATCATATTTAAGTCTTTAAATGATAAGACCATTTCACATATAAAGGAGAACCTTGCCAAACTTTAGAAAATGGAATTGCAAGAGCAAACAAGTTTAATTAATTTGTGACAGCTTTGTTCTAGAAAACAAAAGAATGAGTTTATTCCTCCCTTGAAATATTCTAGACATATACCACAATTTATATATGCAAAAAAATACTAAAAAAAATGTGTACTCCTGACTGGCTTAAAAATACACAAAGACAGTGTCATATATAAAATACTGAAGTTGAATAAAATACTGAAATTGGAGTCTTGAGTAGAATAAAATTTAAATTACATCTGTTTTAGCTTAATAAAGTTTTCCCCCTAAAATTGGTTACTGTCAATTCTTGGAACTTCATAATATTTTGTTAGACATATTAGTTTATAAGTTTTCTTCTCCTTCCTGACTATAGATTTCTTAAAGGCCAAGATCCTGTCTTACTAATATTTGTATACTTTGCATTTCTGCAGACCTGACATGTGGGAGGATTTGAATGAGTTTTAAGAAAAAAAAAACACAAAAACAAAAACAAATCAAGGTAGACTACATGTAGCTGAAACCTAATAATTGATTATGGAATGTCAGTACCAAATGGTGAGATTATTGATTATCTTACATTTGTAGGGATTTTGCTCTGCATGCTTTTTATCTCTCCATTAGATACACAGACTAACATCATTTTCCTACATTTCCAAAATTATTCTTTTTAGAAAATCAGAATTTATTATGAGAACAGCATATCACTTCTAGAGTTTTAGAAGGCACATTTCTTTTGATAACCTTCATTTGCTATCTGCCTTTGGTGTTAATGTGGGAAATATGATTTGTGTAGTTGTAAAATTTTGCTCTTTGGCCTTCCAGTTTTAGATCACACTCTATCCGATGTTGAGGGAAGTTCCAGGAAGAGGAAATGTGCAGTGTGTACAGACAATATGCACAGCCTTCAAAATCATAGTGTCATAAAACCTAAGCTTCTGACACCGAATGAGCAAAATCACACATTGTTTTATTCACTTTGTATTTTTAATTTTTTTTGTACTTGTTGCAACTCTCTAGAAAAAAATATTGGGATAGAAGAGGCAGCCAAGAGTTTTTTTTTAAATACTTACTCAATGAGTGTTTATGTTCTATGTGTGCATCCCTGGGCTCTCGCACATACTAAAATGCAATTTTCAAACTTCACGAGATGACTTTCATGACCTGTTTTAGGATAGAAGAATATTGAGGTACAGTATTAGCTGAAGAAAATTTCACTGTTTAGGAGTTAACCTGCTGAAGAAAGCGGCAGTTGGATCTTACAACTTAGAACAGAAGGACAAAATGGCAGTTGATATTACTGTCCGTGAGACTAACTAGTACCTGAGAATGCAACCAAAGGACTTCATAGGAAAGACAAAAATATAGGCAGGGGTGTAAAAGAGACAGTACAATGGAGAAAAAGGAAAGGAAGGCATAGAAAGAGAAAGAGAGAAGTTGATCATGTGAGGAAGGGGGATTTAGGGTCAGTACTATGATTCTGAAATTTCTTAAAAGTGTCAAGCCGACAACTTCCTTTCTATCTCTTCCACCACCACTATCACCACCATGGCTATGAGTAACACAACTCTTTAAATCTCTGATTATAAATCAAGGTTAGGTTTTAATGTCAAAATTCGGTATCAGTGTAGTTTTTTTTCTGAGAAGTTCTAGAAGCCAGCAAACATCAACCCCCTAGAGTCACAAAAGACATCTCTAGGTGATCAGGACACTTTCCACTGAGCGGATATGGCTCATGTACCATTGAACAAAGCTTAGATAACCACAACCAACACATAATAGACGACCTTTGGGATTGAACTTAGTTTCCAGTCCTGCAGTTGACGGATCTCAAAGCATCATTTATTATTTTCATTCACCAAATATATTAATCATGCCCACCATCGCCACATTCTGAAAGTGGTTACATTCTAGTGAGTGAAAGAGATAACAAAAGAAGAGTAAATAAATAAGATGTCAGTTCGTATAAATGCCATGTGAGAAAATTAAGCAAAAGAAAGACTGTAGGGAGTTATGAAAGGAGGAGAAGATGCTGGGGTTTACATATGTTGGAAGATTTACTGAGAAATCCCAAATGAAGGAGGAATGGGGAAAATATATCAGGTACAGGGATTGGTAAATGAAAATATCTGAGGAGAGAGGGCACTTGCTGCATGTTAAAGGAACAAGAAAGCTGGTATGCCAGGGATGAGGTCAGTGAAATAGGAGACACCAGGTCCTGAAGGTTTTATAGCAATTTTACTTCCTTCTGATTGAGAAAAGAAGTTATTGGGGTTTTTTGACCACTGAGTGACACTATATGACCTGCATTTAAAAGTTTTTTTAAAAAAATAAAATATTTTTTTTCTGGCTACTCAATTGGTAACATATTATAAGGAGGCAAGGGAGGTATGAAAACAGCTTGGAGACTATTATAAAAATACCAGGGAAGGATAATATGGTCTAAAATTGGTTAATTCTGGTGGGAGCAGTAAATAATGGCAATTGGGTACATTTGAAAATAGAAACAACAGTATTTGGTGATGAATCGGATGTGAAATATGAGCAAAAAAGAACACTCTAAGGTAACTTCAAAATTTTAGGCCTACATAGTAGAAAAAACTGGTATCAAATTAAACTAAAATGAAAAAAGGGAAAGAAGAGAACATTTAGGAATGTGTATCTGTCCGCATAGTTTAACTTATACTGTGATAACAAACAACTCCAGAATCTCAAGTGCTAAACACGATAAAAATTTATCTATGGCTATGATACATATCCAGAGAAAATTGGCAGCAAAAGTTTTGTTTATCACAGCCCCACAGGGGCCCAGGCCAAGACTTCATGTTGCTATGTGATTTGGCAATCTCTATGGCACAGGTCAGGAAACATATTGACTCATGCACTAAATCTTAAAGTTTCTTTCCAGAAATTAAACTCAACTTATACTTAATATTTTATTTGCCAAAGGAGGTCACGTATCCACCTTTATATTCAAACGGGAGCTGGAGATAAATTTTAGCCATGGACCTGAAAGGTATAGGCGAGGCATATTTAGTAAATAGCACTTAGGATTCTCCAGAAGACATTGGGATTTGAACATGATAAATTGGGAATTCTGATTAGACATCCAACTAGTGATGACAAATACAGAGTTGCCTATATAGTTACAAAGTTCGGGAGAGTTATCTGGCTTAGAATTAAATGTTGAAAGCCATAATCTTTACTATCCATGAATGTCTACGTACAAGATGTACATAGAGAAGGAGTACGAGGACTAAAGCATGAAACACACATTGTTGGATAGTCAAGAAAGTAATGGAAAACAGATAAAGGAAACTAAGAGAGTGTACTCTTTGAGCAAGGTAGGAGGAAAACCAAAGGAAAATGGTGTCTCAAAAGCCAAGGGAATAGAATGATTCAGGAACAACTGAGCAATCATTTATATTTAATACCGATAATAATGACATTGAACTCAACCACTAGACTAGTAGTGTAGAGATTATTGATGACTCAAATGACAATTTTTCTGTAAAATGCTAATAAAAAATGCCTGAAGACAGCAGGTTAAAAGAGATTTGGAAGAAATGGAGTTGTGACAATGATTTTAAGAGTTTTGATATAAAAAAGAAAATACCAGGAGAGAGAATGGGGTCAAATGAGGGTTTTTCCTTTCCTTTCTTCCTTTTTAAGATGAGTTCTATTAAAATATGTTTCTATGCTGATGAAAATGATACAGATGAGAGGGAAAAATGATGGTGCAGAAGAGTATGTCAGGTTTCCTTAAGAGTAAAGTAGAAACTGTGCTTTTGATTGAACTAATTTTGAAGTTTTAATACCTTCAGCATTATCACACTGTTTTTCTCTCTCAGATTCTTTTTGTGCTATGTGGAAAGAAGAGGAAAAAAAGTATCCTTAGGTCAAGAGGAATCTGAGATCTGTTGGATACTGTTGCAACTGCAGATTGAAAAGTAGACTCTCAGAAAATTCTTTAAAATAAAATAGCTATTATAAGATATATTTGAACAAGTGAAGGGACTTTGCATGACAATCAATGAGAAATCCTTGTCATGTTCCAGAGCTACAGGTAATTGGATTGACTATAAAATAGAATTAAGGTGATTTAGAAGAGAAAATTCTAATAAAATCTTAGAAATAGACGAAACGGTAATGTCCAGCCTGGTGGGATCTTTGTAAAGGAATGATACTGTGCTAATGCTGTCATATATTTACTCTACCTGATCCTATACATGCCCTGTTCTATAAGAACAACTCATATAGGTGCATTACCTGGGCCTCTTGCCAATGGGGCTAAGAGGAGATGCCACCTTAGCAGAAAATAGAACAGAAAGTTTCACTATCCCTCACTGTTTTGGATACCTTTTTTAACTCTAGAAACCTCAGCTTTTACTGTGTTTAGTCCACAGTTCCAAATATCACCAGATTCCAATTACACTAATTCCCCCAGCCCCCAGCCCATTTACTGCTTCCTACTGCTTTGGATTCCTGGAGCTTCAGTATCTCTTTTTGGTTTCCTAAGACTTGTCACACTCCCTAAATAGTTTCTTTATTGAAGTATTTCCACCTGAATCATCTGGGTGTGATGCAGTGTTAACTTGGGTAGATCTTTAAATATTTTATAGGACACATCATATCCTTGACCTATATGCTACACTCCATCACTGTCATTACTGATTTCGATGCTTCTAGTGGTCTGATTTGACCAATGAGAGCTCATTCAAGTTTGCTCCTGTATCCTTTGGCATGTCTCTCTAGTTTTTGAGTTCTTTTTTCTCTTCGGCACAATCATTATTTTTGGGCTCACTATGTGTTTTTCCCTGCCCAGTACTGGAATTGGCCATTTCCCCAAGGATCCCGGATCCATACAGTGGAAGATACCACTTTAAAATGAATCAGGGTCTGGGGTGCCTGGGTGGCGCAGTCGGTTAAGCGTCCGACTTCAGCCAGGTCACGATCTCGTGGTCCGTGAGTTCGAGCCCAGCGTCAGGCTCTGGGCTGATGGCTCGGAGCCTGGAGCCTGTTTCCGATTCTATGTCTCCCTCTCTCTCTGCCCCTCCCCCGTTCGTGCTCTGTCTCTCTCTGTCCCAAAAATAAATAAACGTTGAAAAAAAAAATTAAAAAAAAAAATGAATCAGGGTCTAACTGTGCTTTAGAGGTGTCGTGGATTTCTTAGCTTTTTCTCAGCTCTTAGCCCTTAGGAAATATATACATTTATTGAATCCTAAATTAATACTAACATTTCTAAATTTAATTCAACACAACATAGTTCTTTTTGCTTATCTGTCACATTTATATATTCTTTAAAAAATTTATTTTAATAAAATTGGTGATGTGTCTGCTGAGTTTACCTTTCAAACTAGCATAAGCTACTTTTATTTTATTTACATTTTTTTATGTTTTCATTTTATTTTTGAGAGAGAGAGAGAGAGAGAGTGTGAGTGGGAGAGGGGCAGAGGAAGAGGGAGACACAGAATCTGAAGCAGGCTCCAGGCTCTGAGCTGTCGGCACGAGCCCAATGCGGGGCTTGAACTCATGGACCATGAGATCATGACCTAAGTTGAAGTCAGACGCTTAACTGACTGAGCCACCCAGGTGCCCCCTTTTAAAATGACTAGAATTGAGATCATTCCACGTATCATAGGTAACCTCTCTTAATTGTAGAAGCATACCTCATGTTAAAGAGACTTGCATGCTGAGAATACAAATTTTATTTGTGCAATGATCACATACTACATCATACTACATTTTATGATAGATTATGTGACCAAGTATATTCTTTCTAGGGAAGGCTACTGAGTCAGTCTATCAAAAGTGGTTTGAAGGCTAATGTGATAATCTAAGTAAGGGATAATTAACCTCATGATGCTTAGATCAAGAGGGGGGCAATAAATGAGAAAAAGTTAATGCAATTGAAGATACAAACAAGAGAATTAGTTATGGATTCAGTGATAAATATTTGATGATGAAAGAAAGAAAGGAAAGGGTCTAGGATGATGTTAGTATTTTACATGTAAAAAAAAAAATTAAGAATGAAGTTGCCTGGAAATAAAATGAAGAAGACTAGAAAAGAAGTACATTTAGTGAGTCAGGACAGATTAAGTTATGCTGTAGAAATAAACAACTCCAGAATTTCAAGGGCTAAAAGCAAACACAGGGAACACAGATTTATTTTTTCTTTTTTCTTTTCTTTTCTTTTCTTTTCTTTTCTTTTCTTTTCTTTTCTTTTCTTCTTTTCTTTTTTCTTTTCTTTTCTTTTTTTCCTTCTTTTCTTTCAGTTTATTTTGTGTGTGTGTGTGTGTGTGAGAGAGAGAGAGAGAGAGAGAGAGAGAAGAGGAGTGGTAGAGAGATAGTGATAGAGAGATAGGGATAGAGAGATAGAGGTAGTGATAGAGAGAGAATCCCAAGAAGGCTCAGCATTGTCAGTGTAGAGCTCCATGCAGGGCTTGAACCCACGAACTGTGAGATCATGACCTGAGCAAAAACCAAGAGTCAGATGCTTAACTGACTGAGCCATCCAGGCACCCCAACACAGATTTGTTTCTAATGATGGCATGGCTTTCCATCTGACTCCAGAGTCCTTGCCAGACAGAATCTTCTGAAAAATCCCTCGTAACAAGCAAGAAGTTTTTTTTTCATCTCAGTATTTAACTTAGCCCACCCCCCTCTGTCAAGTAGGAGCAAATTCCTCCATTGCTTGGCAGGCGCTCCTTGTAGTTCTCAAGGCAAGCATAATTAAGAGTTGGTGACCTCTGTCTACATTGTTTTGCCCCTCATAAGTTTTCGTTGCATTTTTGCTTCATTTTTCTTCCCTGTGAGATTTTTGTTTTTAATTTTCATCATACCCTCCTTTATAATCTACTTGTGATTCTTACATACCAGAAAGTATGAGATAAACATGTGTATTAAAATAGGCAATAAATATGGAAGTCTCGAGTCTCTGAATGGATCCTTCTCCTATGAGGTAAATTACCTGTGTAATAGCTGTTTGACTTATATACCTTAATGGATACATTTTTCTTTTAAATAATTAAATTTCCAGATAACAAGGACACAGATATCATTAGTTGTGGGAAGGGGATGAGGCAAATGAATATTCAGCACAACACAAGCAGAATCAAGATGTGTGAACACAAATTTCTATTACTCTGTGATACTTTACCACAAATTCAACAGCTTATGTCAGTGCTCATTTATTAACTCGCAGTTCTGTAGGTCAGAAGTCCTACATGACATTACTGGAAACTCTGCATATGGTATCAAAGCCTGTCATCAAGCTGACTTCTTGTCTGTTGGCTCTGGGCAGAACTCTGCATCCAAGCTCATTCTTGTTAGACGGATGTATTTCCTTGAAGTTAGAGGACTGTGTGGTACCCATTTCTTTGCCAGTCTTCAGCTGGGGGTCACTCTCAGCTTACCAAGGCTGCCTGCCTCCCCTGCCAAGTGGCACCCTCCATCTTCAAGCCAGCAATGGCATATCACATCCTTCTTGTCCTTCAAATCCCTGAACCTCTCCATCTCTGACCTCTAGACCTAAATTTATTTTTTGTAATTTTTTAACATTTATTATTTTTTTTGAGAGAGAGAGAGAGAGAGAGAGGGAGGGAGAGAGAAACAGTGGGGGAGTAGCAGAGAGAGAGAGGAAGGCACAGCATTCAAAGCAGGCTCCAGGCTCTGAGCTGTCAGCACAGAGCCCGACAGGGGGCTCGAACTCACAAACCCTGAGATCACGACCTGAGCAGAAGTCAGACGCTCAACTGACTGAGCCATGTAGGCACCCTTAGAAGTAAATTTAAAGGGCTCTGGTGATTAAGTCAGGCCCACCAAGATAATCTTCCTATTTTTAAGGCCAATCATTTTGGAACATTAATAGCATTTGAAAAATCCTTTTTGCCATAGGAGGCAACAGAATCACAGATGTAATAATGCATTCATAGGTTCTGTCCACATAAGAGGTAATGGTTATACAAAAGCAAGTGTCATTTGGAATTAGCTTGGAATTCTGCCTCCAGCATAGGCATCCTTAAAAATATTAACCGATCCTTATAGTTTACATAAAATAAATATAGACTGTAAATGAAGTAATTACTTAGATTTGGTTGAGTGACTTTTAGGTAAGAAATCTTATTCCTAAGAATAAAATATCATGTAAATGGTCCTAAGGCTTAAAGGAAAAAAAAAATGAGGCATTAAGAAAAAATAATGCATAAAATAAAAGACTACTCTGAAATGAAAAGGGTAGCTACTGAGTTTGGCATATTTATGAGAGAAACCACTCAAATCAAAGTTGGAAGTACATACATTGATTGTCAAAACGAATACAAAAATTATGAGTCCATTAGCTTATTAATTAATCAAAGTCCATTGGGTCTCAAAAGGTTAAAATTGAACTATGTTCTAATAAGAATTTTAAGAGTCTTGTCATATGATAAGATACGAAGACAAAGCCTCATAGTAAAGGGGAATGTCTGGAATTCTGATTAGATCAAGAGTGGGCCTCCCAAAATAGTTTCAGGGTAAATTGAATGCCCCAACTTGCATTTCTTTCCCTGTGACCAGTTGGTGCTTCAAAATGATAAGGTTAGCCTAGGAAAGAACAAAAGGAAATTAAAGGTATCAGTGTCACAGATTTGTGGTTTCAAGAGGCCAATCTAAGCCTTTATAAATCATCAGTGTTAGATTAAGCTGTTGTTCTGGGAAATATCTTAGGTCAAAATTGCATAGCGCAGCTCCTCTAAATACCCTCAGAATATTTATTTCTCTCTTGCTTGTGTACTCATTTCTTACCCTCTAAAGGGGAAATAGCACACCCTTATACTGGATGCCTTCCTGAATGGCCGGAAGCTTCAGCTTTGTGCATAGTAACCGCAAGAAGAAAGCATTACCATTAACCACTCAATCTTATTATTAACCTCTAAAAATACAACACAGGTTGGAAAGCTCATTTACCCCAAAGAAAGGGAAAAAGGAATCAATACTGACTTTGATTCTATTTGTGAACTAAAATGCTCAAGCTGCTGAATAAAATGTGTCACAATGTGACAGTGTTAAAAAGCAAAAAAACAAAAAACAAAAAACAAAAACAAAAAAAAACAACAAAACAAACAAAAAAAAAGAAAACACACCACTTACTGGAAAGCCTTGCAAAAGAACAAGAATGGCTTTTGATGGACATGCATGAGATGACAGTGAGTCTCAATGAGAACCTGAAACAAATAATACAGAGGAAGAATGCAAGGGTTTGCTGAGCAGTTCACTGATTATAGTCACAAACTCTCTTAGATGACTCCACAATGCTCCCTGGTATGAGAGAAACCAGAGTTTTAATACTTAATGGTGTGGAATGTGGGACCAATCCTCTGATTAAGTTTCTAGTCTTCAGGTAGCAACTTGGGCAAATGAAATATTCTCTACATGTGTCCCTTACTAATCTGGAAAATGAAAATAACAATTTTATAGTATTTCTGTGACAATGAGTGATATGATGCATGTGAAAAGCGCTTAACACAGCACACAATTTGTAAGTATAGGTTTATTATTATTATTAATCTCATTTTTTATGTTCAAAAGCCCATGGTATTCAGCTTCCTGTCCAGGATGTAGAGCTAAAGCATGCATGCCATGCTTAAAACAATCAATGTCAAACTCATGACTTCTATTGATCCCAAGAGAGAGGTGATGCTGCAGAGCAGACAGGTGTCTCAGCAGTCCCTTGCTGCAGGAGACAGAACACATGAGCATGGTCTCACTTGAGATTAACACAACCGGACACCAATAAAAAGAGTGTAACTAGAAGAATTGACAGCTCGATGAATGCCAAGTATAGGCAGATGAGAGAGTCTTAAACTCTGGGAACTAAAGAAATTGGGAGTAGCTACACATTCCCTCAGGCTCTTTCTCCATCAATTCCACAAAATACTCGTAGAAAAGACTGAAAAAAAGCCCTGAGAAATGTCTATTGTGGCGCAGACCTGAGGGAGGGGAGTAGCAGTGGCCATGTGAGAGGGCAAGAAACTCCATCTAGATCCATTTTCTCCTGTTCATTAAAAAAAAAAAAAAAGTGTAGGGAGGGAGAGCGACCATCAATGATGCCCTCAGTTAAAAATTTACTGTTCGGGGCACCTGGGTGGCTCAGCTCCTTGAGCATCTGACTTCAGCTCAGGTCATGGTCTCCTGGTCTGTGAGCTCGAGCCCTGCGTCGGGCTCTGTGCTGACAGCTCGGAGCCTGGAGCCTGCTTCGGATTCTGTGTCTCCCTCTCTCTCTCTGCCCCTCCCCCGCTCATGCTCTGTCTCTCTCTGTGAAAAATAAATAAACATTAAAAAAAATTAAAGAAAAAATTTACTGCAGCGAGGAGAGGAGAGGGAGTTGGCAGGGAAAACCCTATTCCTGAATGAGGGGTAAGATTATATGCTGAACTCCCAACCGTAAATGGCAGAGGAGGAGCAGAACCGAGAGGCCACAGTCTCATCACACAGGCACATGATATATGCCCAAGAATAAGGCTTCATAAGAATAAAACTTCACCCCCATGCCAGCAGTTTATGAAGTTTTGAATAACAAGTAACCTCGGAATATTGCGAAGAGAGGGACAGGAGCAGAACGACTGCACACAAAGATGCATTCTCTGAGGCACGTCACAAAGGAAGTATCTGAATTACTTAAACCTCAGAATCAAACAGACATTGTAAACCAACACCCACTCCACATACAAGACAAAGTATGTCCATCAGGGTAACAAATACACTCCCTGTCTGAACTCTTTACTGGATTAACTCAAACCCTTCTGTTAACGAACAAGAAAAAGGGAACGCATATCATTTTTGAGCATAAAAATTATTTACCTCACTACTCTCTTACACAATATGTTCGAGTTTCAACAAAAATGGAGACATTTTTATTTATTGTTGTAATGTTTATTTATTTATTTGTTTTGAGAGAGAGAGCACGTGGACACATAAGCAGGGGAGGGGAGAGAGAGAGAGAGAGAGAGAGAGAGAGAATCCTTCGTAGACTCTGTAGACTTCGTAGACTCTGCACTCTGTAAGTGCAGACCTTGATGCAGGGCTTGATTTCAGAAACCCCAAGATCACGACCTGAGCTGAAATCAAGAGTTGGATGTTAACCAATTGAACCACCCAGACACCCCGTATTGTGGGACACTTTTAAAGGAAAGTCAAGTCATACTCCGAATAGGCAAATAATCTTTAATATGGTACATATGTTGTAATTATCAAAGGAGAAATTTAAAATAACTATAATTAACATGTTAAGTCTAATGGAAAGCATACAATATATGCAACAGCAGATGTGTAATTCCAGAAATATGAGAAAGAGTCAGACGAAAATCTTAGGGGGAAAAACACATTAACAGAAATAAGAATGTTCAACAGTACACTTGACGTGGCTGAGGAAAGAATCAGTGCGTTAAAAGACAGCTCAATAGAAATTACCCACACTGAAATACAAGGAGGGCAATAAAAACAAACAAAAAGAACTGAACACATCATAGAGGTGGAACTAGTTCAAACATTCCAACATATATGTAACTGAAAGCTCCAAACGATGCGAGAAAGGAACAATGCAGAAGTATTTGAACATTTAATGACAAAGACTTCCAAAATTAATGACAGACAATCAGAGGCTCAGAGGTCACTAAGTAGAATAAGGACTCCCAAAATTAAAAATATAAAATGAAACCTGGATTAATTAATTAATTAATTAATTTATTTATTTATTTTAGAGAGGGAGAGAGAGAGAGAGTGCAACTGCATGTGTGCATGGGGAGATGCAGAGAGAGAGAGAGAGAGAGAGAGAGAGAGAATGTCAAGCAGGCCCTTGCAGAATCCAATGGGGGGAGGGGGGAGAGGGGCGCTCAATCTTACAACCCTGAGATCATGACATGAGCAGAAACTAAGAGCCAGATACTTAACCGACTGAGCCACCCAGGCAACCTGAACCCTAGATATATTTAAACTCCTATAAACAATACAAGAATATATTGAACCAGGCACTGAAGGGGGAAAATATCATATATAGAAAAACAAAGGTAGGAACTACATCTTCAAAAATCATGCTCTACAGATGTCAATTGAATAGCATATTTAAGGGCTGAAGGGGGAAAACAACAAAAGGGAAAAACAAACAAATAAAAAACAAATACCCCCCAATAATTACTAAGTACAAAACAAAAATCTTTCAAAAGTGAGACTTCTTCAATCAAAACAAAAACCAAGAAAATTAAAAGTGTTAGAGAACATTCTTCAGCTGGAAAAAATACAATAGGCTAAGACATGAGATGCAAAGAAATAAATAGCATTGGGAAGGTTATAAAGGAAGATAAAGGTCAATTCTGCTGCTTGAAAAATATAAAAGATACTTATCTAATGCCAAAAATCTTAGCAATATGCTATGTGTTTTAGCATGTGTAAGAATAAAACAACACAAGATGGGTTGTGGAATTGAAATATAGTGTAACAAGGTTCTTAACTACATGGAAAGTGAGAATACTATGTGAAGGTAGACTTCTAAGTTAAAATGTACAAACTTTAAAATGTATAAACTTTAGTACAATAACTTTTAAAAAGATGTATAAATATGTTAATGAGAATGTATAACAGCTTTATTCCTCATAGCCAAGTACTAGAAACAAAACTGATTTCTTTCGACCAGTGAATGAATAGACTAATTGTAGCATATCCATATAATGAATACATGAAATGATATTTAGCAATAAAAGGGAGTGTCTATTTATTGTAGTGGTTAAGCTTTTGTAAATATTTTAAGCACTGAAATTCACTCCTTCAAAAAGGCTTTAAATTTCATTTATCTACTAAAAACAAGAAACTACACTAAATCCATCTCTCCTTTATTAAATCCTCTCAGAAAAATATAAATCTTTTTTTGAGTTTTCTTCTATGAATATACTTTTATTGAATTTGATAGAGTTTTATATTGAGTATGATATTCTTTGTAAATGTTATAAGTTAACATATATATATATATAATTCATAACTAGAGTGTAATTTCCTTAGAAAGAGAACTTATATAATGTATTATTGTTTGTCTTTCCATAGTCTAATTTGTATTATTAACATGGCTAAATATAAAAAAGAGATAGGATAGAGGTTATAGAATCTCAGTTTTAATAGTAGAAAGAATCTTTAAGATATTAGGATTAAAAATCTTCAAGATTAAAATTTCTTTAAGAATATAAATATCTATGGGGCACCTGGGTGGCTTAGTCTGTTAAGCATCCAACTGTTGATTTTGGCTCAGGTCAGATCTCATGTTTTGTAATATTGTACCCTGAGTTGGGCTCCATGCTGACAGCAGGGAGCCTGCTTGGGATTTTCTCTCCCTCTCTGCCCCTCACTCACTCATGATCATGCGCTCACTCTCTCTCTGTCTCTCTCAAAATTAATAAATAAACTTAAAAATATATAAATATTGTGAGAAATAAGCCCACTGCCCCAATCAAAAGGGGGACAGTGAAACGAGGCTTTCATCAACTTTCTTGCAAGAGCAGGTGTCTGATGGACAGGCACACCTGGAACCAATTACAGCAGGCAATTTATCTCCTAGTGTGAAGTCCCTCCCCTGATTCCTTATTGGCTGACTACCAGAGGTCACCTGTGCTCATGTAAGGTCAAAAAGTAGTCTGATTGGAACAAATATACATTCCTTGAGGTGAGGTAGAGACGTCAGTTCTTTGGTGCCTGCTCATTGCATAGCCCGTGAAAGATAAGCCCATGAAATGGAGAGGGGAAGAAGAACCAGGAAGTGAAGTGTCTAATGGGTTTGAGAACTCCATCATGGGAGGAGGGAGAGGTTCACACATATTTCTATTAGGTTGTAAACTTATTGTTAACTGGACAACACAGCTTTTATTTGGTATTTCTGAAAATGAATCATCTCACTTCTCACAAATATTTAGAAATCTTTAAGCATATTTAAAATTATCGCATATAGGGGCACCTGGGTGGCTCAGCCAGTGGGGAACCTGGGTGGCTCAGTCGGTTAAGCATCCGACTTTGGCTAGGGTCATTATCTCACACCTCATGAGTTCGAGCCCCGAGTTGGGCTCTGTGCAGACAGCTTGGAGCCTGGAACCTGCTTCTGATTCTGTGTCTCCCTCTCTCTCTGCCCCTAACCCACTTGCTTTCTGTCTCTGTCTCTCTCAAAATTAAATAAACATTAAAAAAATATTTTTAAATTATCACATATAGTCACTTCATTCATAGATGGAGAAACTAAGGTTATTCCAATGGTATGAGAATGACCACTAGAACTGTGGTCTTTTGACCTCTAAATCAATACTATATATATATATATATATATATATAAGTTTTTAAGGACAACTTTTGCATCATATATGTAGATTTCCTGTCTTCTTGAGAGTGGAAATGAAACAGCTTTCTAAAGTTTGTGTAGTTCCCTTCCTCCCACAAAAAAAAAAATTAGGTCCAGTTTAGTTATTATATATGAACTTGTGACCTTGATAATAGGTAGACATTTATGGAGAGCTAAAGTCTGTGGAGTCGACTTTCCTCTACTTAAAAGCTGCTGGAAGGTAGTTTTCAATAGATACACTTGCTTCTGAAGACAGTTGAAAGAATTCACATATGTTAATTATAGCAATCAAGACTCATAAAGCCTGGAATTTTACAACTTTTCAGAGAGCCTTTGGGAATAGAATATCTTCCAATTCAGTGGGCAAGTTAAATCTAATTATGCTCCCTTCCTTGTTTTGGCAGCCTTCCCTTTGTACTATTACAATCTTCAAACTTAAAAAATTGCAAAAGAAAAAAAGAAATAATCTAAACTGTACTATTATCAGGAGAAACACAGTTCAATATTATTCTACTATTATACACTCTTTCCTTGGCAAAGAGCTCCTTGTGTTTATTTGTGGAAAGATTGCATTTTCTACATTGCAAAGAGAAAACTGGTCAACATTACGAGGATACATTGCAGATACAGCTACACACACATGGATATCCCCAAACCAAAAAGCTACTTTTGAGTTTCAAACATCAGCATTTGGCATCAACTATATTTCCCTTATTTTTAATTGGAGAGAAAGAAAACCAACTAAGGAGTTGAGACACTAAATATAAAAATCAACAATGTTAGGACCACATAAAATGAGAATTCTGAGCCACAACCTATAGCAACCAGGAAGCCAACCCTCTTATATACAATAAACAACATAGGAAATCAACCTGCTATAAGTTAGACTTGTAGGAGGTCAGACTGCTATCTTCAGTAACATTCCGGGAAGTAAAACAGTAACTTCCAGGGCAGTTGTCCCCAAATCAGGCCCCAAATGACCTGGACTTAGTTAATAACTGACAGCTTCTTTAATTCCCCCACCCCCAACTTCCAACTTAGGACCAATCAAAGAAAGCCAAATGTGCAACCCAACCAATTACATAGAATGCCTCATCTAGTTGATGTGCCTATAGCTTCCCCAGGCCAACAACTTCCAATCAGGGCATCCCTGAAGCCCTCCCATTTTTCCATTATAAAACTTTCCCCCTCCTCTTACTGCCTTTGAGCCTCTGTGAAAACACAAGTGACAAGTGACGGTGGCTAACTTCCTGACTAAAGCAAGCTCTAAATAAATAGCCTTTGCTTTTCTCATTTAGTTGGTCTTCATTTGTTTCCACAGAGCAAAAAGCAAAAAAAAAACAACAAAAGCTCTGTTTCAGAATCTTTAAATGCTTTAATCTTCCCATGGTTTAAAATGTCCTTTGTTTAAACATACTCCATCTTTTCAACTGTTTTTCTAATATATCCTAGTGGAAATTATTTCACTTTGGGGGTGTTTGTGTAATTTAAGTAATAAATTATGTATCTATTCATGTTCTCATTCTGCATGCACTTTTGTACATAGAATCCATAAGTTTTAAGTGTTTCTCATTGAAATTGTTAGGTGAAATCATGACTATTATATACATATGTGTGTATGTATATTTAAAGATATATGTATTAGAAATTGTGATATATTGAGACAAATATAATTAAATGAAACAAAATATGTATTTATTACTAAACACCAGAAGTTAATTTTCTTTCTCTATGTTTACTATTTAAGTAATCATATAAACAATAACTGGTAATATGTGATTTCTCAAATGTGTATTTAACTCAATTTTCTTTAGAGATCATTAGGAATTATAATTATCTATGGATTTTTCTATTATTAGAATATTAGCCAGAAAATTTTTTAGCACTGGATTCAATTATTTTCATGTTTTAAAGGGATAAATGAAGTTTTGCATGCATTACTATTTGATGAGCTATATCTTTCTTTGGAACAATTCTAAATAGATTTGTTTTTGTTTTTTAATGTGTGAGCGCTATAGAGATTTTCAATAAATTAAAAAAAATAATGTTTACTTATTTTTGAGACAAAGAGAGACAGAGCATAAGCAGAGAAGGGGAAGAGAGAGGGAGACACAGAACCTGGAACAGGCTCTAGGCTCCAAGCTGTCACCACAGAGCCCGACGCGAGGCTTGAACTCACAAACTTTGAGATCATGACCTGAGCCCAAGTCAGTTGCTTAACAGACTGAGCTACCCAGACATCCCTCAATAAGTTTATCCTATAATAACCAAATAGCATTAGTTAAACAAAAAAACATGAAGTCAGGTGCAGGCAAAGACAATGCAGAACTATCTAAGTTCAAATGTTGTAGATTCTTTTTTTTTTTTTTCAAGTAGGCTTCATACCCAGAATGGATGTATTTGAACTCACACCGTGAGATCAAGACCTGAGCTGGGATCAAGAATTGGCTGCTTAACTGAGCCACCCGGACACCCCTATAGATTTTTATTCTACGTGACAATAAGCTTTACACAGTTACTTCCTCTCCCCACCCCTTCCAAGTCTTAGTTGACTTTTTGTATAATCTCATACTACTCCATTTTGTTTATCTTTTAGTTTAACTCTTTGTAATATTCTTGGCATATGGGGAGTCTTATCCTAGTTGTGTATGAGTATACTCACATACTATTTTCCAAAATATAGTACATAATAATGCAGATAATAACTGCAAACCATGTAAGATTTCAACCTTATCACTACAGCTTATAATGATTTATGTGAAACTAGACAAGGGTTTTGAACTATCTAGACATCGGTTTTCTCATCCGTAAACCAGGGATTATAATACTATCTCTTCCATAGGATAAGTCAGAGATTTAAATGGAACAGTTCTTGTAACATGCCTAGGCTGGCATCTGGCACAGAGTAACTGCATAATAAACAATAACAATATCTAACAACAATTTGTTGAATGACCTTCCGCAATCATTAGACCATCAGGAGAATGGCCTCTGAAAGAGTTATGAGCCTTACACTGTGTTTCCTTTATGCTTTTTATTACATGATTTCTATGTTTAGAAATAGAGACATACATGTTTCTCTCCTAAACCGAACACTAGGGGCCATTGGAGAAAATGTCACTGGTGGAATCCAGCAACCTTTAGCTGGAAGTTCCATGCAAGAGGTAAAGTCATTTATTTCTATTCCTTATAAACACGTCCAACTGACGTCATTGAGTTTCTCAACATACAAACTTTACGAGTCTTTAGACTCAAAGTCTAAAGATATTTGATATCTTTAGACATGCCATTTGTTCTTTCTGGACATTTATTTCCCCCTCTACTTGACTTGACTATCTTTTGTTCAACCTGAACATTTCAGATTAAATGATCTCCTCTGTGATTTCTCTGTCTGAAGTATTATCCATTTCCACTCCAAGTCTTCTCCTACTTCTATGGCACCACTCACTTTACTGGATCCATCACATGTTGCCTTTATTATGCTGATTCATTGCTCTTCTTCCCCAATGTTTTGTTGTTGTTGTTCTGTTTGGTTACCTGATTCCTTCAACAGGCTGTATGACCTATGAAGGATGAAATGTCATCTGTCCTGTTTCCATATTTAATAATTAGCACATAACAAGTACTCAAATTATTTCTGAAAACTGACCTCTATGTTCTGGAGCACAAATATGTAACATAAAGACAGGGTATGGGTATAAGAAGGAACAATAGCTTTATTGCTTTGCCAGACAAAGGAGGCTGCAGCAGACTAAGGCCTTTAAAACTACAAGCCCTCCAGGAGGAAGAGGCTTTGGGGGTGGTTATAGGAAAATATAGGATCTCGCCAGTTTGACAGGAATTAGGTACATCCTTTTAGCCTTATTCATCATGCCTTCGTGATAGTACCAGGTTCCTGAAACAAAAGGCAAAGAAGGTCAGAGGGGCAGTTTGTGGAAGAGAGGGGAAAGGTCACTGTAAAATCAAGCTTTGCTGAGACTCGAGTGCAGCCATTTTGATTTTTGTTCGACTTTATGCTTTTAAGCGGTTTTAAAATAATATGCTGAGTAACCATACACAGGGAAATCTAGAACTTGTAGGTATAATTCTACTCTCCAAATTAGAAAAGTAGAAGATGGAAAGGGTTAAGGTTAGGGAAGAGTAAAGATGTCAGGAATATAAAGTTTTCCTTCCTTTTATCTATGCAAAAACATTTATTTAAGCAGCTTTCAGAAAGAATATGAATTCTATATACAGATACAGAAAATGATACATGATATCCTGTGAAAATAAATAGGTTATTTCAATTTCCTTTAACATTACAAAGCATTTATCATGTAATACTCATTTGAAACAACCATCGAAATGACACGTGTTTAGACACGGCCTAATAGTTAAAGCCATTCAAGAGTCTTTTTTGTTCAGTAATTTAAACATTTTTGTCTTCTACAATTAAAAGCCATTTTCTGGAATGGAAATCCTATTGGACTAACTGAACTAGAATAATTAACACATAGATTTGGTAGAATTAATATGACACTTTCTTGTTATTTTACTTTTTTCTCTGGTTTTCAGATACTGCTTTCTTGCTGTGAGAATGAAAAATCTTTCAAGATAAGAACAATGTTCTACTTATTTGGTGTCCCCTACAATGCTGTGTGTAGTGTTTTTCTTATGAGAAATGCTGACTAAATGAAATCTATGTATAATTGAGCCCATGGTGTGCTCTTTGCACCTGCTACCATATGGATCACAATTTATCTCACTTTGAAATCCTAATTAATTTATTGAGGTTCATATGTATAGATAGTTACCATAGTGAGGGCAAAATAAAATTAAGTTGAAAGATATAACTATTTTAAAATTCATGTGGATGCCTTATCCAAAGAAACTGTGAAACAATAAATGTATGTTATTTTAATCTGCCAAAATTGAGAGTAATTTGTTATGCAGCAATATATACCTAATATAAGCAGGCGTAAAAGTTATTTATTTACTCATTCAAAAATATGTTAGTTGCGTAAATTCCTGTATGAGACTATTAAAAATTAGGCAGCAGGTAACAAAAGGTAAGACGGGGAAGCTATTAACCCTGTTGACATCTCCTACTCTAACAGGTAGATGATATGTGGGCACATATGAAGGGATATGTGGCAATAAAGTAGGGAGTGATATATCTTAAAAGATTTTAAGGCTCAGGACTTTGATAGCATGGAGGAGAGAATTGGGGGGCTGAATTTTCAAAAAAAGATATTTTGAAATCCTAACCCTCATTAATTCAGAATGTGATTTTATTTGGACATAAGACTAGTGCAGATTTAATTAGTTCAGTTGAGATAAAGTCATACCGGAGTAAGGTGGGCAACTCATCCAAGATGACTGGCATCCTTATACAGAAGACAGCCATGCAGGGGCGCGCCTGGATGGCGCAGTCGGTTGGGCGTCCGACTTCAGCCAGTTCACGATCTCGTGGTCCGTGAGTTCGAGCCCCGCGTCAGGCTCTGGGCTGATGGCTCAGAGCCTGGAGCCTGTTTCCGATTCTGTGTCTCCCTCTCTCTCTGCCCCTCCCCTGTTCATGCTCTGTCTCTCTCTGTCCCAAAAATAAATAAAAAACGTTGAAAAAAAATTAAAAAAAAAAAAAAAGAAGACAGCCATGTGATAACAGATGCACACAGAGAGAATGCCATGTGATGATGAAAGCAGAGATTGGAGTCGTGCAGCTGCAAGCCAAGGATTGTCAAAGGCTGATGGAAAAGCACCAGAAAGTAGGAAAAGGCAGGTACGAATTCCTCTACAGGTTTCAGAGGGACATGGCTCTATTGACATTGCGATTTCAGACTTCTAGCTTTCAAAACTGCGAGATAATAAATATCTGTTATTTTAAGCCTCCCAGCTTGTGGTAATTCGTTACAGAAGTCACAGGAAACAAGGATTTGGCATCAGACCACCTAGGTTTTGATCCTGGATTCACACACTAATGCCGCAATATTGGGTAAGTTATTGAACCTCACCTCGTTTGTGGTACTTTGTTACGGCAGCCTTTGGAAACTTATACAGAGAGGGAGATTTTTCCTAGCATTTCATTACAATTTTCACATCCCCATGTCAGAAGCGCTGGACTCAAATCATTGATATATTTCATTTTGCCTTCATCACCCAGAGGCAACTCCATCCCAAGCACTCAGACGTTAGAGTCAGCACTGCCATCATGGGAATCTCAGTTCCAGAAGTTGCAGGTTGTGTGTTTTGGGGCATGTGACTAAATGTCTTTTTGCCTCAGTTTTCATATCTCTAGAAGGGACTTACTAAAATTTTATAATTCACAGTTTTATCACAAGACTAATCGAGACACTGCAGATGACGTGTTAGAAACAGTGTGGTGTGCATTATGGGTGCTTGACACATGGTAAGTACAATATTCTCCTTGGAACCAGTCACATATAGATCTGGCTGTAGCCAAAAGGTCAGGAGAGACTTCTCTTCTGTCGGTGCTAGGTAAAGTGTGAGTGGCCTAGTGGTTCTCTGCTTTTAGGCCACTTCCAAGTTTCTTGCGCCACACACATTGGAGAGATGAGGGCTGAGTGAGTTAAATACTTGTGGAATGTTGGTTTCTTTCCTACTCTTTTTCAGTCGCATTTAAATCTTCCAAATTGCCTAACATACAACCAAGAAGGTAGCACCCTACAGTATCATCCTTTCCTAGGACTCTACTCTGTTTCCATATCATATGCCAATGCATCTCACTTGACAAGAGAGTCTTGCCTCTGAAGAATGAAAACGGTTCAAAATAATACTAAGATGCTTCAGCATGCCAAATGTGACATTCCACCGGCTGTATGGCTAGGGCAAATAGGAGAGGGCCAAAGAAAGAGAGAGGGCAGACAAAAATACTGTACTTCCCAGGCACAATGAGTTTTAGCTTCAAAAGAAGGAGGGAGGTTGAGAGGTATTAGGAAAACAACAATGGCTGTCATCCCCACCTTGCCTGAGGCATTCTGAAAGCAGGAGGTTTTTTTTTTTATCAAAGACAGCTAGGATGAAGTGAACCTGAAGAGAGAACCACAAAGTGCACCAGTTTGGGCAAAGACTCGTGACCTCTGACAACTAAAGAAGTTTTGTGTGAATACCGTGTGGAAAGGATTATAGCAAAAAGGACTGACTTAATAGTCCACAGCTGTACTCTCCAATTACAGTCACCACAGGGAACGTGTCCTGAGGCAAATATTACCTAAAATCTTTGCCTATGACCTGGATAAAGAATTTAGGCTAAACCCATTCTATTCACAGATGAACAATGTAGGGTGGATTTCTTCAGAAGATCAAATTTAGCAAGGGTGCAATTTGATATCAATGTTGTTATTTTTCATAAAAGAGGGAAAAAGAGCAAAACATTACCATAATGGAGAGCTTAAACACAGGAATATAGAAGAAGGAAAAACTGATTAAGCACACACCGAGCTTAGATTCTTCAGGGGATAAAAAAATGGATAAATCTACACTGTAATGCCGTTGTCCTTTTTAATAGTGTAATAAGATTCTATTAAGTGAGACATTAAAAAATTTCCTTTAATTGAATCAAACTGCTAATATTTTGTTTTCACTCTTGCTTTGAATTTTCCCGAAAGCGATTTCATCGTTTCTGTGGTTGTTGTCCTAAGTGATTTGGATTTTTGCCATTCTCCCAGTTATCAGTCCATTTTTTTTTTCATGTATAGAAATTTACAGAGACACTGAAAAAAAAAAAAAACTGAGCTGCATTCCTACTAACTATAGATCGGAGTTTGGAACAAAAATTTTAAAGTACATTTCTTTTTGCCATATAACATGCGTAAAGAAATGTGTACCTTTGAATACATTTTCACAAAGCGAATATACTCAGGTAAATAGCATCCAGGTCAAGCAGTAGAAGATTGTCAGTCCCCAGGAAGTCTCCCCTTCCTGTTCCTAGACACTGCTCCTCCCCAGATACACACTGTCCATATCTCTAACACCGTAGACAACTTCCTCCTCTTCCTACTTTATATAAATGGAATCGTGCTGTATGTGTCCTTCTGTAACTATCTCCCTCAGTTCAATAGGGCACGTGTGAAATTAAGCTATGCTATTGGATACAGGGATAGCTGTTCATTCTCATTGCTGTGTAGTTCTCCGTGATTTGAATATACTACAATTCACTTGTTCTACGACTACTAATGAACATTTAGGTTATTTTTATTTTGACTATTATGCCTACTATTGCTTTTAACAATTTGCATATAACTCTTGGTAAAACTATGTAGGCGTTTTTGTTTGGTATGTATTAAAAGAATAGAAATTACGATGACATAGTTTCATGCGTATGTTCAGTTTTAGAAGGAAACAATAGTTACTTTTACTTAATTATCAGATAGAAACAAACATTCTCATGATATATTGTTTGTCTCAGCGCGGGAAGAGGAGAGAAGGTACTGTTTACTTGGGTCTAAGCTAAGTTAAATTTTATTTATTTATCTAGTTTTTAAATTAGAGATCTAGGGGGCGCCTGGGTGGCTCAGTCGGTTAAGCGTCCGACTTCCGCTCAGGTCAGGATCTCACGGTCGGTGAGTTCGAGCCCCGCGTCGGGCTCTGTGCTGACAGCTCAGAGCCTGGAGCCTGCTTCAGATTCTGTGTCTCCCTCTCTCTCTGACCCTCCCCCGTTCATGCTCTGTCTCTCTCTGTCTCAAAAATAAACATTAAAAAAAAAATTAAATTAGAGATCTGGGAATAAATTTTACATTACTGTTTTTTAATTCTGAGAGATAAATTCATTTGCATTTTAAGAAATAATACAGAAAGATTGCATGTACCACAGAGCCAGTTATCCCAATGGTAACACTTTGCAAAACTATAGTGCAATATCGAACCAAGATATTGACATTGACATTGAGACATTCACGGTGCAAAAGTTTCCATCACCACAGAGATCTTTTGTGTTGCTCTTTTATAGTCATACTGCTTCTCTCTCTCCCCTTTTCCTTACCCCAGACAATCCCTAATCTGTTCTCCATTTCTATAATTTTCTTATTTTAAGAATGTGATATAAATGGAATTATAGATATGTAAACTTTTGGGATTAGCTTTTTTTTTTTCTTTTTCACTTCACATAATCCCCTTCAGATGTATCCAGGTCGTTTGGGGTATCAATAATGTTTTCCTTTTAATTGTTGACCAGTAGTATATGGTATGGTTATACCACAGATTACCCATTCATCAGTGGAAATATATCTGGGCTGTTTCTAGTCTTTTGGTCATTACCGAAAGGATATAGGTGTTATGAACATTTATTTACAGGTTTTGGTGCAGATATAAGTTTTATTTCTCTAAGGTAAAGACTCAAAAGTCCAATTGCTGGAGAGTATGGTTGTTGCATATTTAGTTTTATAAGAAATTACCAAATATATTCAGAGTAGTTGTACCATGTTATGTTCCTACTAGCAATTTATGAGTAATTCTGTTGTGTTTGTTCATCTTACATCCTAAAACACTGCTGAACTTTCTTATTTGTTCTAGGAATTTTATTTTGTTTGTAGATTTTTGGGGATTTTCTATGTAGACAATCATGCCATCTGCAAAACAGAGACAGTTTTATTTCTACATTTTCAGTCTGTTTACTTTTTATTTTTCTTGCCTTATTGTATTATCTGAAATATCCCATACTCTGTCAAATATCATAGATATATTTTGCATGTTACCCGTCTTATAAAAAACATAACCAGTCTGTAATCATTAAATATTATGTTAGTAGCATCGTTTTTTGTAGGTCATTTATTAACTTTAGGACATTTTCCTCTATTCCTAGTTTGATGAGATTTATGTCAAATGCTTTTTCTGCATCAATTATTATGACCATATGGTTTTGCTTTTTTAGTCTGTTGCTATGGTAGATTATTTAAAAATCTTTCTTAAATGTTTATTTTATTTTTGAGAGAGAAAGAGAGGGAGTGGGAGGGGCAGATAAAGAGGGAGACAAAAGATCTGAAGTGGGCTCTGTGCTAACAGCAGAGAGCTTGACATGGGACTTAAACTCAGGAACCACGAGATCACAACCTGAGCCTAAAGTCAGATCCTTAACTAACTGAACTACCCAGACACCCAAGTATGATTGATTTTTGAATATTGAACCAGCTTTGCATACCTGAAATAAATCCCACTTGGTCATGTATAATTATTTTTATACATTGCTAGATTCAATTTGCTAATATTTTAGAGGAGTTTTGAATGTAGGTTCATGAGAGATATTGGTCTGTAATATTTTTTTTTTGTAATTCCAACCCCCCCCCCCAACCATGCCCCAGTTTTGGTATCAGAATAATGTCAGCCAGCTTGAAAAGAGTTAAAAAGTATTTCCCCTCCTTTTATTTTCTGAATTATAGTGTATAAAATGTGGTTTTATATTGAGATTTGCTTACAACACTTGTATTCTGTACTTTAAAGGCTACATTTTCCTTTCATTGTTCTGATATTTTAACAATTACAGGTTTCCACATTTTAGAAGAACATGGGAAAAATACAAGAAAAAAATTGCTAATGAGAAAGGAATGAAAAAGGACTCACAATGATTTCTTTTTCAGAAAAAGTTAATCATCTTTTTTTTAAGCCTTAAAAAAAATAATGGCTCTATCAGTAAAATGTAGTTTCCTATCTTTCAATTCTTTTCATTGTAGTAAAATATACATAACATAAAAGTTACTATTTTGGCTGTTTCTAAGTGTGTAATTCAGTGACATTAGATACGTTCGTATTACTGTGGAACTACATCACTTATTTAGAGAGTAATAAATCTTGGGAAGCAAAGACTACACTTGAACCCAAACAAACTTTCCAATAAATTGTGGTCTGTAAATTAGAAATGTAATCTTGCTTCATGCTGGAAGATGTTCACTGAATATACAAGAGATTTTTAATAGAATGGATAAAAACATCATTTTAGTTTTTAAAACATTGTTACCAAAAGGTGAGGTCTTGAAGTAGATTGTTTTAACTTAAAAAGAATTCTATAATAATGTAAATAGCTCTGTTATTTGTATCGTGTTGTTTTTAGCGGATATGATCTTTCGTGTCATTTTGGAACATTTTAATTATCCATTTCTCTCCCATTACCTTCATTTATTTTGACAGAATATTTTGGCACATAACCTCGCTTGGCACAATTATTGGTGGCAATAAAATGATCAAGAAAGTTCAGATCGTAGTCCGCCATTGCCATCATATTGTTTTCAAACGCTCATTTTTCTTGTCAGTATTCTAGGTAGAATTAACAGCATTTCCTTAATTACTGTAACTTAGTCTTAAGTTTTGTTCTAACTACCTCCCCATTTAATGTTAGTGTTAGAAACGAATAATTAATATTTCCTGAAGGCAGATAAAGAGTCATCATTTTTACTTTTTCTTCATTTTATTAGGTCTCATATTGTTTCTCCCAAGTACTTAAAACTTTATCTAGACCTGAAAACTGAAAGAAGATTTGGGACATCTGTAGGTATAATTAAAAAATATATATGCACACATACAGACAAAATTCCAGGTAAAATCAACATACAATGCTGGTTGTTGGGATCGGGGGAGTGGTGAGAATCTTGAGCATTTCCAACAGTCAAGGTTTATACCCATTCAAAAATCTTCACATCGATGCTCAAAACTGGATGTTATCATCTATATTTTGAGGGTTCTGAGACAAAAGCTCAAGGAAGTAAATTGCCAAAAGCCCTTTCATTTGAGGATGGCTAGTATTTTAATTCATATTTATTGGTTAGGTAGTCCATTCTCTTTACTAAAAAAAAAGTGCAAAATATAACAAAATAACAAAGTAAAATTATGTGAAAAACAAAAGCTTGTTCAGCTGTATAAATTCATGGTGTATGTAAGAAGATAGGTTAGTTGTTTATGTGTGCCAACACATATACTCCTTTTTATATAACAACATGCTTAATTAACATTTAATTCTAGAGAATTAGTGTGTGATTTGATCTGAATTGTTTTTTTTCCCCTTCACATAAAGTGCATTCATTAATTGTAAATGGATAAAAAGTTTCCTGTCCTTTTTTACTGTTATTGTAAATTGGCATGTGTTTTGTCTTACAATATGGGCTGTCCTCAATTCCAGAATTAAAGAACAGGCTTTATGTTAATCTAACAGTGTGGAATAGGCCCACTCTGAACAAAAACTATCTGGGCTTTTACTTGAAACTTTTTTCAGGGACTTAGAGAGACAAGGGAGAAGAAATATGGGAGATTATTTGAAGACTGGAGATCTTGACCTCAGGAACTGGTGGATCACCAGAAGTTGGAAAAGAGGACAATAGAATCACTTGAGGGGTAGAAACATGAACTGTGCTTGCATGTAGAATTCAAAAGATGGAAAAGTGTATATGTAATTATCTCATATAACTTTTGACTCTAGAAAAAAATTAAAGTCTCAATTACTGAGTTTGGTCCCTCAATTGTAAAAGGTCACATGGATTGAACCTCTGTAAGAAGATCATTGACCTTACTTGCAACAACCAAACCTCTGGGTCCTTTCCCCATTTTCTTCGCCATAGTAGGCCCAAGATTCTGGTACGATTTAAATGAGCAATAACTCAGATGAATTTGTCACCAACCTTAGTAAGTGGTATAAATTCTTTAATAGAATTTAATTTGCCATTTACCAAAACATAAATATCATATTGATCATATTGTTTATATATTCCTACACCTAAGAAGCTTAGGCAGAAAATAGCACAAAATTTATTGAATATTTTCCTATAAAACCATGTAGGGTAGCAAAATTAACAGAGCAACTACAACGATGGAAATTGATATCAAGTCATTATTCAAAATGGAAACTGAAGGTCCAAGAATTTCAATTACTTTGCAAACAAGTTAGGTTTGTCATTACAACCTGATAAGGCAAAAACTCCGGTGCAGAAGCTAGAAGAGTGACAACAGCCCCATGAGCCAGGAAATGCGCTACAGGTTTTATATCATCTACTCAGTTCCAGTAGGTGAAAGACAACAAGTGATGTTACTTTAATGAAATGTGAGGACCCATTTGCTAAAACCCTTTTGTACATGACAGTGTTGTCAGTTTCATGTAAGATCATTTTCTAACACAAATTCACATCCCCCCAAGGTAAATGTGCCCTTTCCCACTTCACAGAAAGAAGATGACACTATTGAAGGAAGCTCCTACCTTTCCATTACCATTGTTAATTCACACGTCTACAGTTATGAATGCAAATACCTCATCCTTCTTTAAACATGATTCTGACTGTTTATTGCACATGTCCCATTACATTAATCATCTTTCATTTGCCAATGTTATGTTTGACTTCTCTTTCTGTATTTTCACTCATTAGCAAATGAATAGCTCCAGTTTTGTCTATACTCCCCTGGGGTAGTAATTTTAGCACTTACTGTAGCAGATTCAATCTGGCTAGTAATGTGTATAACTTTTTATAAAGGTAGTTCTCATCCAAATGGTAATTGCTTACATATGCATGACATAGTTCTTCATGAGGTGCTCACAGTCCCATCAGATTTTATTTCCATGTTGTCATGGAATTGAGGTAGAACTGTATTTACTTACGGAGTTTACTCTTCAGTTGATCCTGAGTATTTCAGTTGCATTTGGTATTTTTCAATTGAGTTATAGTAGACATACAACACGTGGTTTTAGGTGTCTACAGTTATATGATCACAGAGCCTAGTCATCATCTTTCACCATAAAATGTTACAATTTAAAAAAAAAAATGACAAGACCTTTCAAGATCCATTCTCCTGGCAACCTTTAAATATGTACTACAATATCATTGACTATTAGTCATTATGTTACACTGCATGTTCCATGACCTATTAATTTCACAACTGGAAGTCTGTACTTTCTGACCTCTTTTACCCATTTTACTTCCCTGTAAACCCCCTCTCCCATGGCAACCACTACTCTGTTCTTTGTATTCATGAGTTTTGTTTTGTTTATTTGTTTTGTTTTGTTTTGTTTTAGATTTCACATATAAGCGAGGTTATATGGTATTTCCTTTTCTCCGATTTATTTTACTTAACATAACGCCCTCAAGATCCACCCATATCGCTGTAAATGTCAAGATTTCTTTCTTTTTCATGGCTGAACTATATAAATATATATACACCATATTTTCTTGATTCATTCATCCTCATCCATTGATGGACACTTATGTTGTTTCCATATTTTGGCTCTTGAAAATATGCTGCAATGAACATGGGTACTCATATATCTTTTCGAATTTGTGCTTTCATTTTATTTGGATAAATGCCCAGAAGTAAAATTGCTGGGTCATATGCTAGTTCTATTTTAACTTTTAAGGAACCCCCATACTGTTTTTTATAGTGGCTGTACCAGTTTGGATTCCTACCAGAAGTGCACAGGGGGCCCCTTTCTCCACATTCTTGCCAATACTTGTTATTTTTTTTTTTCTTTCTGATACTGGCCATTCTGACTGTGTGAAGTAATACCTCATTGTGGTTTTGATTTGCATTTCTCTGATAATTAGTGATATTTACCATCTTTTCATGTGCTGTTAACCATCTGTACACCTTTTTTTTTTTTTTTGCAAAAACTCAGATCTTCTGTTCATTTTTTAATTGATTGTTTTTTTTTTATTTTTGCTGAGTTATATGAGTTCTTTACACACTTTGGATATTAACCCCTTATTGGATATACTTTTTGCAAATAGGACACACCCACGTGGAAGGAGAGTAGCACAAGAACCTGAAGGAATCAGTGAACCAAACAGAATAGACGGGGGTGGCATCAGGTGGAGTGTCATGTGTGTGCTGTTCTAGATGGACCAGTAGCCTTGCTACTCGAACTCTAAATGCCTCCCTTTTGAGAGACAAAAGACACCACCAATAGTCGTCATACGTTACATCTTCCAGGAATTTTTCACCTTTTTCCAACCTCCCACCTTCCCTGAGCGCATCCATATACATCTCAAAGTTCACCTTTAAACAGAATGTGTTAATATAACCATTATCATATCTTTCTAAATGAGAGAGCAGAAGGGGCACCAGGCAGAAATTAAATTAAAATTTTCTCACTAGTCTGTTGACCACTACTGAGAAATATAATGCTTGTTTTTATTTATGCATTTATTTATTTATTTGCTTATTTTACCATGTTCTTCTTAACTGGGATAAAAAGCTACAAGAGATTTATTGCCCACTTATCTTTGGAAGGAGTCCAAGGATAGTTTTTGTTCCTTGTCTTGGAGGAAGGAACATAACTGTAATTTTCTTAATTACGTGAGGTGCCACAAGTAAAAAGGTGTAAGCACCAGCTCAGTTCCCTGTGGGAGCATCAGCATCTGTGAGAGTTTGCAGGATTCTTGAATTAGTAAGCTTCTCAACAGGGGGGAGCTAAGCTTGTTATTCTATTTTGGATCTGAGAGAATGTTTCAAATTTACCGGTGGCATTCTGAAAATGCCTTAGCAATCACCTAAGCGTTGTTGTGTAATTTTGAAACGTGCTCAAAGAATGTCGAGATACATTTTGAAAAGTAGATTTGACAATGGAATTCAAATAGGAGGGATTCAAACCTCCTGCTTTTCTTCACTGTACCACAATTTTCATAAATGTTCTTAAAAAGGGGTATACGGTTAACTCCATATATGGCATTTGAAAATATATGTGCTGGTTGCAGGAATTTTTCTCAATAATAAGAATAACTTTTCAATAATAAGAAAGAATAACTTTCCAATAATAAGAAAGAAAGGAAGGAATATATATTTTTGTTCTGTTCTTTTCTGATAAAATGATTAGTCTGTTACTATGTAGAATTTTAAACTGTAGGTTACAGGCATAGAAATTAGGATAAGTCTATATTCAGTTCAAAAGAAAAAAAAGAAACATAAAGAGGCAGTTGAGCACTTATCTCTCTATTCACTGTCAAACTGTAGCAAATGTGAAATTCTGCTTAAACTTTAATACTCAGAATAAAAAAGAAAGTATATATATTATATATATATATATATGCACACCTAAGTTTTGGTTTGCTATACTTTTTTGTTTGTTTTACTGTTTATTTATTTTTAGAGAGAGACAGAGAGCATGAGAGATGGAGGGGCTGAGAGAGAGAATCCCAAGCAGACTCTGTGCAGAGCGGGACACAGGGCTTGATCTCAAGAAACATGAGATCATGACCTGAGCTGAAATCAAAAGTCAGATGCTTAACTGACTAAGCCACCCAGGCACCCCACCTCTGCTTTTATTCAGGGAATGAAATAACTTTCTAGAGACTTTTCTGGTCAATATCAACGTAAGTGATAACAATCAGAAGTGGTTTGGAGCACCTGGGTGGCTCAGCCAGGTAAGTGTCCAAGTTCAGCTCAGGTCACAATCTCATGGTCCGTGAGTTCGAGCCCCATATTGGGCTCTCTGCTGACAGCTCAGAGCCTGGAGCCTGCTTCAGATTCTGTGTCTCCCCCTCTCTCTGTCCCTCCCCCACTCACACTTTGTCTCTCTCTGTCTTTCAAAAAATAAATAAAATTTAAAAAAAAAAGATTAAAAATCTATCAGAACTGGCCATATATATGGACACTATTTATGAGGACTAAAAATAGTGGGAAATGACATTGTAGAGATTGGTTTTGACAAGCATGATCATTGTCCTAGCCTTGCCACGAAATCAAGGTTATGCTAGCCAGAAAGAAGGAAAGAATAGGGGTGGAAAAATAATTGAATCTCTAATTAGATGAAATAAGTTGGAGTAATTGTGGAAATGATAGGTCAAAATAACTGGTGGGAATGTTTTCCACCAAGGTTGGAAGCAAACAGAAATGGTAGGTGTACATGTTGATATATTTATTGGTAAAAGGATAGATCCTGTGATAATCTATATCTTCTTATCTCCAGTTTAAAAAATAAGGGGATAGAAGTGATTTGAAACACATGAAAAACAATAGCCAGGAGAAGAGGGAGATACACTGTTTGGGAAAAAATGCATGCAAATTCTTAATGATAGCCTGCGATCATTTGGTTAGAGGCCCTGGATTTTCTTCAGTACTTGTACATACAGCAGAAGTGACAAATTTTTGTCTCTCTTCCAGCTCTACAATGACTTCACCCGTGTGAAAAAACACAATATTTCTTAATTCTGCAACGATTTCCGACATTTCCTTGAGGGTGGTATACTATCGATTTTCCACAAGTGTTATGATTCTAGGTCAAGGTTTCCCAGCTCTGCAATACTGATCACTTGGCTGGATGATTCTTTGTTGTGGGGCCTGACTGTCCTGTGCATTCAAGCAAATCTGACACCATTTGGGGCATCCAGCACCATCCCTGGCTGCCGGTAGCAATTACACTTCCCTTTCTCCTCCCTCCCACCTGCCCCAGTCGTGACAACATAAAAAGCTTTCCAGATATTGCCAAATGTCCTATGCTAGACCATTAGCAAAAGGATCACCTGGATGCTCGATAGAAATGGAGACTCAAGGACTCTCTCTGATTCACTGCATCAGAATGTGAATTTTAACACGACACCCCACGGAACTCATGTGCGCCTTAAAGTATGAGAGACACTGATCTATAACATGCCAATATACTTTAAGTTCTCTTCTGCCATCCAATCTCCAATATTTATAGCCCATTTGACACACTGCAGCCAGATTAATCCACCAGTAACTTCTCATTCCCTACAGAATAAAATTGAAATTATTCCCTCTACCTGGTTTTTGAAGTTTCCCATGATCAAAACCCCAGAAAAGTTTATAATATAATTTCGTAAGTATCTCATTCAAAAATTAGACATTCCAGTCAAACGCTATTCATTAGTTAGCGCCTACCATGCTCTGAGTCTTCCTATTAAAATAGTAGCCACGACAACGAGAAAGAAGGAAATGTGGTCTTTTGCAGCAACGTGGATGGAACTGGAGAGTGTTGTGCTAAGTGAAATAAGTCACACAGAGAAAGACAGATACCATATGTTTTCACTCTTATGTGGATCCTGAGAAACTTAACAGAAGACCGTGGGGGAGGGGAAGGGAAGAAAAAGAAAAACAAGTTAGAGAGGGAGGGAGCCAAACCATAAAAGACTCTTAAAAACTGAGAACAATCTGAGGGTTGATGGGGGGGTGGGAGGGAGGCGAGGGTGAGTGATGGGTATTGAGGGCACCTGTTGGGAGGAACACTGGGTGTTGTACGGAAACCAATTTGGCAATAAATTTCATATTAAAAATTAAATAAATAAATAAACATTAAAAAAAAATAAAAATAGTATCCATGACCTAAGGCGACCTAACAAAAGTCCAGCCTCCTCCTCAAACCTTCCATTTTCTTTGTACTTACACTCTTCTCCCTCCGCTCCACATTTATTTTGTGCATGTGTGAAGTAGAATATGAAATTTTGAGAATTAAAGTCAAATACACTGGGTTAAAATGTAGTTCTGCCACTTCATATGACTTTTGGCAAAGTAATTAATTAGCCTCCCTAAGCCTCATTTATAAGTTGGGTTTACTATAAGTCTGTTCATTAAGAATTGATTTCACAATTAAATGAGATAATGCATAAAAGGATTGACACGGAAAGCACTGAACAAATAACAATCATTGTCATTATTAAAATAATGATAAAAAAACATAATTCATACACTTGGTTAAACATTAAACACACAGAAGTGTGGGAAGTAAAAAGTAATAGTTTTTTTTTTTTTAATTTTTAAAGTTTATTTACTATTGAGAGACAAAGAGAGACAGAGCATGAGCAGGGGAGGGGCAGAGAGAGGGAGACACAGAATCTGACACAGGCTCCAGGCTCTGAGCTGTCAGCACAGAGCCCGGCACGGGGCTCGAACTCACATACTGTGAGATCATGACCTGAGCTGAAGTCGGAAGCTTAAACTACTGAGCCATTCAGGTCCCCCAAAAGTAATACCTTTTATACATTCCTCTCCCATTCGAGTCAATGGCAAAACCCACTATTAAACATGAATATTTATTATCAGTGACATATTTAGTGTTTTGTTTTGTTTTGGTTGTTTTTTGAGAGGAAGAGAGACAGAGTGTAGGAGGGAGTGAGAAAGAAGGAGACACATAATCTGAAACAGGCTCCAGGCTCTGAGCTGTCAGCACGGAGCCCAATGCAGGACTCGAACTCACAGACTGTGAGATCACGACCTGAACTGATGTTGGTCGCTTAACCGACTAAGCTGCCCAGGCGCCCCTATTATCATTGACATAACAGTTTAGAAGTATCTAATTCATTTTTTACCCCCATATATTATTTAGACTGGTATTTTCAGCAGAGTGAGTGATTAACAAATATTTGTGGTTGAGAGACTCTAAGAACATGCCTAATTTTACTATCATATAATTAGAGCTTGGGAGTCAGAATTCATGTCTCATTGCTTTCTATAGTCCCCACAGCAACAAAAACAGTACCAGACATGGTAGAAGCTCAATAAATATCTGTTGACTGTGTGCACGAGTGACCAACTGGTTAATCGTGGAGAAATATTTAAATCCATGGGTGTTCAACACCTAAACGGAAACTCCATCCTGGAAAAATTAATCTATTTATATTTACATCTCACTTTCTGTTCCTTCCAAAGATGAGAAAGATGTTTTTTCTACAACTAGGTAGTTTATGTTACAAACTTGACAAAATATTTTTCTTTAGCCATCTGCTTTCCCATTTACCACAAATGGAAATTTAATATTCCAGCATTAAACAGTCATCTTGAAGAGAAGTATTTGCATTCCCAAATGTTCTTCTCCTGTTATGGAGCCCAAGTAAATCACCTTCCTCTCAAAGATATACACATTATAGATAATATGTCATAATTATTTTCATCACCAAGAATCACTTGCTATTTGCCAGTTGATAGAATACTATTTAACTTTTCCCAGTTGGAAACGTCAGTCAGCACTTGCTCTTGCTTTATGTGCAAATGCATAATGACTTTCTATTAAAGACAGATAATTTTGAGGTCTGCTTCAAAGTGCACCATTACTTTCATTTTCGAAAAGCTAACTACAATGTTGTTCTCAAGAATCATTGATGCAACCTGCATTTTTAGAGGTAAAAAAAAATGCTCATAATTATTCCACTTATCTCAGAAAATGAGCTACTTCCTTCAGTTGTGTTTAGCACCTGTATTCAAGGAATGGAATTTTTCCCAGACATTAAGTAAATTATATTCATAGAGCTAAAGAGTTGCAGCCTCATCAGAACAGAGGGTCTTTGTGGGAAACACGCTGAAACTCCTTGGTTTCATCTCCAAAGCAATGCCTGTTTTCTCTTCAGGAGGTCATACCAGGGACTGGTTGATGAAACAGAAGGATTTTCTTTCTTTTTTTCTCGTATCAACTCCAAGTTCTGCCAATCATTATCGTTTTTTGTTTTTACATTTTCCTTAAACTCTGCATATTTCTGCCTATTTTTACTGTTCGGTTTCTTCACTTTGAAGCACTTTCTTTCCTTGGCGTCTTGACAGCGTCTACACTCAGGCTCCGCTTCTATCACTGACTGTGCTTCTGTTTTGTCTTTGTTCCCTTCAGCTTTCTACCCTCAGAATTCCCTGGGGTTTCGCCCTCAGATCGCATCTTTTTTTCTCTCTGCACTCAATCTGTTTGTAAACAAACATAAACATGCAGGGCACTCAGGTTTATAACTTGAGTTTAGGCTTCTATCCTGAACTCCAGATAGGTATATACAAATCGTTGCTGTACCTGCCTGCCTGAGTTTCTAGTAGGTGACTCGAAATGAACATGTCAAAAACTGAGCTTGTGATCTTCCTTCCTGAGCCCTCTCTTCTCACAGATTTTCCAAGCACAGTGGATGGGAAGTCCACCTTGCTAAGACCAAAATTCTTGCAATCATTTTTGACACTTTCTTTCACATTTCACATCCAATCCATCATTTTATCTGAAGCCTCTACCTTCAAAATATATCATCTCACCTCTATTCTAGGCATATTTTCATTAGTAACAGAGCCGCTACTCTGGTCCCAATCTCCACTGCTCGTGTTAATGCTATTATTGCAATAGACTCCTTACTGGTGTCGTTTCTCAGCCTCCTTCCATTTTCATCTTTTCTCAATGGGGAAGCTAGAGTAAGTCTGTTTCAAAGGAGAGATCATGCCAGATCATGACACATGTCTGCTTAAAACTCAACAGTGACTTCTCATATCACACCAAGTAAATTCCTAGAGTGATCTTTCCCCAGATACCCACACGGCTGGGTCCCTCTCCTCTCCAGGCATCTCAGAAAAACTTTGCCTGTCAGTTTAACATTCCCACCCTCTCCCAGACTCCTGAGTGATTTATCTATTTAGTACTTACTGCTATCCAATATGCTGCATCAGTGGTTCTCAAAGTATGATGGCCCCACTAGAACCCTCATTTGAGAACTGCTTAGAAATGAAAATTCTCTGCCCTCCATGCATGCCTGCTGAGTCAGAAATGTAAGAAGTTGAGCCAGAAATCTATGTGTTAAGCCTTTCAGGTGATTCTGATGCAGGCTGGTTTGAGACCTACTATACTGTATGCTTTATTTATGTACTGTGGTATGTTTCTTATATATTATCTTAAATACTATTATATCTAGTATATTTGATAATATATATTATATATTTAATACTATATATTATGTTTAATAATATATATTAATTACTATTATATATAAAGACTACTATATATTATCTTAAATACTATTAATCTAATACATTTAATAACATATATTATATATTAATACTATATATTATGTTTAATAATATATACTAATTACTATTATATATAAAGACCACTACATATTATCTTAAATACTGTCACATCTAATATACTTAATAATATATATTATATATTTAATACTATATATTATGTTTAATAATATATATTAATTACTATTGTACATAAAGACTACTATATATTATGTTAAATATTAATATCTTAAATATTAAATATGACAGAATATGGGTGTTTCCCCCAAGTACAAATATCATGAAAATAAATGAGGGAAAGATTTGTTATCATTTTATTTACTGCTGCTTCCAAAGCATCTGGAACAGTGGCTGGCCTATAGTATGTGCTCCACAAATACTGTTAAGTGAGTAAGTAAATGTAGGACTTCACATCTCCATGTCTCTACTCCTGTTATTCCCTCCATCTATAATGTTCTTCTTCCCTTCCTTGCCTAGGTAAGTCTGGCTGTGTTTCTACACTTAACTCATGTAGCAGCTACGCTTTCCATGAAATCCCACTGCTTTCTCTCTGCAGCTCAATCTTCATTAAATGCTTCTCCATTTGCTTATAGAAGATCTTATATCATTTATAATAACACAACATTACTAAGTTACCTATTTGCATATCTACTTTCTTCAAGAGAATTTTTTTCCTACATTTCTACACCATTCCACAATACAGAATACAGAGTAAGTCCTCAGTATTTCCTAAATTAATGAATTCAGTTTGGAAGGTTGTTATCAGAGTGATAAAACAATTGAAGATGAGTGAAATGAATTTGAGAAAAAACCTTTTGATTGTCAAAAGGATACAGGATGTCAAGGAAAATCAAGGGGAGGGAGGTATCCAGGCTTTGTGAGGGTCTAGGGTCAAGAACCAGAAAGCCTTTCTCCTTTCTGAGACAAGGCAACTCCTTCCTCTGTGTTGATGGATGTGGGACTGCATCTAGTTTACAGACAGATGTCCTGTCTTCCCTCTGAGCGGGAAGAAATAGGAAACAATGCCTATGTGTTTCCCATTTCAACTACAAACTGAAGACTTACTGGAATCACTCTATCTCTTTTCCAATTTTCCAGGTGAGAGAATCTGATTGGTCTGCTTCAGTTAGGTACTCACCTCTGATCAAATAAACTGTATCCCGAGAGTTTATTCTCTGAGAATGGATAGGGGAATTGTAGGCAATTTGATACATTCTTTGCCTTCACGCACACACACACACACACAAATTTATATGTATAACCATATAAATCATTGAATAAAATTGTATATGAGACAAGATTCTACAGTAGTGTTATTACTGTTAGACTGAATACATAAGGACTGAAGCAAATGCACTAGAGTTTTTATAAATTTAATATGACTGCAAGTATTTTTCAACATAAAAACTAAAGTTTAAAGTCTTTACAAAAATTGCATATAGAGGGACTTGTATGCTTAGAAAATTTTCTAGGAACCAATCAAATCTAATTTGATGCATCTATTTAAAAACCAGCATAACAGTAAAAAAAAAAAAAAGAAAGAAAGAAAGAAAAGAAAAGGAAAGAAAAGAAAAGAAAAGAAAAGAAAAGAAAAGAAAAGAAAAGAAAAGGATTGTTTCCTTTTCCTCAGTATCTAATGAGTGACAGTTTTAGGAAGAGCAAGCCCAACAAGTATTTCATTTATGAGAAAACACTTGTTTGTTGATTATCTTTGTTGTCTCAAGCAAGGGGCAGAGAATGTGTCCTCAACTTGCATTCTGTGCACAGGAAATAAAGTAAAGGGAAAGTAACTGTAACATGTGCTTGATAAGTAAGTAGGTATCCGGGGTGCCTGGGTGGCTCAGTCAGTTAAACATCTGACTTCATCTCAGGTCATGATCTCACAGTTTGTGAGTTCCAGCCCCGCATCAGGCTCTGTGCTGACAGCTCAGAGCCTAGAGCCTGCTTCAGATTCTGTGTCTCCCTCTCTCTCTGCCCCTTCCCCACTTGTTCTGTCTCTCTGTCAATCTCTGTCTCATAAATAAATAAATACATAAATAAATAAATAAATAAATAAATAAACATTTAACAAATAAAAAAAAAGAAAAGAAAAGAAAAAGAGGTAGGTATTGAAAATCTGTAGAGGGCAAGGTATTAGTCATAAAATTATGATTTTCTTAGGGGTGCCTGGATGGCTCAGTAGGTTAAGTGTCATACTTTGGCTCAGGTCACGATCTCACGGTTCATCAGTTCGAGCCTCACATTGGGCTCTTGCTGACAGCTCAGAGCCTGGATCCTGCTTCTGATTCTGTCTCTCTCTCTCTCTGTTCCTCCCCAACTCTCTCTCTCTCTCTCTCTCTCTCTCTCTCTCTCTCAAAAAATATGATTTTCTTTGAGGTAAGAGAAAAATCTCACATTGCCTGCATACTTTGTAATCATTCATATACAGGAAAAATGGACCCTAATCTTGGTGAATTCTGTAGGCACAAAGAAAAAACCAGAGGCTACAGAATTTCCCCAGAGTATTTTGTATTAAAATGTTATATGCAGCTCAGTTTCCTTGTGTTGGTATTGACACAAGCCAATGATGACTCTGTACATTAAGTGTCTACACTAGCTAGATAGAATGGACCCTTCTTTATCACATTAGATCCTATAGCAGAAAGCAGGTCAGTAATCCAATATATATATTTTTATCTCTTTCTACTTGACCATGCTATTGTCCCTTCTGGCCAGAGTAAAGTTAGAGATTTGAAGCATATTTTAAACCATTCTTTATTTTCTGGGTCTCCATGATGGCATAATTCCAGCAGTTTCTCTGGCACAAAGAACAGGATCCAGTAAGATAGTTCAAAATGTATCTAAATTACTAAATCACTTTCCAGATCCACTGCCTGGTTAAAATAATGAATACATTTGGAAGGCTAAATTTTCATTACACTTCTAGCTGGGTAGTATAGTCTTCCATGGCGCAATCTAAATAAATAATACTGAATGTGCATATCTGGAACTGAGCTTGTTGAATAATTATTTTCTCTTCTGATATTATCTAGATTTCCTTGCCCTTGAACTCCCAGAGTTCAGGGTACATGTTGTAATGCAGAGCCCAGCCCAGTGGCTGGCATACAGTTGTTCCTCAGTGAATGCCATTTGAATGGACTCATCTGTTTTGTCATTGACTTACAAGTACAGAACTGATTGCATAAAAGATACTCTCTACACATGATAAACAATAGGCTATAAAATATAACTTTATAACCCTTCCGGAATGGGCTTAAAGTCAGCCATTTCTTTGCTTTTGTTTTCCAAGAAGGGAATAATAAAATAAAATAATGATAGACCATTCATTTACCTGTCAGTTCTTCTGACACTTTTCTGAGATCATTTAGGTCTAATGCAGTTCTTTTATTTCCTTTATAGATGCCGGTGTTTTTAATAGGAAAAAAAAAGACTCTCTTGAAGTCTATTTGGAGTTTTCTGCTTTCTCTCAGACTCTTTGATGTATTTCAAGAAACATAGCACTTAAAAAGTGCATTGTGTCCTCATGCACATTCACCACCCCCCTTCCACAACCCACCGTCAAAAGAAAGAAAAAAAAAGACAAGTGTGGGGCTGATATATTTAGTTTTTATTTCTCCCTTTTACACTCCTTTTCACAGCCTCTCTGATGTAGTCTCCCTGCCATCTCGCACATGCTAGGACTCTGGAAATTGTTCTCAGTACCGTAAAACCACTGAAGAAACGTGCTTCACAGCCTGATGAACTCTCTTTGTGGTTGTGAATATACCTTATTCACTCAATAATTTTCAGCAGGAAACAGTGAAATAAGTGACACGGGAAGGTCCAGGCCCAACACTGCTCCATAAAAACCACTTCCCTTCATAGAAAAGTAACACATTCACCCTTGGCATGACATGCATTGGAAGAAATCAAGATGGTCTGTGTGGATGAAAAGGTTATACGGTATCTTTTATTCCTCTGAACATTTTAAAACACTACTGCAAAAATACTTTCAAAGCTGTGTCCAGTATGAGGAAGCTAAAATATTCTTAATGCTTCGATTTATGAGGCAATACATGTCCATTTGTCACTGCAGCAAGATGTGAGGTTGTATCATTTAGCAGTAGGAGGATAGCATTACAACTCAAGTTAGGTTAGACCAAGAATAAATTAACTGGTTCAAGTCACTGAAAAATCCAGCAAGTTTTGGCTCTAGGCATTGCTGGATTCCGGGATCAGGTGATATGCTCAGGGATCCTTTTTCTTTCAGTCTCTTAGACAGACGGTCTTCCAATTGTGGACATAATTGTGGGCATGATGCTGGGCATTGACCTTCATCCTGACATTATAATGGCTCTGTGGAAAGAGACTATTCTCAAGACACAAGCAAAAAAGCCCCCAGTGGCACACACTTTGGACAGTTTGTGTAACATGCCTATCCATGAACTACCACTGTGCTAAGAAGATTGGGTGATGTTGAGCAGGCCTGAGTTATGAGCCCACGGGGCATCACTTCATATAGAGCTATATGCGTTTCCCAGAGGAAAGAATTTGTTACCAGAGAAAGAATGAAGGTCCCCTGAACAAACAAATCACAATGGGTATCCCAGCTGACATATGGTACTATGTTTATTTTAAAGAAGAGGAAACCAAGACTCAAATGTTCATAACTAAGCTTAGTTAGCACTGGCACCTGATATCCTAGTAAGCAGCAGAAGAGAAAAGAAGCCTCTCTAGCTGCTGAGATTTGGATGTATCCTTTCTTATATCTTTCCATAATCCAAAATCTAGTAACACTAACATCTCAGCTACTTGACGATTTTATTTAGTGCTTTGCCCACACGAAAATTCAGCCCTGTCTCAAGATGCATGGAAAAGTGCACCTTTGCCTAACAAACATGATGAAGGAAAGAGGCATCATTAAGTGAAATTGGTGTGTGTGCAAATAATCGATTGCTGTAATTAGATCCCACACTAATATATTTATTTCTTTAAAAAGTCTAATTTAATCCATACATCCCATGCCACAAAATACAGGGATTTAAAAAAAGATAATATTAAGAGTAATAAGCTTTTTCTGATTCTTACTTCCCATCCATTCCCCATCCCAATATGTGTTACTGCATATAAATCTTTACCATAGGAAGCTAGTGTGAGCTCATTTCCTTTTCTCCTGTTCCAGATTGCTTTGGTGTTTGCATGCTTTTGCTTTCATTTCATTTCAAGACCTGTGACAGCACCACCTCACCACATGATACCGACCCTGAGAATTTACCACAGTTTTATTAAATACCTACTATGTGTCAAAAAGTATGCTAAGTGCAGGAGATGTAGTTTTCAATGGGTAAGACAGTAACACTCTCCTCTGGGTCCTATAGGGGGATAATTAAGTATTCAGTGGGTGTGGTGTCTATGTCCCTGATCATTCCAACTACTGACAAATATGTTATTTTTCTTTTCTTAGAGATTATGCCATTTTATTATGTGGAATAAAAATCTCCGAATTTGAAATTACCTGAGAAATAGCTAATGACCGTCCACTAAGATTAAGTTTACAAAATAATCCTTTCCACACTTACTGATTTAGTATTAAATGTACAAATATTTGTAATATAAGATTTAGGATAGACCCTGAGAAAATTTCAAATTTGAAATTTAACTTGATCATATGTCCTTATAACTTTTTATTGTCCATTCCTTTTAATGTTCTTCCTTACAGGCAACAAGTATCCTCCTCTCCTCTGCTCAAAATATGAAACAATTAAGAAGTAAGACAAATAAGTTGTCAAAGGGATGAACACACAACCTCTGACAAAGGAAGGTTGAGTGATTTCTCTGACTTCTCTAAGCACCTGTTCTGAATGCAGAATTAGGAAGGCCTTACCAACCCAGTTGCAAGTAATGTTGGGCCAGGGTAGGCTTCTTTACCAGAAAGGCCAACACCTGTGGAATTAAAGAAATGCAGAAGAGGTTAAGAACACACTTCTTTGGCAATGAAATAAAAAGTTTTACTCCTTGTCTGATGTTTGTTGACAGTTTTCAAGATTTACCCATCCCTTTTCTGCTCTTGCCTCACGTCTGGGAAAGCCATTTTGGGAGCCCAGAGGCTCCCTCTTTTGGTGCTGGCAAACCACACCTGCAATGGCCTGTTCATGCACATGGGAAATCTCACTCTAGCTCCACACCTGACCTCAGTAAAAGCTGAAGCTACTTTTTCATATTGTGTGTGTGTGTGTATGTGTGTGAACAAATCAAATTTTATGTGGAAGGTCCTTCTTGCCCCAGAGGACTGCCAAGTCAAGCAGCTTCTCCCCAGGAGGAAAAAAAAAAAGATAGAGAGGTAGGGGTTGGGTACGTAGGATTGGTTCCTACTTTGAACCAGATGTCAGGTAAGCCATTCCTTGCCCCTAGTGTGTAGTCAGTGGGTGAGTGGTGGAGAGAGGTTAAGATATATAAAGCCTTTGTGTGGAACACTCTGTATGGAAGGAAACATCATCATCGGGGAGGAATATCACCCTCCACACCCAAACATTAACATCTGTCACTCCTCTCAACTACTTGGATGCCATTTTATCCCCCAGTGCTCCAGCCACAGAAATACAGCAGTCTCCCCCTATTTGTAGGGAATATGTTCCAAGACCCCAAAGGATGCCTGAAACCACAGATAGTACCAAACCCATATATACTATATTTTTCTATACAAATCCACCTATGATAAAATTTAATTTATAAATTAGCCCCAGTAGTGTATTACCAACAATAACCAATAATAGACCAATTACTGTATTAAAATAAAAGTTATGTGAATGTGATCTCTCCTCTCTCTCAAAGTACCCTATTGTTTAGTGCACTTACTCTTCCTCCTGTGAAGATGTGAGATGACAAAATCTGCATCACGAGATGAAGCAAGGTGAATGAAACAGACATTGTGACGTAGCGTTAAGCTACTCCCGACCTCTGATGCTACGTCTGAAGGGAGATCACCTGATTTTGGACTGCAACTGACCATGGGTAACTGCAACCAGAGAAAGTGAAACTGTGGATAAGGAGAACTTACTATACATGTCTCAGAATTCTAGACATCCACTCTCAAGTCTGTGGTGACCCACGTTCTTGATTATTCATGCCTTGACATTTCCCAACAAACATTACTTTTTGATTACTTAGATGGTCAAAGTATTTAGCTAGGAAACTGTATAATTCATCCACGTAAATATAAGTATTCTTGCCTCAGAATTAATGCATTAGTGTTTTTCCTGTGTTTGTGCATTGCAGCTCTGTTTCCTCAATATCATGTCTCTTTCCAGGCAAGAGACTCTCAGGGTAAGGATTTTATGCACTCTGTATAATTGGTGTAAAGATCTTTCACTATCCTTCCAATCAAATCCTACCCAAAGGGATTGTTCTGACCACAGAAATATATCTTCTAAGCTCTGGGCCATATTCAAGGAGATAAATCAAAAAGCAACTGGTTTCTAAAGTTACTGTTGAAATGAATATCATAGCTATTTGTTAGCAGTCTAGCAGAGCAAGAAATAAGATACCAAATAAAGTGTGAAAAATAGTTTTAAAATTTTCATATCCCAGATTTAGCAGTTTCTGTTAAATGTGCTCAAGGGGAGTTTACAAGAAATCCTAAAACATTTTTAAAAGCATTTTTGAAACTATTAGCCTTGATAAAACTTAAATATGTCCTTTTATAGTGTAATGATAATAATTTACATATGTTGTTCATGAAATTTCTTTGTTTTTTAAAACTTTTTTAATGTTTTACTTATTTCTGAGAGTTAGAGAGACAGACTATGAGCAGGGGAGGGGCAGAGAGAGAGACAGGGAGACACAGAATCCAAAGCAGGCTCCAGGCTCTGAGCTGTCAGCACAGAGCCCAACACAGGGCTCAAACTCATGGACCCTGAGATCATGACCTGAACCGAAGTCAGACGCTTAACCAACTGAGCCACCCAGGTGCCCCTGAAATTTCTTTTAATGTTACTTTTTCTGTGTATGGTAAAGAATGTGAGTTTGTCTGGGATAAGGCGTCATGGATGTAAGATTTTGGTTTGGCTTTAATGTCAGTAATGTTGACTCTGAACTGAACTAAAATCAGTTATTTGTTTCTCTTGTGCAAACAATGTACTATGTGTCCACTTCCTAACCCATGAGCATTCAAATGGCTTCTCCAACTCTCCTTCTGAAGTAGGTGTGAATACTTTATATTTTCCTTGTTGTTCCATGGCTGCACATCTCAAAATGAAAAAGAGAAAATACCTCCACCACCAAACACATGGGAGGTGGGTCTTCAAATAGGTGACTATTATCTTGCTTGACAATGTTTAGCAGTTGTATGACATTTAAAGCTCAGTCAAAATGGCTAGAACTTGGTAAACTACCATTTACTCCATATTAGTCTTCTATATTCCCCTAATAGCATTTTGTATCATTAGATTCCAAACTCATGTCCTTATACTTGTAAGAAATATCTTTTGTCAACTTCTTTCTTCCTCTGCTTTTTCTTACAATGTTGCATTTCCCTTGGATTTTCCTTTCTAGGAAGAAGTCCTAGTGTCTCCTGGAGATTCTTATACTCACCCAAGGTTTCAACCACCACCAACATGTAAGTCAAGTAAAGATACTGTAAACATTTACCTCTCACTGGACCTTATTCCCTTCTTCTTCCCCTCCCCTTCTTCTCCTTCTTCTCCTTCTCCTCCTTTGTCGTCATCGTCTTCTTCTTATTTTGAGAAAGAGCGAGCATGTGTGCACGAGCAGGGGGTGAACACAGGGAGATGGAGAGAGGGAATCTCAAGCAGGCTCCATGCTCATTCTGAAGCCTGCCCATGAGGCTGATTTTACTTGAGATCATGACCTGAGCCGAAATCAAGAGTTGGATGTTGGGGTGCCTGGGTGGCTTAGTCAGTTAAGCCTCTCACTCTTGATTTCGGCCTTGGTCATGACCTCATGGAGCCTGCTTGGGATTCTCTCTCTCCCTCTCTCTATCCCCTGCAGCCACCCCCCCCCCACCCCAGCTCACTGCTCATTCTTTGCCTCTCTCTCTCAAAACAAATAAATAAACATTTTAAAAAGAGAGTCGTATGCTGCCTTACAGTGGCACAGGAGAGAAGAATGAGGCACAAACAAGTCAGCTGCAAGAGAAAGGGAACAGGGGTCGAGGGGTGGAAGGACTGCCACCTCAACGACTCCTCATTCCCGTATTTTGGGGAAAGTGATAGCAGTCATCAGAAGACATCCCAATTCATTACATTGTTCAAAGAGTGTTCTCTAGAGAAAAACAGAACTTGCTTAAGCGCGTAGGGGGAGTCATCTATGGTTGAGCAGGCACAAAGAATCTCATCAGATCCATTGGAGTTGGGTATGGTCTCTGAGGAAGCAGAGAAGCACACACAAAAGAAAGCAGGTGGTGCTCCACCTTGAGCGGGTCCAGCGTTCCCAGCTGCTCGGCTTCCGTGAGGTAAATCAGCCGCCTCTCCAGAGAGACCTTTCAATATACATTTTCTCAAGGCTGTGTTATTTATGCCATAGCTGCGTAATGTTTTTCTCCGGTCGTCACAGTCATACGCTTAACTAGCTGAGGCACCCAGGTTCCCCTGGGACTTCTCTTCTAATTGCAACCTCATAAAGAGGCACTTTAACACGGAAATAAATAAATAAATAAACAAACAAACAAATAAAAAAGCAAGCAAGCTATTTTTTTTCATATCTCAGCTCACTTTGCATTGCACATTTTTCTGTATAGAATTCCCAGCCTTCCTTTTTTTTTCACAATTATCTTTTAAGACTCAGCCCAAACATCACCTCCTTTGTGCGTTTCCCATGTGAAATTCAGCTGTCTGTCCTCTCCTTTCTTTCTGTGAATAGTTGCATCATAGCATATGTACTCCTTTGTTGACTTTTACTTGTATAAAAATTTCCACCCAATATATTGAAATCTCTGAAGAAAAAGTATGTTATCCTTGAAAGTTTTGTATATTTTTGATACGTCTGAAGTTGTTTTTGAAAGCTTTTTTTATGAAAGTTGTAGATATGGTAGTCTTTAACAAAATGCAAAATCTTTCAGAGTGTTGCTGAAATAGAAATTTTTAGTGGTATATATTTTTTACAATCAGTATAAAATCAACTTCTACTTCTTCATATGGTCCCTTTATAGTTTTGATGTTAAAGGCATGGGAATCAATAATGAGGGATTGTGTATTTTTAGTAAAAAAATCATGCACACTGAGATAGGCAAAAGCCTCCTTGATGTACAGGTGAGTGACATGTGTTATTTTTAGCTCAATTAATACAACTTTTAACTGTCACAGGAAGAAATAAGGTTAATCTGAAACAGTTTTTATTCATAAGGTCGTGGTGGCTTTTATTATGGGTTATTCTATCACACTATTGTATGTTATCTATGAATTTCAATTTTATGCTTGTGTGTGTTTTGATGTTGTTTGGTTTTTGTGTTCTGTTTTTTTTTAATTTTTTAATGTTTTTATTTAATTTTGAGATAGAGAGCATGGGCAGGGGAGGTGCAGAGAGAGAGGGAGACACAGAATCCGAAGCAGGCTCCAGGCTCCAAGCTGTCAGCACAGAGCCGGATGCGTGGCTCGAACTTACGGACTGTGAGATCATGACCTAAGCTGAAGTCAGACGCTCAACCCACTGAGCCACCCAGGCACCCCTGTGTTCTGTTTCTAGATGCTCCTTAATATTGAGTCAACATGATGGACCTAAAAATCTTTAAACATCTTTCTAAAAAATGGAGCCCCAAATCTTTTCCTTTATGGGAATTATTCTAGAATGAACTAAACATATTATGTATAAGATATTACTAATGGAAAATTTTAAAAATACTAAAAATGTTCTGTCTCCTTTAATAGTTTATAAAGGTAGTGTATTAATACTTTGTTCCTTCAGTTAATTTTTTTTTCTTTTCTTCCTGACTAGAAGAGAATGTCTCAACCTCAACTCCATCATCTAGTCTCCATTAATTTTCTCTTTAGAGTTTCCCAGGATATTGAAAATCAGATTGGTGGAGTTTGGTGAAAGCTAATTTAAATAAAGTCTTTTAAAAAAGGTATATGTGAGATGATCAGGACTTCAATATAACAAACAGTGTGAAAAGATATTTGAGATGTTGAAAGGTCTTTACATTCAATTCTTATTTGGGATTATGTTCTACAGGATTGGAAAATTATTAAACTTCTATCCATATACATGGCATAAATTTGTGTTGAATTTTCATATGCAATCTGTATTGTTTATATTTTCTTTAGTCTATAATACAGTTTGCAACAAGAGGTTGCAAACACACAGATATATATGCACACATATATAATATACTGACATTGATATTAAAGTGGAGAATTATATCCTTTGTTTTAGCAAAGAATGTGGCATTTGTAGGGCTATTACTCATTAAATTTATAATGTTTCTAATATTCTTCTTTCTTTTCTGAAGTTTCAAGCTTACTTCTGTTATTATTTTCTTTCTGTTTGGAGAACTTTCTTTAGCTATTTTTTAAGGGTAGATTTGCTAACAACAAATACCCATAGTTTGTCTGACAATGCTTTTATTTCCTCTCCATTCTTACATGTTTTTTCAGGAATGAAGAAATATTTCTATAGCATTTATGGCTGACAGCTCTTTTCTTTTAGTATTTGAAAAACATTTTGCTACTTCTTTCTGGAAGAAGATGAGATATCTGCTGTCATTTGAATTAATGTTCCCTTACAAGTAATGCAACATTCCTCTCTGTTTGCTTTCAGGATGTTTTCTTTGCCTTTAATTTTTAGAAGTTTAATTATAATGTGTTCTGGCATGAATTTATTTGTGTTTATCCTTTTCAGAGTCTTCTTGGCTTTTTGAATCTGTAAGTTTTGTTCTTCTACAAGTTGAGACATTTTCAGCTATTATATCTTTGAATAAATACTCTTTTAGACCTATTCACTCTTTTCTCTCATTCTGGGAGAGATACAAACTTATCTCATTTATTATTGCTCCCCAGGTCCTTGATACTGTATTTTGTGATGGCGGGGTAGGGGGCCTCTATTTTCTCTCTGTTGTTCAAACTGAGCAACAAGTCCTCAAATGCATTGAATCTATACTCTGTCATCTCTACTATTAAGCCCATTCAGCAGTGGATCTTGTATTATGAGACTTTGGATGCTGTTTAATTTTCTCTTTTAGCAAGCATTCTTCCTGTTGAAGTATAGCAAGCCATACTTGGGTGTGTGTGTAAATTCAGCTTTTGCCAGACCTTACCTAAGCTACGTCAGGAAAAGTGGTAAGACTCAGACTGCCTTGGAGTGAAAATTCAGGTAGTCATTTTTCCTGAAAGTGGGGAACCAACTGATCTGTTGCTTTCAAGTGGGGTTGTAAGCTCAGCTTCCCAAGGAGCGGACACTAGCAAGAGGGAGGCAGAAGGATGACTCACACCCCTTTTTGTTGCAGGATGGGGCAGAAGCTGAGTGCCTAAGGCATGACTTGTTACCTCACTAGGGGACTGACACTACCTTGACAAAGAAAGGGGAGCATCATCTGCTTCCACTGAACAAAGAATGGAAGATCAGAAATGCCGCTGCCTGCTTCAGTGTGGGGTGGGTGGGAGGAGATCGGATCTGCATTCAGCCCAGCTAAAATTGCAGAGCTAAGAGTGTGGTGATTTTTCCATTGTGCCTGGTTAAAGTAGGGTAAATATTGCCAACAAGGTTTTCAGTTGTGAGGCACTCTTTTCCATGTCTTTTGGCTAGGGGAAAAGACTAAAGATTTGTTTGCTTGCTTGCTTGTTTGCTTGTTTGTTTTGCCAATGCCTGTTGATCTTCTGGGTTAGAAACTTCTAGAGCTCTGTTCAGGATACATGAGGGGATAAATAAATCCAGGAAATTTACCAAGTATGGAGAACCCTAGACAAAGTACCTTCTTTCTGCTTTTCAGAGTTCTTATTTGCTGTGTTATATTCGGAGATTTGCTTGTGCTTCCAAAGAATGGGTATTCTGTCCTATTTCTCTCTGTATCATCACTTCAGGCTGCCCACCTTCTGTTAATGGACATATGGCTCCCGCTACATACTTCACTTTTTCCCAGATTTTTCTCAACTCCTTCTGTAAGCTATTTCTTACATAGGTATTCTTAGCCACCCAAGGACATCAGCCATTTTACTTTCCTTTGTCTTCCTTCCACCTTCCTAATGTTACCTAGGAAGCCTTGTGAACGTGCATACTCCTGCTAGTGCAATTTTGATGAAGGGTTCTCAAAATCACACTGTCATAGTTTCATATTGGTCCAAAGACATTGTGCCAAAGTTTGAAAAATGTCCATCCCTCAGGCCTACACCTGTTCAAGAGGTACCAGAGTAAGTCATCATGATTTAAAAAGGATCACTTTCACTTCTAATAGCTTCAAATATTTTATATAATTATGCTGGGTTGAATAGTATCCTGCCAAAATTCATATATCCCCAGAACCTGTGAATATGACATTATGTAGAAATAATGTCTTTTTAGATGCAATCAAATTAAGATGAGGTCATAGTGGGTTAGAAAGGGTCTTAAATCTGATATGAATCATGTCATTATAATGGGAAAATTTGGACAGAGATACGCAAGGAATGCTTATATGAATTGATGAAGTATGTTTGCTTGGCTTCTACCTTGTTCCCAGAAAAGTGAAGTCCTAAGTTCATCAATTAATCAGAAGAAACAGAAAGACAAGGCAGAACATATAGGTGGATTTTACTACCACCATAGTAGGTAAATGTTTTTTTCCTTAGCTATTTCTTAGACGCGAGGTATATATATTTTTATTGAGTCGTTATATGACATTCATTTAGGTTGAGTCAAAATCTAGAGATCTTCTATACTTATTTTTTTTGTTTTTCCCTGATTATAATATTATTTCCTATTGTTTATTTCTGGGGAGCAAAAAAGCAAAACAATGATAAAAGTGAGCACCTGGGTTTACTGAGTTCCATCAGTTATGCACATCAAAGAAACAGTGAATGAAAACCAAAATGGTTTCTGTCTGAGTCTGTAGGTGGTGTTGTGCCCATTCCCATATCATCCTCCTATTCCCTGGTTTATGTGTTAAGGTTTTGCCTTAATGACAGCATACATTCCAGAGCAAGCTCAACAGTTTTCTGTGGTTTGAATATAGATAGTTATGTTCTTTTCCTGCCAAGTTGCCCTGGACTCAGAGATATGATTGAAGTGTCAGCTGTGTTTCGGAACCAACTGTCCAATGCAAACTGAGAACAAAGCTAAGTTCAAGATTTAATGTTGCAGCTTTAAGAGATCTGATGCCTAACTGTGGGCAAACAGTAATTTCTAAGCCACAGGGGAATTGAGTTGGGGTATGCGTGTGAGATTTGCTTAGGGAAGCAGCCTGGCACAGATAAATGAGAGAAAATGATAGATCCCTAGGATAGCATAGAGGACATCATGAGATGACAAAGTTGATACATCTATGATCATGCTATATATTCACCTCATATAGGTCTATTTATATCATAAGGTTCCTATTTGTGAAGATATTTTAAGGATATAGATTCATTGTCTGGCTTACAGCACAGGTTAGAACTCATCTATGTTGTTCCACTTAGGCTTGGATATGAATACAAAATCTCAGAGCACACAATAAGGGGTGCTAGCTTTGGGGAATCCCTGCTGTGTTCAGAGTTCAGTGAATTGTTTTCTCTTGCTTGAATACCCATTGCATACTCTGAATTTGTTTTAACACATCAAGAGAATAAGGCTTAGAGACTGTAAAAAATCCAGGTAGCTTTCATAGAAAATCCCATTTGTCAAACACCGAGAAATAAAGGACTCTGCTGAATCCTTTCTAACAGAAGGTGGCCGAGTTTATTCGATCCAAATAGTGATGATCCTACAGTGCCCAAAGCTTTGCCATGTTCCCTGGGGTCTTACATGTCAAACAGAAAGAGTGATCAAACTACTGACGAGTCTAATCCTCAGGGTTCTCAGGAAAAATGGACTCAGCTGCCAGAAATGTTCTGACATATGGTATTCCAGCCCACCAAAAGTACAACAGGTCTGAATCCCATACACAGAGGTACTAATGAGGTAAAATATGGGGTGAAGAAGGGTGAAAGAAAAAAACAAAAAACACAGCTTACTTAAATACACATCTATGCAGATAATACCCATGCAAGTTTTGGGATTTCCTTTTTTCCTCTTAAATTTGCCCATTTGCTCTGCTTTGGTTCTAAAACATTTGAAACATAAAATATAAGAATGACATATGGAGACCAAAGATCTCCTCTACTATTGATAGAGAACAGGACTGGATAATATTAACCAAATGAATCTGCCAACACTTAACTGCAGAATTAACTATACTTCCTCATATAGACCTGCAAGTGCTGGCCTTGGGGCAGCCTTGTCCATATGACAGGAGGGGATCTAACCTTTAAAGAAACAGAGGAGACTTCTGACTCCCTAGAATATCTGATCCCAGAAGGAAAGGGGTGCAAGGCTCAAAAAACCATGCCCAAATTTATCAATTACAGCATTTCTATACATCTCCTAGAGATGAATGACAAAATGAACAAAGATTAGTGATAACAGTCTACTGAGCTCTAGAAGAAACATGGGAAAATTTATACATAATATATATATATATATATATAATGCATGTATTATATATAATATAATGTATGTATAATGTATGTATATATTATATATTATATATATATATATAATACACACACACACACCCTCTTTAGTTCTCCATGTTGTATTTAAGAATAGTTCTCTAAGAACTATATTCTAAATCACCAATTCTTCCATCTAGAGTTTATACCCGCTATTGAATTTTATATGCCAGGGACTAAATTTTTCATTTCAAGGATTTCTAACTAATTATTTTTCATATCCCTCTATACTGATATCATTTATGCCTCTATTTGCTTTATAATTTCCTGTTCACCTTTGTATTATTCTCTGTCTCTTTGTCTCTCTCTCTCTCTCTCTCTCTCTCTCTCTTGTCTTTTTTCTTTATATTATTGGTCTGCCATATTAGAATGTTCTATTTTATTTTCCTTTTCATCTGGAGTAAACTAGTTCCCATAATGTTTACATAGCTCTTTCTAAACTTTGTTTTTCCTCATGGGCTTTGAATTTTGATATGCAGGCTTACCCTGAGGGGGAACTTTTGTTTTGTCCTACTCTTTTTGTGTTCAGTCCTCTAATAACTGTGTGTTTGCCTCCTGATCCCACACGGATCCCAGTCCATAACCAAATCTCATTTTGGTGGCAGAAACTCCTGCTTCATTGTGTTGAAGATATTGCAGAAACAGTCCCTGAACCACTGGGAAGCCCGGTTGTTGTTCCAGCTGAGAGATTGAGTCAATTTCCCTCTACCCTCTGAGGTATACAGTTATATATAAACTTTTACCAGAGACAAGGGTTAATTTTAGCTATTTCCAGCTTCCTTTCAGGGAGAGAAGTATCCCACAGTAGTCTCTAGATTAAGCAAGGAGATTGCTCTGGCCTCTCTTTCTCTTGAGAAAGATTTAATTCCAATTCCCAGGAAGAAACAGCCTGTTGGCCACCTCCTTATGCTACTAGCTCAGAGCTCATCATGCTGGGAGCTTCAGCCCTACTCATTGCTTCAGGTTTCTTCCTCCCAGTCTAGCACCTCAGACATTGATGATCTAAGCTTTGTTCCTGGGAAATGCCATCCTCCCACCTCAGTGTCTGTTGAGTGCATGGAGAAAGGACAGGAAAATGACAAGTTCTCTTACATATCTGGTAACCTTTTGTTGGAGAGTCTGCATTGTTTTTGTTTGCTTCGTTGGTTTCTATTTTCTTGTGGCACCAAAGCCCCAATCCCAGTGACATTCTTCATGAAAACAGTGTATGTGGTTTTCCCTGGGCAGTCTTTATCTTGCTCACATCCTTTGCTGAAGATGGTCTTTATAGAATTCCCCATCAGCTCAGACCAAGGTCCATTCCTCCAATGCCTACTTAGAAAGAGCCATAGGCCCACTTTAGTGCAAACTATCTCATCTGCTTCACGGATCCAGGCTTTTCTTCATCTCATGAGTGTTCATGAAGCCAGTTGAACCGCTGTATACTTTTCTATAGTTGTTTAAGGCTGTGAGACATTTATTTGGGAAATCACTTTATTTTATTTCCTTTAGGCCTACTAAACTAATGACCTTACATACTTGTCTGGTGAACACAGCAAGTGTCCTCCCCATATACATATATCTCTATGTGAAGTGTTAAATGTCACTTGATCATACAGTAAAACTTTGGTTTGCAAGCATAATGCATCCTGGAAACATGCTTATAACGCAAAAACACTCATATCTCAAAGGGAATTTCAAGAACCATTGGCTCAAAGGGAATTTCAAGAACCATGGCTCAGTGACCATGAAGTTTGGTGCCATGTACTACTCCTACTGCAAGGCATCATTCATTTATCAAGGTAAAATTTATTAGAAATGTCTGCTCATTTTGTGGAACACTCACAGAACAAGTTACTCTCAATCCAAGGTTTTGCTGTAGATATAAAGATCTTGGGAGATTTTATGTTAATATTAACATCACATATATTGATACATATAACTTAAAATTCCTGGGTGATATCTCAAGATCTCAAGATCTCCCAAGATATTTATCACCATACTTACCCTGTTTGATGACAGAAACAAGGGTGATTATTTGCTTCTCAGCAAGCATTCACTTGGGGAATAAAAAGTTAGTGTCCTTTCCCTTGAGACTCTCTGACCTCTCCAAGAGGTTCTGTTAATATTAGTGTCTTTTAACTCATTGAGCCCTTCTGGTGAAGGTCAGATAAAGAGCCATTGCAGTCTTCCGGAAGCCAACATACCAAGATCCTCACAGTTTAACTTTCTTTCTCTTCTCAATATATATATTTTGAACAAATAGACTAGAAGTTTGATGTGGAAAGTTGATAGTTAAGGATAGGAGAGCTAGCTAGGCTGCTTCTCACTAAACCTGAAGGTGGGAGCTAGCTTCAATTTTCAGCAAGTATTTTAGAATACAGAATTCTAGACAGCATTGTATTTCTACTCGAGACTCCACTCAACAATTCCAAGGCAGTGAGAAAAATTCTACTGGATACCTTATTTCCAGCATCTGATTCCCCTATCTATATCTTATCTACCTTTGAAATAGCTACCTGTAGTCAAATGCCTGACAGCATTTACTGAGACATTCAATAAAAACTAGTTGAATGAACACATAAACATGTAAGAAGTGATTTAGAACTTTTATTATAGGTTTGTCTTGTATCATTTCACTTGAGGCTGATAATCTTCTAGGCACAGAGGAAGGAGTAATTTCTATTTGTGTTACCGTGGATTGGATCTTAGAATACAATGGTGCAACAAGGTTTGGCTCTGACATGCCTTGCTTGCTCAGCCAGATGGTGTCACTTGATTACATTTATGCCTCAAGGTGTCCTTATCCTGCCCAAGGGAATGGCGAAGAAATGGCCACTTAGTTTGTTCTATAGGCCATGTGAGTTCTTGGTTAAAATATATGTTATAAAATATGTTGTGGTAGAGAAAAGGTCCAAGTGTATGGTAGTCAAAAAGTAACTAAAATGGACTAAACCTCACTGAAAAAGCTGACTAGATTTCCAAATAGAAGTTGACTGCTAAAAACAACAACAACAACTGAATTGTTGGTTTAGATTTACAAGCTACTGCTGTACATATTTTAGATACTAGGGCAGATATACATTAATATCACGCTTTCCCAACAAGAAATAATAAACCAGATATATATACTCATGGAAACATATTTGTGTCAGTTGTCTATTGCTATGTAACCAATCACCACCAAATTTAACAGATTAAACAATAAACACATATGACTGCACATTTTCTGAGGATCAAAAATACAGGTACAACTTGGATGGTGTCTGTAGCTCATGACCTCTCACCTAGCTGCAGTCAAGGTGTCCAATGGGGATTTTACTAGTCATGGTTCTCCATAGAAACAGAACTAACAGGATTTCAATTGATCCATCGACCTGAGATTTATTTTAAGGAATTGGCTCATGTGATTGTAGAAGTGTAAGTCCGAAGTCTTCAAGGTAGGCAGGCAGGCTACATACCTAGGAGCAAGTTGCAGTATGAGTTTAATGATCATCTTATGGCAGAATTTTTTCTTATTTGGGAATGTCAATCATTGTTCTATTAAGGTCTTCAACTAATTAGATGAGGCCCACTCAAGTTATCAAGGATAATCTGCTTTACGCAAAGCCCAACAAATTTAAATACTAATCTAATCTAAAAAGCCAAACCAAACAAAACACCTTAGTGAAAACATCCAGAATAATGTTTCTGGGCACATGGCCCAGCCAAGTTGACACATGAAGTTGACCATCACAGGGCTGCTGTCATCTCAAGGCTTGACTGGGAAGCCTCCACTGTCAAACTCCTACTCTCGTGTCTTGGCAACCCTCAAGTGGTCAGTTGGAGACACAATTCTTTGCCAAATGGGCCCTTCTGTATGACTATTCACAACATGGTAGCTAGTTTTCCCCAGACCAAGTGTATGGGGAGAGTAAATAAAGGCTACACATCATAGAAGTCACAGTTCTTTTATAACGTAATTTCAGAATAGACATACCATCTCTTCTGTAACATTCTATTGTTTGCAGGTGAGTCAGTAAGTCCAGGCCACATTCCAGGGTCAGGGACTACAGCCCTCAAACTTGAATGCCAGCAAGCAGGGACCCTAGAGGGCCGTCTTATGGATACTTATAGATATCATGTAGGTACTTTATGTACTATGTATATAAACTCGAGTAGCATTTGGTGTATATTTTCGATAGCACAACACGTAAGTCTGCACAGTAAATATTTTTCTCCACTCACTGTTTTCAATATCAAAATAACAAAAAGAAAAAACTTGGCTTTTTCACACATCCCACTTTCTCTGAATCTTCCCCTCAGCATGCTCATTTTAAAGTATATATAATATCCAATTTCTGAGTCAGTAGCATGCCTCCTGAGGGCCATATTCCATAGCAGCCTGTTTTTTGTGTAGCCTTCTTGGTAAGAATGTGTCTTACACTCTTAAAGGTTTTTAAAGCAAGCGAAGTAAAACAAACAAATAAAAAAAAACACAACAAAGAAACATAAATATGCAACAAAGTTTACATGTGGCCTAAGAGTTTATAATATTTACTATCTGGCTTTACAGAGCAAATTTTTGCCAACCCTAGTCTAGTTTTATCTCTCATAAAGATAATGAATAATATGAACTTTATCATAAAATAGAATTGACCAAGTCTCATTTTGAAGTTGGAATTAACCGAAATTAACGTGGAATGGTAGAAGGAAAACATCAATCTTTCTAATTATAGGTTTTTTTTTTTCGAAATTAGCAAATAATCCACAATCCCTTTTCCCATTTTTTTTTGTTTTCAATGGTACATTTAATTTATTAAGAATCATATGAAATGATCATCTATTAATTTATTAAGAATCATAGGAAAATGGTCAACTATTTTCAGTTTGATACCTGAGGGCATGGGATACAAAGGACAGAAAGGCTGAACCAGAGAAATCCCAGGGTAAATAACAGCTGTTGATATTTGGACTGTGCTCAGAGAAGACTGCATTCACACATGTGTTCCTGCAGGTTGTTCAGCTTTTTGACACATCACAGTAGGTAAAATCTTGCAAAATGAAGAGACGGCTCAAGTTAGTGGATTTTTGAGAGCTGGCTTCAGTTTTGCCCATGATCGGGGGGAAGAAGAGAGTAAGTTAACAGTTTATTGATTGCTTCGTATTCACTGAGTAGTTACAACCATAGGGGACCTGAGATACTTCTGAACAGACCCTGTACTTAATGAAAAGAGTTTGAAATCCTACACCACGCTCTGCCTCCCGCTTCAGGCCCCTGTAAGCTCCATCAGGCTTAGGGAACAAGCTATCCCTTTTGTCTCACTCTGCAGTTCCTAAAGATGAAAACTTGCGGCTTGAGTGTAAGCAGCAGAGGTATCTTTCTAATCTGTAGTTTATTCAGGGCCTTTTAAATCATAAGATTCACAAAGATATCAAAGGTAATATTAGCTAATGTTTACTGGGGTTCCTCTTATGTATTAGGCATAGTGCCGTGTGATGGTTGAACTGGGTACCAGAGTCCCCTCTCTTAAAACACCGTAAAATACCACTTTCCCTGGTGAAACTTGAAACGTGCATGACAGCCAACCTTGGATCTTTAGAGGAAGGATCACGATTGAAGTTTTCAGATTCTCATCAGTGCTGTTTTTCTTCATTGCTATTATTTTCTTTCCTTCCCTTTCTTCCCTTACCTGAGTTCCTTTCACTCTCTGGTTAAACAGTAGTCAAACTGCACAATTATTATACAATTCCTATATTCCTGAACTCTTTTAAAATTGAATTCACACTGACATGTTTCAAATGATAGAATCATATTGTTTTGGAGCTAAAGAAGACTTACTTTACCTTTTCTAGAGAAGGTGCTCTGAGTTTTCACATAGGAAACTCAATGTATTTCATACTTTATGGAAAATGTTAGCTGCTTAAATTTACTTGCTTAACACTAAAAAAATTAAAAGTATAATTCATTTTTTGAAAATTTGTTATTATACTCTATTTTCCTGGGATTATATTTTTCAAAGATCTACCATTTATTAAACATATTAACATATTATTATTAACATATTATTAAACATAAACATATTATGCCCCATGGTATAAACATTTAATTTAATTTTTCTAACAGCCCTATGAATTGCTACTTTTTATGCCTCTTTTTCAATAAGTAAAAGCTGCTGGAGGCTAAGTAACATGCACTGACAAGGTTCTGAATCTACTCTATTTTGCTGTATCAATGATAGTAATAACATGGCTGTATATCCATTTTCCTTTTTATATTTCTAACGTACATGAATTCGTATAGCTTTGTTTGCTGTTGGTAAGTAAAGGAAATAAGACAGCTGTTACCAAGTCCACTTTTATGGCTAAAAAAAAAAAAAAAAAAAAGGGAATACTCAATAAAGTCTTACTTAATCAGAATGACCTGACTAAACCTGGCAAGACTGGGAAAAGAACTTCAGTCCCTTGAGTCTTACTCCAGTGACCTTTCCCCTGAATTGAATCATACGGTTATGTTTATTCAGTGGAGACTCTCAATTTATGAATAAAGTCAACTACTTCAGCAACAGTGATGATGTAAATATTTTTCACAGCGAATATGAAAAAAGCTGTATCTTCAAGAGGGAGAAAATTCAGTCTTCCTCAAACAGATTTAGGTTTCTTTGGGACCCATTAGATTCACCATAGTTTTCCTGATGATTTTTTTCTTCAGGGGATGCTGAAAGCTGTTTGCAGTTAAAAATGAAGGCTCTAGAGTTGCTTGAAGGCAATCCAGACTGAACAAGAATTTGACTATCCTCAACAATTTCTCTTATCTTTACTTAGTAATGGCATTTTTAAAAAGGAAAAATATTGCTTTGGGTACCCTAAAATGGATATAATTTATACAGCACAATTTTTATGATGTTTTCATTTTATATCTTATGATGCCATGAACTACTCATTTACTATAATCTGAGACATAATTCCTCATACTGGGATAAGGAGAAATTATGGACAGAGCTTTAAGTTAATGAATTAGTACTTAACTGGAGAAGCAAGAGGTTCTTGTTGATAGAAAAATAAATGATCGTATACCTTTTATTTTATAATTTGGCTAATTGATTGATTGTCTTGTTTGTGTAAAGAAACATTTAATTATATCATTTCACATGATATATATATATATATATATATATATATATTTTTTTTTTTTTTTGCTAAAACAGTAAGACACCTTCCCTAACCTCAAAAGCCAATAATGTGTAAGAGGCAAGCTAGTGAACAGACTTTCATAATAAGAACAGTTAAATGTTATAAAATCTGTACAAGGTGTGATAAGAGGGCCCTAGAGAGGCACCTCACCAAATCTTGCAAGAAAATGCATCAAGAAGGCTTGCTCTAAGAAGTGATGCATTAATTGAACATAAATGTTAAGTATGAGTTAGCCCTGGAAATAAGGAGCAGGCACTACTAATGCTGAGTTCCCGCTTTCCTTTTTTTCAGGAAAAAGTGCTTTGAAGTTAGATAAGGCTGCGTGATTTGTTTCGCCAAGTGAACGTAGCCAGTGTGAGTGGAGATAATAAGGTTTTAGTAGTGGACGAAAGCACGTAAGGACCCGGGTGCAGTGCTCCGCGATCTGTCGCCATTGCCACAGAGAAACCTGAACTCCCATACCATCTGTCTGAGTCCCTAGTGAGTGTATGAACAGAACACCTTCCAACCTGTATTGAACATGTAGCATAAGAAATAAACCTTTGGTTGCGGCAAGATGGCGGCTTAGGAGGACGCTGGGCTCACCGCACGTCCTGCTGATCACTTAGATTCCATCTACACCTGCCTAAATAACCCAGAAAACCGCCAGAGGATTAGCAGAACAGAGTCGCCGGAGCCAAACGCAGACGAGAGGCCCACGGAAGAGGGTAGGAAGGGCGGCGAGGCGGTGCGCGCTCCACGGACTGGCGGGAGGGAGCCGGGGCAGAGGGGCGGCTCGCCGGCCAAGCAGAGCCCCCGAGTCTGGCTTGCAAAAGCGGAGGGGCCGGGCGGACTGTGTTCCGACAGCAAGCGCGACTTAGCGTCTGGGAGGTCAGAAATTAACAGCTCTGCTCGGAAAGCGGGAAGGCTGGAGGACAAAGGGAGGGAGAGCTGCTGAGCCCCCTGACAACAGAGCTCAGTTTGGTGGGGAACAAAGGCGCTCGCCAGCGCCATTTCCCCCGCCCATCCCCCAGCCGAAATCCCAAAGGGAACCGGTTCCTGCCAGGGAACTTGCTCGCTCCGCGCAAACACCCAACTCTGCGCTTCTGCGGAGCCAAACCTCCGGCAGCGGATCTGACTCCCTCCCGCTGCCACAGGGCCCCTCCTGAAGTGGATCACCTAAGGAGAAGCGATCTAAGCCTGCCCCTCCTGCCCCCGAGCACCTTGCCTACCCACCCCAGCTAATACGCCAGATCCCCAGCATCACAAGCCTGGCAGGGTGCAAGTAGCCCAGACGAGCCACACCACCCCACAGTGAATCCCGCCCCTAGGAGAGGGGAAGAGAAGGCACACACCAGTCTGACTGTGGCCCCAGCGGTGGGCTGGGGGCAGACATCAGGTCTGACTGCGGCCCCGCCCACCAACTCCAGGTATACACCACAGCACAGGGGAAGTGCCCTGCAGGTCCTCACCACGCCAGGGACTATCCAAAATGACCAAGCGGAAGAACTCCCCTCAGAAGAATCTCCAGGAAATAACAACAGCTAATGAGCTGATCAAAAAGGATTTAAATAATATAACAGAAAGTGAATTTAGAATAATAGTCATAAAATTAATCGCTGGGCTTGAAAACAGTATACAGGACAGCAGAGAATCTCTTGCTACAGAGATCAAGGGACTAAGGAACAGTCACGAGGAGCTGAAAAACGCTTTAAACGAAATGCATAACAAAATGGAAACCACCACAGCTCGGCTTGAAGAGGCAGAGGAGAGAATAGGTGAACTAGAAGATAAAGTTATGGAAAAAGAGGAAGCTGAGAAAAAGAGAGATAAAAAAATCCAGGAGTATGAGGGGAAAATTAGAGAACTAAGTGATACACTAAAAAGAAATAATATACGCATAATTGGTATCCCAGAGGAGGAAGAGAGAGGGAAAGGTGCTGAAGGGGTACTTGAAGAAATCATAGCTGAGAACTTCCCTGAACTGGGGAAGGAAAAAGGCATTGAAATCCAAGAGGCACAGAGAACTCCCTTCAGACGTAACTTGAATCGATCTTCTGCACGACATATCATAGTGAAACTGGCAAAATACAAGGATAAAGAGAAAATTCTGAAAGCAGCAAGGGGTAAACGTGCCCTCACATATAAAGGGAGACCTATAAGACTCGTGACTGATCTCTCTTTTGAAACTTGGCAGGCCAGAAAGAATTGGCAAGAGATTTTCAGGGTGCTAGACAGAAAAAATATGCAGCCAAGAATCCTTTATCCAGCAAGTCTGTCATTTAGAATAGAAGGAGAGATAAAGGTCTTCCCAAACAAACAAAAACTGAAGGAATTTGTCACCACTAAACCAGCCCTACAAGAGATCCTAAGGGGGACCCTGTGAGACAAAGTCCCAGAGACATCACTACAAGCATAAAACATACAGACATCACAATGACTCTAAACCCGTATCTTTCTATAATAACACTGAATGTAAATGGATTAAATGCGCCAACCAAAAGACATAGGGTATCAGAATGGATAAAAAAACAAGACCCATCTATTTGCTGTCTACAAGAGACTCATTTTAGACCTGAGGACACCTTTAGATTGAGAGTGAGGGGATGGAGAACTATTTATCATGCGACTGGAAGCCAAAAGAAAGCTGGAGTAGCCATACTTATATCAGACAAACTAGACTTTAAATTAAAGGCTGTAACAAGAGATGAAGAAGGACATTATATAATAGTTACAGGGTCTATCCATCAGGAAGAGCTAACAATTATCAATGTCTATGCACCGAATACCGGAGCCCCCAAATATATAAAACAATTACTCATAAACATAAGCAACCTTATTGATAAGAATGTGGTAATTGCAGGGGACTTTAATACACCACTTACAGAAATGGATAGATCATCTAGACACACGGTCAATAAAGAAACAAGGGCCCTGAATGAGACATTGGATCAGATGGACTTGACAGATATATTTAGAACTCTGCATCCCAAAGCAACAGAATATACTTTCTTCTCGAGTGCACATGGAACATTCTCCAAGATAGATCATATACTGGGTCACAAAACAGCCCTTCATAAGTTTACAAGAATTGAAATTATACCATGCTTACTTTCAGACCACAATGCCATGAAGCTTGAAATCAACCACAGGAAAAAGTCTGGAAAACCTCCAAAAGCATGGAGGTTAAAGAACACCCTACTAACGAATGAGTGGGTCAACCAGGCAATTAGAGAAGAAATTAAAAAATATATGGAAACAAACGAAAATGAAAATACAACAATCCAAACGCTTTGGGACGCAGCAAAGGCAGTCCTGAGAGGAAAATACATTGCAATCCAGGCCTATCTCAAGAAACAAGAAAAATCCCAAATACAAAATCTAACAGCACACCTAAAGGAACTAGAAGCAGAACAGCAAAGGCAGCCTAAGCCCAGCAGAAGAAGAGAAATAATAAAGATCAGAGCAGAAATAAACAATATAGAAACTAAAAAAACTGTAGAGCAGATCAACGAAACCAAGAGTTGGTTTTTTGAAAAAATAAACAAAATTGACAAACCTCTAGCCAGGCTTCTCAAAAAGAAAAGGGAGATGACCCAAATAGATAAAATCATGAATGAAAATGGAATTATTACAACCAATCCCTCAGAGATACAAACAATTATCAGGGAATACTATGAAAACTTATATGCCAACAAATTGGACAACCTGGAAGAAATGGACGAATTCCTGAACACCCACACGCTTCCAAAACTCAATCAGGAGGAAATAGAAAGCTTGAACAGACCCATAACCAGCGAAGAAATTGAATCGGTTATCAAAAATCTCCCAACAAATAAGAGTCCAGGACCAGATGGCTTCCCAGGGGAGTTCTACCAGACGTTTAAAGCAGAGATAATACCTATCCTTCTCAAGCTATTCCAAGAAATAGAAAGGGAAGGAAAACTTCCAGACTCATTCTATGAAGCCAGTATTACTTTGATTCCTAAACCAGACAGAGACCCAGTAAAAAAAGAGAACTACAGGCCAATATCCCTGATGAATATGGATGCAAAAATTCTCAATAAGATACTAGCAAATCGAATTCAACGGCATATAAAAAGAATTATTCACCATGATCAAGTGGGATTCATTCCTGGGATGCAGGGCTGGTTCAACATTCGCAAATCAATCAACGTGATACATCACATTAACAAAAAAAGAGAGAAGAACCATATGATCCTGTCAATCGATGCAGAAAAGGCCTTCGACAAAATCCAGCACCCTTTCTTAATAAAAACCCTTGAGAAAGTCGGGATAGAAGGAACATACTTAAAGATCATAAAAGCCATTTATGAAAAGCCCACAGCTAACATCATCCTCAACGGGGAAAAACTGAAAGCTTTTTCCCTGAGATCAGGAACACGACAAGGATGCCCACTCTCACCGCTGCTGTTTAACATAGTGCTGGAAGTTCTAGCATCAGCAATCAGACAACAAAAGGAAATCAAAGGCATCAAAATTGGCAAAGATGAAGTCAAGCTTTCGCTTTTTGCAGATGACATGATATTATACATGGAAAATCCGATAGACTCCACCAAAAGTCTGCTAGAACTGATACAGGAATTCAGCAAAGTTGCAGGCTACAAAATCAATGTACAGAAATCAGTTGCATTCTTATACACTAACAATGAAGCAACAGAAAGACAAATAAAGAAACTGATCCCATTCACAATTGCACCAAGAAGCATAAAATACCTAGGAATAAATCTAACCAAAGATGTAAAGGATCTGTATGCTGAAAACTATAGAAAGCTTAGGAAGGAAATTGAAGAAGATTTAAAGAAATGGAAAGACATTCCCTGCTCATGGATTGGAAAAATAAATATTGTCAAAATGTCAATACTACCCAAAGCTATCTACACATTCAATGCAATCCCAATCAAAATTGCACCAGCATTCTTCTCGAAACTAGAACAAGCAATCCTAAAATTCATATGGAACCACAAAAGGCCCCGAATAGCCAAAGGAATTTTGAAGAAGAAGACCAAAGCAGGAGGCATCACAATCCCAGACTTTAGCCTCTACTACAAAGCTGTCATCATCAAGACAGCATGGTATTGGCACCAAAACAGACACATAGACCAATGGAATAGAATAGAAACCCCAGAACTAGACCCACAAACGTATGGCCAACTCATCTTTGACAAAGCAGGAAAGAACATCCAATGGAAAAAAGACAGCCTCTTTAACAAATGGTGCTGGGAGAACTGGACAGCAACATGCAGAAGGTTGAAACTAGACCACTTTCTCACACCATTCACAAAAATAAACTCAAAATGGATAAAGGACCTAAATGTGAGACAGGAAACCATCAAAACCTTAGAGGAGAAAGCAGGAAAAGACCTCTCTGACCTCAGCCGTAGCAATCTTTTACTCGACACATCCCCAAAGGCAAGGGAATTAAAAGCAAAAGTGAATTACTGGGACCTTATGAAGATAAAAAGCTTCTGCACAGCAAAGGAAACAACCAACAAAACTAAAAGGCAACCAACGGAATGGGAAAAGATATTCGCAAATGACATATCGGACAAAGGGCTAGTATCCAAAATCTATAAAGAGCTCACCAAACTCCACACCCAAAAAACAAATAACCCAGTGAAGAAATGGGCAGAAAACATGAATAGACACTTCTCTAAAGAAGACATCCGGATGGCCAACAGGCACATGAAAAGATGTTCAGCGTCGCTCCTTATCAGGGAAATACAAATCAAAACCACACTCAGGTATCACCTCACGCCAGTCAGAGTGGCCAAAATGAACAAATCAGGAGACTATAGATGCTGGAGAGGATGTGGAGAAACGGGAACCCTCTTGCACTGTTGGTGGGAATGCAAATTGGTGCAGCCGCTCTGGAAAGCAGTGTGGAGGTTCCTCAGAAAATTAAAAATAGACCTACCCTATGACCCAGCAATAGCACTGCTAGGAATTTATCCAAGGGATACAGGAGCACTGATGCATAGGGCCACTTGTACCCCAATGTTCATAGCAGCACTCTCAACAATAGCCAAATTATGGAAAGAGCCTAAATGTCCATCAACTGATGAATGGATAAAGAAATTGTGGTTTATATACACAATGGAATATTACATGGCAATGAGAAAAAATGAAATATGGCCTTTTGTAGCAACGTGGATGGAACTGGAGAGTGTGATGCTAAGTGAAATAAGCCATACAGAGAAAGACAGATACCATATGGTCTCACTCTTATGTGGATCCTGAGAAACTTAACAGGAACCCATGGGGGAGGGGAAGGAAAAAAAAAAAAAAAGAGGTTAGAATGGGAGAGAGCCAAAGCATAAGAGACTGTTAAAAACTGAGAACAAACTGAGGGTTGATGGGGGGTGGGAGGGAGGAGAGGGTGGGTGATGGGTATTGAGGAGGGCACCTTTTGGGATGAGCACTGGGTGTTGTATGGAAACCAATTTGTCAATAAATTTCAGAAAAAAAATAAAAAATAAAAAATAAAAAAAATAAAAAAAAAAAAAAAAAAAAGAAATAAACCTTTGCTGTCTTAAGCTACTGATATTTTAATGGTGTATGTCAATGTGGTAGGGATTACCCTACTTTGATTAATATATACATGATGTTTTTTTTAGTGGTAAATAATTTAGAACAAGGAGGTAGAGTGGCAATAATTTTGAGACACTAGTAAGGGTTAAATTGTGAGAGACCCTGTATGCTAATTTTAACAAATTCAGATTTTATCTTGTGTCTAGGCACATTACTGATACAAATAAATCAATGTATTGTTAGCACAGAACAAGTTTCCACAACCTAGAGACTGCTGACGTTTTGGGCCAGCTCATTCTTTGGGATGAAGACTGTCTTATACATGAAGAATGTTTGGCAGCTTTCCAGGCCGGTACCCACTGGATGACAGTTGTGCCCCTCCCCCCCCCCCCCCCCAGCTATGAAAACCAAAAATGTCTCCATGTATTGTCAATATCCCCCAGAGGGCAAAATCCTCTGAGTTGAAATTACTGGCATAGAAGAAAATTAGGGAAAAAGTGTACATAAGATAAGAAACCCAGAACGACTATCATAGCTGTGAAAGACCATTTACATTTTCTAAGTTGGAGTGTATATAATATTATCATAGTTTTATTAAAAAAATGTGTCAGATAATAGATAAAATGGGTTGAAAATGGGCAGGATTCATTGTGGAGATAGCTCCTTGTAAGGATAGGAATATTATTTGGTTGCTAAAGAATTCCAAAGTTCAGTTTGCTCCATAACTCCTATGGCTTTTATGCCACACCATGGAAAAGGCATTAAAGGTGGTTGTCCTAGGGTTTCAAAACATTCTAGAACTCTACATTAAATGAAATATTTTCCAGGACTATTATGCATGGTTATACCATAAAAAACTTAGACTTTGTTGGGTGAATGGTCAATTAGAGAACTGGATAATTGTCTAATTCAGTGCATAGGGCTAGCTGGAAATGTATTACATTCTAATTAACCCTTTGCAGATGTAGCTTGTAATTTCGAATGGGTTTATGAACTGTGAATCTTGATACTAATCTTACCTTGCATGTACTACTTTCATGGTTTAGGTCAAGATTTTACCCTAAATCGTAATCTTGTTACACATATAACAGTGCTAATAACATTGTTTCATGATTATTCTAAGTAGTAGATAAAATAACGTTATGATTGATAAAATTGAATGCAAAATTTGCATACAATGCAATATTTGCATTCAATGCAATATTTGCCAAATTGAATGCAAATAGAGTTGCTCATCTGTAAGACTCTTGGAATTTTCAAAGATAATCAGATTATATTTCTTTAAGACTTAAGTGAAACTAAATCTATCAGTTTTCTTATTTTGCATTCTATTTTTTTCAGAGTGGTTTTATATGATCAAAATATCTGCTTTCTAAAATTCCTTCTTGCCTCCAATCTGTCCGAGCTTTTTCAACCTCCTTTCTTCTTTTGTAAAGGTGGAAGGATGCTATGTTTTCAAGTCACTCATATATTTCTATCAGATTGTTCCGTACAGTATAGGGTGATCAGAAGGAGTCATTCTATAAGGACATATAAGCTAATTCTTTCATTTTTAGATATAGTGTCTAGGCTTCAGGACAAAAGAAAGTACTTTACTAGATTAAAAAAATATTTTAAGGGTGAAAACCCAGGTATGTGTATATATGTTAATCAAATATTCATTGAATTTATATATTCGAGCTTTGGACCTATGATAGGTGCTGAAGATACCAATGTAAACATTCAGACACACTTTTCCCTCACTGAAATTGAGATCCAATGGGTGAGATGGCCAAATAACAAGAATTTTCATCAAATTTATGAATTTTCATCAAATTGTGATAAATGTAATACTAGAAATCCAAAAAAAAAAAAAAAAGAAATATGGGAAGTCAAAGGATAGATGAGATGCCTACTTTAATCTGTGTTGGGTGTTACAGGCTTGGAGGAGGTCTCCCCCAACCCAAAGATTTTATGAAAGTAAAAGAAGAGTGAGAGTATGAAACTGAAAGTATTTCAAGTAAATACAGCAGTATAACAAAGCCCAGGCCAAATGCATGAATGATTCTCAGGCAAATTGAAAGGATATTCTGTGTCCAGACTGAGGAATATAAGCACAGGAGCAGCAGTAGATTAGAAGGGAGATCAGGGAGCAACTTGCAAGTCATACGAAAACATTTGGATGTCATCCCAAGAACATTAGGAGAAATCAGGGCATTGAGACAGTACACTGGAACAATGAGATCAATTAAGAGGATGGTTTGCGATGCATGGTGGAGAATGGATTGTACAGTGCCCGGAACAAGGTAGGCAACTTGGTTACTACACTGCTGTAATGTATTAAATAGCTGGCGCTCTTTTACGAGGCTAATGAAAAGAGAACTGTGAAATGCAGACAGAATTATGGAAGATTCATCTTGACTTGGTGGTCGATTAGATGTGCGGGATGAGGGAGTGGGAGGAATCAATGATGTGTCCAAGTTCACTGGCTGACTTGGGTGCATAGTGATGCTGTTGACATAGAGAACAGCAGAGAAGAAATAGGTATGGGAAGAGAATAATGAAGGTAAATGTTAGAATTTTATTGAAATGTCAAGCGGGATTATCACTTGGCAATGTAGGATTGGATCTTAAGGGAGAGAAATAGCCTGGAGATATAGATCAAAAAGTCATTAGTATATTGATAGATTGTAATATTAATATGTGAGATTACCTTCACCAAGTGTATGAAGTGATAAGGAAGGAGAGCTGCAGATAGAAGAAATTCTGAAATTTAAGGTGCAACTGAAGAAGAATGCTAAACAGAGACGGGAAAATAGAAGAAAACCCAACATGCTGCTACATTTTGGAGGCCAACATAAACCACCATATTTTGAAAAAGGAAAATAAAATTCTGAATTCATAGGCTGTCATACAATAAGATTAGTCATGAAATAAGTATAGTATTCCTCCAGCAGAAAGAAAGCGACTTCAGGCAACATCCTTAATGATTTCCTAGTTAGAAGTTATAGCCTCCCCTTAAATGATCAATTAAGAGGATGGTTTGCAATGCATGGTGGAGTCCACGATAAAAGCCCTTAGGAAATTTCTGGCATTATACCCTTAAACCATCTCGATCTCAACACATTTAATATCTTTGCTCCATGATGCAAAGGCATTGAATTAATAGGTTTTGAAACAGGGGAGGGGGGCAGTCTTGTCTTAGCATCTTTGTAATGGTTATATGTTTCTTGTTCTGGAAAATTCCTCACTTTCACAGCATCTAGGGACATTGTACCCTCAGCCTTTCTGATGGGAACACATTAAAGTGATCCTCGTCCCACATTCCTCCCTGTCTGGGTCTTCAGAGTAAAATAACAGTTGCTGAAGATCAAATGCACATCCTTTTAATGCTAATGGCCCAATAAATTGTAGATCGACAATTTAAATATAGAGAGGAAGCTGCATCCTCAGAAACTTTGTGAAATGGGGTGGGGGAAAGGTAGCAAAATGTAAATATAGACTGAAAAGCTCACTAATGATGTTTACTTTGTTACTTAGCTGCTTATTATATAGATTGGGTCATTCAAAAATAGAATTTCTGTTCAGCTTTAATAACAGTCTTTGTGTTCCTTATTTTATTGCAGGCATGGTACAAGAGTGGCAATTTCACAGTAAGCAGCTGGACTGATGCTATTCATTAGCAATTGGACAACATATCACAGGAAAAAGTAATGTTCCGTTTAAGAATGAATTTCAAAATCTTAAATCCCTAACTAGATGTCCGTTTTACCCGCACAGTATATGCTTAATGCCATTATTTTTCTCATTAATAAGATGTGAATGAAAGCATTGAAATACATTTGAAAAGTTCAGGATAAACTTTTAAAAAGACAGCTGTGTGAAATCCTGTATATTATGCATAACTGCTATAGGAGAGAACAATCCGTCTCGTTAGCTAGATTTCCTCCTCTGCCCAGCTGGGCCATTCCCGTGATCTAGGGAGCTGAGGTGATCATGGCCAATGATTATTCATTTGTATGAGCCGCCAGCATAACCTGCCAGTAATAGTTACCCACATTCAGCATCTGTGCATAGACACTGATAGGGGTAATTGTGATGGCAGCCAAAATGGCAAATCCCAGCATGTCCTGTGCTTGAACACAGCTATTCCAATGAAAGAACATTTTCAAATTGCCTGAACTGGCATAAATTCCCTAGTGAATTTGACCTATATAGTTATGGGCAGATTATGGTTCCAAAGTCTGGCTTGAAACCACTCCAGATCGACTGCCAATTAAATTAAGAAAAGTTGGAGCAAAAAAAATAAAATGAAATAATGTAAATCTGGGGCATATAAGCAGCAGACAAAATGTATGCCATTATAGCGTCTTCTGGAATCACACACACTGTCAGTTTACTTTGTTAGAAAAGTTTCTCATATACATATATATATGTATATTTATTATATGTATATATTTGTTGTAAATAAATGGTTAATAAATGAACTTAGAACTTTAGAATTGTACACATTAAATGTTATCTAATTATATGTTTTTTGTTTAATTTTTTTTCTGGTAGGCTGGATTACATTAAACTCTTCTCTATGAAATAATAACATTCATTTATTGCTTCTTTGAACAAACATTTATGGAACCATTACTCTACGCAAGGTTTAATCAATGTCAAAAATGGCTGACTACATCTCATGAATTGTATCCATCAGATGCCTGTGACTCATTTCATATGTTCCATATTTTATGTCAGTGGTTTTCATGAGGTAATTTCTTAATCAATGCCTGAATTGCTTGTTCAAAATATCCATTTCTAGGCTCTGTTAGACTAGGTTCTAATTCAGAAATTCTGAAAAACAGTCTGAGTACCTTCCTCTTTAACAGGTATTCTTAGATGACTGTGATATGGTTATTGGGAAGATCATCTTTTTGAGAAACATTCATCTCATTAACTATGCCACCTAGAAAAACAATATAGAAAGAGAAAAAGAAATAAAGATAGAAAATATAATGACATGACCTTGGGCATTTGCAGTTACATATATCACTTCTGTTACTTCCCTACTCTTCTCCTTATCACAGATACTAATTCAAATGTATTTAGTATTTGCATCCGGGAGGAAAAAGTTGGTTTTGGGGTGCCTGGGTGATTCAGTCAGTTAAGCATCTGACTTCAGCTCAGGTCATGATCTCGTGGTTCTTGAGTCCGAGCCCCACATCCAGCTCTGTGCTGATGGCTCAGAGACTGGAGACTGCTTTGGATTCTGTGTCTCCCTCTCTCTCTGCCCCTCCCCTCCTCGTACTCTGTCTGTCTGTCTGTCTCTCTCTGGCTCTCTCTCTCTCTCTCTCTCTTTCTCAAAAATAAATAAATGTCAATTTTTTTTAAAGTTGATTTTGAATGTGTTTCCATTTACATAATGACACGATGTTATAGATGGTGTTTGTTACTTCTTCACTCAACAATAAAAATAAACACATACCTTATTTAACTGTTCAAATTATTTCCATGTGTGCTTCCTAGTATATCTCATTTATTTATTTTAGCTGTATGGACTTCAATATTCTTCAGCACCAACAATGTTACAATGAGCACGGCCTCCTATAGAAACTTTGAGTTTGTTGGTGCAGGAAGGGAACTGTTAGTTCCAAGAGTATCATATGAGTTATCTGCTATATTTAGCTGTATCCTCATCAGAGAATATGACTGATGCAAAGTAAGTACAAATTCTTATCCATTATGCCATCAAAACCACATTGAGATACCACCTCACGCCAGTCAGAGTGGCTAAAATTAACAACTCAGGAAACAACAGATGGTGATGAGGATGTGGAGAAATGGGAACCCTCTTGCACTGTTGGCGGGAATGCAACCTGGTGCAGCCACTCTGGAAACCAGTGTAGAGGTTCCTCAAAAAATTGAAAATAGAATTACCCTATGACTCAGAAATAGTACCACTAGAAACTTATCCAAAGGATACAGAAGTGCTGATTATTGGGGGCACAGGTATCCCAATATTTATAGCAGCACTATCAACAATAGCCAAATTATGGAAAGAGCCCAAATGTCTATCACCTGATGAATGGGTAAAGAAGATGTGGTTTATACACACAAGGGACTACTACTTGGCAATGAGAAAGAATGAAATTCTGCCATTTGCAACAAAGTGGATGGAACTGGAGGGTATTATGCTAAGTGAAATAAGTCAGTCAGAGAAAGACAGATATCATATGTTTTCACTCATATGTGGAATTTGAGAAACTTAACAGAAGACCCCTGGAGAAGGGAAGGGGAAAAATAGTTTCAAACAGAGAGGGAGGCCTTAAGAAACTTAAATACAGAGAACAAACTGAAGGTTGATGGAGAGGCAGGGGAGAGGGGAAAATGGATGATGGGCACTGAGGAGGGCACTTGTTGGGATGAACACTGGGTGTTATATGTAAGCAAGGAATCATGGGAATCTACTCCCGAAGAGCACATTGTGTAAATTGTATGTTAGCTAACTAGACAATAAATTATATTAAAGAAAAAAAGTGGTATTTAAGATAATCATTAAAAGGTAAATACAAATTTGCATTGCTGCAAAAGAAAGAAAAAATTTTCAGGAAGAAAAAATCCTATGTACAAAGGTAGGGAAAAGTAAAAATTCGTGGCCAGGATCTCCAACAGGTAAAAGTGCATTTATCTGAAGGTCGCAGGTAGTTGAGATTTCAAGAGACACAGTTAGAAGCAGGTTGCATTTAAGCCGTAAAGAGCCTTATAGAAAATAGGAAACCTCATAACAATCTCCAGCAGGAGACTGTCACAATTTTATTTTTGTTGTTGGATATCATCCTGAGCAGAGGCTGGGGTAGGTGGAGAAAAAAAAAATACTTGTCAACAATTAAAATAAAAATAATAATTATATGTACATATGACAACAAGCACAGCTAACATCTATTGATCCTCTGCTATGTCTCAGAGCCTGTACTGAGCACATACAATGTATCATCTCAACTAAATCCAGACAGATAGTTATTATTATTCACATTTTACAGATGAAGAAACATATTCAGAGAGAGGAGGTGATTATACCCAGGCTGTCGTGGGGCTTGTGCATTTTACAATGTGAGGGTCCTTTAAATTAAAAAAATAATAATAATAATAATAATTATAAATACAAAATGAGGTGAAGATTAATTTCCATTTCAGATGATAAAATCAAGCAAAATAAATTATAGCTTTTGCAAAGTTAAAATATAGCCTAAATATCCCCAATTCAGAAAAAAATACTGTGTACGTTGAATTTCATACTCTCTACTATTATATACAAAATTATATGCTGCTACAATGCCCTTTTCTGTATTTGGAGGGTACATAATCAATTTGTACTTCAAATGACAATTTTAAAATATTTTCTTTATAGATAAGAAAAAGGTAATGCTTTTACCTCTGTGCATAATTGCTCAAAATATCTTTTGAAATTACTAATAGATTGGAAGAGCTGTTGAAGCTTGACAAATTTGCTTACTGTTAAATTACGAAATCTATATTAATTTAATTTCATTTCCTATAGGAGGTGCATGATTTGAAAGTGTCAAAATTCAAATGTTAGCATAATAAAATTCGGTCTTGGAGAAGTTCGGTGGCTCAGTTGGTTGAGCTTCTGACTTTGGCTCAGGTCATGATCTCACGCCCTGCCCCAGGCTTGCTGCTTTCAGCTAAAACCCCATTGACATCCTCTGTCCCCCTCTCTCTCTGCCTCTCTCTCTCTCTCTATGTCCGTCTGTCTCTCTCTCAAAATGAATAAACATCAAAAAAATAAAATAAAACTCCATCTTCGCACCTTTTTATCGTGGTGCTGGCTAAGTCAGTAGAGAGGCAGAGCAAGTATGAATATTCCTATAGTAGTAAGGTGCTACAGACTGAATATTTGTGTCCTCCCAAAATTCACACATTGAAACCAAGTGCCCGATGTGACGGTATTAGGAAGTGAGGCTTTTGGAAGTTGCTTAAGTTATGAAGGTGAAACCTTCATGAATTGGATTAGTGACTTTATAAAAGAGACCTCACAGAGCTCCCTAGCTTCTTCTACCATGTGGGGACACTGCAAAAGACCACTGTCTATGAACCAGAAAGCAGTTCCTCACCAGACACTGAATCTGTTAGTGTCATGACCTTGGACTTCCCTGCATCCATATTACTAGAAATAAATGTTTTCTGCTTATAAGCCACCCATTTTATGGCATTTTGGTGTAACAGTGTGGATAGACTGAGACACAAGGCTAGCACTAACATAATTATAAGTGAATTTGACTGTAAATCACATAACTCTGTATAATTAAGCCAACTAGATATATCTCCAAGTCAAAGCTGGATCCCCCAAATTTTCTGCCACTATAATGTAAAATGATACAAAAAGAAGTGAGACAAAAGTGACATCAGAGTGAAAAGAGGCAATGGCCCTCACCGGTTTAATTAAAATTCCTTATTTTGAAAAGTGTATATACACATACCAGGATGTAGAACACATTTCTATGACCAGGACTCTGGAAATGTCCATGCAATTCTGTGTCCTTGAAGCTCACACTTCACTCACTATATGGTAAGTCAATTTCCATTTGTAATGAATTCCTTTATTGTCTCTTCTGGTATTTTAGACTACCATTCTTTTTTTTTTTTTTTTCCAACATTTATTTATTTTTGGGACAGAGAGAGACAGAGCATGAACGGGGGAGGGGCAGAGAGAGAGGGAGACACAGAATCGGAAACAGGCTCCAGGCTCTGAGCCATCAGCCCAGAGCCTGACGCTGGGCTCGAACTCACAGACCACGAGATCGTGACCTGGCTGAAGTCGGACGCTTAACCGACTGCGCCACCCAGGCGCCCCTAGACTACCATTCTATTGACCCAATTAAATGTACATCTAGGGCTAGTGGAACCACATTCACTGTTTTTTTCTCTCTTCTTAGATAGCATATTCATTATATTGTTGCAGGATTTTTTTACCACAATACCCGGGATTCATTATCTTGCGTTTCCAAGATTCATTATCTTGTCGCTACCAAGAAGAGGTAGACACAAAATGAGCAGTGGGCAAAAGTAATTTATTAGAGTATAAGATTAGAGAGTAAGAATAGTAGGAAGGCTCTCTTTATAAAGAGGGGACATTCAAAAGCGGATGCCCAGGACTATAGGCAAGGGTCCTTGTTTTGTAAGGTTCTGGTCAATCCTTCCCCTTCCCTTCCCCCTAGATCCTTCTCAGGTTCTACCCTTATTGGCTGCATAGCTCTAGATGCTGGGTTGTCCATTCTTGATTGGCTCCTTTCCGTTGTATGAGGGCGTGGCCTATGGCCATACTTGGGTCTTTCGCCAAATTCCTGAGGGAAACCTGAGGGGGAGTAGGTGGGGTCTGTTACATCCCTAAAGGGAACCTTAAGCCTGAGGGGGTTTGCTGTGGTCAGACACTCACAGCATTGTTCCAAAAAATGTGTTTTTCCTCACTCAGGGACCTCATGTCCTAATCCTTCCCTCTCCGCCTACTGAATCTTATCTTTTCCTATTATAATATTAGTAATCATCTACTGATAATTCATTTGTTTTATTAATAAAAATTAAAGAGAGAAGAAAGCCGGCATAGCTCGCTCTGCTAAATCAGATGTTTAGGTTGCTACTTCTCTATCTGAGGAGAAAGGAAGCTGTACCTGAAATCTCTCTCCTTAAGATAGCTTCTTGTTATTCTATGACCATGACTTAAGACATAATTTTTTTTAAGTTTATTTATTTATTTCAAGAGAGTGCACACACAAGTGGGATAAGGAAGAAAGAGAGGGAGAGAAACGATTTCAAGCAGGCTCCAGACTGTCAATGCAGAGCCTGACGTGGGGTTTGATCCCACAACCATGAGATCATGACCTGAGCTGAAACCTAGAGTCAGATGCTTAACCAACTGAGCTACCCAGGCGCCCCAAGAAACACTCTTTCTTTGAGTTTCATTCTTCCGATTTTATGTTGCTATAATTTAAAAACATCCAGGTGACTCATTAAGGTTTAGGATTAATTCCTGATTTATTTCTTTTTTAAAAAAATGTTTATTGATTTATTTTGAGAGAGAGGGAGAGACAGATAGCAAGCAGGGGAGGGGCAGAGAGAGAGAGAGAGAGAGAGACTCACAGCAGGCTCCACACTTGTCAGTGCAAAGCCCAATGCGGGGCTCCATCTCAGGAACCTGGAAGATCATGACCTGAGCCGAGATCAAGAGTCAGACACTTAACCGACTAAGCCACCCAGGCACCCCAAATATGATTTATTTCTAAACAATACCTTACCTAAGCTAGATCCTCATTACTCAAATTACGGTCCACACTTAACACAGCATTCCCATCACCTGGGAACTTATTAGAAATTCAGAGTATCAGGTCCTACTCCAATCCACTGAATGAGATTTTGCATTTGAAAAGGTACCTTAGGAATTCTAGTACATATTAAAGTTTGAGAAGTGCTGGCTTTGATGCAGTTCATTACCTGAATTACTTTGGTTAACTCCATGGAAAGGTGGGTCCACTTGATTTTCTCTTTCACTTTCCACCCAAACCCTGTATGAAGGATGCACTATGACTTTGAGTGTGTGAGATATTATTCAGAAATGAATAAGCATGCAAATTTGGACCTTATTGCCTTGCTTTTATGTATTTAAGTTTCTATGATCTGTTGGGTCCTCCTAATCTTAACATAAAAGTACTTTATTTTCAATATGGAAAGTATGGAAAACACAGAAAGGTAGGAAATTAATATATAAATTATAAGGGCTCCTGGGTGGCTCAGTCGGCTAAGCATCTGACTTCAGCTCAGGTCATGATCTCTCACACTCCGTGAGTTTGAGCCCCACATCAGGCGCTGTGCTGACAGCTCATAGCATGGAGCCTGCTTCAGATTCTGTGTCTCCTCCTCCCTCTGACCCTCCCCTGCTCATGCTCTGTCTCTCTGTCTCAAAAATAAATTTAAAAAAAACATTAAAAATATATATATATATACATTATATAATAAAGTTATAAATAGCAATATGTACATTTATGACTATATTACATATAATTTGCATATTATATAAATATCATATAAATATATATATAAAATCTCACTACCCAAAGATATTTTAACATAGGTCTTCCATTATTGATGCTTCAGTTACGGGTATATCATAAATGTTTGATCGTCTTTAAACTTGACATTGTACCACAAATATTTTTTTCCACTCCATTATAAACTCTTTGTAAGAAGTTGTAGTGATTATATCATCCGTTTGGGATGTGCTATAAAATTTTTAACTATTTCCATATTGTTGAGGTTAAGATTATTTCTAATTTTTCTCAAAAATAACTGTGTCATGTAAATACATAATCGCTTCGTTTCTATGTTTCAGTCTATATCTTTAGAATAAATTCCTTCAGAACAAATTTCAGGGTGAAGAAGAAATGAACATTTTAAGTGTCCCGATAAAGATTTCCCAATTATTTTATTTCATTCATCTTCTGTCCTGTTCTGCGCATAAGCCATTTTAAATCTTTACCATTCACCTCAAGCTTTTATTCATAACTGCTGCTGTATTTATATACAGGAAATGACAGTACAACTAATTTTCCAGAAAAAGCATTTTCTCATCAAATATAAAATCTTGAGAATTCACACTCGCCATTACCTGTCTCCTCAACCAGTCCTATTTCTTTCCCTGTAATCTCAAAAGATCAGCCACCTCTGCTCCTGTTCAGGATGTGGACTCCTGATGCCATTATTTGATGTCACCTCTGGAGCCATGATCCATCCATCATGTGCTGTTTCTCTCTATTTTCAAAATCTTAAATAAATAAACCATTCCATCTTCTCAAATCGAGCATGCACCTGTAGTCAGCATCATGTCTTTTCTTTTTTTTTTTTCCATAGGAAAATAGTATAAAAACAAGGAAAAAAGCTGCTGTTTCTCATTCTGCTTAAAATCAAACTATTGCCTCCAGAACCACTGTGAGAGTAATCTCAGTGTGGATCCATGGGTCTTCTAATTGCCAAAGGCAGTGATTTTGCTTTCAATCTCCCACCTTGTTTGAGTCTCTTCTTTCTACTTATCATTGCAATTTGTTCCAACATTATGTACTTTCTATATAGTTGACCGATTCTTTCACTCTCCCTTCCCTGACCCCGAACCTGCCTTCAGTATAAGGTCCATTACTATGTTTGGCAAGTTTGCATTTCTCCTAAGCTAGAAGAACTTTGAAAATGAGGACTCCATAATTCCTGTTTCTCCACTGCTATCCTGAGTCCCTGCCACAGCACGGCTGCTGCCCAATTGTCGAACTGAATTGAGCTCATTGTCAGGGATCTGCAGGCATTTGGCTCTTTGATCACTTGAACTCATTTGGCTTTGGTATACTCAAAGTCCTGGTTTTTGCTTACACTACACAAAGCATTCCCTGTGTCATATCTGAATTAGTTTCTTATAGCTACAAGGTAGATGCAGGATCGTGAGCAACTAATAAGGAGGGATGTGGAGGGAAAAGAGAAAATGAATAGACATTATCATGATTTCAGTAGGTGCTAGCTAGATTATACTACAATGCAGGCTCCTGAAAAATTAGAGTGGCTTACAACAGTTTATTTCTAAATATCCGGTGTGAGTCAACTTCAGTTTTGTTTCATGTCATCTACACTCTCGGAGCCAGACTGAGAAAGCAGCCTCTGGCTGGAGCATTGTTCTCACGACAGAGGAATAAGAGGACTTGGCAAATGATGTGCTGGCTCTGAGGTTTCTGCTCACAAGAAACACATTACATAGGCCAAAGCAAGTCGACGTCCAAGCCTAATGCCAAGGAAGAGTGGCAAGTATTGTCAAAAAATAAAGCACCACGATGGTTAGTTCAGTACTTTGCCTCTAACAATATAAATTATTGAAATGGTTAAACAGTTCCGAGAGGAGGTGTTGAAAACTATACTGCAAATTCTAGGATCATGGTACACGAGTCAAGATTATCAGGCAATTAGCCTCAAAAACGGTGGAGTTTTATTGTCTGAAGATGGAAAGACTTACTGAGAATTATTTTCTACATGAGAAACACGTATACATCCATCTGAATGTTTAAAGACGTTTGAATGTGGTTTATAATTCTCATTTATTTTAGTAACTCCCTAGTCCCCGTTCATATCCACTTGATTACGTTGCAGCGAGAGTAACAGCAAATATTTACTGAACAAGAACAATGTTCTAGACCTTCTGCTAAGAGCTCTGCATTTCTTTTACCATGTTGTCTTCACAGCATCTTTTTATGGGAAGTATTAGTGCCATCTTTATTTGATAAATGAGCAAACTGAGTACATTGATGTAAAATGACTTGCCCGAGGCAGATTTTATATGGGGTGGCAAAGAAGTGTTCAAGTTCGGAACTACTGACTTCCGAAATCGCTGCTCTCCTTCCTGTGACATGGAACTTTTAGCACCTTTTTCTCATATAAATGAAATTTGCTTTGGTTTTGCCTGTGGGTGCTTTTGTTCAAAAGAAGAGCGGTAATTATAGCAGAGAGTGGAATTTGGTTACTTTTCCCAGCTTCACTGAAGTATAATTGACAAAAGAAATTGTAATATATTTAGCGTGTACAAAGAGACGTCTTGATGCATGAATCCATGGTGAAAAGATTCCTACCGTGAAGTTCATGAACACATCTGTCACCTCACAAATTTTCTTGGTGTGAGTGAGAACGCAAGTTCTAGTCTCTTAGCAAGTTTCAGTGATACAAAACAGATTCATTAACTACATGTTTCATGTCATGCATTAGATTCTCAGACTTTATTCATCTTATAAATAGAAATTTATATTCTATCAACACCTTCCTGTTTCTCCCACTTCCCAGCCCCTTGAAGCCATCATTCTACTGTTTCTATGAGCACAACCTTGTTTTTTGTTTGTTTGTTTGTTTTAAGATTCCACATATAGGTGTTACATCAGAAAGTATTAGTCTTTCTCTGTCTAGCTTTTATTTCACTTAGCATAATGCTGCCAAGGTCTATCCATGGTGTCACAAATGGCAAGATTTCCATCTTTTTTATGGTTGAATAATATTCCACTATACATGTATACCACATTTTCTGTATCCATTCATCCACTGAAGGACTCTTAATGCGATTTCTGTATCTTGGCAATTGTGGATATTGCTGCAATGAACATGAGAGTATAAATATCTTCTCAAGAGTGTGATTTAGGGGGCGCCTGGGTGGCTCAGTCGGTTGAGTGTCCGACTTTGGCTCAGGTCATGATCTCGCGGTCCGTGAGTTCGAGCCCCGCATCGGGCTCTGTGCTGACCACTCAGAGCCTGAAGCCTGTTTCAGATTCTGTGTCTCCCTCTCTCTCTGACCCTCCCCCGTTCATGCTCTGTCTCTCTCTGTCTCAAAAATAAATAAACGTTAAAAAAATAAATTAGTTAAAAAAAATATAGCGATTTAGTTTCTTTTGTATATACACCCAGAAATGGGGTTGCTGGACAATATATTGCTTTATTTTTAATTTTTTTGAAGAACTTTCATACTATTTCCATAGTGGTTGTAGCAGTCAGTGTACGTTCCCACTAAGAGTATACAAGGATTTCTTTTTCTCCACATTCTTACCAGCAATTCTTATCTCTCATGTTTTTCGTAATAGTCTAACAGGTATGATAAATGTCTCATTGTGGGTTTGACTTGCATTTCCCTAATGGTTGGTGATGTTGAGCATGTTTTCATGTACAGAACTTTCTTGACTTATGATGATAAACCCATCGTAGCTTGTAAGTACTGTAAGCCAAAAATAAATTTCATACACCTAACATATGGAGTATCATAGCATAGCATAGCTTTCCTTAACTGTGCTCAGAACACTTACATTAGTCTATAGGGGAGAAAAAAACATCTAACGCAAAGCCTATTTTATAATGAAGTATTGAATATCTCATGTAATTTACTGAGTATTGTAATGAAAGTGTAAAACACAATGGTTATAGGGGTACAAGATGGATGTAAGCGTATCAGTTGTTTAGCCCCATGATTGCATCGTTGACCAGGAGGTGTGGCTCATTGCCACTGTCCAGCATCAGGAAAGAGTACTTTACTGCACATCGCTAACCTAGGAAGAGATCAAAATCCAAAGTTTGAAGTATGGTTTCTACAGAATGTACATCATTTCCACACCCCCATAATCAAAAAATCATAAATCGAATCATTGCAAGTAAGGGCCTGTCTATACCTGTTGGCCATCTGTATGTCTTCTCTGTCTTATGTCCATTCTCTAATTAGGTTTTGATTAATTAATTGATTGATTGAATTAGTTTAGTTACTGAGTTTTATGAACTCCTTGTGTATGTTGGATAGTAACCTCTTATTGGAATGTCATTTACAAATGCTCAGTGTGGAGCCATATGCGGGGCTCAATCTCATAGGACCCTGTGATCATGACCTGAGCTGAAATCAAGAGACGTATTCTTAACTGACTGAACCACCCAAGTGCCCTTCTTTAATCCATTTTGAATTGATTTTTGTGTATGGTATAAGATAGGGATCTAGGTTCATTCTTTGCATGTGGATATCGAGGTTTCCCGATACTGATTATTGAAAAGGGATTGGCTTTTTAAAATTAAACATTATTTACCATTGGGTTCTTTAAGAAAATAATATTCCCACTTTGATTCCTGGGAGAAAGAGATACACACTGGGAATTGAGCTATTTCATTACATTTCCAAATAGCTATCTCTTTCTTCAAAGTTAACAGCATCATGGCATTATTTTAAAGAGCAATATGGGTAATTTCTCATTGTGACGGCATGATCCTTTCCCTCATTAGTGGGTTATTGTTTGATGCCTGGGCAAAATACAGGCAGAGTTGATAGTTTTATGAAAATACCTTGTTTTAACGTCATTCCATTCTGTAATAATGAAATTAAGTGATTTATATTATGCATATATATTTATAATTTCAACAGAAGCTTTCTCCTAAGAAATGGTATAATTTTCATAGTTTTGTTAGAATGAATTCCATATACTTAAGCATACATACAATTCATTAAAATGTATACATTATTTAAATTGGTATTTTCCTCTAAAATACTGTCCTATTTATGAATTAATTATTTAACCTTTTATAATTTCTCATTTGATTTGATTTCTCCAATTATCTCTGAGATAGTTCTTCAATTTGCTAAAAGAGTTAAGAAATTCTTTTAACTTTATGACTTTTAAATATTTAATGAGAGCTTTAAAATTTAATAGTCTCTGTATTAAGAAGGATGTTTTTACCTTTGAAAAATAGTTTACAAATTGGTCTTCTTTCTTTTATAGCAGGTTTTACATTTGAATCATTAATGTACCCATTTGAGGATAATTTATTCTGGAAGGCTTTTAGATGTTAATATCAGATCTGTTTAACTATAAATATTTTGGATGAGTGGAGATATATGTAATTATCTCTCTCTAGTAGTACAAATATGCTTTGCAAGTGCTACAAAAAAGCAGTCTAACTTAATGCTAAGACACATGGATTGAAAATTACCATATACAAACTGTCTGACCTTGGACAGTATTTTAACTCTCTAAGCTTTAGCTGCATCGATTATAAAATAAAGATGACAATAACCATGTGGCTACACAATGAGTCTATGAGACAAGTCTACAAAACACCTGGCTATATGTGCACATAGATTGTTCCCAACATAGATCAGTATATATATATATATATATATATATATACACACACACGCACACACATATACATATATATGCATATATATGCATATATATATATATTTCCTATTTTACATATTAAAGGAAACAAATTTAAAGGACGTGCAATTAGTTAACACCAACAGAAGAATGTAAACACAAATAGATTCTATCAGCAAGGTTTCTTTGAGGGGCTGGGACATTGATTCATGACTGGGGCATTCACGAGAATACGTAGTAGTGTAAACTTCCCCGCAGTTGGAGCCAAGGACTGAAGATTATTAATGACACTGAAGGCTAAGCACCTTCCCGTTTTCTCTGTCTCCCAGCACTGCTTGCTTCTGTGTGAATTTTACTCTTCAGCGGGCTTGTTCCACCTGGTGCTAAAATGGCACCAACACTTCCAGAGATGTATAGTTCTTTTATTTGTATAATTTTTAAATGTTCATTTATTTTTGATAGAGCAAGAGCAGGTAGGGCCTGAGAGAGAGGGAGACAGAGAATCTGAAGTAGGCTCCACGCTGTTAACACAAGGCTTGACGTGGGGCTCGAACTCACAAACTGTGACACCATGACCTGAGCCGAAACCAAGAGTTGGATGCTTAACCGAGTGAGCCACCCAAGTGCCCTGTAGAGATATAGGGTTCTCATTGTTTACTAGGTTGGTGGTTTTCTTCTCTCTTCTGGAATATGTATGTGTGTGTATGTGTGCATGTATGTGTGTGCATATATGTGTGTGCATGTATGTATAAATATAACTAGTATATACACATATACACACAGGCTCAGGCTTGTGTGTAAGTGTGTGCACGTGGGTACATGCATGTTTGTGTGTTATAAATCACCTGGCCTTGTTTGCATCTTTTGTTTAAATTGTGGATAAATAACTGAGAGTGATAAAGTGGTTTGTGCGCCACAGTGGCCAGCCCTGTATCACAGAGCCATCCCTGTATCCGGGAACAAGCAGCCAATATGACTGACTCTACTGTCGATACCATATGTGTAGGGATGGGGAAAAATAAGAATGGCATACATTCCCTAAAATATTCTATTTGCAATAGTATTTGTAAATCCATAAACATACCTCTTAAAAATTGTTAGGGCATTTTGCTTAGTGTGACTATTATTTCCTAACTTCAATATATTCCTTTTGACATTTAAGGCCCTAAGTGACACCTGAAGTCTACAGTAAAAAGGCAAATTTTTATTCCTACATCAAACTCTTAGAAAAAGGTATTTGTAAAATGCCAAAATCAAATGCCAACCTCTGTAGAAAATATGTAATTTGCAAATGACCCACTTTCTTAAACTGTATGCAAAGGGTGAAATTAAGAGGTGTTTATTCATAATATGACCTGAAGTCACCAATTTTATAACTTCATTTCTTGTTGCTTCATACGAAGTTGGAGAAGGACAAGGTAAAGAGGAGAATAGCTAATTTGACATGAATGCAGAATCAGAATTTATCACTAGGTACCTGCTGTGTCTTAGGTTTCTGTTAAGGTCATTTCTTTAGGATTTGTGAAAGGCAAGCCACAACATCTCTTGAATGTGGTGTAATTCTTGACAGAAAAAAAAGTGAATTTGTCCCCCTGAAAGTGAGGATAAAATCAAGATGAAAACAAAACCAAAGAAAGGCTGGTGTGATCTGCAATGCTGAAAGACTCAAGGTCTTTAAGGTTGCAGAAGTTAACTTTCTCATGTCTTCTAGTTTTCATCACAGATTTTCACCATTTTTATCCATAAGGGCTTGAGTTTATGAGTGGGTGGTGAGATGTATTTGGGGGAAACTTGAAATTGGGTTGTAAGGTAAAGCCATTTTGAGGAGATTTGAACTAATGGAAAGAGATCACCTGCTGGGCAAACAGCTTTCTGGGGTGTTTTAGGGAAAGGGAAAGTTTACAAGGAAGGAACACCTCAACATGTTTAAGAACCATAAGGAAGGCAACATAGCTAGACTTAGTTGATGAAGGAGAAAAGGGCATAAGATAAGGTCACTTAAGTAATAAACTGGCAGATCGTGTAGAATCTTAATAGTCCAAGAGAAGAATTTTGGATTTTTTACCATGGGACGTGAGAAAACAGAAGACATTAGGAAGTGAAGAATCGTACACTTATTTACATTTCTTAAAGTTTCCTATCCCTGATATATAGAAAGCTGATTGGGAAGGGACACCTAGGGGTAAGGAGGTGAGGGTGAATTGAATGAATAGTGAGGATGGAGAAAATACAAAGAGCTATACTTTTGAAAATACAGTCATCCTGAGATGTCTGGGTGGCTCAGCCCATCAAGAGTAAGACTCTTGATTTTGGCTCAGGTCCATGATTTCACGGTTGGTGAGTTTGAGCCCTGCAAAGGGTTATGTCAGTGCAGAGCCTGCCTGGGATTCTCTCTCTCCTCTTTCTGTTCCTAACCCACCTCTGTATGCTCTCTCTCTCTCTCTCTCTCTCTCTCAAAATAAAGAAATAAATAAACTTCAAAAAAGAGTATAGTTGTCCTGGTCCTGCTGTTGGAGGAGTTGTGAGGAATGGGGGGAGTATAAGGAATGAGGCAATCAACGTGGTATTTTTGTGTGTCTGCTATTGAGCACCATATACTGGGAAAGAGATAGGTTGGAGGGCAGGAAAATGATTGTGGGTAGGTTTGAGAGGCCTAGCATAGCTAAAGTGGAAATATCAAGAATTTGAGGAGACTTTTAGGATGAAACCTATCTGTACATTTATTTAAATGGTATTGAGCCCATGACAATGGATTGTACTATGTCAGAACAGAGGCAAGTAACGCAGAGAAATTGGTCCATGACCAAGCTTTCCAGTATTCAGAGCTTGGGCAAAGAAGAGAAAGCTAAGAAAGTGGACTGAGAAGGAGAACGATTTTAGGGAATTAAAAAAAAAAAAAGTGTTGTCTTAGGAAAGCCAACACAGTAAACTTCCAAGATGATGAGAAAAATAAAACTATTAGATTATACAAAAGTCATTAGTCCCCTTGAGAAGTGCATTCAGGGAGAAGAAGAATGTGGAGAAAAAGTTTAGAGACAATTATTTTGAGAGTATTTTCTCTGAAGTAGACAGGAAAATTGGATGGTAGCCATGGGGACCACAAAAGCATTTTGTTGGAGGAGAGAGCATGTTGTATGTTAATAGGAGAGATTCAAAAGGAAAGAGAGATGATGATGTAGAAAGAGGGCTGTATAAGGAATGGAGCCAACAAGAGATAAGACAACGTGGAATTTCAAACAAAACATGATATGTTGAAATATTGTAGGATGTGTATACATCCCTGAATTCATTGCTTTGCTGTGAAGAGTGTAAAAATTTTTAAGTCACCTCAGCATGATGCAAAGTAACCAGTTTATAATGATTTTTCCTACTACAGAAAAGTCTTCTCCTAGGAAACTTGAGAGATGTTTGAGTTTCTGGTTGTTCTTTTTTTTTTTTTTTTTAATATATAGCTCTTAATTGTAACAGTTACATTTAAATTTACAGAAACAATAATATATAATATGATAACTTTACAGATGTAAGCCTTATAAACAAAAGAAAAAAGTAAAAAGATAGTTTTCTACTTTTGTGAACAAAAAAATAAGAAAGTTAAATGGTCCATTTGATTTATTTTACTTAACGTGCAATGCAAATTTGTCAAACATTATCTACAATACATTAGCAATCTGTTCCCTGTATTATTTTTCTGTTTAAGCAGCTTAGAATTAATAGCACCTTAACTTTACAAATTTAACACATTACAATATGCCTTAAAATACCCATATTTTCGTCCTTACCACCAATACTTTAGATTGGTTTAAATTTCAATATGATATTCAGTATTGCAATTCATCAGCACTTTCTAATTTCAGCTGCTATTATTGTTGTAAATTAATACATGGAAATGATTTTTAATTTAAAAAAGTAGAAATGGGTATACAATGAAAAGTACATATGTTTTGCCTTTGCAGAAACTTCTAGGGATAAACTTCATCAATCACTTCACATATATTCTTCCAGGAATTTTCTATAAATACATGGCAATATTTCTTTTGTGGTGCTATAGAAGTGCCCAGCACTGCAATTCTCTGCCTGACCTCCTACATATATCAGAGTTCTTTCCCTATCTTTACCGACCATGCTCAGCTTAGATAACTAGACACAGTTCTTCACGGTTTTGGGAGGAGGGAACGCCAAAATGTAGTTAGATATCAGGACAAAAAATTCTCACCACCTAAGAGTTAGAAATCCACTGGTTACAGGTGCACAGTTGTCCCCCTCTTATCCATAGGGGAATACACTCTAAGACCCCCTGCATATGCCTGAAACTGCAGATAGTACTAAACCCTATACATATACACCAATGATAAAGTTTAATGTATAAATTAGGCGCAACAAGAGATTAATGACAGTAATAAACTAGGACAATTATGATGATAAACTGTAATGAAAGTTTTGTGAATGTGTCTCTCTGTTTCAAAATATCTTATAGTACTGTGCTGTCTTTTTCTCTTCTTGAGATAATGGAAGATGATAAAATGCTCATGTGAAGAGATGAGATGAGGTAAATGGCGATGTGATGTAACATTAGGCTACTATTGACCTTCTGATGATATGTGAGAAGAAGGATCATCGGCTTTGGAATCTTCGTTGACCAAGAGTAACAGAAACTACTGAAAACAAAACCACAGATAATAGGGTACTATTGTATTAAATTTTCTTGACCCCTACACTAAATGAAAAAAAAAATCCACAACGTTGTGAGGCTTAGAAAGGAGGACTTTGAACAGAATATGACTGGGAAATCACCATCCATCACCAGCCATCACCAGCTGTGCCTTCACTTGCCTATCAATCAGCCTATAGAGTTGGTACCCAAAGACATTACATGACCTTTCACCTAATGAAAATGATTATCAGCTCATCTAACAGTATGGTCTGGATGACTAGAAACAGAGTAGGTGAGTGATACAGAAGAGAACAAGAACACCAATTGGCCTGGCTCCTTGGTGTCTCCCTCCAGCTTGATTTCCTATCTTTCTGTATAGGAGTCTGTATAATGAATTTGTGATTATGCAAACATCTCTCGTACTTCTAGTGCTTACTGCTGTCTCAGTCTGGTTTCTTGCCTTAGATAATCCACACATTTCACTCCTTTATCCATTTGGATTTCTCACTAAATTTAGCTCCTTTGAAATCAGTGTTGATCATCTCCAATCCAAATAAAGTATCACTGTGTTCCAGTCTCTATCTTAGTTTTCTTCATATTACTTATCACTGAGTGTCATACATTCACTCATTTATTTCCTGTATCTTTCCACTAGTATATAACTGAATAAAAGAAGATACCTCAGTTTATTTTGTTCACTATTGTGCCCCTTGTGTCTAGAGTATAGCATATGGTCGCACTAATTAGATCACTGAATAGATACAATTATTCATATGTTAATAAAATGATAATAGTTGCTCAACAATTTGATCCAGTGTCAATTTTAAAATTTCCTTTTCTACATCACCCTTTAGGAGCAGTTTGATTGTGGACCACTTTCTAAAAGCATTCACAAAGGTAAACTGAAAAGGGATTAAAGACCTAAATATGAGACCTGAAACAATAAAAATCCTAAAAGAGAACACAGGCAGTAAATTCTCTGACATTGGTTATAGCACCATTTTTCTAGATATGTCTCTTAAGGCAAAGAGAACAAAAGCAAAAATAAACTATTAGGACTACATCAAAATAAAAAGCTTTTGCAGAGCAAAGGAAACAATCAGCCAAACAAAAAAATATATACACAGAATGGAGATGATATTAGCAAATGATACATCCTATAGAGAATTAATATCTAAAATATATAAAGAACTTCTACAACTCAATGCCAAAAAGCCAAACAATCTGATTATAAAATGAGCAAAGGACACGAATAGACATTTTTCCAGATGGCCAACAGACATATGACAATATGTTCAACATAACTAATCAACAGGGAAGGACAAATGAAAACCACAATGAGCTACCACCTTATACCAGTTAAGATGGTTAAAATCAAAATGACAAGAAATAATAAGCATTAGCAAGGATGTGGAGCAAAAGGAACCTTTGTACACTGTTGGTGGGGATATAAATTGGCACAGCCACTGCAAAAAAGTATGGAGATTCTTCAAAAAATTAAAATTAGAAATACCATATGATCCAATAATTCCAGTATTGTATACTTACCCAAATAGAACAAAAACACTAACCCAAAAAGATATATGTACCCCTATGTGTATTGTGCTATTATTTATAATAGTCAAGATATGAATAAAACCTAAGTTTCCATTAATAGGTGAGTAGCTAAGGAATACATACATCTGTCTATGTATCCATCTATATAAAGAATATATATATATAAATTTATTTATTATATATAACTTTTATATATTTTATAATTATATATATATAAATTATATATATAAATTTTATATATTTTACACATTTACACATTATATTTTATACATTTTATGTATATACATAAATTTATTTATATATAAAAATATATACATATGTACTTGTATATATGTACATATATAAATAAATATAAATATATATAAAATGCAACCAATAAATGCAATAGTATGCACCCCTCTAAAAGGATGAGATCGTGCCATTTCAGACAACATAGATGGACCTGGAAGGTATTATTCTAAGTGAAATAAGTCAGACTGAGAAAGACAAATGCCATATGACCTCATTCAGAAGTGGAATCTTAAAAAAAAATGAACAAAAAGCAGAATCAAACTTATAAATACAAAGAACAAACTGATGGTTGCCGGGGGCGGAGGGGATGGGGTGTTGGGCAAAATGGGCAAAGGGAAGTGGGCGATGTAGGTTTCCAGTTATGGAATGAATAACCCAGAGGAACAACATAAAGACTACAGTCTATGATATTGTAATAGTGATGTAGTGGTACAGATGGTGGTGAACATAGCATCATATATAAATTTGTCAAATCACTAAGTTAAACACCTCAAATTAAAAGAAATGTACTAGGGGCACCTGGGTGGTTCAGTCAGTTGAGTGACCGACTTCATCTTAGGTCATGATCTCACAGTCTGTGAGTCTGAGCCCCGCATCGGGCTCTGTGCGGACAACTCAGGGCCCAGAGCCTGCTTCGGATTCTGTGTCTCCCTCTCTCTCTGACCCTAACCCACTCGCATTCTGTCTCTGTCTCCCTCAAAAATAAATGAACATTAAAAAAAATTTAAAGAAAATTACTCCTCCCCCAATTTGTTTTAAAAATTAAAATAAATTTATAAGTAAAAAAACAAACACACACACACACACACACACACACACACTTTGATTGGATTGCACCACTATCCATATTTCTCCCAGAGAATTCTCTGTTTTATGTTGATTTGCGCTTCTCCAATTTACCTTTTGCTGTTACTCAAGCTAAAAAACATTTCCTAAGCCTCTTGTGGGATATTTATCTCCCACATAAGTCTTCCCCTTTCGTGCCAATTGTGCTATTTGCTCCAATATTTTATTTCGCATCAGAATTAATAAAATCTTCCAATTTTTTTCCTGATTTGATAACACATTTATAAAACATTATTCTCTTCACCAAATGTGTCTCAAAGTGTGTTTTAAGTGTGTTCCATTTGTAACTTAAAAAAAAAAAATAATGCCTACCCCAATCCAGACCTAGAAGTTAACTTTGGATACAGTTTAGTAAATACATATACTGGTCCATTGATGGAAGTAAAGGAAATCTTTAAAGTAAAAATTCCTACTTGATTTTAATGTAACCAATTTTTTTTTAAGGTAACCAGTCTTGTACTTCGGTAATGCATTTTAATGGGCTCATTTCTTATCCACTGGTAAGCTTCTAAGCATGATCTTGAATCTAGAGAGGGCAATTGACATAGCTTCGCATAAACATGTAAAGCACCATCTCCATCACAATCGAGATATATATTTATTTTATATCCATCTATAAAAAAAGAAAAAGAAGTGCTTCTTTATATATCTTTTGGTCTAATGTAAGTTGTTCTTGTTTTTACATCTCATTGTTGATTTCATTTGTGATTGGGAGACAAATCAGATGAGTGTTTTCAAGTTTCTTTTCATTCTCAGAAGCAATGGGTTTGCAGCTGATATTGCAACATCGCCCATGAGATTGTATCTGTGAGTGGTGGACATTACTTAAGTGTCTTTTGGTTTCACGTAACTGAAAATCCAAATTCAAAGGCAAAGTGAAGTTTATTGCTTCACATTGATGAGAAGTCCAGAGAAGAATGCCTTTAGATATTGCAAAATAAATATTCAAAGACTAGTTGTAGGCTCTAGTTTCTCCTATTCTCATCTTCCTGCAGATTGGCTCTTATTTCATTTTTCACAATGGCTATAGTAACCTCATAACTTATTCCCGCAGCTAAGCAGTGGGTTGGTTTGTTTCTCCCCCTGCTACACCCCCCTCCCATCTTCCTTTTCTTAGAGCATTTACTTTAGAAAACTTGCAATTATAAATTCTTTCTTTGCTCCTTTGAGCTGTAAACTCCCAGGATAGCGCCAGTTTTCCAACTCAAGGATGTCTTTCTCAAAAACCGGGGACCCCCCCATGGGGCGCCTGGGTGGCTCAGTTGGTTGAGCGTTCGACTTCGGCTCAGGTCATGATCTCATGGTTCGTGAGTTCGAGCCTTACATCAGACTCTGCATTGACAGCTAGGAGCCTGGAGCCTGCTTCCTATTCTGTGTCTCTTCTCTCTGCCTCTCCTCCACTCATGCTTTCTCTCTTTCTCTCTCTCTCTCTCAAAAATAAATAAACATTAAAAAATTTTAGAAAATAACCTGGGAGCCACCGTTTGAAATGCAATCATCAGGAAAGACTGTATCCCTATGTCCCACCCTCTGTGGGATAGTAAGAGTTCACCTACCATAAGCACCAATTAGCCAACACAGATGGCCTTGATCACATGACCTATCCTCTCACACTTCCCAGGGTTCTCCAGTACTTTACCCATGAGCTCACCCAGCACTTAAAACCTTCCCCACCTTCTGTTTCAAAGGAGTTGAGTTCACCCTCTCTCCCCTATTGCAATAGCTTTCCCCTTATTGCAATAGCTGCAAGCACAGTTTTTCCTACATTTTTAACACATCCAGTGCAATTTTCCCTTGACAAGAAAGTAGATTGTATGTATGCTAAAGACAAAAAGAAAAACGACAAAGAGATCTCCTGCAGATTTTACTTAAAATGTTCTTAATATTCCAAGTGGGTTCAAGGAAAGAAACAAAAGCCTGAGCATCATGCTTAGGAAAAAAAGTGTTGGGACAGTGCCGGCTGTAAGGTGGTGGCAGGAGAGGAAGAGGTAGGTATAAGTCCGAGGGACTGAAATGAGCAGGAAGTCCAATGGATTCTGATTTCACTATTAAAGTGGGAGAAGATCCAGTTTGGCAGCCAAACTTCTCTTCTTTTGTCATCCGCGTGAGAATGTCATCCGCATGAGAGAAGAGGTGAGGTAGGACGTTGATGTGGTTCAGGACCTGCTGCTCTAGAAGACAACGCTTCGGCATAATGAACCCCGGAAGCTGAAGGAGTTTGAGAGAACAGCCGAAGCAGAAAGATCACTCTGACCTCCTCCCCTTCCTCACCCTTCTTCCCTAAACGGATCGTAAAGTCCTCATGTGGGAGGGGCCGTCCCTACACCCAGAGGAAAGGAGCATTCTTATCTCAGAAGCCCAAGAGACGCCAAGAAGAATCCCAACAAAGGCGATTTGTTAAATGCCCCCCGGTTGACCATGATTACTTCATACTCCCTAACCTATCATATTCCTTCATGTCTGGCCACTCTTCATCAAACCCAGCCTGCAAATACTCAGGTCTATTCCTCCAGGTCTTTGTTCCTTATGAGAGTTCCTGTATTACGTGAAACTCATATGAAATAAATGTGTATGTTTTTCTCCCGTTAATTTGTCTTTATCAGTTCACTTTCCAAACTCAGCCAGGGACTCTAAGAAGGTCAACGATGTTCTTTTCCTCCCTTACATGTTATGTCCCCCTTCTCTGCACCTATCCTTTCAAGCTATCACTTCTCTGAAATGGTAGCAAAATGAGGGTGTGAAATGGAAGATGATAAATGTGCCCCCAAGGTTTATATGTAAAATTCTTGTCAGGACTATCTTTTGTCAGTCGACTGGAGTTGGCTACACTTCTCTTTTAATAAATCAACTCTAAGTATTTGTAATGAAATAGGATTTGTGGCCTAAGAATAATAAAATAGCAAGAACTCAAAAAATCATCTGTTAGATGTATATATATATTTTTTAACGTTTATTTATTTTTGAGACAGAGAGAGACAGAGCATGAATGGGGGCGGGTCAGAGAGAGAGAGAGACACAGAATCTGAAACAGGCTCCAGGCTCTGAGCTATCAGCACAGAGCCCGACATGGGACTCGAACTCACAGACCACGAGATCATGACCTGAGCCAAAGTCGGCCGCTTAACCGACTGAGCCACCCAGGCGCCCATAGAGAGATGTATATTTAAAAAAAAATTAATGACTATTTATTTTTGAGAGAGGGAGAGAGAGACAGGGCATGAGTGAGGAAGGGGCAGAGAGAGAGGGGGAGACAGAGAATCCCAAGCAGGCTCCAGCCTCTGAACTGTTAGCACAGAGTCTGATGTGGGACTCAAACTCACAAACAGCAAGATCGTGACCTGAGCCAAAGTCAGACACTTAACCAAGTGAGCCATCCAGGTGCCCCAAGAGATGTATATATTTAATGTACTTAAAACCTTTGATAATATAATATAATTTTAAGTGTCTAATAATAGATTTTACCTGTACCAGTCAAATTATTAATATTTGTTTCAATCAGTACTATAAAAATTCAAAACATTAACTATGTCTCCAGATAATTTGCTAATTGTTTTGTCTGCAGAAATACCTGTTATTATATTCGATATCCGGATCCTCTATATTTAAGAAAAACACAGTTTACCTTAATCTATGGTTATTCTGTCAGAGAAATCTCACTTAAATGCACTGATTAGAGAGTTAAACAAATTTCAGTATGGGACTTTGCATGAGAAATCTTGCTATGGCAACATTAATTTGTTCTAACTTTTATTTTATTGTAAAAACAATTGAATAATGAAGAGTTAAAGATATTTTTAATATCAACTAAGTGACCAGGAATGAGGAGTACAAAGAACTTACATCACAGAGGAATTGCATTGATCTTCCTCCCTAGGAGTAATTTCTTAAAACAAAAACAAAAACAAAAACAAACAAACAAACAAAAAAAAAAACACAAGGGTCATTGTCATAATCTGTGTGCATATACCTCCTGTTAAATATTTTACCTCTTCATTATTGAAGTGATACCATAATAATATAGACAGCAAATTCCTTTAACTGATGACATACTTCTCACTTTTCCCATGTAGGCATTCTCAGCTGTTGTGTTTCTTCTGCTTAAAATAAATTGTCATGTCTTTTCACTCTACATAAGTGGAAATGGTGAAAAACGAAAAACAACCTCATTATCAATAATTCATGCTTAATCATGTTGCAATGGCATTTGATGAAAGCATTGTGATATATATTCTCTTAGACTTACTGTCTTGTAATGCAAGCATTTGAATATGAGACTTAGGATTATAGAAAAGAATCAACAGATCATACCCAGATGTACAGCGATTTATTCCAATGGTACTTTTAGGATTGTAAAGCTTTCAAAGACAATCACTAAAATTCTCAACCCAGGGTTAACAAAAATTTTTAAAAAATCTTTCCTGAAAGGAAGAAATGTTTTCAGGGGAGCAAACCATTTAATGCATTTTCTAGGCAATTATTCTTTGTGGAACCACAATCACAATGTTGATGATTCTTGTCATTGGCATGTTGTTGATAGAAGGTGCATGGTGGTGTAGAGAAAGACATAATTTTAATTTCTTTTTGCCTCTCTGCAGATATTTGATCACAGCAGACCAATTGTATACCCTATTTTAGGGCTATTTGGGGAATTTAATTGCACGGCCCTGTCCAGCAGTACATTTCCAACTTTTCTATTATAATGTCTCCCATTGTTCATTGATTACTTCTTCCTTATTCCTGCGGCTGTATGGAATATAAACGTTAGCTCTGATGTAAGTTATACTAGTGAAATCAGTGAATGGGAGGGACTTTTCAAATGGCAGCGATACCTACAGTTTAAGTACTTTCCCTATTATTTTTCTTTCTTTGTTGTTTCCTCTGATTTGCTTTACTGTTTATATTATAGAAGCATCTTCATTTAGAATATGAGAATTGAAGTGAATAATACTTCTTTTTCATTTATAATCCAATCCTTCTGACTGGTAGCATCTATTATTACAGTAATATTATTTTCACATTATTTTTAGGAAGTTTTAACATATATTATCTCATTTCACAACTCCAATGATGTGGTTGGTTGAGCCGTTACTTTTTCACAGATAAAAGTTATGACAGCGGAATCTCAAAGAAGTGGTGGGTCGTTGAGCATCTTGCTTTGGTAAAAGAAAAATGTATATATATATATTTTTTTTTCATTTTTAAGCACACCCTTTATTTAGTTCCTAGTGATTTTATCAAAATATTTTCATATTCTCTGGATGAGATTTCTGAAGTCACTCAGAGGGAAATCAAGCGGTATCACTTCTGGTCCCTACTGACCCTCACTGGTCTTCCTAAAGGGTAAATATGTGAAGTTCCTGGCAGGTGAATTAGGTTAGGATGCTGAGAGTGTGTGGGTCAGCCTTGCACCTTTGGAGAGGTGTCTTTCAGGAAGTACCTGTCCCATGTCATAAGTTTTACCAGGCGTTCTGCCATGTGGAGAGGCCAGCCAACGTCCAGCTGTAACTGAGATTGGATCAATAATTCTTCCTAATTCTGAGGTAAGAGCTAATAACCTTTAACCTAATGGTCACCAGTAATAAAGATGCTATATTTATTTCCAGCTGTCTTCTCCTAGTTTATCTCTTCACTGATTCAGAACTAAGGTGAAGAAAAGTGCAGTTTTATATCTTGAGACTTCATGCTTCAATTATATTTTTGAGGCAGCCACAAAACAATACATATGCTCTTTAGATTTGTTTCTGATCCAGTTACAGGCTTGAGACAGAGATCTGGGGAGGGGTGGTAGGAATATTGAAGGGAAGATGCTTAATTAAAGTGTCTTTAAAATATCAGTGATTAACAGTCCTTTTTTTGACCCATGTGACACAGTATAAGAAAAATGAGGTTTGTGACTGTTTTGCCATCTCAGTGACATTTATTGGTGTAAAGAATACGAGCTGCATTAGAAGTAGCATCAAGGAGGGGCGCCTGGGTGGCGCAGTCGGTTAAGCGTCCGACTTCAGCCAGGTCACGATCTCGCCGTCCGTGAGTTCGAGCCCCGCGTCGGGCTCTGGGCTGATGGCTCAGAGCCTGGAGCCTGTTTCCGATTCTGTGTCTCCCTCTCTCTCTGCCCCTCCCCTGTTCATGCTCTGTCTCTCTCTGTCCCAAAAATAAATAAACGTTGAAAAAAAAAAAAAAGAAGTAGCATCAAGGGGGGAACAAGCATCTGAGCGGCAAGACATAGGAGGATACAGGATACAGACAACATCCTGGGAGAAGGAAAGCAGTAGGGCATGAAAGACCTTGGGCAAATATTATATGTGGGCTGGGCCCTGGGATATAAAAGCAATTTGAATAAACATTATATCAAAAATTAATGGGTTCACATGAGGTATAATGATTTGTTAATGAAGATTTAGAATAACGGATAAGAAGAGGTATTTGTTTAGTCTGATCAGTGAACATACCCCAGCACCAACTCTTGCTATTCCTGGTTCCTGAACCCCGGAACCAATTCTTCCTGTCCTTTATTACCAATTTCACCATTCCTGACTAATTTAATATCTCCCATCCCCCCAAAAAAGAGCAACGTTGTTATTAATCACAAGTCCACAGTTCTTTGGAACCACCTTGTAACGAAACAAACGAGATCTTCTTGCCTCTGCAATGTATTTCTTGTGGTTACATCACTACTAATATGATGATACATCGTCCATTATGCCACAATGACTACTGACTTACAGTGACTCTCTCAAAAGTTGTTCCTGTACTTCGATGCTAAAGACCACAAATACAAGTCTTATCTGGAGTATGAAGAAAAATGTTAACCATACTTTATTTTCCGGTCATGTTAAATTAACCACTCATATAATTTCTTACCACGGACTTAAATGGCACATCTTTCAATCATGTCGTCCTTTGAACTCTGTAGGCCAAAAACACTGCATTCTAGACTGTGATCTCTTTTGATATTGACCATACCCTTACCTTCCACAAAACAATCCCAATTGGTCGAGGAGTAACCTTTACTCATCTGGCAATTCTTGAGAGCAACCTAGTGGAATATTCAATCTCCATATGGATGAGAGCAAAGAGAGGACATCAATCATAGATGTCCACTGGTGTTGAAGAACAAAGATCCTAAGAGCCATAAAAAGTGATAGGCATGACTCCTACCAGAGGACTGCTTGATATATGCCATAGAATCTGCAAAGGTGATAAGGTGGCTGTTGTGGATGCAGGCATTGGAAGCCCACAGGATAAAAGATGATGTCAGGTCCCTTTGCGTTGTAAACACTGTAGACTAGAGGTAGCACCAAGATCAGAACATAGATGGACAAAGGGCAAGAGTCTTAAATCCAAGGTGACTGATAGATTGTGGCTCAGACACCTGCTCTTGCACTGCATTTAAAATGAAGGAAAGTAGGGGCACCTGGGTGGCTCAGTCGATTAAGCGTCTGACTTCTGCTTCAGTCATTAACCCCACGTAGGGCTCTGTGTGTACAGCTCAGAGCCTGGAGCCTGTTTCCCTCTCTCTCTCCCCTCCCCCTGCTTGTGCTCTCTCTCTCTCTCTCTCTGTCTCTCAAAAATAAACATTAAAAATTTTAAAAATATTCAAAAAGTGAGGCAAAGTAACACAAATTAAAGTATTACTACCATTCTAGTTGTCCATCCTATTTTAAGGATTTTATGAGATATGAGCTAATATGAGATAATGTTACGAGATATTATGAGATAATAACATACTGGATCGTGACAACTTTCTGCTTTCCCGATTAAGCTTTTGGAGCCAGGACTCCATTGGTGAGAGTCTTAGAGCTCCTTTGTTTACTGGTCAGCCTCATGTAGGTGTGAGGGGGGGGACAATGGGAGGTGGAGGTTTGAAAGTACCCTAATGGAAAGAAATAGGACTGGTATCCATTCATAGATGGGACTACTGTCTCTGATATTCCAGGTCCCAGAGAGAGACATCCTTCAAAGAAAGCTCCCCAAAACAGCAAAGAGGAGAGAGGAGACCCAGGGTCTACTTGCCCAGGTTGATATTGGAAAAGTACTGATTTAGCTTTGAATCCTAGGTTTGTAGCTTATCAAATTTGAGAACTTAACCAGTTTTTTTTAATTTATTTTTTTAAGATTTACATCCAAGTTAGTCAGCATATAGTGCAACAATGATTTCAGGAGTAGATTCCTTAGTGCCCCCCTCCCACAATCCCTCCAGTAACCCTCTATTTGTTCTCCATATTTATGAGTCTCTTCTGTTTTGTCTCCCTCCCTGTTTTTATATTACTTTTGTGTCCCTTCCCTTATGAGAACTTAACCAGTTAATGTTTCAAAGCCCAATTTTCTTTATCTTTAAGGCAGAAATTACAGTTACCTGGTAGATTTGCTGCAAGAAAGAAATAAGAAAATGTATTAAATCGGTGTGCAATATGGTCAATTTTCATTAAGTAATAATATGGGATTCAGCCTATTTCAGACAAAAAATAATACTGAAAAAAGTCATACTATTTAGGGGAGTCCAGAGTAAGATCTGGGGAAGCTCCAAGCCAAAGGAAAGAAAGAAGAATGCCATGTGGTAGGTTGGAAGGCTCATTCAGGGCTACCTATGAGAAGGCCAATTGGATGTCTAAAATTTTGCTCATATGTTGGAGTCCAAGAGATGCTATGGTCTCAGAAAACACAAAGTTTATAAATTACAAGGTTGCATTTGTTATAATAACGCATTTTGTTGTATCTCTTCCCATTTGGACAAGGAGTTATTTTCCCCTATCTTGGAGAACTATGCACCTGCTTAGCTGAAGTTTGAAAATTAGAGATTCACATTTTGGCCTCAGGATAGCACACTAGTTGCTGATAGGAGATAACACACCGGTAGCCTACAGGAGATCAAGTATATAGTTTTCAAAAGAAACACTATGGCAATGTCAATAAATCTAAAGTAAAAGGTTATAATAAAAACCACTTTCAAATATAATAGTAAGTGAGCAATCACACATTTTAAACATCTACGCTGTTATCCCTGAGAGGCTAATTGTTACCAGTCTTACAGAGAATGGATATAGTCATTACCCATAAGACTTTATCTGCTAATTATTTTAATTTTATGTGTGTGTGTGTGTGTGTGTGTGTGTGTATAATGTGTGTATGTATGCAGCTATGTGTGTGTATACGTATATATGTGTGTGGATATCCACACACACAGATAACTACATGGAAATACCATTGTAAATGTGTTGTTTTTGAATAACAACAAAAGTGACATTTCCTTGATTTTATTTCTCACTGCCTTAGGAGTCACAGTCTACATTAAAATGTCAGACTATGTTGGATGAATGTGTCCCTATTGTGTCTGTAAAATGTAGTATAGGGAAAACATGTTGGCAAATGTATATAGCTCATTAGTTCATGCAGCTAAGTGACTATTTTTTTTCATTAATTACTTCATCCGGTTTTGGTTTTTTGTTCATTTTTCATAATTTATTCGCTTTTTTTTTTTCCATTTAGAACTGGCCTGAAAGGGGCACCTGGGTGGCTCAGTCAGTTGAGCGTCTGACTTCGGCTCAGATCATGATCTCGTAGTTGATGAGTTAGATCCCCATATCAAGCTCTGTGCTGACAGCTCAGAGCCTGGAGCCTGCTTCAGATTCTGTCTCCCTCTCTCTCTGCCCCTGCCCTGGCTCATGCTCTATCTCTCTCTGTCTCAGAAATAAATAATCATTATTTTTTAAACTGGCCTGAAAATTCATGAAGACTTATTATTTCACCTTCTTAGCTACCTGGGGTATCCTATTCCAGGACACCTCTACCAACTAAATTGTTATGACTTCTTAGGGATGTATAACAAACATAACACTGTATATTCCCTTTTAGAAATATAAATCATTATGTCTGAAAAAGTTGGAAAGATGCCTGGTTCTCTAGTATAAATAATTTCATATCAAGACTATAGGGACAACAATTAAAACGTACAAAAATTAAAACACTTCTTTTGGGGCCCTGGGTGGCTCAGTTGGTTACGCATCTAACTTCTGCTCCAGTCACGATCTCACAGTTCATGAGTTTGAGTCCCGCATGGGGTGAGCTTGAGCCCAGCTTTGGGTGAACATGAGTGCCCCTTTGGGTGTGCCCTGATTCTCTTTCCCTCTCTCCCTCTCTCTATCTGTCTCTCTGTGTCCCTTGTGGGATTTGCTCTCTACTCTCAGCCCCTCGCTCACTTGCACCCTCTCTCTCTCTCAAAACAAAAACAAAACCAAAACAATATACTTTTGTTTGTTTGTTTGCCACCTTCCATAAATGCATTCACCTTCTGGTAATGAATGATTTGCCCACATTTTCAGCGTCATAGCCAACAGCCACAGAAGCTGCATTTTTCTTTTTTGGGGGTACATTTCAATTATATTATGAGTACCTTTAAGTCTAAATGATGTGCATCCCTACATGTCCCTGAGAATTGCTAAGATTGCTCACGATTCAGCCTATAATCCATTTCTTTTTGATGTCCAGTCTACTAGTTCTGCTCCCTAGTTAGTTAAGGGAATGTAATAATAACCAAATAGAAGAATACTTGACTTCCGTTCTTTCCAACTATTATTATTCATTTACTCATTCTTTCAGTTAATATGATTTAAGTGTTTCCCAAACACCACTTGATAAAAAGCTTACAATTCTGAGTAGCTATCTCATCAAGGCACAGACACACATTTAGGGTCAGGGATCAGTGAGGGAGAAAGCGCAGGGGTAGCTTATGTTGGGCCCATGTTAAAAATGGGAGCATGAAGTGAGGGGCTCCACCTCTCTGGTATGTGGAGGAAATGAGCTAATTGAGAATATCTATTCAAATTCATGTAAACACTATTTTTTAAGCAAGATTACTGGCTTTTATATCTAAGGAAGTTGACGTTTGGTAAAGACGATGTGTTTTCCCCCTCATTTACCCGGTTTATCGCTAACTTTAAAACACTCGCTCTATATCTTTCATTGACTGGATATTACCTTGACCACACTGTTCTCACTTACACATTCCATTTCAGAGTATGTCTCATTGTCTAAGCATCCTCCACTGTCCCCGTTATTTAACATCAGTTAACAACTCTTACCAACATTATTCAGCATCCCATTATTTGACACCTACTTATCATTCATGTCAAAGTAATTTCACAGATGCAGTGAATTTTATATAGGCTGTTAAAGAAAATTTGGATTTGAAATCTTGTTTACCTCGGGGATGGAAGCTTTCAACAGGGACAGAAATTGGCCCAAGGTAAAGCATTTCCTGATCCATCCCCACTAGAGTATCAAGGTCATATTAGGAAAAAGTCGAGAATATAGAGGATGGGTGAGCTGAGGACATGCCTTAAACATTTTTGAATCTGATCATTATTGAAGGATAATTCGCGTTAGGTGCATGGAAAAAAGAGACAGTCAATTGGCATAACGATCTCAATTCTGTGTCCACTCTATTTCCAAAATCTCAATTTTAAAATACACCAAAATAAAAGTCTGTTACTATTTTAGTATCTTTTCCCTCTGCCTTTGTCGTTTACTGGTCTCTAAAATATTATGTGCAGATTTTGCTTTTTCCCTCGCTCAATAATTGCTTTGCATAAGCAACATGATATTCAATGTCTTTACCTAATAAAGATAATGAGCGAAAGTAAAATGCGAACGACAACAGCTGATGTGATGGTGAATCATCCAAATGCCTGATTTTCTTGACTTAAACCTGCTGCTGCTATAGAAGCAGCTATTAGCACACTGACAGATGGTGCCAGAACCATTGTCTTGTTTAGTCTCTCTCTCCCTCCCCTCTCTCTTCCCCCTCCTTTTCTGCCTCCCCATTTATGACAAAGTCACTGTGCTTGGAAGTGTTAATTTTCTCTGAGCATTACGATCATAACATCAAAACTCATCACAGTTGGGTCTTTTATTGGATCATAAACAACCAGAAAAATAGATTTGGTCTTTGAACATTGTTTCTCTTTTGACACAATATGAAATTCTCTTTGGTCACCAGATCTCTTTGTACATCCATTACTACGATTTACAGCAAATGTATATTTGTGTTTCCTTCACAAGTGTGTTACATATATTTTTTTCTCTCTAAGACCTCACATAACAGAAGAGAGAAGTTTCCTTTCCCGTAAGTATTGCTTCTTCATTAAAATACTATTACTACCAACACCACCACTACTAACAACAATAACCTTAAAACTCATGTTTAATAGCTTGGTAAATTCCACCCATACTGGCTCACCGATTCAATACTGCATTGCCTCTGCAGACATTGTAATCCTCTGAAATCATTTCTTCAGTCTAGGAAATAAGTCAAAAATATTTCATATCTCTTTATAGCAACACGTTGTCAAAACTTTGCTTTCGAAAAGTCTAAGTTTAAATTCAGCAGTGGAAACTCTGGCGCAGGAAATTCTGTTATCTCTATGGTTATTAGCTTTCTGTTGCTGCCAGAACAGGTAGCACAGCTTTGGTGGCTTAAAACAACGTGCGTTTATTATCTGAAAGGTTTGGAGGTCAGGTATGCCAAACGGGTCTCAGCGGGCTGCAATAATGGTGTTGGCAAGGCTATGTTGCTTCTGGGAGCACCTGGGTGGGTCAGCCAGTTGAGCGTCCAACTTCAGCTCAGGTTGTGATCTCACGGTTCGAAAGTTCGAGCATTCGAGCCCCACGTCAAGCTTTCTTCTGTCAGCACACAGCCTGCTTCAGATCATCTGCCCCCACCTCCCACTTTCTCTGCCTATCTTCTGTTCACGCATTCTGTCAAAAATGAAAATAAACATTAAAAAGAGAGAAAGAGAGAACAAAGGCTGTTCCCTCTGTTCCTTTTGGAGACGCTAGGAGAGACCATCTCCTTGCTTTTTCTTAGAAAAGCTTTTTCTTAATATCCTTTTTATCCTTTGATCTTCATAATACAGTGTGTGGGAAGACAGATTTTACCACATTCTACTAATAAAGAATCATTCATAAATTGTTAAACATTTTATAAATAATCTTTTTACTACCAAATTAGGTTTCTTCAATTCTTAGAGACTAAAAGCAAATTTCTTTCTTAAGAACTTCCAGATTTCTGTTGACTTGTTATTTAAGCTTATTTACCTTCATTATGTTCATTATGCATTAGCCAGAAACAGAAAACTGGCTTAGCATGGCACTTAAAAAGGCATGGCTATAAAAAGGTGAGATTTTCTTCACACACAGGCATTTTCCCTTTGCCTACGAAATAGCCTCACATGGTAAAGTCGATACAGTTCATGTGTATTTAGGAATGCACCTTTGGGTTAACAAAGCTTTCCTAAAAAACTTTAGGAGATATATTAACCTAGCTCTTTTACCCGTGTCTTTTGCTCCAAAGCCGGTTATGTCTGATTCCCTTGTGAGATTAGGCCCCACTCCCTGATTTATACCCCACCCTCTATTGTTCTCTTCTGTCCCCATTCGTCTTCTCTCCTATTCATTCCCACGGATGCCTTTCTCAGGGCATGCTGAGAACAACTCTGTTTCCTATTCCAGTGTTTTCACGTTGTCTGCCATATAGATGGCATATATGGTTCCTCATGACTTGGCTTCTTATGGTCAAGTAATACCATCATTTCATATAATCCTCCATAGAGGCCAAGCATTCTGTCTTTGTGCTGTCCCTTCTTCTTTTGATGCTTGGTTCACTTTCCCACCCGGCCCCCCAGCACAACTGTATCTTTCAAAAGTGAACTCTTCCTCCTACGGAAAGCATCACTGCCAATTCCTAAACTTCAAGCTGAAACCTTCCTTCTTCAGGTGCCTTTCCTGGGAGTCCCCATGGTAACCCTGCACATACTACTGTTCCAGTGTAGTAAACTCCATCTTGCCTTTCGGAGCTCCACAGGGTAGTAATTAAGAGAACTGGATCTCAAATCAGACTGTTGTAAATTTTAGTGGAACCACTTATGAGCAACACAAATTCATTAGCATGTTTATTTATTTATTTATTTATTTTTGGTCACAGTGTTCTCATTTTTTTTAAAGTGAGGATTATAATGATAATGTTTCCTACCTGTTAGAGTTCTTGTAGGGACTAAATTAATTTATATACGCAGCATGCTTAGAACGCCAATTACCGTGTAGCATCTGTTAGAGTATGATACGTACAGTAGAGAAAAGAAGTGCAAAAATATGAAGAGGGTTTGGGACATGAGGAGAGTGATGGTAACTTAGTATAAAGTAATTGGGGCAGGCTTGAGTGAAAGATGACTTTGATTAAGGCTGAAGGCAGTGAGGGAGCAAACCATATGATTATCTGAGGAAGGAAGAACATTCAAGGCAGAGGCAATAATTAGTGAAAAATCCATCAGGTGAGAGCTTTCCTAACATGTTCTGAAAGTAGCAAGAAGATCACCATGATGGAATAAATGAGGAGGGAACTAGTAGCAAGTGAGGTTAGAAGTGTAAGGTTGCCCAGATGATATTGGACCTTGTAGGCCATTTTAGGGAATTTAGCATCTACTCTGGAGGAAATGGGGAGTCAATCACAGGATTTGAGCAGAGCACTGGAATATGTCTGGCTTATAATTGAAGACCACGGTAGCAGGTGGAGAGTAGACTGTGGGAAGGGAACAGGTGTGGAAGCAAGGCAATTGATTAGAGTGATATTGCAGTCATCCTGGACATAGAGAGGGACAGCTGGGACCAGGACCCAATTTGAAGTGAACAGGGTGGGAAACTTTCATATTCAGGATCTGTTGTGAAAGTTCAATGAGCAGAATTTCCTGACTGAATGTGGATTGTGAGGGAGTTCGGGCATAAGTATCAGGTTTTTGTCTTGCTTTTAACTGAGGAGTTGGAAAAATAGATTTTCTGTCATATGAATGGAGAAGACTACGTAGATTAAATTTGGGGAACAGGGAGTAATTTAGGAAGGCAGATTTGGTTGTATTAGGTTTGAGACTAGAGATATGAGTCTGGAGGACAGAGGAGTAAAAAGTTTACGTTAGAGAAGAAGTGAGGAGATTGAAGGCCATGAATTGTCCAAGAGCTCAACCCAACAATAGATGATTGAAGGGAAGAAAAGGAACCAGCAAAAGATCAGCTAGTATGGTTTGTGAAGAGGTCTCATGTGTAAGTGTTCAGAATTTCTTCTTGTTCTCTGCCAGGGGACAGTGTGGCCTTATTTCAAACTTGGGGTGAAACTTGGGGTGTTTTCTCCTTTATACCTTACTGGCCAAAGCATAATGACAATCAATGTCCTGTTCCCCTTTTCCCCTTTGTAAGCCTAGTGTTTGATACAATGCCTAATACCCACTAGAAATGTAAATCTATAAGAAGGGTATCATGGCTCGTGTCTCAAATGTGAGAGCATAGACTGCTGGGGTTGAATTTTGCTCTGAGTGCTAAGAGTCACGCTCTCATTTTTTTTTTTTTTTAAGTAAGTAAGAAAGACCTTCATTGCTTTTCACATGCATCTTCTGCTTTTAACTAGATGTGAAACCTAGGCTATCTGCCCATTTGCTTCCAGTGTCCACATTTGGTACAAACAAGGAGAGGCCAATCCAGACCAGACCACTAAGCAGAAAAAGAGCTTTCTCCCCTCTGTCCCAATCCAGACATATTTATACAAATGGAAATGTTCTGGATTAACAAAATGTTTCCCTGAGTGGTTTCGTCAATTGGGCATATCAGCAGTGGGAGATGCTGATATCTCCCAGATGGGAGAAGTGTTAGGAAAAGGTATCTCGAGGTCCTTCTTGACAAAAATATTTTACAATGCCCAGTTTTATGACCATATCAGGAAGTACATATTTTCTGATATTTTCTAAACATAATGCTGCAATTTTTAGAAGTTAGAAGACCTGGGTTAAGATCCTACTTAAGAGGCATTGGGTTTGCTACTTAGATTCTCTAATCAACTAAGATAGCACAGAGCAGAGGCTGACACTAGGAAGTCTGATCTGATAACCATTTTTTAAAACTTTTATTCATTTTTGAGAGAGACAGAGTGCAAGAGGGGGATGCGCAGAGAGAGACACACACACAGAATCCGAAGAAGGCTCCAGGCTCCCAGCTGTCAGCACAGAGCCCAATGCCGGCCTGGAACCCATGAGCCACAGTCGGACGCTTAACCGACCGAGCCACCCAGACGCCCCTGACGATCAGGTTTATTATGTGGCTCTCTCATCTGCACAACCTCTGGGCCGCAGTTTCCTGATCTACTGGTGCTGCTATGCACTATTGAACTTCTCTTTCCTTTTTTTGTCTGCCAAACGAGAATAATAATAGCACCCACTCTAAGGGTTCCTTGGGCGTCTTAGATAAATTAATATACGTAAATATAGTCTCCGCCATTAATAAAACATTCATTAAATATTAACTATTAATGGCAAGCATATAAACGAACTTCTGAGATTAACCCATATTAAACACAGAATTCAAGTACTAACAACAAAGACTCATGAACAGAGGCCCTGAATAAGGAAAACAGTTTGGGAAAATACATGAAAGGGTTGCTGGGAGCTACACGTCATGCACTGGAACTTTCTGGATTGAAAATCCTTTTCCTTTAATTGTGCAAAATATACTGTATATCTATAGCTATAAAGATATATATGCAAATAGGAAAACAATTTAAGAGAAAGGCACACTTAACATGAAGCTACTGGAGCAGAAATACATTTAGTGCATCAAATAACTGAAAGGAAGTGTTGTTTTATTAGAGTGCCTCTAAAAGCCATTAGACTATTTAAAGACGGTTCATTTCTTTAAGTGTACAGAGACTGATGCACTATGGAAAGTTCAGGCAAGCCTCTTCAACCACTTTCCTAATGCCACTTTTATTTCTAAATAGATTATTTTCTGGGTAAAACCATGGGCTTAAAAGCCATGTATTAAAACCTCTTAGCTGATAAGATTAAAGATTTTCCTTTAGAGAGAAAGAAGATTATTCCAAAATATTAGAAAAAATATCTCCAAATAAAAGAGTTATTGCTGTCACATTTTTTGTGGGTATTGCACCTTGATATAACATGTTTTATTTGATTTTTTTTTCTGAGCCTGAGTCCTTCTTTCATGTCCAGGAGAATGTTCAAAACAAGCTCTTTGTAGTTAAGAAGAAGAATAAAAAATTGCCTCCTATCAATTTTTGAGAAGAACAACTGAAAGACATATTGAAAACTAAATGATAGATGATCAGGAAAAAAAGAGAATGTTTGACTGGACCTCAGAAAACAATCTGGCATTAGGGAAGGCCTCAAAAACAAGTGAAAAGGAGTCCAGGTCAAAAGGAGAACTATTGGCCAATTGGACCTTGTACCACTGTCAAAATGCTCAAGTATGACAAGTAGAATATTGTGGAAACAATAATCATCATGGAGGCTGAGAGAGTTGTGGTGTAATAAACCGATCGAAGGCAAATCAGTATAACCAGTAATGATGTGGAAGTCAGAATACAAAAGTTCAACTTCCAGAAGTCATCTGGTGGGTGAGCTAGTCAATTGCCTTGGGCTTAAGTTAGGACTCAATGTAGAACTTAATGTAGAAACTTAAGGTAGAAAAATCAAACTTAATGTAGAAAGATTCATGAAGAATAAGAAAACCCAAACAGAAGCCTGATTTGAAATACTAGGTGAAAAATGGCAGGGGCTAAATCCTGGCAAGGGGGTGAAATTTGGCAAGGGAAAAATTGGCAACAATGAAAACTACAACTTTGTCAGTTTGTCGGTGTGTGTGACCCATACCAACGCAGCAGAGTGGTAATCAAGCTTGAAATAATTCTGCCAAATCTGTGAGGGTTGGCTAGGTACCTAGATTGGACTGATTCCAAAGGTAAGAATGGATCAGCGATTGAAGCTAGAGAAAGTAAGACCCAACACAACTGAGATGATATGCCTGAGTCAGTGTTGTCTTCATATCATCCATTCTGTACCTTCCGTAGCTTTCTATATTCTATATTGTACCTTTACTCTCAAAACTCCTTACCTTTGCAACATATATCAATCAGACCACAGAGGACAAGATACTAGAGCTAAAATAGAATATTCTGACCAGCTCATTTAACAGAGGCTTTCTCCTCTTTCTGCTGTGATGAGAGGCATAATGATCTTCTTGATTTGGGTCAAACACTGTTGTTGTAAAGGGATAGTAAACTTTAAGAGTCCTTCCAACTCTGAAATTCATAATTTCCCCAAACCATGAATGCATGACCCTTTCTCCTTCACTTGCCCTGGTCAGAATATGCTTTCTCTTTGCCAAGCGGCAATCTGCAGTCATAATCATATGGGTAGTCACAGCCAAGGCATCCCCAGAGGATCCGGCCGTCACAGGAACAGCTGCCCTCCTGACTATATACAGAAGCTAGGCGAAGCTTAAACAGTTCTGCTTGGATTATTTTATTTATTTATTTATTTTTGTTGGCTCAGGTGCCTCATGAGCCAACATGAGATAAATCCCTTTGGACAGAAGTGAGTGGGAAATTATTCTTTCCACCTAATGGACTTAATCCTGGCTCCGCTTGTCCTCTTTATTGTAGTTAGGATGGCAGAAGGGCACTTGTCTAAATAGTCACTAGGTGAGGGCATTCCAAGTCCCCACTGTGATGGGGAGGAAGTATATTTCACTAGGCAAAAAACAAAAAGACTCGCGATTCAGGCTATGTGAGTGTGAATACCAGCTCCATCTCATTCAGTTATATAACGTTTGGCAAATTATTTGACTCTCCCAAACTAAGTCTTCTCATCTGAAAATGGGGAGTCATTCTAACAGGTGCCTTATGAAGTTGTTATCAACCTCCAAAGGGTGAGTACTTGATAAACAAGCGTAGCACAATCCAGAATACACACGCAACTTATTGCTGTGAGTATCTGCATGCAGTTATTTCTTCCCTGGATGGTTATGAGTTGAGAAAATTTTGAATGTGATAGTGAACGCCAGGAGGTATGCTTGAAGAAATACTGCATCGATGTAGGCTTAAACACCCAGCTAAGTTTCAACTGCCTTGTGTTACTGTAACACACATGATGAGAATTCTGGTTCCTCCAAAAGGTTAGAAAAGTTCTTAAAAAGGGACGCCTGGGCTCCCTCTCTCTCTGCCCCTCCCCCGTTCATGCTCTGTCTCTCTCTGTCCCAAAAATAAATAAACGTTGAAAAAAAAATTTTAAAAGGGACGCCTGGGTGGCTCAGTTGGTTATGCACCCGACTTCAGCTCAGGTCCACTTTGGCTCAGGTCACAATCTCGTGGTTTGTGGGTTCAAGCCCACACAGGGCTCTCTGCTGTCAGCACAGAGACTGCTATGGCTCCTTTGTCTCCCCACCTCTCTCTCTCTCTCTCTCTCTCCCTCTCTCTCTCTCTCTGACCCTCCCCTACTGGTTCTCTCTCTCTCTCTAAATAAATAAATAACGTTTTAAAAAAAGTCCTTGAAAAGATAAAGGACCTAGTATTTACATTAGCATAGTAGGCCATAGACAATTAACTGTTGAATCAAGGAGTTCTAATCTACATAGAATTGAAGTTCTATATAACTTTTCTATACAATTGAGAAGAACTGGGTTACACAAACCGTCAAGGAAAGTTTACCAAGTGTCACCATTGTGTGTTCTAATAGCCCCCGAACAAAAACATTCACACATGATTTTGAAAAATAGATTTGAATAAGAATAAAACCCTTGGTAAACATGAAGTGGTAGATAAATGCTGGCAATACGCAAACTTTACAAAGGAATGTTTTGAGTGGTCTCTGGTCTATCAACAATACACATCATTATGCATTTATAACTTAATGGTGCTTTCATTAAACACCCTACTTCTTTGAAAAATGACAAAATTGCAAGGTTAAGCTGCTAGTGTGGAGCAGATCTGATGATGTGTGCTAATTAACTATTTTTTTTAATCAGTGCACTAAAAGAGAAAGAAATGGAAAAACATCCTGCCTGGTTTTCAATTAGTGTATTTTGCTCCTTGCCATTTGTTCCCAATTGTCTATTTTGACTAAACCTAGCATTTTCCCTTGTTGAACTTTTTTTCCCCCTTAATGTTGTTCTAAATTAACCTCTTCTCTTCTGTTGCTTGCAACATAACGAGCAGTTTGATACTAGACAACTAAATAACTTCATTTAAGAAAAACTGGAGTTCTTCACAGCTAGTCTAAACAAAATCACAAATGATTGTGCAGTGGAAATGCGTTTTATTTGCTGTAGCATTTTCATTAGGTTGAGCATTGAATCAAATTGAAAATCAAAGAATAAAACCTGTCTCATATAAGCAAAGATCATTTTTATTGCAGTGAATATTACCCCTTTCCCTGTCATCTTTTCTGGCTAATATAAAATCATGTACTGTTATACATAAATGGGGATTTGTAAAATTGCAAAGCTTGTTAACAGTAACAACTACTTTCTTAGCTTGAGATCGACCAACATTTACTTCATTTTCCCTGACTCTAATTTTGACATATTCCTGTCATTTGGTAAGAGAAGATTTGGATGGAAAAGTCTCAGAAACTGGCATCATATTTTGTGTTTTACATTCTTTTTGACATAATGAACATTTCCGCCTTCTTTTGCTGAAATCAGCACTGGTAAAGATCAAATACAGCGATCTTTTAACAGTTTAAAATCGCCCCTGTCGTTATCTTGTCAGTTACACGAGACCTTCAGTGTTCAGGGCTATGGAAAACTTTCAAGACAAATTTGCCAGAAGTGCTGCTGGAGAAGACTGTTTATAAGACCTAAAAATTTCAATCATTGGTAAGGACATGGGTAACATAAGTGTTATTTAGTGGTGGCCAGAAAGCAGAGTGGCACAGTTCTCTAAGAACGTACATTCAAGGACAGTTTGGGCAGCTGGGTCATTTGATCACATTTTATATTTCGCATCCTTACGTTTTCTCCCCCTGCCAACCTATACATTTAATAATCTACTCTTAAAACATTCATCTTCACAAAAACCCGGATTAACTGTCCTTCTTTTGTCTATTTCACATATGTTGCCTTTGTAAAGTGGAGAAGAGGTTTAGTGGGGAAGAGGAGATTTTGAGACAGAGTAAGCATGATTCCTAGATCTCCCTTTTGGTAGCATTTACTATGGTGTGATTTTAGGCAAATTCCTTACCTTCTCCAAAGCCCAGTTTCTCTCTTTATCTGGCACACACCACACACTCAATAAATGGTAGCCTTTCTAGTCTCTAAGTCTAACCAAAACTCCAAGCTTAATGTTGATTTCCTACTTTTGAAAATGTACTTTGGATAATTCTTCCCAATTAATCTAAGTTCACATTACAGCTGTCACTTTTTCAGTAATAACTGTGCATGTTGATTTTTATTTTAATTAGTCCTCTACTTTTATATCTCCAAATTTGGAGTAAGACGTTTATGCTTAAATGCCCGGATGCTGTCTCAAAATCCAAATGTCAATATTTGATTTTTTATTCCTAAATCAATTTGCTTCTTAATTCCCACATTTATGTCCATAATACTATTATTCCCTTCACTTTAGGAGCAGGACTTCACATTTTAAAATTTCCTTCATATTCTATATTCACTTGGTCATACATGACCACCCATTCTCCCTCCATAGTATCTCTTGGATGATTATGTACATCCAATACTTCCACTTAGTCTGGGATCCTGTCACTGTGAGTCACGTCTAGAGATGTGATTTTATTTTATTTTTTTTAATTTTTAAGTTTATTTATTGTGTGTATGTATGTGTGTGGGGGGGGGGGCAGAAAGAGAGGGAGAGAGAGAGAATCCCAAGTAGGCTCTATGCTCAGCTCAGAGTCTGATGAGGGGCTTGAACTCACAAACTGCAAGACCATGATATGAGCTGAAATCAAGAATCAGATGCTTAACTGACTGAGCCACTCATGTGCCTCTAGAGAAATCATTTTCTAATTTCTCATCTTCATCTCATTGAATTTGTTCTGCACTCAAACACTAGGCCACTTTTGCCAATTCAGCTCTTTCATTATTTAACCGTCTTTCTCAATACCTATTTTGATCACCTTGCCAATATTTAATTTCTAAGAACAATTATTTCATAATGCCTTAATATATTCATTCAGGAGATTCCTTTCAAAGACTTCTATGTGTCATGGCCTGGGCAGAGAAGGATGAGTAAGGTACTGTTTCTGATATAAAAAGCCTGTCATTTTTTAGGGAAGATCAGTGGCCACCCAGCTGATTACAATGTAATGTGCAAAGTAGTCTGAGAGTGCATAGAATGTAAGAATGAACTCATCATTACCATCCAACTGTAGCTCTCACTATTAACTTATATTTATTTTCTATTTCTTCATATCCATGCAGGAATTAAAATTTCTAACTCCAGATATCATATGTTCTACCATCTTTTATTTAAACTATGATTTATTGACTATTTACAATAAACTAGGTATTAAGTTCTTCCATACCTTAAATAATTTCACATTCATAATAACCTTAAGAAATATATAATAGTGGTCTCCTTTTATAGAAAAGATAGGGAAGCCAAAATAATGGAAGTGTCTGGTTCAAATTTAACCAGGTAATATATCCCAGAAATTAAATTCAAATCTAAAGCTACCTAATTATAAATCTTGAACTCTTAAACCCGATGAAAACTTTCTGACCTGGCTTGCCATTGCTATTCAGTCTCTTGTACAAGTTCAATCAATTTCACATACCATTCTTCTTAGAATCCTGATTTCCATAAGTGGCATTGATTTCTCCATTCTCTCCCTACTTGAATTTGTATTATTTGACAGATTTTGCAGAGTTTGGTGGACACAGAACTTAGCACTTTACTTGCCTATGGAAAAACACTAAAAGCAGGAGTGAAACTGAAGCAGCTTCAAAAGCAGGACAAGTACAGAAACAGAGTAGAAGCACATCACACGGCACCAAGGAAGTCCAAAACAAGTGACTACGGGAGGGTACATGTAGCCTCTGTGAGGCTAGAATCATGAAAAAACGTCTTGCCCAAAGACCTGAACGCGGAGACAAGGCATTTCCAGGATAAAGAATCTGTGGACAGCTAGTATCATCCTCAATGGGAAAAAAACTGAGATCCTTTCCCCTCCAGTCAGGAACAAGACAGGGATGTCCACTCTCACCATTGCTATTTAACATAGTATTGGAAGTCTTAGTCTCAGCAATCAGACAACAACAAAAAATGAAAGGCATCCAAGTCAGCAAGGAAGAAGTCAAACTTTCGCTATTTTCAGATGACATGGTACTCTATGTAGAAAACCCAAAAGACTCCACCAAAAAATTGCTAGAACTAATACATGCATTCAGCAAAATTGTAGGATATAAAATCAACGTGCAGAAATCTGTTGCATTACTATACATCAATAACAAAGCAACAGAAAAAGAAATCAAGGAATCGATCCCATTTGGAATTGATAAAAGGTTAGTCTTCAAAATCTATAAAGAACTCATCAAATTCAACAACCAAAAACCAAATAACCCATTTAAGAAATGGGCAGAATACATGAATAGACACTTTTCCAAAGATAATGTCCAGATGGCTAACAGATACATGAAAAGATACTCAACATAACTCATCATCAGGAAATACAAACCAAAATCATTATGAAATACCACCTCACACCTGTCACAATGGCTAACATTAACAACACAAGAAGCAACAGGTGTTGGCAAGGATTCAGAGAAAGGGGAAACTTGTTGCACCATTGGTGGGAATGCTACTGGTGCAGCCACTCCTGAGAATAATATGGAGTTTCCTCAATAAACTAACAGTAGAACTACCCTATGATCCAGCACTCTTAGGTATTTACCCAAAAGATACAAAAATATTAATTCAAAGGGATATAGGTACCCCAATGTATATAGCAGCAGTATCAACAATAGCCAAACTGTGGAAAGAGCCCAAATGTCTATCATCTGATGAATAATAATAAATAAGAAGTGATCTCTCTCTCATATGTGTGTGTGTGTGTGTGTGTGTATATATATATATATATATATATATATATATAAGTATATATAAAGATATATAGATACATAATATAATGCAATATATATATATAATGGAATATTACTCAGCCATCAAAAAGAAGGAAATCTTGCCATTTGTAATGATGTGGATGGAACTAGAATGTATTATGATAAGTGAAATAATCAGAGAAAAACAAATACCATATGATTTAATTCATATGTGGAACTTAAAAAACAAAACAAGTGATGGAAAGGAGATAAGGAAACAAATCACAAGAGACTCCTAGTGATGGAGAACAAACTATAAGTTGACTGAGGGAGGTGGATGAGAGATGGGCTAGATGGGTTATGGGTACTAAGGAGGACACTTATGATCAGCACTGGGTATTGTATGTAAGTGATGAATTACTGAATTCTACTCCTGAAACCAATATTGTACTGTATGTTAACTAAAATTTAAATAAAACAAAGAAAAGAAAAATATTTATATATTATATGCATATGTGGATTTAAGGAATAACTATGAATAACAATGGATAACTGTGGTTGGCAAATATTTACTGTTTGGGTCAAATAATAAATATTTTCAGTTTGAGCTCTATGGTATCTGACCAACTATTCAACTCTGCTATTGCTGTTCAAAAACAGCCATAGAGAGTTACATAAAAAAAGAAAAAAATAGGTGTAGGTTTGTCTCAATAAAACATTATTTATAAGAACAGACAGTGGGGCAGATTGACTCGTGGATTATAGTTTACTGACTGCTGACTTGGAGCATAATCCTCACATAAAATACAAATGTCATAGTGTAATGTTTTAGTGTGAAAACTATTATTTATTACTGACCATTAAAAATTCAATACTTAGAACTTAAGATAAACTCACTCTTTCCTATTAAACAAGAACTTGAATTTGACTTACTGAATATTTTTTCAGGTTTAATTTTTAGAACAACAACAATAACAACAACAAAAAGAATCTGTGTGGACTCACTCAGTCCAAGGACCAAGAAGTAGATCAGAGGTCAGGAATTTGGGAGGGGACATTTCTCACCTCAAGGAAATACAGACAGTAAATGCCCATGAGAATATACAAAAGAACCCCCCATAAAGAAGAAATCCTACGTTTAAAAAATTTGCTGTCTCTGAGGGCATTATACAGCCTATATAGTACTATAAATACACTCACATCATAAATTGTGCCCTTTGCTCTTAAGCCTTTACTTCCCCACACATCAAAAATAAACAAGGATCAATTGACCATATAAGCTTGGGTTTATTTCTGGGCTGTCTATTCTGTTCCATTGAGCTATGTGTTTATTTTTGTGTCAGTACTATACTGTTTTGATTACTGTAGCTTTGTAGTATAACTTGAAACCTAGGATTGTGATACCTCCAGCTCTTCTCTTCTTTCTCAAGATCGTTTTAGCTATTTGAGGTGGAGAAAAGGGTGAAATAGATTAAAGGGATAAAGAGTACATTTATCTTGATGAGTGATATACGGAAGTGTTGAATCATATTATACACCTGAAAATAATATAACACTGCATATTAATTATACTTCAATAAAAAATTAAAAAAATAAACAAAGATCAACCTAGGAGGATAGAGAAATAACAGTGAATGATCAGGGAGGAAAGAATGTGAGGAAGACAAAATAATACTGGAAATACCCCCTCCCTACCATTAACTTCTAGAACAGAGTCAGGCCAAAGTTAGGGGTAGAAGAAAGTGAGTATTAGATTTTCTTGATTTTAATGTCCAAACAAATAAGGCTTTTTATTCATAGTTAAAGCCGATCATGAAAACTGTGAGGTTTGATCCAGATTTCATTTAAGGTTAGGAACTACAGTCAACAGAATAAGTTTAAAAAGCAATGGTAAGGGGTTATGCAAGATGGCGGCTTAGGAGGACGCTGGGCTCACCACACGTCCTGCTGATCACTTAGATTCCATCTACACCTGCCTAAATAACCCAGAAAACCGCCAGAGGATTAGCAGAACGGAGTCGCCAGAGCCAAACGCAGACGAGAGGCCCACGGAAGAGGGTAGGAAGGGCGGCGAGGCGGTGCGCGCTCCACGGACTGGCGGGAGGGAGCCGGGGCGGAGGGGCGGCTCGCCGGCCAAGCAGAGCCCCCGAGTCTGGCTGGCAAAAGCGGAGGGGCCGGGCGGACTGTGTTCCGACAGCAAGCGCGACTTAGCGTCTGGGAGGTCAGAAATTAACAGCTCTGCTCGGAAAGCGGGAAGGCTGGAAGACAAAGGGAGGGAGAGCTGTTGAGCCCCCTGACAACAGAGCTCAGTTTGGTGGGGAACAAAGGCGCTCGCCAGCGCCATCTCCCCCGCCCATCCCCCAGCCAAAATCCCAAAGAGAATCAGTTCCTGCCAGGGAACTTGCTCCCTCCGCGCAAACACCAAACTCTGCGCTTCTGCGGAGCCAAACCTCCAGCAGCGGATCTGACTCCCTCCCGCTGCCACAGGGCCCCTCCTGAAGTGGATCACCTAAGGAGAAGTGATCTAAGCCTGCCCCTCCTGCCCCCGTGCACTTTGCCTACCCACCCCAGCTAATACGCCAGATCCCCAGCATCACAAGCCTGGCAGGGTGCAAGCAGCCCAGACGAGGCACACCACCCCACAGTGAATCCTGCCCCTAGGAGAAGGGAAGAGAAGGCACACACCAGTCTGACTGTGGCTCCAGCGGTGGGCTGGGGGCAGAATTCAGGTCTGACTGCGGCCCTGCCCACCAACTCCAGTTATACACCACAGCGCAGGGGAAGTGCCCTGCAGGTCCTCACCACGCCAGGGACTATCCAAAATGACCAAGCGGAAGAATTCCCCTCAGAAGATTCTCCAGGAAATAACAACAGCTAATGAGCTGATCAAAAAGGATTTAAATAATATAACAGAAAGCGAATTTAGAATAATAGTCATAAAATTAATCGCTGGGCTTGAAAACAGTATACAGGACAGCAGAGAATCTCTTGCTACAGAGATCAAGGGACTAAGGAACAGTCACGAGGAGCTGAAAAACGCTTTAAACGAAATGCATAACAAAATGGAAACCACCACAGCTCGGCTTGAAGAGGCAGAGGAGAGAATAGGTGAACTAGAAGATAAAGTTATGGAAAAAGAGGAAGCTGAGAAAAAGAGAGATAAAAAAATCCAGGAGTATGAGGGGAAAATTAGAGAATTAAGTGATACACTAAAAAGAAATAATATACGCATAATTGGTATCCCAGAGGAGGAAGAGAGAGGGAAAGGTGCTGAAGGGATACTTGAAGAAATAATAGCTGAGAACTTCCCTGAACTGGGGAAGGAAAAAGGCATTGAAATCCAAGAGGCACAGAGAACTCCCTTCAGACGTAACTTGAATCGATCTTCTGCACGACATATCATAGTGAAACTGGCAAAATACAAGGATAAAGAGAAAATTCTGAAAGCAGCAAGGGGTAAACATGCCCTCACATATAAAGGGAGACCTATAAGTCTCGTGACTGATCTCTCTTTTGAAACTTGGCAGGCCAGAAAGAATTGGCACGAGATTTTCAGGGTGCTAGACAGAAAAAATATGCAGCCAAGAATCCTTTATCCAGCAAGTCTGTCATTTAGAATAGAAGGAGAGATTAAGGTCTTCCCAAACAAACAAAAACTAAAGGAATTTGTCACCACTAAACCAGCCCTACAAGAGATCCTAAGGGGGACCCTGTGAGACAAAGTCCCAGAGACATCACTACAAGCATAAAACATACAGACATCACAATGACTCTAAACCCGTATCTTTCTATAATAACACTGAATGTAAATGGATTAAATGCGCCAACCAAAAGACATAGGGTATCAGAATGGATAAAAAAACAAGACCCATCTATTTGCTGTCTACAAGAGACTCATTTTAGACCTGAGGACACCTTTAGATTGAGAGTGAGGGGATGGAGAACTATTTATCATGCGACTGGAAGCCAAAAGAAAGCTGGAGTAGCCATACTTATATCAGACAAACTAGACTTTAAATTAAAGGCTGTAACAAGAGATGAAGAAGGACATTATATAATAGTTACAGGGTCTATCCATCAGGAAGAGCTAACAATTATAAATGTCTATGCGCCGAATACCGGAGCCCCCAAATATATAAAACAATTACTCATAAACATAAGCAACCTTATTGATAAGAATGTGGTCATTGCAGGGGACTTTAACACCCCACTTACAGAAATGGATAGATCATCTAGACACACGGTCAATAAAGAAACAAGGGCCCTGAATGAGACATTGGATCAGATGGACTTGACAGATATATTTAGAACTCTGCATCCCAAAGCAACAGAATATACTTTCTTCTCGAGTGCACAAGGAACATTCTCCAAGATAGATCATATACTGGGTCACAAAACAGCCCTTCATAAGTTTACAAGAATTGAAATTATACCATGCTTACTTTCAGACCACAATGCTATGAAGCTTGAAATCAACCACAGAAAAAAGTCTGGAAAACCTCCAAAAGCATGGAGGTTAAAGAACACCCTACTAACGAATGAGTGGGTCAACCAGGCAATTAGAGAAGAAATTAAAAAATATATGGAAACAAACGAAAATGAAAATACAACAATCCAAACGCTTTGGGACGCAGCAAAGGCAGTCCTGAGAGGAAAATACATTGCAATCCAGGCCTATCTCAAGAAACAAGAAAAATCCCAAATACAAAATCTAACAGCACACCTAAAGGAACTAGAAGCAGAACAGCAAAGGCAGCCTAAGCCCAGCAGAAGAAGAGAAATAATAAAGATCAGAGCAGAAATAAACAATATAGAAACTAAAAAAACTGTAGAGCAGATCAACGAAACCAAGAGTTGGTTTTTTGAAAAAATAAACAAAATTGACAAACCTCTAGCCAGGCTTCTCAAAAAGAAAAGGGAGATGACCCAAATAGATGAAATCATGAATGAAAATCCCTCAGAGATACAAACAATTATCAGGGAATACTATGAAAAATTATATGCCAACAAATTGGACAACCTGGAAGAAATGGACAAATTCCTGAACACCCACACTCTTCCAAAACTTAATCAGGAGGAAATATAAAGCTTGAACAGACCCATAACCAGCGAAGAAATTGAATCGGTTATCAAAAATCTCCCAACAAATAAGAGTCCAGGACCAGATGGCTTCCCAGGGGAGTTCTACCAGACGTTTAAAGCAGAGATAATACCTATCCTTCTCAAGCTATTCCAAGAAATAGAAAGGGAAGGAAAACTCCAAGACTCATTCTATGAAGCCAGTATTACTTTGATTCCTAAACCAGACAGAGACCCAGTAAAAAAAGAGAACTACAGGCCAATATCCCTGATGAATATGGATGCAAAAATTCTCAATAAGATACTAGCAAATCGAATTCAACAGCATATAAAAAGAATTATTCACCATGATCAAGTGGGATTCATTCCTGGGATGCAGGGCTGGTTCAACTTTCGCAAATCAATCAACGTGATACATCACATTAACAAAAAAAAAGAGAAGAACCATATGATCCTGTCAATCGATGCAGAAAAGGCCTTTGACAAAATCCAGCACCCTTTCTTAATAAAAACCCTTGAGAAAGTCGGGATAGAAGGAACATACTTACAGATCATAAAAGCCATTTATGAAAAGCCCACAGCTAACATCATCCTCAACGGGGAAAAACTGAGAGCTTTTTCCCTGAGATCAGGAACACGACAGGGATGCCCACTCTCACCGCTGCTGTTTAACATAGTGCTGGAAGTTCTAGCATCAGCAATCAGACAACAAAAGGAAATCAAAGGCATCAAAATTGGCAAAGATGAAGTCAAGCTTTCGCTTTTTGCAGATGACATGATATTATACATGGAAAATCGGATAGACTCCACCAAAAGTCTGCTAGAACTGATACATGAATTCAGCAAAGTTTCAGGATACAAAATCAATGTACAGAAATCAGTTGCATTCTTATACACTAACAATGAAGCAACAGAAAGACAAATAAAGAAACTGATCCCATTCACAATTGCACCAAGAAGCATAAAATACCTAGGAATAAATCTAACCAAAGATGTAAAGGATCTGTATGCTGAAAACGATAGAAAGCTTAGGAAGGAAATTGAAGAAGATTTAAAGAAATGGAAAGACATTCCCTGCTCATGGATTGGAAAAATAAATATTGTCAAAATGTCAATACTACCCAAAGCTATCTACACATTCAATGCAATCCCAATCAAAATTGCACCAGCATTCTTCTCAAAACTAGAACAAGCAATCCTAAAATTCATATGGAACCACAAAAGGCCCCAAATAGCCAAAGGAACTTTGAAGAAGAAGACCAAAGCAGGAGGCATCACAATCCCAGACTTTAGCCTCTACTACAAAGCTGTCATCATCAAGACAGCATGGTATTGGCACCAAAACAGACACATAGACCAATGGAATAGAATAGAAACCCCAGAACTAGACCCACAAACGTATGGCCAACTCATCTTTGACAAAGCAGGAAAGAACATCCAATGGAAAAAAGACAGCCTCTTTCACAAATGGTGCTGGGAGAACTGGACAGCAACATGCAGAAGGTTGAAACTAGACCACTTTCTCACACCATTCACAAAAATAAACTCAAAATGGATAAAGGACCTAAACGTGAGACAGGAAACCATCAAAACCTTAGAGGAGAAAGCAGGAAAAGACCTCTCTGACCTCAGCCGTAGCAATCTCTTACTCGACACATCCCCAAAGGCAAGGGAATTAAAAGCAAAAGTGAATTACTGGGACCTTATGAAGATAAAAAGCTTCTGCACAGCAAAGGAAACAACCAACAAAACTAAAAGGCAACCAACGGAATGGGAAAAGATATTCGCAAATGACATAGCGGACAAAGGGCTAGTATCCAAAATCTATAAAGAGCTCACCAAACTCCACACCCGAAAACAAATAACCCAGTGAAGAAATGGGCAGAAAACATGAATAGACACTTCTCTAAAGAAGACATCCGGATGGCCAACAGGCACATGAAAAGATGTTCAGTGTCGCTCCTCATCAGGGAAATACAAATCAAAACCACACTCAGGTATCACCTCACGCCAGTCAGAGTGGCCAAAATGAACAAATCAGGAGACTATAGATGCTGGAGAGGATGTGGAGAAACGGGAACCCTCTTGCACTGTTGGTGGGAATGCAAATTGGTGTAGCCGCTCTGGAAAGCAGTGTGGAGGTTCCTCAGAAAATTAAAAATAGACCTACCCTATGACCCAGCAATAGCACTGCTAGGAATTTATCCAAGGGATACAGGAGTACTGATGCATAGGGCCACTTGTACCCCAATGTTCATAGCAGCACTCTCAACAATAGTCAAATTATGGAAAGAGCCTAAATGTCCATCAACTGATGAATGGATAAAGAAATTGTGGTTTATATACACAATGGAATATTACGTGGCAATGAGAAAAAATGAAATATGGCCTTTTGTAGCAACGTGGATGGAACTGGAGAGTGTGATGCTAAGTGAAATAAGCCATACAGAGAAAGACAGATACCATATGGTTTCACTCTTATGTGGATCCTGAGAAACTTAACAGGAACCCATGGGGGAGCGGAAGGAAAAAAAAAAAAAGAGGTTAGAAGGGGAGAGAGCCAAAGCATAAGAGACTGTTAAAAACTGAGGACAAACTGAGGGTTGATGGGTGGTGGGAGGGAGGAGAGGGTGGGTGATGGGTATTGAGGAGGGCACCTTTTGGGATGAGCACTGGGTGTTGTATGGAAACCAATTTGTCAATAAATTTCATAAAAAAAAATAAATAAAAAGCAATGGTAAAAAAGAAAATAGTTTTTTTCTCATACTCCATTTTGTTCAGCTCATTCAATGAGTTAGTTACCCTTGTTAGTATCATAAACAGATCCTATATTGAAAATTCTCTGGCGATTTTTTTTTGATATTTTTTAAAAAGAGAACATAATATAAACTTATTTGGCATAGACCACTGAAGAGTGGAAATTCAATGATTGCATGTAACTAGAATGCCTTTTCCCCAACAAACTGTGTAATCAGTTCTCTTTTCAAATTACTTTCTTTTTAAAAAAATCCTTCCTTCATCTGTATCTTCTACTTCAATTCTGAGAAACTATGGGATATTTTATAATACATTTCAGTTCCTTTTCCAAAAGTCTATCAATTTCCTGCTGATCAAAATCCTTTATATCTCTTATTGTCTAGTTCAAATGCACCCCCTTCAGTAGGATCCCTCCAGGTATATTTCTTTACATTCTTTTGAAAAGTCTTTTAAAAAATGTTTTTTCTGTTTTCTCTGGGTTTGATGGTATAGAGGAGGTTCCTTACCTATTAGTTGAAGCTAGTTTATATGTAAAAAAAATAAAGGGGATTACTCGGAATTTAAAAAGAAATAATGTACATAATATATATTTAATTATACTAGTATGTGTGATATGTATATAAAAATAATTATTATTAATGGTATTAAATCAATCTTTCATTGTGGGGTTAGATCCATCCAAAATTTAAAAAAAAATAGTATTTCCTCTTGTGGTGAGCTTCTTTGTATAAGAATTATCTAGGTAGACATAAAAAAAAACATAAATTATGAACCTTAGGAAGAAGTCATTTTTAAATTTTCTAAACTAACACATAAGTTCAGAGCTTTCTTATAAATCTCTACACAGTGGTAATTATTATCTCATTTATATTCATGTGAAACAATAGTATATATGTTTTTATTCAGAAGTATGATGTCTTAGTCCATTCAGGCCGCTATAACAAAATACCATAGACTGGGTGGCTTATAAACAATAGAAATTGGTTTCTCACAATTCCAAAGCCTGGGAAATCCAAGATCAAGGCATTGACAGATTTGGTGTCTGATGTGACCTGCTTTCTGGTTTATAGATAGCCATATTTTTGTAATGTCCTCACATGGTGAAAGGGATAAGAGAGCACTTTGGGGTCACTTGCATAAGGAGATTAATTCCATTTATGAGGATTCTGCCCTCATGACCTAATCAGCACCACCCTTAGACCCCACCTCCTAATACCATCACATCAGGGCTTAGGATTCCAATACATGAATTTTGAGGGAGACACAAATATTCAGTCTGTAGCATGTAGGGAGTCTACAAATATTACTTGTGTCTACTGCTTTATTTTACTGTCTTATAAAATATATTCTCAATGTCCTATAAAGCAATTTTATTAAAATTCAATATAGAACCTTTTTTTTAAAAGAAGAAAATTGCAACCACAATACAAATATGAGCTAAAGAGAAACTTCAATCATTTTTAAATTAAGAATGTATTTGAAAGGGCTATCCAGTTAGATACTGACTGGAATTTCCAATATTAACTCTTTCTATAAGGATGTAATGTATAATAGAAATAAATTCACATAAACTAAATTACATATAAGTATAACCATATTATATCTTAAAATATAATATTTAAGTGTCATGACAAATAATATATTTACATGACAGTATAATTAATAATGTGTTTTTATCCATTTAATGCTCATAAAATTCAACCAGATAAATGTATTGGTACCTTTTAATTAAAGAATCAATTAGGCTAGTTCAAATAGTTTTTTCAAAGACACACATGTGGGTAGAATTCAAATCCTTTCCTTTTGATTACATGTCTATCCCATCACTGTTGCCTTAAGTAGAAAGTCTTAATTGCCTTCATGTGTGATTGTGGTATAGCTAAATCATAATTATGCCCTAAGAATCCCTGTTTATAAAGATTTATTTCTTATTCTTGGATCCTCAGGCACCCTGGAGACACATAAAAGTCTGTGAATCCCCTAAAAGCTTCCCCTGAAGTCACTCCCTATATGATCAGCTTTGGGCCTCTGCTGGGCTTGTTAGCATCCTAAATACCTTCTGGTAGACCAAATAATGGCCTCTCAAAGATGGCCATGTCCTGATCTATAAAACCTGTGAAGATGATTTCATACAATGGCAAAGGGACTTGGCAATATGATTAAGTTATGGTCCTTGAAACAAATGGGTTTTCCTGAATTTACCAGGTGGGTTCAATGTTATCACAAGGATCCTCATAAAGGAAAGGTAGATGGTCAGAGTGAGAAGAAGAAACAATGGCTACAGAAACAGAGGTTGGAGCGACTCCACTGTGAGGATGGGGCCATGAGCCAAGATGGCAGATATCTCCCAGTAACTGGAATGGGCAAAGAAACAAATTCTCTTCAAAAGCTTCCAAAGTGCCAATGTCTTCACTTTAGCCGAATGAGACTAATTTTGGACTTTTGACTTCCTGGACTATAAGATAATAAATTTATATTCTTTTAAGCCATGATAGGTTAGTGGTAATTTGTTACAGCAATAATAGAGAGTTAATACAGTGTTTAAATGCTATATGACAGTTTGTGTTTTTTTCTGGATTTGCCAACTCGAAATTTTCCATCTCAGTCTGAAAAGAGCCAAATATTAAGACTGGTTAAGGAGTACATCAAGAACAAGTGTCTGAGATTTTACCCTACTAACTAAAAAATTAGCTTGCAGTTTCATGTATTCTGAGAGATTAGAGACAAAGGAATTTCTTACTCACAGCATAGCAGGCAATACAAGTATCAGCATATTTGCATTGGTTTTATTTGCCCACAAGTCCCACCAGGGCGAGACAATGAGCCCAGATGGACACTACTCATGCAGTGGGTTTGCATCATAAATGAGGAATCCAGGTCCAAATGCTCTTTTTGAGAAAACAGCAAATATTATAGCAAGCTACGAGCCAGTCCCCTACCCACTGGAAGCAAGTAATTTTATGGTAGTGATGCTGCTTTCTCTTGGCTTAATTACTTGCCTATGTGACTAGTTACAGAAACTCCTCAGTACCAGGGGACAGAATGTCCAAAGAAGCCAATTTGTTCACATTATTTTTTGTAGTGAGAAGTTTAAATGTTATTTTCAGTATGAAGCTTAGTAGATCTTTATATTTTCTCCTTTTTTGTTTATGCCCACACACAATTTATGGAATATATATATATATATATAATAGTGACTACATTCTTAATTGTGTGTAGTTTCCAGCAAGATAATATCCTATCCTAATTTCCTTTCATTAGTAACTGAAATCCACAAATACATTTCATCCTTCTCAATAATGTCTTGGATATCTTTACTTATGTCCAGCTGTTCAGAGAGCACTTTGCTTGCTATTGTAAAAGGTATTTTCCACAGAGGTACAGGGGTAACTATCAGTAGAATTGAGGGATAATTTAATGAAAGCTACAGACAGCTAAGGCATTATATTCTTTAGGAGTCATGTGCTGGGAGAAGTCATCAAGAAGATATGACTGACTTAACCTATAAGTGGTTAACCCATAAGTGGCACCAGGATAATTGGAGTCTCTTCATCCCCTTCCCTGTCCTTGGAATGTAGGTTATGCTCAACTCGTCCACTCCTAGAAACAGCCCAAGGACATAGCCTTGAGATAGTAATGTGATGATGAGACCATCTGGAAGCCGCATATGACTAAACCTAATTGAGACCTCTATATAAACTTTTAAGAATTGATAAGTGGGTCTGTAGATCTTCTTTCCTTGTGGCCACCCAAGACAAGACTCAGTATGTAAGTTCTCTTGCTTATTAAACCTGCACCTACCAACTAGGAGTGGCTTGTCTCTTTCTTTGTTTTCTCCCTGCCCTCCACATTCAGTGGCTGGTTTCAGATTTCAGCTGGGAAGCTTTTTTTGTTTGTTTGTTTGTTTTTGTTTGTTTGTTAGTTTGTTTTGAGAGAGTGAGAGAAAGTGAGAGGGATGGGCATAGAGAGAGGGAGAGGAAGAATACCAAGCAGGCTCTGCACCATCTGTACTGAGTCTGATGTGAGGCTCAATCCTATGAACCTTGAGATCATGACCTGAGCCGAAATCAAGAGTTGGATGCTTAACCAACTGAGGCACTCAGGTGCCCCCACCTAGGAAGCTCTTAAGAACATTGCAAATCAACATCATGCCTTTCCCTTTTTAACAAAAATACCATTTTTACATTTGGCTGCATCTATTAACTCTCTAAGGTAAAACAATATATGGAGGAAAACTATATAATGTTAGGACAAATTTATAGCCAAATGCTTGTCCCACTTACACTAAAATTGATTTTAAAAATTGGAGTTATGTGACTTAAAATTGTTGACAGATGAAAGGATGACTGATTTAAAAAAAATAAAAGGGAAGGAAAAAGAAAAAGTAAAAGCTGTGAGAAAGCTAATCTCAAACTCTGGTGTGAATTACAGTAATCTCAGGGAAGTACATTAAATATTTTAGATGCTTCACCTCTTATTTGAGATGCAGATTCTGCAGATACCAATTTTGGTATTTTTATCAAGCTTCCCAAGTTTAAGTCTCTTCTCTAAGATGTCTTTTTAATTTGCTTCAGAGGACCTGATTTGTTTTCCTGGAATTGAAGGTCACCACAGATTGAGTATTGACAGCCTCTGAGAACACATAAAGGCAAAATATAAGTTGTTGGAGATGGGCACATCCTCCCAGAATTTGTTGAACCAAGAAATATGGGAGCTCAGCCAGGAAATGTGTGTGAGAGGTGAGCCTACAAGAGAGAAAGCTGGCGTATGATTGTGTAGTGTTCTGTCTAAAAAAAACTCAAGGGGAGAAACCACAGAATCAAGAAACTGGTGGTTAATGCTGAATTATGGAGGACTAAACGTGATACATCTGATCTTGACAACAGTAAGAGGTGCCCAGAGATGGGAATTTCTGAACAACCTAGGAGGAAGAAGCTGTTTTAACCACTCCCTGAGCCAGAGAGCAGACAATCATGCAGTCTGAACCTTATCCCTTCCCCAGCTACTAAAAGAGCTAATGTAACCCGGGAGAGGGCAGAGAGATTATACTCCGTACTCAAATGCCGAGAACTGCCAATTTCAGGGCAGGCAGAGGAAGATGTGTTTACTGGGAGATTTCTTATAATTAAATAATGATGGATACTATCTTCAAAAAGATAATCTAATTTTAGAGTGGAGACCCTATTTGCATTGTAAAGTGGGAATAGCATTGTCTATTACCTAAGAGGGCAGGAAGCTTTCCAAAGTTTCCATTAAGGCATGAGGATTACCCTCCTGAATACATTGTAAAGGGAGTGTGGGAGCCTAAACAAATACATAAATAGAATTGTATTTTACTCTCATTCTGAGAGTTGTTTACTTGCAGTGGAGCAGTACTAATCTGGCATTATGCTGCTCTTTCTTTTTCCCATGGAAAATAAATTTTATGGCATTCTTCGGAGCTTCTCTTACCCTGGAATACCACTAGGGATCTCTGCTTTGCAGTTCCTTGATGTGAGCAATGCTTCCTCCTGACTTCCTCCAACCCCAACACTGACCTATACCTATTTTACACATGATGATACCTTAAGCTTCTTTTTAATGAGATTTGCTTACTCCTAGCAAGAAATCCTCTTAGGTGGGGACATTTTCAACATTACTCAAAGACTGCTATCAAAGAGCCCACAATTGGTGCCATGGCAAATCCCCACATCTCCACTATCATCTGTGGAAGATCAGTTTGCTTTCCTTAGAAATTGTCAAAGATGCAAGTAAAATTGTCATTGTCTTCCAAATTTTGGAGAATACCTCTAGGCTTTCTAAATTATTCTATTAAAAGATCTTTGCTACCAACCTTTTCAACACTCTGTAACTACGCTTACGGAGTCTGAAATTGAGTAATTGACTAAATGTGGTTGAACCTGGTACACAATATGACAGCACTTTTAGTTCTTAGACTGAAAGTCTTTTATAAAGAAAAAAAATTTGTTAATGATAAAAATACTTAGTCTCCTCTATATCTTTCTGAATTAATTTCCTGCCACTATAATCCTAATTCTCCTATGCAGTCACATTGGCCTCTGCCTTTCCTAAAAAGCCGAATAGTGCTCTTGCTCTTGGCATAAAGTTTTGATGCTCTTATTAGTAACTCTCTTCTGCTAGGAAGACTGTAACCTCCCTAGAGAGGTCTTTCCAGACTTCTCTTCTCTTCAGACTTTCTCTTTTGTCCCTGCTCCATTTGAGTTCATGGCAATTGGATCTGACACTGTATTGCCTATCCTACATTTATTGTTTATTATCTCTCTCACTCATTAGAATATAAGCTCCATTAAGGAAAGGATTTTTGTCTTTGTTTGCAGCTATGTTTCCTGTGCCTAGAATAATTCTTGGTATCAACTTGATATACCATATTTGATAAATGAGTGAATAGTTTAAAAATGTCTGAAACGCTGGAGGTTGAACATAGATGGGAAGGGTGGTTTAGTAAAGAAATATTCCTAGAAGTAGGAATAATTCCAAGGTCTGTAAAACAAAGATATAGCAGGGTGCTTGGGTAGTTCAGTCGGTTAAGTGTCTGACTCTTGATTTTGGCTCAGGTCATGGTCTCGCAGTTCGTGAAATCCAGCCCCAAGTTGTGCTCTGTGCTGGCAACCCAGGGCCTGCTTGGGATTCTTTCTCTCCCTCTCTCTCTCTCTGCCCCTCCCTCACATGTGCACGCACTATCTCTTTCTCTCAAGATGAATAAACTTACAAAATGAAGATAAAGCAACAGGGACAAAGTACTGTTAGACAAGAGTTCTACTGAAATCAAGGAAGTGTGAGAGAGTTTCATGGAGAATTACTGGAAAAGTGGTGGAGATAAAGCAAGAAGTAGCACAATCCTGATCACAAAGGTCTCTGGATGCTAATGTATTTACAGTACAAAAGCTACAAGGCTTTGAAGCCATTGAAACTACAGCTATTGAAGATTCTTAAGAAGGAAAACGATATCACCAGATTCATGTTTTTGAAAAATGATTTCTGTAGCTAGGAAGAGGAGTGATTGGAGAAGAGCCAGACTGGGGTCAGGAAAAGTGGTGAGGAGGCAATGAGGCAATCCACAGAATAAGTGAGAAACCCTGGACTAAGGTAGTGGCAGTGGGGATGAAGAGAAGCAAAATAACCACTGAGACAGTTAGAAGATATAATCTGCAAGATTTTATCACATCATGAATGTGTTGGTAGGGTAACAAGAATCAAGCATGACTGGTTTTATGGCTTGGCAATCAACTGAATAGTGGTATCATTCAAAGAGTTAGGAAATATGGTAGAATGGCAAGGCTTGGGGAAAAATTGGACTGGTTTTGTTTTAGACAACAGGACTCTAAGATGTATTTGTATTTTTTAATAAATGAGCTTTAAGTACGCTTTTAGATTTAAAGTAAAATTGAGAACAGAAAGTACAAAAGAGTTGCCATATATCCCCTGTTCCCACATATGCCCAACCTCCCCCACTATTGATATGGGCACGACAACAGGACATTTGTTACCATCAATGAACCTACAGTTTTGCATCATCATCACACATCATAGTTTCTGAAAGGGTTCACTCTTAATGTTGCATATTCTATGGGTCTTGATAAGTGTACAATTACACATTTCCACTATTGTAGTATCATACAGAATAGTTTCACTGCCCTAAAAATCCTCTGTGTTCTTCCTCCCTCTCCCCTAAAACGACTCCTGACCTTTTTACTCTCTCCATAGTTGGCCTTTTTCAGAACATCATATATTTGGAAGCATGCAGTATAAAGCCTTTTCACACTGGCTTCTTTCACTTAGTTATAATTCACTTAATTTTGTACCGTATCTTTTCATGTCTTAAAAGCTCATTTGTTTAGTGCTAAATAATATTTCTGCATGTACAACAGTTTATTTAGCCGTTCAACCACTAAAGGACACCTTGGTTGCTTCCAAGTTTTGGTAACTATGAATAAACCTGCTATAAACATCCATGTGCAGGTTTCTTTGTAGACATACGTTTTCAGTTCTTTTGGCTTCATACTAAGAACAGCATTGCTGAATTGTATGGTAAGAGTATGTGTAGTTTTGTAAGAAACTGCCAAACTGGCTTTTAAATAGTCTCTCTGCTTCTATATTGTGGAAGAGACCATAAGGAGTAAATTCTTACTTAAAAATATGGTAGAATTTGCCAGTGAACCTATCTGGATTTGCCGCTTTCTGTTTTAGAAAGTTTGTAATTATTGATTCAATTTTTAATAGATATAGGCCTATTCAGATTGCTTCTTTTTGTGTGAATTTTGGCAGATGGTATCATTAAAGTAATTTGTCCTTTCCATATAGGTTATCAAATTTATGTGCATAGTTCCTTTTTTTATAATTCTGCTTTATTATCTTTTTGATGTACATAGGATCTTCAGTGATGTTCGCTCTTTCATTTCTTATATCAGTAATTGTGTCTTGTTGTTGTTGTTGTTGTTGTTGTTGTTGTTAGGTGGCCTTGGTAGAGGCTGACTGATTTTATTAAACTTTAAAGAAACAGATTTTTGTTTTGTTGATTTTTCTCTATTGATTTCCTGTTTTCAATTTCATTGACTTCTGTTTTAATTTTTATTATTTCTCTTCTTCCATTTACTTTGGATTTAATTTGTTATTTTTCTAGTTCCCCTTGGTGAAAGTATGGTTTATTAATTTTAGATCTTTCCTCTTTTATAATTTATGCATTCAATGCTTAAGTTCTGCTCTCAGTACTGCTTTCATTTCATCTCATAGATTTCGATAAGTCTCATTTTCATTTTTATTTACTTAGATTTCTTCTTTGACTTTTGTAATATTTAGGAGTGTGTTGTTTAGTCTCCGAGTATTTGGGGTTGTTCCAGCCATATTTCTGTTAGTGATTTCCACCTTAATTCCAATGAGGTCTGAGAGCAGACATTGTACGATTTTTATTCTTTTAAATTTTGTTAAGGTGTGCTTTAAGTCCCAGAGTGTGGTTCTATTTTGGTGAATCTTCCATGCGAGTTCGAGAAAACTGCGTAGGTTGATGTTGTTGGATGAAATAATCTATAGGTGTCAATTATACTCAGTTGATTAGTGGTGGTGTTGAGTTCAACCGTGCCATAACTATTTTTCTGCCTGCTTTCTCTGTCCATTGCCGGAAGAGAGGTGTTAAAGTCTCTAATTATGATAGTGGGTTTATCTATTTATCCTTAAAATTATATCAGTTGTGGCCTCTCATGTTTTGACTTTCATTTGTATGGTGCATGCATTAAGAATTGTTGTTTCCTCGGGGCGCCTGAGTGACTCAGTCGGTTGAGCATCTGACTTTGGCTCAGGTCATGATCGCACAGTTGTGAGTTTGAGCCCGGCGTTGGGCCTTCTGCTGACAGCTTGGAGCCTGGAGCCTGCTTCGGATTCTGTCTCCTTCTCTCTCTGCCCCTTCCCAGCTCACAATCTGTCTCTGTCTCTCTCTCTCTCTGAAAAATAAATAAACATTAAAAATAAAAAATTAGGGGCGCCTGGGTGGCTCAGTCAGTTAAGTGGCCGACTTTGGCTCAGGTCATGATCTCGCGGTCCGTGAGTTCGAGCCCCGCGTCGGGCTCTGTGCTGACAGCTCAGAGCCTGGAGCCCGTTTCAGATTCTGTGTCTCCCTCTCTCTCTGCCCCTCCCCCATTCATGCTCTGTCTCTCTCTGTCTCAAAAATAAATAAACATTAAAAAAAAATTAAAAATAAAATAAAAATTAAAAATTAAAAAAAAAGAATTATTTCCTCTTGGAATATCAACTCCTTTATCATTATATAATGCTTCTACTTTTCCCTGATAACTTCCTTAGTCTGAAGTTTACTCTGTCTGAAGTTAATATAGTTACTCCTGTTTTCTTCTAATTAGTGCTAACATGGTATATCTTTTTCCATCCCTTTCCTTTTTATTTAGAGGTGTTTCTATATTTAACGCGGGTTTCCTGTAGACACCGTATAGTTAGATTTTATTTTTCAATCTACTCTGACAGTCTCTGTCTTTTAACTGGTATATATAAACCATTAATATTAAGTGATTATTGATATATTTGGATTCATAACTATTATATCTGTAACTATTTTCTATTTGTTGAACTTGTTTTTTGTTCCTATTATCATCCATACTTTTTCTGCTTTTTTTGTGGTTTTAATTGAGCATTTTATATGAATCCATTTTCTCTGATTTCTTAGCATATCAGTTATGCTTCTTTTTATTACTTTTTTTAGTAGTTGGTCAGAGATTGCAATATATGTTTACAGTGAATTCAAGTCTACCTCCAAATAAGAATATTGTAGTGTAAGTGTCTTATAGTGACAAAATATTCCTATTTTTTTCTTTCTATCCCTCTATCACTGATGACATTCATTTTACTTGTACATAAGCATATATATATGCATATATATATACATATATACACACATATATATACATATGTACATATGACATATACATGTACATATGTAGTCAAAGCCATTGTCACTATTATTATTTTGCATAAAATGTTATCTGTTATATTAATTAATAAAAAAATAAAATTTCCCTTTCTGATGCTTTTCCTTTCTTTACATAGATCTGAGTTTCTGATGTATATCATTGCCCTTCTCTCTGAATAACATTTCTTGAGAGGCAAGTCTATTGGCAACAAATTTGTTCAGTTTTTGTGTGTCTGAGAAAGTATTTCCCTTCACTTTTGGATGGTAATTTCACAAGGTACAAAATTCTAGATTGGTATTTTTTCTCTCAACACTTTAAATATTTCACTCTCCTCTTGCTTGCATAGCTTATGAAGAGAATTCACATATAATTTTTAGCTTTGTTTCCCTTCAGGCAAGCTGTCTTTTCCCTCTTTCTTCTTTCAGGACTTTTTCTGTATATTTGATATTTTGTACTTTGCAAGTGATATGCCTAGGTACTGTTTTGTCTTGTTTTAAACTAATTGGTATTCTCTGAATTTCCTATATGTGTGGCTTAGTGTCTGACATTAATTTGGGGAAACTATTGATGATTATTGTTTCAAATAATTTTTTTTTGTTTTTTTTTCCCTTTTTTCTTCACCTTAATGAATTTCCATTACACATATATTACACTGTTTATAATTGCATTTCTGGAATATTTTGTTCTGTTTTTTTCAGTCCTTTTTTCTCTTTGTGTTTCAGTTTTAGACATTTCTTTTATCATATCCTTAAGTTCAGAAATTCCTTCCTCAGCCATATCCAGTCTATTGGTCATCAAAGCATTGTTCATTTCTGTTAGTGTTTTTGGTTTTCAATACTTCTATTTTACTCTTTCTTACAATTTCTACTCTCTGCTTACACTCTCCATCTGTTCTTACATTTTGTGTTTTTTGTTTGTTTGTTTGTTTCAGTTAAGGCCCTTAGCATATAATCATATTTTTTAAAAAAATGTTCTACTCTGATAATTCTAACGTTCCTGCCATAACTAACTCTGATACTTGTTTAGTTGCTTCAAACTTTTTTTAAATTTTAATATGACTTTAATTTTGTTGTTCTCATTGTTGTTGAATGGTCGACATAATTAGGCAAATAAAATGAATTGCTACAAATAGGCATTTAATAATGTGGTGATGAGGTGTGGGGGAGGAGAAGCCTCTTACAGTCCCATAATTAGATCTGAATCATTTGGTTAGCCTGTACCCTGGACTCAGTTTTCTCTCCTCTTTAAGTGGGAAAGGATGGCTAGAGTGGGGCAGAATTGTGTTTTGTCCTTCCACCAGGTAGGTTAGGCTCTGATAAACCCCCAGCAGGTTAAACTCTGGTAAAATAGTTTCTCCTGAGGGCAGGAATTGTTTAGAAGAGAAGAATATTCCAGAATATTTAAAAACAGATACTTTTACTCTACCCATGCCAAAAGCATAAGGAAATTTTTTGATAGTGAGGACCTGGAAGAAAACAGAAAAGCATGAAGAAACTTACTGAGTCCTCCTGGAGTTTTGAACTCTCGTATTTGTCTATGATAAGCCTCCAGGAATTTGTTAATTATGGTGCATGTTATTCTACCCATTCCCTGGGCCTTACAAAGCTTTCTCCCCAAGGGTTTATGCTGGGATAAGTTATGATTCTATGTTACCTCTGAATGTCTAATTTTTTGTGCAGTAGTTTGTCTTTTGATCTCACTTTTCTGACATATCTCAGAGGAATTGTTGATATTTTTCACTTTGTTCATCTTTTTACTGCCATCAGGATGGAGAGGTGACTTGTAAGCTCTTCATGTGCTGGTGAAGAAACTTGAAGTCTGCATATGTATTTTAAAATTGTAATGTTGTGTGGGAAATTGAATATTTTAAAAATCTGAATTTTTTAGTAAATGATATAAACTTGGGAATGTCAAGCATTAAATGCTGATCCTCGTAATAGATTGCAGGTCTCTTAATTTTTAGTTTAAATTTAGGTCTGCACCCTATTTGTGATTTCTTTCTGCGGACTGAAATATCATGGAGGTATTGACAAACTCTTCAGAATAAATGACAAAGAGTAGATTCCAGACACAGGCAAAATTGTGTTGTCATTTGAGTCATAGAAGGAAGAGGGGGAAAGATATAAAAGAGAAAGAAAGAATTATCTTGACCCGTGGTGATATACTCATATCCAATAACTCCAAAACAGGGATAGTTCTCAGAATCTGTTAATATTAAAAGTAGGAAGCAGGTTTGGCTAAGGTTACTGTGAACTCCCCAATGTCACCCATTAATGTCTCTGACTAAAGAGCCAGAATTAGTTGTCATAGCTGCTTCATTATATTCCTTGATGGCCTTCAGAGGCATCAGGTCAATACCTGAATAAGATTTAGCAAGAACCAATGATAATATGCGTATATAATTTTGTTCTATGAAATGTATATACATCTTTGAATCTAAAAAGGCACATTTACATCTATCCCCTCTCTTGGTTCTGACAGAATCTGAATCTAATTAGTATCTACATTTAGCAGAACTTGAGGCTAAGTGCAGCTAGAGACTTTCCCAATGTCAAGCGAAATGTAAGTAGTGGGGGTGGAACTAGATGTTTCACTCAAAATTTCATGTTCTTTCCACTTCTAGCTGGGCTAAAATAAAATACATGAATTTATTCTTGACATACTAGCTTATTTGTCACAAATATTATAATTTGCATTGAGAAACACATAATTGAAGCAAAACTGTAAAATTCAGATGGAAGACCAAAAAAAAAACAAAAAAAACACTTTTTTTTTTAGATACATGGTAATCTGTTTTCTCATAAAAAGGTGCACATATGCAGGGATATTGTAATCAGAATGCCCAGTGGAATTCGCACACTCATTAAACTCCTCAAGCAGAGAGCAATATAAACTAACACAGTGGAAATAAGGTCAGCGAACATAATGAGTGAAACACCTTACAAAGGGAAATTGGTGTGTAGCCTTGAAATCCTCATTTTCTACAGTTTGAGAAAATGTGTCTAGCTGCTAGTTTAGATTACCGCTGCGTCGCCATGGTCATGCCATTCAGAAGGAGAGACGTACACAACTGGGTAAGTCACCAGGAGGCACAGATGTGCGGAGAGAGTTGGTGAAATGTTTCCCATTTTCCAATTACCAGCAGTTTTCTTCAGTCATGGAATTTTCAAAAGGACCCCTCCCCCACATATGGCCAAGCCTGTGTATAAGAATTATAAATAGATGGATTCAATGTGGTTGGCATAACACAACGTGAAAAGTGTTTTGTGATTTATAAAATGTTACGCCAATGCAAGGAGATTTTATTCATTGATATTTTCATTCTTCTACAAAATACATTACACAGCTATCAGATCCAGATACTCTGGTATCCCTGAGAAATGAAAATGCATGGAATGTTCTGCCTGTTCTCAAGGTGTCTAATGGATGAAGCAGAGACAATTGCAATATAGTTTGGTAAATATTTTAATAATGATGTGACAGTATGCCGTAGGAGGGCACAGATCCTCCCTAGATGGGAGAGTCTTCCCTGAAAGTTTGTCATTTGAGATGAGGGAAGTCAAATGATTGGCCTTGGCTGGACGAAGAGGCAGGGGGATTGGATAGAAGTAAACAATGGCAAAGGCACAGTGTTGTGAAATCCCAAGGTGTGTGCAGAAATGAATGACTTTGGTGCGATTGTGCTGTAGGCTGTAGAATTGTCGATGAGTGTAGAGAAGAAAATGGAAGCCAGACTGCAAAATTAGATACTGCAGAATTTGTACTTTCTATCAAAAGTAAGAGAGACTTACGGAGGTCTTCTGGCAGGGGTGTCATGCTATTGTATTTGTTCTTTTGCAATGACTGGGAGAAAAACAGAATATATAAAAAGGTGGGAGAAGATTAGTGGCAACAAGTTTACTTTAAACAATCAAACTATATGAATTTTGTTACTGGAAGATTTCTAAGACCAGCTCCCCAGATAGATCTCTTAGAGCATTTGCAATCATACTAAATGTTGCAAACATCTTAACTTAGATTTAAGCCCAGTCCATGTTTCATCAGTATGGACCAGGGGCGCCTGGGGAACTCAGTTGGTTGAGCGAACGACTTCAGCTCAGGTCATGGTCTCACATCTCATGAGTTCGAGTCCCACGTTGGGCTCTGTGCTGACAGCCTGGAGCCTGTTTCTTTGTGTCTCCCTCTCTCTCTGACCCTCCCCCGTTCATGCTCTGTCAATCTCTGTCTCAAAAATAAATAAACGTTAAAAACATTTTTAAAAATATGGACCCGTAGCATAGCAGTTGAAAAACAAATCCCTTTCCTTAAATCTCATGCAGCTTATCTGCAAATGAGGGCATTAGTGCAGATGTTCGCTGAGGACCTATGTGTGCTAATATTTTATAAGTTCCAATTATCCTGGGGTGCTTAACACCTTATCACAGAGTGGTGCAGAGGCTTATTTGTGAGCAGTATTCAGGAAAAAAATGCATTTTGACTGGGAGAGGGGTGTGCATGGTGTGGGGGAGAGCCAGCTTTCTTCTTGTCCTGCCTTAAACTTGGGATGGAAGCAAACGGAACGGAACATAACTTCTATTTGGGGACGTTCATATTTTTAATAAAAATAAATGAAACTACTTATTTTCCTTCAAATACTGAAACACTGTTTCAAGCTGACTTTCATCGACACTGGGTTCTCCTAGGATTTTCTAGTTATTTACATTTGCATTTGACATAGCCTGGTGGAAAAGAATTTTGGATTAGGATTCAGGAAATTAGATTCTAGACTTTGTTCTGCCTCTGAGCAGATGGGTACAAATTTTAGATGTTATTTAATACCTTTATTTCATTACTGTGTGCCTAAGTTTATTTGTGAAAAAGGAATGATGTCTATCATACCTGACTATAACATGTGTATGTGTGAATATACATTGGGAAAGGTATTTAAATATGTTTAAAATGATGAAAGTTTCAAGCTTTTATTATTGGTAAAGTTGTCATAACCCTGGGGAAATTTCAAGGAATAATGGAATTACAGGAAGTCAGAGCTGCAAGGGAATATGATAGACATAATCAGTTCTCACAAAGATTTCTAGTGTTCCTCATCTTTCTATATGCCTCTTTGAATAAGAGTGACCGGGTGACCAGCTGTGACCGAAGAAATGTGTGGGGAAGAGTCACAGATCACTTCCAACTTTTAAAGAAATCCAGAGCTGGACAGCGGTTGTTGAAGTGGTAAAAACAGATTTTACTTAAGCACTATTACAACAGAGGACAAAAGACCTCAGTTTAGAGAGGGCTCAGTACCAAATATAATAAGGAAAAGTGGGAATAGGGAGCTGGTAGACAGAAAACTATTAAGAGGGTAAGAAAATTCTTGCCACATTGACCTAAAAGAATGCTTTCTGAATTTCTGAAGGCAGAATTACAACTTTGGACTAAGGTAAATATATATTGCCTGGGGGATGAAGGGTATCTTAGTTCATTTGGGCTGTTATAACAAAATACTGTAAAGTGACTAGCTTATAAACCACAGAAATGTATTTCTCCAAGTTCTGGGAGCTAGGGATTCCAAGATCACGGAGCCAGCAGATCTGGTGCCTGATAAGGGGCCACTTACTGCTTCATAGAAGGTAACCTGTCACTGCTAATTTCACATTGTGAACAACCAAGGGAGCTCTCTGGGGTTGCTTATGAGTAGGACACTGATCCTACTCACTAGAGTTCTGCCCTCCTGACCTAATCATCTCCCATCAGCATCTGTTCCTAATGCCATCACATTGACGATTAGGTTTCAACGTACGAATTTTAGGGAGACATAAAAATGCAGACTATAATAGTGAAGGATGAGGAATTTGATCAGATATTAAGGGTGATTAGATGTTGGGGGTGGGGAGAACCTCGTTAAACTGACCTGAGCAGTTTTCTTGCTACAACTGGGATCTTGAGGACACGAAAGGACAGGGACTAGTTGAAAAAGAACTCAGAGGAGCCTGTCTAGAATTTGTTTAGGAGATTCACGTTTTAAAGCACATATTGCCTTATGTGTGACCCACCCGTATTTTCTTGAATCATCCAAAAAAGCTACGTGTTCCAGATTATACAAGGATAGGAGGCTTCCTGCCAGTCACCAAGCAGCTGCGTGGGGCACAGCAGCCTCAGAGGGTTAGGGAGTTGTCCGGATCTTCAGAAGAATTTGTGTGAGTTAAAAAAAGAAAGTGCCAATGAGATTTTGACACTTTTTTCCCCATTAAAGGAGCATTTACTTGCTTACCCTGTTGATACTGGGGCCCTTTGAGATCCTGGTTAGTTAGCTTCATTGTCTAAGTAAGAAATGGATTTTTAGAAAGATCAAATAACTTGTGTGACGTCACATGTCTCCCTTGGAGTAAATTTATTACCAGAAGCAATGTCTGTCTGTTCATCTACTGGCTTTTCATTGTTGAAAAAATTATAATTTCTTTCAGACAGGTAGATCTCTTACTGCTCAAGAAGAAAGAAGTTTTTGTGTTGTTGCTATAAGGCACACGTGACATGTTTTTAAAAGACAGAAAATATATACTATTGAATATGTTTTGAACCTCATAGAATTCATTCAAATATAATTTTCAAAGTAATTTTCCAGGGAGGCTATTTCTGTTCACATTTGTGACAAACCAAATAGGTATGACAAACTCCCGCCATTGGTCTCATTTGTATGGCACTTCAAACTAAATGAAATTTAAAAACAAAAACTGAAACTAAGTGTTGCATATTATGTGATAGGTATTATTTGATAGGGCTTGATTTCATGAACCATGAGATCATGACCTGAGCTGAAATCAAGAGCTGGATGCTTTAACAGACTCAGCGGGATGCTTAACAAACTGAGCCCCCCAAAGCCCTCCAAAATAAGTTATTTTCATTTTAAATAAAATCCAATATTGCTACCACAATTTTATTGCATTATTATTCTTATTATTTTGTGACTTTAAGAAAACTTGGTTTAATGTACCAGCACTTTAGCTGGTTTCAAAACTAAACTAGAATCATCAAAATTTCAAATTTCAGAGTAAAATTTGCCGATATACGACTACCATCTACTAAAAACCTTGACAAACATCTTCCTGCTAATAATAAAATGAGTCAATGATAATGTGGAATGATATACCTGAAATCTTCTATCCTATATATAAATGGAAATGCATAAAGGAAGACTCTTATGACAACTTTGAATCCATTGTCTTTCAGTAAATACCCATCTGACTCTGGAAAATACAGAGGTCAGAAATCCTCTAAAAATTCCTTGAATCGATAAAATTCTGTGTTCTTATTTATTCTAAGGTATTAATCATAACTCGGATTGTTTTAAATTTAAACATATTATAAGTAGGTGCAAACCTCTTTTACCATTCTGTTCAGTTTTATTTGAGAAGGTAAGTCTAGGTTCTTAGACTCAGATGTGGTACTTCTATAAGCAAACTATATATGCTCTAAGTCATAGTTGGAAAAAAATATTCTATTAAATCAGCTCATCTCTCGAAGTATCTACTTTTGCTTTTCTTATCCAAATGTCAAAATTGAAGAAAAATACCTTTAAATCTTTTCACCATGCAAACTCCAAGTATTTCAGAAAGCCGAAATAGCAAGTTAGCAACTGTTGACTCTTATCTACCCCTCCAATTATCTTTTTAGCTTATATTTTATTTTTTTAATTGTCCTTTATCTTTTGCCTCTATTGTTGTTAGTTATGGTTAGCTTCCCATTTGAAAATATTATAATTAGTAATTCCTATAGAGCTCTTCACTTTGACACTTGAACTCTTAGAAAAGGTGCTATGTAATCACATTCAGAATGTGAAAAAAAGATACCCTCTGTAAGAAATTTCAAGGCCACCATGGCTAAAGTACATAATTTATAAAGCACTTTGTCTTTCTCGGAAGACCAACACTCAAAAAATCAACAATGCATGAACTATTTAAGTGTAAATCCTATTCAAGCAGAATTCTCCTAGGGACCGTCATTGAGATTCCTTGTACAAGTTTTTACAAGCAATATATTAAGGCCAACTAGTTACTAAAGCTGTCGATTTTTTTAACTCAGCAGAAAAAATGCCAGAAGGTAAAATTTTTGTTGAAAAATATCATCCCGAAGAAAGGGTTATATCGTCTTAAATTATTTCAATGTCCCTCTGGATCTGCATATAATGATACCTCATTTACTTAGTTTTCTGGTAATGAAGCCACATTATAACAGTCAACTAGCTTACACAAAAGAAAAGAGACAGGCACAATTCTTGGGAAATGACATAGATTTTGCAGTGGGCAGGTTAGAGTTTAAGTGGTGTTTTTCTGTCCTCAATGCAACTGCTGATATATAATGCCGGGGAAATCTATTTAGAAACCTAAGTAGGTCAGAATAGGCTTCCAGACATTTAGCAAAGGGAAAGCCTAATTTCCACGACATAAGCATTTGGGGAGCCTCCTAAAGACAGATCATCTGGCGATGAACAGTCCTGAATTGGGAGTCCTCTTCTATGTTCTCATCCCTAATATTCAACACCATCATTGACTCAGAGATGCAGGGAAACGTGACTCACTTCATCTTGGACTCTATCCCAAATTTAATATTCGCATTTTCTATAACTCATGTAGTTACATTAGAAACCACACCATAAGGCACTAGAACACATTCACTCTGTCAATATTGAGAACAATCATGTTTGATGATTTTGGCAACAATAAATTATCTATGGTAAATAATTCTGTGTAAAGCATAATGTATTTAGAATCAGTCTTTTCTTTGAAGATAGCATTTATCACTGCTAGAACTTGAGGGGAGATCCCTTAAAAATCTCTGTGCTTCACTTCTATTTTCTCGAGAAAATAGGTATAATAAGAATCACTTAGGTTGTCTGTGAGGGGCAAATGTGGAAGTATCTGGAAAGATGTTGTATAAATTTTCATTATTATTATGTTCTCTATTAAATGTGGCAGTCAATATATAATAAAGGAAGCTGGTGGCCTCCTTTCCACATTGAATTAAAGCTTATATCTGGGCTAAAGTTGAACTATATTTCCTATTTTGGTAGACAGAATTCTCAGAGTGATCCTCACTGAACTTGGCCTTGAATACTTCTCGGCCTCCTGGAATGTGGCCAGAAGTGGTGAATATGATGAAATTTCACTCCTGTGATTAAGTTATATTATAGGGCATCGTTGACCTCAAGATAGGGAGACTATAGAGGCAAGCCTAATATAGTTGCACAAGCTCTTTAAAAGCAGAGGATGTTTTCCGGCTGATGGCAGAAGGGGATTATAAGGGTAAAATATTAATACTAATATACTGATAATAGTGAGAATCCTCTAAATTCCTCTCCTTCCTATTCGTCTTCATTGTAACACTTGGAAATTCTTCACCAGCCAAAAAAACACCTTAAGTCTCATTCATCTAACCAAATCAAAGACCATCACTCCCAAAAATAAAGAGCTAGTGAAAAGCAGTGTGGTCTAGCATCTTGTACACAGCCCTAAGTATACTTTTGTCATCTGTCTTTGGAGAAGTTTGCTAATTTTTCAGGTAGTCGTCCCAACTGGCATTCAGCCTTGGTATACCTTGATTCTATGCATGAGTCTGCCTTTTTCCCTCTTTGTATTCCCAACTTCTTTATGCCAAGCACTTATTTTCACTTTCAAATTAAACTCAGAGGGTGCTGGGTTTTTCTTTCATGTCCAAACCCATAATTGTGCTTTGTTATTTAGAGCAAACTTTTTTTTTCCCCCACTAAAAAAATGTCCTTCTATAACAAAGCCATCTGGAAATCCTGTTAAGAATTAAAGGCAGGTCGCTTGTGTTTTTCACAAATCTTTATAATTCCCTTGTGAATAATGGCAGAGGAATTACTTTCTACTTCGGGAGACATATCTTCAATGTGAAGTTCAGAAAGGCTTTGCTTAACAAAGATCTAAGATTTGCAAGGGACCCGGACAGATCTTTTGGTTCAGGATTTCCTTCTTCGAAAAGATAAGACATAAAATCATTTCACCAATGATGGAAGAGAATTACAGAGACGTTATAATATCCTTTTCAAAGCTATGGTACTGTGTGATTTGGGGAGTGGGACAAGTGGAGGATAGAAACTACATCCTTTGCCTATTAAGTAATTATTTTTTGCATTGAAACAATACAGAGAAAATCCCTAGGCTTGAGTCATTATGGCAGAATGTAGAACAACTGGATAAACATCTGTGTACCTGCCATTCACAAAACCCTGTACAGAGAATGGGATACTGCACGGAGGACTCTATTAAAATATAGCTAGTGATAAATGCCTTGAGGAGGAAAGTATAATAGGTTGAGAGTTAGTTGAAAACAGCTTCTCCAGTGGCGAGGAAAACTGTCAAGGGAGAAGGAGGATTTGGTGTGTGCCATGCAGGTTGGAAAAATATTTTCATAAACAGAGAAGTGTAAAAGCGTGAAATCCCACACAAATAAGTTAACGTCTTTACCGCTATCTTTGCCTAATAAAACATGAGATTTTTCAGGAGTAAGTTGAGTCATTTAAAGAGAGAGATATTTTAGTGACATGAATTATAATGAAACCATATTTTCTGGTTTCTGAATTAGTTTGGCTAAATATTCATCTTATATTGTGCTTATTTTACACAATTAGATGTTTCTCCTACACGTCCATAATACATGATGTATATAACTTATCACTTAGTATAGTTATGATTAGAATATCTAAAATATAGCACTTACTATACACTTGTCTTTCTTTGAGTTAAGCACTCTACATGAATTTTTGTATTTTTGTTGTTTGTTTTTGAGAAAGAGAGAGAGAGAGGCAGAGAGAGGGGGGCAGAGAATATTAAGTGGGCTCTGTGCAGAGAGCCCAACATGGGGCTCAAAATCATGAACTCGAGATCATGACCTGAAACGAAGTCAGATGCTTAACCAACTGAGCCACCCAGACACCTCAACATGCATTTTTGTCTTTAAATGTGTAGATAACACTGGGGTTTTAATAATTAAATAATTTAATAATAGTGATATTACAGTTAGGAATTAAACCCAGTATCTGTGATAAGAATATGATTCACGCTTTTTGATAATTTTTTTTTGAATACCCATGTGTCTTTCTGAAAAATAAAAAAGCACATGTTAGAGAAGAAAGGAGTTGTAAATAATCTGGCCCAGTGGTTTTCTAGGTACTTCAGTGGATAGGAGAGGGAGGGATGAATGTGCAGGGTGGAGATCAAGAACCATGTTTCATTGCTGTAAACTTAATCATATTGTGGCCAAAGGCAAAGTACATTCACTCCCTCCCGAGGATCCTCCAAATCTCATGCCATTATGCTTCAGAATCAAAGTCTAAAATCTCATCATATAAATCAGGTCCTAGAGCAGATGAGGTTCCTGGGTGTAATCCTGTATGTATAGCTCTTGGGACAAAATCCCTTTCCATTTGTGGACCTGTGAAACACAAGACACAGTACTGGCCTCAGTTCCATGCGGTGGTAGGTGAAGCACAAGATAATAAGCTATAAATGTACAGTTTAAAAAGTGAGAAATGGGGCACCTGGGTGACTCAGTAGGTTGAGCGTCTGACTTCGGCTCAGGTCATGATCTTATGGCTAGTGAGTTCGAGCCCCGTGTCGGGCTCTGTGCTGGAGCCTGCTTTGGATTCTGTGTCTCCTTCTCTTTCTGCCCCTCCCCTGCTTGTGCTCTGTCTCTCAAAACTGAATACATGTTTTAAAAGAAAAGTGAGAAATAAGAGGCAAATATAAGTCCTTGTTTAAGAGGAGTTCTGGTCTTTCTGGGAAAATGTTAGGAATTTTTTGGTTACATTTCAAAGCTTAAGAATAATTATTTGTGGCTTCTTACTCCATCCTCTGGTTTCTTGGTTTCAGCTTCTTTTCCATGAAAGAGAGCTGCTTGCAGGTAAATAGTTTATCTGTCTGCTTCTCACCTGTTATGGACTGAATGGTTGTGTGTCCCCAGATTTCTATGTTGAAGTTCTAACCCCTGATTGTAGTGGAGATGGGGCCCTTGGGCAGCACTTGGGTCAGGAGGGTGGAGCCTCATGAATGGTATTAGTGCCCTTAGAAAAGAGGCCCCAGAGAGCTCTTTTGCCCCTTCTGCCCTGTGAGGACACAGCATAAAGATGGCATCTATGAACCAGGAAGTGGGCTCTCACCAGACACTTAGTCTGGCACCTTGATCTTGTCCTTCCCAGCCTCTAAAATTATGACAAATAAATGTTTTGTTATTTATAAACCACCTGGATTATGATATTTTTGGTATGATTGCCTCAATGAACTAAGAGATGGTCAGTAGAATTTTTGAGGTTCAACTACATCCTTTGGTATTTTCTCTCTTTCAGTCCAAGCTGGCAATATATCTACTGAAAAAATTTCTGAAGAACCTTATGGATCTCCTGTGGATTTCAGTGGGGTTCAGTCCATTAGACACAAGTCACACTTATAGATATTTTTGAGATAATTCCTGTCTACCTCCTGTTCAGATGTCTGAAGGACAAGACTCTCAATCTCCCTAGGCTGATTGAGAAGATTGAGAGGATCACCAGGCACATTATTAATTTATTTAAGGGCCCTTTGTGTGACTGACTTTTCAGTCTTCCTGAGGTAATAACAAAAGGTTCTATAGTGATGCTCTCTGTTTTTCCTTATGCCATACTTTTGAAAGACATTTCTTAATTTTAGCACTCTTTGCAACCTGGAAAGACTCAGTATTTCAAAACCATCAAGATCTGGTTTCTTTTTCCTCCTTTCCTCTTTCTTTCTTTCTTTCTTCCTTCCTTCCTTTCTTTCTTTCTTTCTTTCTTTCTTTCTTTCTTTCTTTCATTCTTTCTTTCTCCCTTCCTTCCTCTCTGACATCCCCTCAATTATCTCTCTCCTTTCACATTTTACTAAATCCAATGCAAAAAATCCAGGTGGTAACTTCAACAATTTGCTTGGAAATCTCCTTAGCTAGATAAACAAATTTATCCCTTTAAATTTTGCTCTCCACATAAATGTAAGAGACAATTTTGCTAACCTTTCTGTCAGCGTAAAACAAGAATACCTTTTCCTCCAGTTGCCAGAAACATATTCCTCACTTGATTTTTGAGCCCTCATCAGCAGTGTCCTTAAACATCTTATTTTACTAACAGTTTGTTCAAAGAAATTTAGGGTTTCTCTATAATGCTCCTCAAAATTCCAGCCTCTGCCTCGATGAACTCCACCTTCACATTTGGAGGTATTTCTTTCAGCAGCATCCCACTTCAGCTATTAAAATGATTACTAGTTTCCAAATGCCACAACACAGATTAAGACAAATGTAGTGGTGCAAAACACCCCACACATTTCTTACCTCACCCTTGCCGTGATGAGTGAGGAGTCCAGGCATGCCTTACTTCGGTTCTTTTTTTGTGTTTTTTTGTTTTGTTTTGTTTTGTTTTGTTTTGTTTTCAAATCTTTCTTTAAATTCTAGTTAGTTAACATAAAACACAATATTCGTTTCAGCAGTAGAATTCAGTACTTTGGTTCTTTGATTAGGGTTTCACAAAGGGACAGTGGTCCGGACTGGGTTTTCATCTGGATACTTGCCTAAGAGAGGCTCAGCTTCTCTGTTCAGGTGGTTGATGACAGCATTCATTGCATCTGGCTACTGGATTCATGGGAGACACTTTTCTATTCCCTCACTTTAGTTAGGTCTCTGTTCAAATCTTACCTCTTGAGATAGGCTATCTGAAACTATCCCATCACAAACAATGCTTCCTGTCAACTCCAACGTCATTCTCCTGCTTTATTTTTATTCATCACACTATCACTTTCTGCCATCATATTGTGTATTAATTTGTCTAATTTGTATCCTATCTATTTGCCTATCATAATGTTAAATTCTATTATGGCAGGGCTTTATTATTTTGCTTGGCAATGTTTGTTCACCACATTTAATGTTCATCTAAGAGAATGATTCTTATACACTATGGATACAAAACTCTTTTTGAATTAATGAATGGAAGTCAGTTTCTTAATGTCCAATTAGTGAATAATTAGGCCAAAGTTATAAAAATAAAATACTAAAGGGGCACCTGGGTGGCTCAGTGGGTCAAGCATTCAACTTCGGCTCAGGTCATGATCTCACGGTCCGTGAGCTCTGGCCCCACATCTGGCTCTGTGCTGATGGCTCAGAGCTTGGAGCCTGCTTCAGATTCTGTCTCCCTCTCTCTCTCTGCCCCTCTCCCACTCACACTCTCTCTCTCAAAAATAGATAAACATTAAACAATTAAAAAAATAAAATACTTAAAAAATTTTAATGAAATTTCTCTCCATCAAAATTCGTGTAAGTTGGTCAGTTGTATTTAGAGGTAAATCCATAGAAATAAATCCCACTATTTTTAAAGTACAGCATTACAAAACTTTAACTTACATGTTTAAGTCAAGAGTAATAAATAACTATACATCAACTTTAATGTTGTAGAAAAATATATTGGTCTTCATAAAGGAGTTCAAGTCTTAAAGTACATGCACTATCCTTGAACAGAACAAATAAAATATTATGAATTTAGATTTTACTAAGGATTCTCCTCTCTTAGCACATGACACATGCAGGTACACTCAGAAACACACATATGTATCATAAAGAATCTGGGGGGAACATTACAGTGGCTAAAGTAGGTGGTTAAATTATGGGGTCACTTAAAATTCTTGAGAGCTGTATGCATTTATAATTGTAAGTTATTATTATTCAGAAATGATTAATGATAGTGAAAAATGCATAATACCTATGTCTTCTTCATGTTGTATTTAATTGCTGTAGGATGATGGGGAGCCTCAGTGGTTTAGTCGGTTAAGCAGCCGACTTTGGCTCAGGTCATGATCTCATGGTTTACCAGTTCAAGCCTTGCGTTGGGCTCTGTGCTGACAGCTCAGAGCCTGGAGCCTGTTTCGGATTCTCTGTCTCCCTCTCTGCCCCTCACCTGCTCATGCTGTGTCTCTCTCTCTCTGTTCAAAATAAAAATTAAATTAAAACAATTAAAAAACTTTAATTTCTGTAGGATGAAAATATAATTTAAACAATAAATCGGTTTGTAAATGTATATTCCTCCATGTATGTGAGACAGAAAGAGGAAGGTCACTTACAAACATCCTGAAATACAATACGAGAGATAAGAATGATTTCTGTATTGAATGAGATAAAAATTATTTTTGGACTAGTGTGAAAGAGGAAAGCATACATCCTGCCCACAATTCTAAGTTTATCTTAGAATTATTTATGGATATATCTAAATATAGAATATTTAGAGCTAAAATCTAGCTGCAGCCAACACTTTGAACTTACTGGTCAGTACAATTCTTCAACTTGAAAAACAATTTTATTAGTCCTCTTCCAGTGAGAAGTCCTAAATGTTAATGAGATTCAGTGTTTTAAAGAAGCAAAAAAAAAAAAAAAAAAAAAAAAAACCACAAAACAAAACAAACAACAGAAAAACACCTGATACACTTAGTGTCCAAACATCATTTAAGATTTGAGTTTTTGGTTGGACTCGGGAATTATTTAACATTCCAGCCCACATTAAACACTGAGAAGTGGTCAGTGAGCAGGATGGCTTGTATCCAGTTTTTGCTGTGACTCTGCCTCATGGAATAAATTTTTGACAACTTAAACTGTCTGGTTTGAAATTTCCTCTTTAAGTGAGGGCATTGGACAAGATGTATTCTATATTTCCTTCCTTCTCTATCATTGTCTGCAACTAAATAATTTCTTTTCTTTTTAAATTAAGTTCTATTTGGTAGTAATTCTCAATGACTCATGAAGTAGAGTTTAAAATACATTTTCACTGGAAACAGGAAAAAATTAAAATATTCTAGCATAGAACTATACTGGTTCAAAATTGCATTTCCATATGAAATTAGGTCACTAGTTTTGCCAAGGCATTTCAACAATTGTAGACATTTCATCACCTTGGAATTAAACAACTGGTTAAAATTTTCTGGAGAGAATAATTTCAATATTCAATTAAGTGTATTAAAACCATGTTAAGTATAAACAGCATAAGGATAGTTTTAAAGAAGTAATATTGTCTTTAAAGTTGGGATCCCCAGATAGAACACAACATAATTAGTAACATTTCTAAGTATAGGTGAAGAAAAGTTGTTAGTAGAATTAAATTGGAAAAAGTTGTCAGGACAGTTTACCTGATGTGAGGTTTCGTTGCCTGATTATCAACATACATTTCCAGTATAACTATATCATAACATTTCCGATTTATTACCCACCAAGTTGTGTATTTTTTTTCAAAATATAGCTGAAAGTTCACTCTAATCTAAGGAACTGATGTGACCTTGAACAATGAATTTCCATATATGAGCTTCTATCCTTTTTTTTCTATTAAATATTATATACAGGAGGACCTGGGTGACTCAGTCAGCATCCAACTCTTGATTTCAGCTCAGATCATGATCCCAGGGTCATGGGATCAAAACCCCCCTTTGGGCTCCATGTTGAGCATAGAACCTGCTTAAGATCCTTTCTCTTTCCTTCTTCCCATCTTCCCTGCTCACGCATACTCTCTCTCTCTCTCTCTCTTAAAAAATATAATAATTGGGGTGCCTGGGTGACTCAGTCGGTTAAGTGTCCGACTTCAGCTCAGGTCATGATCTTGTGGTTTGTGAGTTCGAGCCCCGCGTCGGGCTCTGTGCTGACAGCTCAGAGCCTGGAGCCTGCTTCAGCTTCCGTGTCTCTTTCTCTCCCTCTGCTGCTCCTCTGCTCACGCTCTGACTCTCTCTTTCAATAATAAATAAACATTAAACAAATTAAAAATATATATGATAATAAAAAAACTGTATACAGAATTGAAAAAATATTAAGCCAAGATAATTTTATAAAACTAAAATCATTAATAATGGGGGTAACCTCTTCAATAATACACAGAGAGGTATTTTAATTAGTCTATTGATATATCAAGTCACAGAATATTAAGTCAAAGTAGTGCAGAACTTTAGAACTTATAACTTATTTAGATATAACCTATAGAATTCATCAACAGTTGTATTTATTAAAAAAATTACATAGTGCTTAATATATGCCAACCAAAGTTCTGAGTGCTTTACAATAGTAGCTCATTTAATTTGCAAATAACCCTATGAAAGAAATGCTATTGTTATCACTTCTACTGGGCAGGTACAGAGGCCAAGGCCTAGAAACTTCAGGTGCATTGCACAAAGTCTCAAAACTAATGGTACAGCCAGCATTCAAACTCCTCACTCTGTGCTCTTAATCACTATATTAGACACCTTTTTAGCAGAAAATCAGAAGCCTGAGAGTCTATGTGACTTACTCAGAGTCTCACAGATATTTAATGGAAAACCAATAGAAGCAACATCCTCCCAAATCACATTAATTTGTAACAAGTGGGGGAAATTGGCAAAATAATTCAGGAAAATCAGGATTTTTTTTCCCTAATGTAAAGCATTTTTTGGTTTCTGATCACTTCCTATTACAAGGAAAATTAACAACCTCAAAAAATGTTCTTACCTGCGTTTCCCAGTATTTGCTGAATATTACTTTGTAATACAGTATCTCATGTTAACCTGAGCTGAAAAAAGAAGGAGCAGGAACAGAGTGAGGGGTACTTTTCTGGAGGTTTCTTCATTATGTGAGTTTCCAAGACAGGATGCCAACTAGCACTGATGTGCCCCCTGTCCCCCTCCCCCGAGTATATTTTTCATTTGTGTTTGTCTACAATATGAACATAAGAGATGAACAACAGAAAAGAGCAATGCCTCCCCGAACAGGCAGATGTAACTATATTATTTATTTAGTAAACATGTGTTAGAAGATACAGTTGGACTATAGCAAATTGTAGTGACTGTGCCTCGTCCATTAAAAAAAAAAAAAAAAAGGCAAGTCCTGCCACTTCACTCAAGTGAATTGTCATGCAAGAGTGAAATCCAGGTGTTTAAGGTCTCTAGTTTGGACTTTTGTGCAAAATTGTCTAATATTAAAATGTTGGCCCTCTTTTGTGTTGGGGGATAGACTAAGACTATCTAAAATGAGCTCCAGACCTCTTTGGCAAGAATCTTTTGACCTCAGGCATAAATAATTTCAGACAGGAGCTTGATTGTGTCTTTATTGGTTGGAAGGTCACCGCATGCTTCTGTGAAACTTTATTTAAAACAGTTATTTTCTGGTTTGTGTGTGTGTGTGTGTGTGTGTGTGTGTGTGTGAAGCAATTTGGAAGTACAAAAAGTAGAATGTTGAATGCAGGACAATTTTCAATACATTTTTTATAGTTGGAAAGTAGGCACATAAATCTTACTTCTATAGTTTTAAAAATAGATTAAATCTGTTCTTGCTTGAAGTAATTACACTATTGTGCACTCACATTTACCTAAATTAATATTTAAGGATGGAGCCAATTGAAAGTGAAATTGAATTAAACTAAGGTATCATATTGCACTGTGTGCTGATGGTTTGTAATTGATCAGATATGCAAATGTCAATCTATAAATGTAATAAGCTGTGCATACAAAATGGATCAAATATAAGATGCTGTAGACAATATAACATGTCATTAGAATGCAAAATGATACAGCACAAGAAGATTGAGCTCAATTGCTTAATAAATAATGTAGTAAAATGTAATAGCTTTTAAAGGGTATTTGTGGAATGAAATTGGGAATCCAGAAACAACATTTCATATAAATGTGTCTTATACATTTGAACACCCAAAAGCTTCATGCATCAGGCAGAAGTTAGTAGGTTAATAAATAATGGAATTAATTTCTATAATTGGTATCAGATGGCTTACCCGCAAACAATTCTCGTATCTAGTGTACCTGTGGTCATCTTGCTGACATAAGTCCATGCTTTTTAAATAATGTCTGAAGTGAAACTTTACAGAGTGCTGTGTAAAAGCCTCAAATGTAATCTTCATAGAGTGCAAACTTCGAATGAACTCTTTGCACGTACAGCACACCTTCACTACTTTTGGGTTATTTTTTCAACTCCCACACCACTTTTTATCCTCTCCCTCACCCAAGGAAGGCAAGTTAATGTTAGCAGTGGGAAAAATAGGTCTTCTGTTGAAATATATGGTTGGGAATGGGGCTGTTGAGAATTTTGCTGCCACTTTCTTGTCTAGGATCATGACTAAAACCCACTAGGCTTATTGCTAAAGCAGAATGAACCTTATGTGCAGCATGATATGGTGGGTGGGTTTGATTTCAAAGTCTGGCCATTATGTACTAGGTCATGCACTACAAGCCATTATCTTGTTTAATGATTATAATGGGCTCCTTTTTTGGGTGCTGAAAATCTGAAGCACAACATTCTACCCAGATCCTGAGCCAGCACTTAGACATATCAAGGTTTTAATTTCCTCTATTGCTGTTAAGAATTCCGTAGTATATATTGTCTCCATAACATGGTAGATGACACTCATTATATTTTTCAAGAATTATACCAAATCCTAGAAGCCAAAGCTACAATAGGAGGGGGTGGGAAGTATGAACTAAGAAGTCATGCAAGACAATCTTAAAGCAGGGAACTGTGTGGAATGAGAAGTGAAATTAGGTTTGTATTTTATATTTAGAGGACGGCCAGACACAAGTCCAGATTCAACTCACTGCCAGGCTTCATACAACTATGAAATAACTGAAGGCTGTTGTCATCTTTGCTCATCTATTTTTGTAATACCAGATAACCCAGTTGGTAGATTCAGAGAGTACTTCTCAAATAAGGCAGAAGTTATTTTAGATAAGCTGATATTTCATGTTTTTAAAAAGTCTTGCAATACTCAAAATAAGGAGGTGAGTTGCTAGAATTTTGTTATATTTATTTACACTTGTTCCAGCCTTTAATGGTTTCTTTTTATTTACATTGTGTAAGGACGGTGAAAATATATTGTAAACTCTTCAATGCTTGAAATTCTACCCAACATTTCCTTGAAGTATGGTCCTCTTCTGTTCAATTCAATTCTCTCCTAACCTAATGTGTTGTTTTAGGATAAAAGTCCAGCCTATCTGAAACAATGAATCATTAGCAAAACATTTCTGTATGTCTTATAGAATTACCTTTGGACAGGCAAGAATGCTTTCACCTAAAATTTGCCCATGCCCAATCAGAAAGAGCTTTCAGATAAAATCTTGTTTTAGAAGACCAACCACAACCAGACTTGATGAATCCATTCTGAATTTTGTTGGATTTGGAAAGCAATATGGATAAGGCCAGGTCTTTGGAAATTTTATAGTGCTTTTCCCTAATAGGGAAAATAGCTTTGAATTTTTTGACCCTCTTGGCCAGATTCTTTGAAAGTTTGAAATAAATGCTGAAAATAAAGTATAGTCCTACTGAACTAACCAAACACTATGGTAGCATACAAGTGTCTTACACTGTTATGGAGACTCTACATACAATGGAATTCTTAGAACAAATGAGGGAATCACAGCCTTGATGTAAATAGGGAATCAATAGAACATAGGTGTTTAATCATGCTATGCCAAACACAAAAGTGTGCAAAACATAGCTCTTAAGGAGCTTGTGAAGAGGGAAAAATTGAATGCTATACTTAGGAGAGAATACACATGGAATTCTTTGATAGTGTGGAGGGAGGAGAGAATATGCATGGGCGAGGGGACTTTAGAGGCCTTGGAAAAGAAGAGATGGCATTTGAATTGCTCTGTGCTAAGAATCTCCATTCTGTGAAGGACAAAGGACAGCTACTGGAGGTTATTTCACACAGAACAAAATGGGGGTTCAAAGGTCTGAGGTATAAACACTTGAAGTTTTTCCTCTTTGCTTGCAGAAAAGGTAAAGTGACAGTGGTGACAGGATCATCTGCTGTGGGTGTAAGCTGTTAACCAGCAAACCCAGCGTAGGTTATTACGCTCAAGAGGGATGTCTAAAAGTGTGTCACAGGAAGCAGCATAAGGTCAGTGGCTTCTGTGCTTTAGGGAAAACTTTATATGGCAATTAAACTGGAATTAGCTCCATTCTTGCCAAAAGCCACAACCCCTTGAGGTGTTATTGAAGAAAGCTACCTGACTAATCAACCGAACTAACATTGTGGCCAAGATTCTGGTGCCTCAAGTGGGTTGAACCAAACAATCAGTGAACTTACGTAATGGAATCTGCGTGAGTCCTAATTCGGCCAGCATGGTTCTTAAGTTGCAATTTCTCCAAGTTGGAAGAATCCAGAATTAGGTTGGTTGGTTTCTTGCTTGCTTCTATGGCTGTTTGCATACATTTTGCTTTTGTTTTTGTTTTCTGTTTTGCTTTTCCTTTTCAAGATATTGAGGTCCAGGGGGGAAATTATCTGCTTAACATGTTTTCTGGATTTTTTTTCAAAATATTCCTCTGACTTTTTTCGTAATATCTTCAATTTATAGCCTAACACATGCACACTCCTAAACTGGCATAAGTAACTGGAAGGTAATACAAAAGAGGAATGGGATGTTGAGACTAGAGGTGGGTACCAGTGAGTGGAAATGCAGAGCTCTGAACACTGGTTGATGCACCCGTCACTAATAAAACTATGAAGTCACAGAATAAGCCTGAATGCCTTCCTGGGTTCTCCAGGGCACTTTATAGTTTTCCTGGACACAGATCACTACTGTCTGACTGAACACCTGTTTAAGCCAGCCAGTTATTGCTGAGCTTCTATTATGTTTCAGGAATTATGCAAATGAATAATGGGTGGTCTTTCCCCTCAAGTTGCTTATAGTGTAATTTAAGTCAAGCGGACCGACTAAAACAGGCGATTTTAAACCAGTGCAGTGACAGAGCTCTGAACAGAGCACTTTTGTGGTCTTGAGAGAAAGGCTCAGGAAAATATCCCTGGAGAGGGCACTACTTCCAGTGAGATGAATTACAGGATGTCAAAGGTAGATTCACTTCAAGTGAGGTCAACGGCATCAAGCCAGTATCTATCCCTTACAGTATACTTGTGCATAAAGAGTTTTATGCATATTTACAGACGTATGTGTGTATTTATGTATATATCCCAAATGCACATATATGTGCATGTGATTGTATGTGCTTATTTGTTTGTTTGTTTGTTTGTTTAACGTTTATTTATTTTTGAGACAGAGAGAGACAGAGCACGAACGGGGGAGGGTCAGAGCGAGGGAGACACAGAATCTGAAACAGGCTCCAGGCTCTGAGCTGTCAGCACAGAGCCCGACGCGGGGCTCGAACTCACGGACCGCGAGATCATGACCTGAGCTGAAGTCGGACGCTTAACCGACTGAGCCACCCAGGCGCCCAAGTATGTGCTTATTTATATTTATAGACACACACGCACCCACACACATGCACACACACTTCAGGTTACTCTTAGAGTTTAATTGAAGCATGGCCTCTAAGGGATAATGGAACACCCTAGTTTAACCTGGCTCTTCTTTTGCATCATCACCCCCCTGCACTATTGTGACAAAGAGAAGTCATAGGGGGAATAATTGCAAGGTTTACTCCAAGCCTCCAAAGTCGTTTTAGGGTTATGTCCCACTTAATGTCATGAGTGGAACAGTTAAATGGCGCTGAGGGCTCACTTGAGATGTACTATCAGATGGTGTATTATCTAGGTAGCCCTGAACAGGTTTTTCAAAAGGGCTGTGTTGCCCTGTGGCCACCACCAGAGGGCTCAGCCTGAATTGTTCTTTGAGCAACAGTAGAGCAGTTCCTGAAACAGCAACTTTAAAATATTTTGTCACAGAAGAGGCTGGGGGAACATGAAAGACACAGAAGGGCTTAAAAAGATGCCACCAGAAGCAGTTACTAGGAAGTTACTAGCAAAGGAAGTAAATGTTAGCTTCTGGAAGTCCCTGTGTTGACAGTCGCTGTTGCCATGTGCTTCACCAGGAGCATCGGCTAAATTCTGAGGTACTGCTGTGAGAGTAATTGGTCTGAAAGACCATTTCAGAGGCTAGACTGGCCATTCATATTCATCATCCTAATATATTAGCCACAGCATCAAGGGGAGCATTGAAATGTGGGGTCTTTCTTTATATTCCTTACAAACAGTAAATTATTTCTCAGTAAGGAATAATGGAATAAGTAGGATTTCAAATGTAAAGATAGGGCTTTGGATAGACAGAATAGAGACGAAGTCTGTCATTTGTTAGATGATGCCTACATTTGTTCACTTGCAAAACAGGGTAACTCCCACTTCTAATATGTAATTAGAATATATATATGTTTTTAAGACTGTGTGTGTGGAGGAAAGAATAACGTTCCTAAAGATGTCTGCATTCTAATCTCAGATCTGTGACTATAATACCTTAGATGGAAAAAGGGAATTTGCAGATGTGACTTAAATTAAGGATTTTGAGATGGGGAGATTATTTTGGATAAGGGGGAATAGGACCTGTGTAATCACAAGAGTCATTATAAAAAGGAAGTGAGCAGATCATAGTAGAGAAAAAAAAGATATGAAGACAGAAGCAGAGGTTTGTGTGGTATGTTTTAAAGGTGCAAGAAAAGGCCATGATCCAAGGAATATAGCATCCAAAAGCTGGAAAAGTCAAGGAAACAGATTTTTCTTTGGAGTATCCAGAAAGAATGTAGTCATGCGGATACCTTGGTTTTATATAAAATCATAGAATCATTTTAGATTTTATGTAAAACTCATCTTAGAATCCTGACATCTAGAATTATAAGATAATGAGTTTGTGATAATATTTTTACAGTGGCAATAGGAGACTAATAGAAACTATTACAATATCTATCATAGACAAATTGTTCCATAAACCGATATTATATTATTAAGTCCTTTATATCATATAAAACATATTCTTTCAAAAGTACATGTTTAAGAATCAATAACATATTAATTTGTTAATTTATTAGCTACAATTTGCAAGGCAACAGACACTGTGAATGATACTTTGCATTTATAAATTCTATACCTCACACCATTATAATCAGTATTACTAGTATTTTTTCTCATTTGTAATCGGCAATACTATAGTCACGCTGAGTATTTAATTCATTCAGAAGTCATTCAATCATTAAAAAATATGTAAAACAAATTGTGTGATTATCTATCTATTTATCTATCTATCTATCATCTTCCTATCTATCTACGATAGTTATTGTGGAACCAACATCACAGAGTTAATTTCAGTTATTATTTATTGAGTTCCTAATGTAACATATACTATTTCTATATTTCCCCTTCTTTTAACACAGATAGTATTATTATTCCTTTTTTTTCCCCCTCATTTGTTATTTAGTATTACCATAGATGTCAAAATCTGTTCTTTATTATTCAGGGTTCTGTTTAGGGCACAAAGTGGAAAAAATGGCTAGTTTCTCTTTCTTCTCACTTTTAATATTCTGGATTTATTTTTCCTGAAGTATTTCTGACCTTCATGTGATTATAGCCATTTATTTTCCTGCCTTCAGTGGTCTTTATTTACTCATGGTCATTTTGTGGCATCTTAAAAGGGACATGACCTTCCTTTCTTCTAAATATTTTCAACTTATGTTACTAAGAAAGAAGGATATTAGACAAAGTTAAACAGGTTTATTTATATAGTACATATAGACAATGTGTTCCAAAGCTCTTGACCATCTGGAGATTAACATATGGCATGCATACTAATTGTAGCCACTCCTATAATTCAGAAAACAGTGCTTGGAGCCTGATTCCAGCCCATTTTTGTGATCACATTTTCTGAATCAGAAATTGAGATTTATCATGTTTTTTTTTTCAAATTGCAAATTTATGTCTATGAAAGGTTTTTGAAAAGTGAAGCATTAACTCATGAAAGCAACTTCCACATTTACATACTTTCATTGTACCACTCTCAAATCTCAGTTGTAGGCATGATAAAGATGGAGACAGTTGATTCATATTTATGTTTACTGTACCAAACGATGTATCAGAATATGGGAGAACTCAATTTATAGATGTGAAATCAATGTAGTAAATCGCTCTACTATATGAGATACTACTATATAAATAGGATGAGCCATTATGAAAAAATCAAGATGAAAGTTATTTGTAGAGAAATGAATAGTACATTATTGGTTATTTATTAACTACTATTTATTCCATGTGCTTTTAACTCTAAGGAAGCTAATTATATGGTTCTGGTCTCTCTCTCATATTCATATATCTAATTAAACATGTAAAATTGTCATTCTGAGAAGACACCTCATCAATTACACATTTGTGTCAAATTTGTTCTCTTTTTCCAGTCTTTTGCTTAGATTTTTCCTTATGCTGATAAACGATGCCTACTTATTTTTTGTTTAAACATGTAATGTTCTGTTCTCCATTTCTGCTTTTCCAGAATGTTTTCTCCAACTCCTTGAGTACATACTGATCTATTTTTCCTTGAACTTATGCTGTTTGCAACTATATCCTTTATAATTACATCCTCTTTCTTGATTACCCATTGCCTAGCTATTTGCTCCAACTGCTTTCTGTCAGCAAGTTATTTCCTATTTTAATAAGTTAAGTTGCTCAAGAATAAGAAAAGTGCTTTGTTCCTTTTTTATGAAATTCCCATGTGGTCTGAGATTTTGTCTATTTTATCCATCTTAATTCACCACCAGTATCACAAAGTAGGTGTTCAGGAAATACTTATGGTATCAGTGAAGATGTTAATCATCCTATTTTTTAGCATTCCATCAGTGTAATTTCTAATAGGCTAAGTTTACTGCACCAAATATAGGAATCTCCACATTAAGAAGGGAGGAAAATGCTTGAGAATTCTGTCTGGGCTCAATCTCTAGCAATAAGTCTATCGCTGTCTCATGACCTACTGCTTGATTTGGCCCATGAGATTAAAATGCTAGGAGGGTGCCCAGGTGGCTGAGTCGGTTAAGTGTCTGACCCTTGATTTCAGCTCAGGTCATGATCTCATGGTTTGTGAGTTCGAGCCCCACACTGGGTTCTGTGCTGACAGTGCAAGGCCTGTTGGGATTCTCTCTCCCTCTCTCTCTCTCTCTCTCTCTCTCCCTGCCCATTCACACTCTCTCTCTCTCTCAGCCAGGAAACCAGGCTGCTTGAAGCTAGCAGGGAGGGGATATACGTATGCATAAAAGAGATGGGAAACCAGTAGCTCAGGAACCAGGTGGAAACATCAATGTCTTGGAGTTCCCTGATTATAAACAAATTATAATTTTAACATTTATAAATCTTTTATTTTTTTAGAACTTAAAAGTAATATCTAAATTATTTTTAATTTATTTAATGTTTATTTATTTTTGAGAGAGACAGAGACAGAATGTGAGTGGTTAGGGGCAGAGAGAGAGGCAGACACAGAATCCGAAGCAGGCTCCAGGCTCCGAGCTGTCAGCACAGAGCCCGACACAGGGCTCGAACCCACGAACCGTGAGATCATGACCTGAGCCAAAGTTTGTTGATCAACTGACTGAGCCACCCAGGGGCCCCAAACCTAAATTATTTTTAAACATTATGGAATTATTGTTTTTACTATAGAACGTTTAGATTATCCAAATGCAGTTTTCTTGAACAGAAAGCAAAAGAGTGATATAATTGCATTCACTTATAAACCGAGAACCTAGCTCCTCTAGCCATATCTGAATGAAAATATTTCAGGAATGCAAACCTATCAAAATTGGCTTTCTAATAATGATCATTATCTCTTAGAAATTTTGAGTTTTGGCCACTCATGAGTATAAAAGTTCAAGTCTAACGACCATCCAAGATGCTAAAACTAAACATCGTTTATCATACCTGGCTCAAATAAAAGGATTGCATTTTTCCGGTTGAAGTTTGATTCAGCAAATGATTACTTTTTAAAAAATAGCTTGCTAATAGGGAGACCACTTTTATTATTTCACTCCAATTTATAGGTTGAATTTGTATAGTCATAGGAAAATAATTTTACTTTCTAAATAAGTGTAATCCCATATAGTGGGAAGGAAGGAATTTTACTTTTTCCATTTGTCTGTTCAGCTCGATCAAATATATTAGAAAGTGTTCTACCTGTTGATTGTAATGTTTCTCTAATTGGAAGATGGAGGCAAGGACCCAGGAGCCCTACTAAATATAATCTTAGGTTCTATTTGACCCCAAACTATGTCTGTGTTCCAGAGGGCTTATCAAAAATCACATTCATGAATGTTTAACTTAATCATTCTCATCTGAATCCAACTTGACAGTTGTTTCTAAATTGATTTTAATGTGAGATCTTTTTTATCAGAAAATGACTACACTGTATTAGGTTGCTGAGGGGATGTCAAAGGGCGGGAAATAAAAGCTATTTTCTTAATCCCTCTTGTAACATATATGAATTCTAATAAAAACTTTATTTAAACCCCTTTTTTAATTTTCAAAAAAAAAAATTCCCAAATTTAATTTAGATGTTTTCATTGTTTTCTTGTGGTCAAACTTATAAACCTATAAAACAAACAAAGCACTCTCCAGTTTGAAATAATAGTATTCCTCATATCCTAGTTTTCTTTATTATCATTTAAGTTTGTTTTATATTTGGCTTTCCTCCCCTTACTTTTTTGTTTCATACTATATTTCTGTTTGTTCACTTGTTAATATCCTGGTATGGCTCTCAGCTGCCCTGAGGGTTGAAAAATTCTCTTTAAGTTTACTAGGGCTATATTTGGCTGTTGTTGTGATATAATTGCTATTATTATTTTAATCTCATTAGAATTGCTCGAGAGTTGAGTTGGATAATAATCAAGAAAAGGTAAGCATTTCACATAAACTCTTTTTTTTCTTTAATTTTAGTCATTATTTCCCATTTTTTAGAACCATTAAAATACCTGAAACATGAATCCTTTATTTGATAGGGTTTGGAAATCATAGAATGTTGGAGTCATTAAAAACTTTATGGATTTGATCATTTGGGCCTCTTCTGTTACAGAGATAGAAATATGAGCCTTGTACAGCTAAGAGACTTATAATCACCAATGTTTGGTTTAGAAACTAAAATCCTGGTTTCCTAATCTAAATCTTTCCTTAAAATTTGCTTTGAAATGACTATTATTTCATGAAACACTTAAAAGCAATTTAAAACAATCTCCACCCCCTCTATGTGATAAGAATTTCAGTTATCTTGAAAATAAGCAATTAACAACCTTTAAGATGAAAATTACAAAAATGAGGAGAAACTTTGTAAAATCCTTCTGTTACATATATTCTTAGTCAAATGAAAACATTAGAGCTACTGAGGCTAGCCTTTTCCTTTCCTTTTTTATGACTTAACATGCTGAATACTTACATGTAGTTGTGCTTTCCTATCTTTTCATTAGAAAAATAGGGTTTTTGTATTAGTGAAAGGAAAACTGGATTTAACTGAACGGAATGAAGGCAAAAATGTTTAACAATATAGCCTAGTTGTCTACATCTTACATCCTATCAATGGAACGGTGTAGGCTTCCTTTTACTTGTATACTTCTTGAATAACTCTAACCAAATGGATTAATAAGATGACAAATACGTTTTCATTATTTTTAAATACTTTTAAATCATTTCTTAGGGGGATTTGAGGGGGAGAGAATTAAGTACCAGATGCATGAATTAGGACCTTTTGAGATTGTGATTTTAAAGAGCTTGACATCCTCTTGTGGCAAGAATATAATGTATTCAAATACAACTCACATGTTTAAAAAAAAAGTTCCTTTATTTAGATAAATTTATGTAATTGTTCTGTCATTCCTATTCCAATTGACAGAAGATATATAATGATATGCATGACTGAGAGGTAAACTCTACTTAAAGCTGAGTTAGTATTTTTCTGTTTAAAGCAGTAGTGTTTTGTTCACCTATCTTTGGGTATATGCTCAGTCTTTCAAAATTTCTAACTCCTATATTCCATGTTTTCGAACACATGAGAATTTATATAGGCAGGAATACTTCCTCAACAAATTTAGACATACAATTTCTGAGGAACTGAAACTGACATCTGTATTATTAACATATATTGACATTATTATATTAGTAACAAATATATTCACTGTAGTAACTTATATACTATATATTATATTAAAAAAGAATGTAGATGGATATAATAAGGACTTAGAAAGGTAAAGATACAATATTAAAAATATTTTTTAATAAATAGAGATGTAATGGATATTTGGTGTAAATTGGTATAAATTGGTGTGAGTAATGAATAATAAGTAATGACAAGTAGAGGCAGAATCTGCTCTGTGTTATGGATCCAGGAGCAGTTGGGAATGCAAGATAGAATTCTTTACTTTACCTATGACCTGAACTAGATTGAGTAGTGATTCCTACCAAGAGAAGAAATGGCACTTATTGTGGGAGAAGATGTGCATTGATATGTCTTAACTCATATAAGACTAGAATAAAGAGGAAAAACAAGACGGTGGATACTCTACAATGGGAATTGAAAGTGGAAATACAATATTATTCGTTGAAATAAAGTCCAGGTGGAACTATTTGTGAGTAGAAGAGTAAGTTTTGAAGAAGGAAACATCTTTGCCTTAATTATGGAAGACTTTAGTAATCTTGCAACAGTCATTTCTTTCAACCATAGTATCAGGGTGACAAATGGCAAGTGATACTTTCAGAGAAGTGAGTTCTTAGTCATTTATCATTTTTCCATGGAGAATAATATATTTATAGTTATATATTATATAAATAATGTAATACAATACAACATGTATTATTTATATGTATATTTCTATATATTTATATCTAAAACATTTCTTTTCCTTCACATTTAAAAAAAAAGTCAGGAATAACTTAGCAACTCTTCCACTTTTAGTTTTCTGTTGCTAAAAGATAAACTGAAGCATATTAAACATTTGGAGTTTATTTGAAAAAAAAAATTGATTGGAATTGGACAGAGCCAAACTGGAAGTGAGGAAGCAAAGAAAATAAATTATTGATTGGCTGTAGCCTAAAGACTAATTGGCTGTTTGTGATTGGCTGTTCTTAGGCTTCGATTTTGTAAGTGCATTCCCAGGCTTAGATTTTGATTCACTTACATAGGATGATGTGACATCTGAGACATCTAAGTATAATGACCTCATATTTTAATTATACTGTCTTGTAAAGTCTAACTTTCTCTGGTTTTATCATGGCATCAGAGGTTTGCATGCTATATTAATTAATTGATAGATTATTAACATTAATTAATATAATTATAGTTATATTATAATTAATTACTACATTCCTGCTGTTGTTTTCTCAATGTTTCTTTGTTTTTTGGAAAAGACACTGGTGTCAGAGATAAACAAAGCCAGACACTAGTTAAAGTGGTAAGGAAAGATTTTGATCAGTAATGTATTATTACAATAAGGAAAAGAGTCTAAGGTGAACTGAGCTCTGATTTGTGCAGAGATGACTGAGCATTTTATTTATTTATTTTTAAATATAGGAAGTCCCATTTTTTTTATTTTTATTTTTACATTAATTTATTTTTGAGGGACAGAGAGAGACAGAGCACAAGTGGGGGAGGGGCAGAGAGAGAAGGAGACACAGAATCTGAAGCAGGCTCCAGGCTCTGAGCTGTCAACACAGAGCCTGACGTGGGGCTTGAACTCACAAACCATGAGATCATGACCTGAGCTGAAGTCAGACGCTCAGCTCAACTGACTGAGCCACCCAGGTGCCCCAATGACTGAGCATTTTAAAGGGACAATGAAGAAATAGCCAACAGGGTGAACAGGGACTCAATTGAGTGGGGAAGTGAAAAATTACAAGTGGGAAAGGGGAAGTTGATCCATGTGAAATCCATGTGGATTTGCTAACTGGTGCTCATCCAGGTCAGGCTCCTACTCTCCCACAAAAACTGAGAGAGAGACAAGGGTCCTATATTCAGTCATTATCTGGAAAAAAGTAGCAAATTCTTATGGCAGGTTTGAATTTTCCCAGGCAGGTGCTTACAAGGAGACTTAGGGTCATTTTAGTGACATGACCTTGAGTTATTAGAAACTATACAAGTGTTTTGTTCAGGTCTTTATAGGACAAAACGGAAGCCTAGTCAAAGAAGGGCTCACAGGACATTTGCTAAAGTTTGGTCAAGGACAAAATATTTGTCAGTGGGTTCATAATAGATCTTTGGCATGACTTGGTTAAATATAGTGTCCAACTACATTGTGATGGTAAATTTTATTTATCAGTTTGGCAAGGTTGGGTTGCCCAGTTGTCTGGTCAAACACTAGCCTAGTCACTGCTGTGAAGATATTTTGTCACTGTGATTGATATTTATAGACAGTTTAAGTAGATTACCCATGATAATGTGGTTGGGCTTCTTCCATTCAGTTGTGGCCTTAATGAAAAGACAGGTGCTTCCTGAGGAAGAGGGAATCAAATCTTGTAATTGGAATACTGCCTGATTTTCATCCAGCCAGTCTGCACTACAAATATTGAACTTACTAGTTCCCACAATCACATGAAACAATTCCTTAAAATAAATCTCTTTCTCTCATTCTCTTTCTCTCTTTTTCCAAATATATATTTTCTACTCTTTCTACTTCTCTTGTGTTAAAACATAAACTGATGCTGGGGTGCCTGGGTGGCTCAGTCAGTTAAGTGTCTGACTTCATCTTAGGTCATGATCTTGTCCTCCGTGAGTTCAGGCCCCATGTTGGGCTCTGTGCTGACAGCTCAGAGGCTGGAACCTGTTTAGGATTCTGTGTCTCCCTCTCTCTCTGCCCCTCCCCACTCACTCTCTGTCTCTCCATCTCTGAAAAATGAATAAACCTAAAAAAGAAAAAAAAAAGATAAACTGATGCCTATTAAAAGTTTTAAGAGTTAACTTCAGCAAAATTGATTCAAATCTACCTAGCACATAGAAAGGAGTCCAACAGAGCTGTGCAAACTGAGACTGTTACAGGCAGAAAGGAGAGGGACAAGAAATTACACTAGACAGTGAAGCAGTTGGTTACTGCAAGGCTACTTTCTTTTAGTAGATGGAAGGGGTCTATCAGGCAGATTACCTAACTAGTGCTAATCAAGAAATTCCTGATTAACTGGGATGGTCCAAACTGTAATTAAGTTAAGTCTCTGGTGATGCGGGGCTTATCACAAACAACTCCATTTGGGCCTGTGGTCTTGTCTGTAACACTGGAGAACACAAATCCTGGTAAATGGACTCAAGAAATTGATGGAAGTTTTAATAAGAACCAGTTCCCAGGTTTTCAGATCAGATGAATTAACATGAGCAGTGAAATTTCATTAAAAGGATATTGCATAACATCCTTCTGGTAACATACACAGTATTAAGGGTTCCCAGGTTGGCTCTGTTCATACAAATTTCCGATCAGCTTTATTTTATTTATTTATTTGTTTATTTATTTATTTATTTGGGAGGAGGGGCAGAGGAAGAGAGCACATCTTAAGTCGGCTCCGTGCCCAGCGCAGTGCCCCGGATCATAATGTGAGCCGAAATCAAGAGTCGGATGCTCAACCTACCGAGCCACCCAGGCACCCCCTCATTTCGGCTTTCTATTGGTTTTAAGGGAATGAGATACTAAGGTAGAGGAAGTTGTTAATGTTAAAAATGTTACAGGTCCTGAGAAAACTAAAACTGGTACAAAGACGTGAGAAAGGAAGGGTGAGCAACATACCAATGTAAAACTTACTTCTTTGCGTCCTCCTCCATTTTGATCTGTTATTCTCTCTAGGTTTCGGCTACTGTCTACTTCCCTATTCTCTTCACTAGCACAATAAGGCCTCCGAAATGCCCTCTTCTGTTTTTCAATGTATTGGATATCATCTAGGATACTGCTGGGCTATGGCTTCTAAGGGACTTTGCAAAAATGTTGAGCTTTAAAACAAATATACCATGCAAAATTATTTATTTTATGCTCTGAAACCAATCAAAATGAAGCATGAAGGGGGTGGATAATTTATGGAAAGTAAAGTGCATTTACTTTACCCAAGAATGGAGAAATTATTTTCCCTAAACTTGTTTGCTCTCTCAATCCCCATCCTGAATTTCTATATTTTTGTCAGTTTCATTTGTCATAAGAAAACATACCAAGATAGTATTCTCACATAATAATAGTATTGACCCTTTGCATAAAACAGGCAAAGATAGGGGTGCCTGGGTGGCTCAGTCGGTTGGGCAGCTGACTTTGGCTCAGGTCACGATCTCGCAACCTGTGGGTTCGAGCCCCATGTCAGGCTTTGTGCTGACAGCTCTGAGCCTGGAGCCTGCTTCAGATTCTGTGTCTCCCTCTCTCTCTCTCTCTGTGCCCCTCCCCTGATTGCTGTCTGTCTCTCTTTCTCCCCAAAATAATAAACATTAAAAAAAAAGTGAAATACATGTTAAATTGAAAAAAATAAAGGCATTTAGCTACTGGAACTATGCACATAACTTTGTTTCCCAAAGTCTCAATATAAAGGATTTTATCCTGCTCCCCAAAGAGCCAATTTTAAGCTCTTCAAGACAACAGGCCTCAAATGGAGTTGCTTATGAGAAGCCCCACATCACTAAACTGAGAGTTAATTTAGTTACAGTTTTGGCTCTCCCGTAAAAGGAATTCTAAACCAGCCAATCAGGAACTGCCTAATCAGCTCCAGTGAGGGAATCTGCTCGAACCCACAGACCATGAGATCATGACCTCAGCTGAAGTGGGACGCTTAACCAACTGAGCCACCCAGGCGCCCCAAAATGCTGGTACTTTAAAGTAAACAAAGTGAAATGCATATGGTCACAAGGAGGCATTATGCAGTAAGATGTACCCATTTGTCTATTACTTATTGTTATACTACTTCTCTAGCAGCAAATTTATGACTCTACAACAGGTGTATCGTTTATTCCATAGTTGTTGTTTTCATGTATCTAATTATCCCCTCAAGAGGTAGATGTCTACATCTTTTTTTAATTACAATTAATGCCAAAAATTATAGTTTCATGTAAAGTCAATTCACTTTGAACAGACATATTGAAAGAAAAATGAAGAGTCTTCAAAGTACTTCAAAACCCTGAATTCTGAAGCAAACCTGAAAACATGCAAAAAGGATATAAGGAAGCAGTACACCCAAAGCCTGTGAAGGTAAATTGAGTGGAAACAGTGCCACTGTGATAGGTAAAATTTGTTACAAAATACCATATCACTTGCATTTTAGTTTAGTTTAGTTTTGTTTTGTACTAATGACAATCACTAAATGAGATATTGCAATACCGTAATGTTTGGAAAAATTAAGTGAGTGAATTGTCATGAATGTCATTAATTTCAGGGCAATATTAAACACTTAACAAGGCAGCAGATAAACAGGTTTTGTCTAATGACATTCAAACCCAGCATGTATCTTACTATTATGAAAAATGAGTTTTCTAAATTCAAAGATCCTGCTAGATTACAGCTGGTTTGGCATAAAGATAATTTTGGAACTCAGCTTTAAGAATCATGCTTGATGGGATGTATGCTACCATGAAGATTTATTTTGATAAATTGTTTCATTGAATTAGAGCATGTGACAGTCACAAGCTTTCTTTGAGATTATCATAAATTTTTAGGATGAGAAATTTGAAGCCCATTACTTCTAACTTCAAAAATATACATTAATGTCAGTTCAGGATTAAAACCTTGCAAGAATAGTACTAAAAAACTCCATGTGTTCTTTGTACAGTTTCCCCAAGTGTTAATGTGTTGCTAGATATCCTTTAGCTTTTGTAGGCTTTCTTTGTGTGAATCCCTTTATGCATCTGTATGGGTACTTATAATTATGTTCCTGAATCACTGGACAGTAAGTTGTAGACCTGTAGCCCTTTACTCCTACGTAGCTCAGTGTTTTCTTTCCAAAAACACAGGCATTCTATTGCATACCCACAGTGAAATTAACAGTCAAGAGATTTAATACTGGTACCAGTATGAAAGCCATATACAGATTTTGTCAATTGTTTAAATAATATATTTTATACCAAAAGTAAACTAGGGTTATGAAACGCATTTATTTCTCACCTCTTTAGTTTCCTTTAATCTGTTACAGTTCCTGAATCTTTCTTTGTATTTGGACAGTGTCATGATCAAAGAATTCAGACTAGTTATTTTGAAGAAGTTCCCTCAATTTGGATTTATCTGATGTTTCCTCATGACTAGATTCAGGTTATGCACCATGGGGGCACAATGACAACAAAAGTGATCTTTTATCCTTCTTAGTGCCTTGTATTAGTAGACAGGAAATGGTAGTGTGTTAAAATATTGGTGATATTAATTTAATGCTTGGTTAAATTGCTGTCTGCCGAGTTTCTACATCATGAAGTTATGATTTTATACGTTTTAATTAATAAACATCCTGTGGAGAGATATTCTGAAAGATATGTGAATATTTTAATATTTCTCAAAATTTCTACCACAAGTTTGAGCATCTATGAGGACTCATGCGTGAATCAATTATTATTACCATGGTTGACAAATTGGGATTTATTTTCCAGTTCTATAACTCTGACTATATTTATTAGTTGTTTTTCTGTTATAAAGAAGAGTTTTCCTTTATCTACCGCTCATCTATTATTTATCTATCATCATCATCACCATCACCATCATCTCTCATTTATTTTGTATCAGTGTGGATCCTTGGAATTATATTATTAAATAGACTATAATCCTTCACTGTCATTATTTATTTTGAGACTCAAATTGTCCCAGATTTCTCTAGTTTTAGCTCCTCCGAGCTGACTCCTGATCTTTTTGACCTATCTGATCATTTCTTTTAATACTTGCCTGTTTTCTGACACATCAGGACATTCCAGGATTATCTTGTTATTCTTCAGCCATATCTCTGTATTCAGGCATTTTGTCACAGCTTGCTTTTTGTGGAGGATTCATTCTATTTTGAAGCCAAGATATGGGTACTGCGTGTTCATTGTTTATGGTTTTTATTGCTTCTTAGTATTTTTAGCTGATAGAACTGGGAAATTATGTAACACACACACACACACACACACACACACACACACAATCCCATACACATCTGTTTCTAATTCCATAACCACCTATATGGATTGGAACCTAGGATAACCTTAATTCCAACTCAACACCACATGGTTTATTCTATGCTTTTCCCTTCCACATTATAACTACCTTCTCTGACAAAGCTGGTTCTCATCAGCCACAACGTAGCAACATATTTGCTTCGTTCTAAAATGTATAGAAAAATTAATATCTAGATTATAGAAAAATATGTCTCTGTAAAAAGGAAGTCTACTAACTATATATATATATATATATATATATATATATACACACACAATATATTTATGTACTACTTTTTGGTTAGGTCATATAGTCCAAATAATGTGTTCAAAATATACGTGCATTGCTTCTTCCCCTCCCACACACTCTTCAGTGTACTTGTATTTTTGCCTTAAAATTCAGTTTAACTTACAAATTAACTTGTTTCTGTTTTTAATCTATTTTAAGGTTCTCTTTCAAAATTTCCGATTTTAATTTTTTCTCTTTAAGTGTGTGAAACATTAGCATGTTTTGAAAATCAGGATTGTACCAAAAAGAGAAATTTAGAAATGTGCCACCTTCTTACCTCCTTTTCTCATTCTCATCCATTACATGTAGGTAACCAATCTCATTAATCTTTGACTTATTCTCATGATATTCAATTTCTAATAACCGAACCCAGTTTTCCTGACATCAATTCCTGACTTTTTTTTCCCCATTAAATAGGTTATTTCAGTGGATTGAAAGATTGTGTTTTTAGTATTAGAGTGTAAAGGAAGATACATGTATTTTGGAGTGACCATAACAGACTCATGTTTGGAGTTAATATTTCTATTTACTAATTGTGCAAGAAGCTTAGGTTTTCTGGTACACATTTTTAAAAATGAGAATATTATCAGTTTTACAAAGTTGCATGTTTGTGTAAAATGATCTATGTAATTTGCCTAATACTGAGCACTCACTATTTAGACTTTCACAATCCTTGACAGCTGCAATTGTTTCTAGTACTGACCTCATTTCTAAAGTAACACTTCATGATCTCCTCCTTACAAACACATGGTATTCATTAGCAAATCAATATAACAGTCTGTCAATAAATTGTTATTGAATAAATTGTTATTTTTCACTCAAAAATTAGACAGTCTTTTTTTTAATATGAAATTTATTGTCAGATTATTTTCCATACAACACCCAGTGTTCATCCCAACAGGTGCCCTCCTCAATGCCCATCACCCACTTTCCCCTCCCTCCCACCCCCCCCCATCAACCATCAGTTTATTCTCAGTTTTTAAGAGTCTCTTAGGGGTTGGCTCCCTCCCTCTCTTTTTTTTCCCTTCGCCTCCCCCGTGGTCTTCTGTTAAGTTTCTCAGGATCCACATAATTAAGAGTGAAAACATGGTATCTGTCTTTCTCTGTATGATGTATTTCACTTAGCATAACACTCTCCAGTTCCATCCACGTTGCTACAAAAGGCCATATTGCATTCTTTCTCATTGCCAAGTAGTATTCCTTTGTGTATATAAACCACAATTTCTTTATCCATTCATCAGTTGATGGACACTTAGGCTCTTTTTATAATTTAATGAAAAGGGAATTCAACTATACTTATCAAAAAATAAGAAATAAATTAGAAAAATCCTCTCATATAAAGAATGATAGGTTTGTTTTGAAATTTTATATTTTGACATTTAGTTAAAGTGTCTTTGCAATTAAGAGTATTCACAGAATATGATAACATTACTAACATGATATTCAAATGTGCTGTTTATTTTATGAAGTGAATAATTTATCTCTTAGTCTCAGTGGTTGACTCTAGAATGTGGACGTAACCATTTGACTGCATTACCACTGAAACTTCAGGAAACTTTCTACTTTAATATTTGAAGGACATTTACCACGGAGGTAAGGTCACTAGAATCCTCCAGTTTAGCTTCTATTAGTAGAAGTAGTCAGGACAGCCGCTGACAATTTTTTCTCAAATAGGAGACAAAATAAGTTATGCAAGTAATATGTACCTTAAGAAGAGTACATTCTACACTGGACATGCAAGCTTTAGTGACATTTTAAGTAGAAAGGCTGAAGGAATCAAGTCCATTTTGGAGTAATTTTATAAGCTAGAGTAAGATCGATCCATTCTGCAACAGGAAGCTTCTAGACCACAGTAAAAATAAAAGCAGCTTATAAAAGTGATGTAACACTACAAAAATCTATGCTTTGGTCAGGAGAAAACGCTAAACTTAAAACATCGCTAAGACAATATTTCACTCAATTCTCTACTGTGACTATGTGCCTCTGCGCATGTGGACAAAAGAATTTCCTTGATATTACTGAAGTGGCTAATCAGTTTGCTTGTTTTCTGTACTTGCCCTAGATCATCAGCCATGAATAAGAATCTTGCTTAGTCTTAGGGGACAATGGCTCATTCTTTCTTGCAACACATTTTAAAAAAACAATTGTGCATATACGTGTCTGAAGTGTCTGTAGTGATTAGAGCATTTGGCCAAGGAAGAGCACTACTTTTTTTTTTCCCAGGCCACACTCTTTCTTTCTCTTCAACTTTGGGAGAACTGAGCAGGGGCTCATGATGGACAGGTTTTTGTTTTGTTTTGTTTTGTTTTTTTTCTAGAGAGACATGACTTGAAACTGTTAACTGGTTTATTGGCGAAAGTTCCCTTCATACGAGTCTACTGGCTTTCATGTCTTTTTTCATTTTCTGAATGCAGGTAAATATTTATACTAGGAAGATGTTTTTAGCTACAAGGAAAAATGTATCTAATAAATGTTCATCATAAAAAGTCATTTTTATTTTTTTCCATTTCCATTGAAAAATACACGCAAGCAATGATTTGGCAGAATTGAAAAGCTTTCTGAAGCCCATGGTCAGTGAAAAACTAAATGCTGCCTGGGGCACATCTTTATGAAAACAATTAACAAGACTTTTCCCCCCTAGAATTAGATTTTGCCGTTTAATGAAAAATAATTCATGTGGATTCAATCAACCAAAATATAACAGTGTTTACTTAGCTATTACCCTTAAAAGTGGTTTTAGACCTTGAATAGAAATATCTTGAGTCAGAAAAATCTGACTCCCCAGGGAACATTTTAGGAAGAGTAACTCTGAAAAGCTGAGTTAAAATCATTTTGGTTCATGAAGTGCACTTTGATCATTAACTTGGAACCCTTATCACAAGAAAATCCAATATTCAAAGTAGTACTGGGGGAGAAATGAAATAAAAAGGAAATAACGCTACTCTATTTGAAGTGGATTTTAAGTTAGAATTTGGCACATGCTGAAAACAGTTCTCATGCTGAACCGTTTCTTTCTTTATTTTCCCCGGTGGGACTATTATATTAGCAGTTGCATTGTGGATGCAGATTTTCTAAAATGATTGCCTTAATGCCAAATTATTTTCCTGGTGGTGATTTAGACTGTGGGGAGGCGTGCCAATTCTTTTCTGGCTACTGGACAGTATAGAGGGCACGTTGTTATTAGAACATTGGTTTGTTCCATAAGGATCTCAAAATCTCCACCTAACCCCCCTCCCCCCACCAATTCTTTCTCTCTTGTTTTCTCTCGTTTCTTCTCTCTTCCATCTCCTCCCTAGTGCCACCTCCCCGTTCATGATGGATAGTTACATTTCAGAGGTCTCCTCGAAAGGATGAGTTGTTGGAAAGAGTATGACAAATATAAATTTTAATCCTAGATGTATTTCCTGCAAGGTCTGTGATTTCACTGATATTCTACTTTTGACTCTTTCCTTCTTGTTTTAATGGAGAATAAATCATTATTTTGTAGGACTTTTGTAAGTCCTGATTGAAATAACATATATGACTTGTTCAGTACAATTTGGGTAAAACATAAGCTCCATTCCTTTTTTCCTTGACATAACAAAGAGCCATGGAAATATATATCATAATGTTCCGGGCCTCACCGAGTCCAGAGTCGTTATATGCACTTACAAGTGTGTGTGTATGTGTGCATAATGTCAGTTACTGACCTCTATCTACATTTATTCTTATAACCTAGTTCATAATTTACATGATAATAGAGATGTATCGCTTTCATATGTTGGTTTTTTATGCTTTTCTAGGTCCTATTTATTTGATTCCAAATCTGTAGGAGCACAGCCTTAGATTCTCACACTGTCTGAAAAGAGTCAGCCTGCTTTACACCATGCTGTTCTATAACTAACCCAGTTTCAAGGGAAGTACTGTGAAAACAATCAGGGCGTATAGGTAGATCTCTTCTCCTTATTTATATTTATGCAACTTTATAGAGGTTTTTTTTGCTTTCTCATTAGACTACAATGATTTTTGAAGTCATTTCTTTTCATTTTGCAACTATCCATATTCTTTACAATTTGAACATCTGTGTAATGTTCTATATTCTGTGGTTGCTTGCTCTTAATCGCGCCTCTGCCAATGACCTTGAGCAATTTTTATCTCTTTATATCTGTTTCCACATTTGTAAAGCTGTGATTAGAAAATCTTCTTTTCCCCTAAAGAGACATAAGTGTAGGGCATTTAAAAATGTTGGAAGAGGATTGATGATCAAAAAATAAAATGTAAATAAAACCTGTACTTATTTCTATCACAGGCTTTGAAACTGTTATGATTCCAGAAATGTTAGGGAAGATGTGAGTTGTAAGGTAGTACACTGAACTGGAAATATCAAGTTGATATATCTCATTTTCTCACCTGGGATACAAAGTTATTGTTAAGATTTCAAAGTCAAGGCTGTATACCTTATGCTATGCTCTCAGGAATAAGAATATTTATTTTGGACATTGTCTATGGATCATTTTGAGACTCCACAGATAGACCTGTAAAACTGCTTATAAATACACACTAATTAGAGACCCACATTCACCGTGATTGAGGAAATCTGAAGTCAAATGATTAAAAGACTATCCGTGATCCAAACAGTATTCTTATTCTGTCTTGGCCTTGATTCACTCTTTATGGAGACAACATAACATGACTTCTTTATTTGAATTTAATCAACTGAAAGTTAATGAAGATTATTATTTTTTAAATAGATTGTGGTTATTTACATATGACCCACATATTGGATACGGTCTCCAATTAGACTATTCTTTTTGGGGGGGTGAGACATTGTGGCACAATCTCCCACCTACTTTATTTCTAGAATTTGTCCTTGTTAAAATGTCCATCAGTTATACCTAAGAGTCTCCATGGTGGTATCTTATAAAACTCTAATAGTTTTGTTGTGGCACATTTTCCCTTTTTGCTTCTATGCGCCATTACTCGCTTGTTATAGAAAATCTCCATGAAGTTGTTTGGCAAAACTTTCTTTCCATCATTGCCTGCCATTAGTATGGCACTGGCCATGGTAAACATAGTGACTGTAGTTGAGTATGCAGCTTCTGGTTCTCAGAGTCCCCAGATGTTGCTTAGTTCAGTGCAGAAGCTACAGAATGGCTTATTTCTCATCTGAAGGCATATTTTGAAGAACTTATCACTAAAATATTATTACTTGACTCATAGAAAGTATTTCTTCCAGTTTTTCATCTACTATATATTCACAGATACCTAAACCCAGTTCGATTGGTTTAGATGAAGCACGCTTCGGATCCCTCTCACTTTCCTTCCCACTACTAGTCAGTTTAGATAAATGAGCATCAGCAGTGACGATTCCATGTAAATTAGTGACTATAATAATTTGGGAGAAGAAAAATGAGGAATTGTGCCACACATGATGGTAAGTATTTTTCCTTTATTTTTTTTAAATTTTTTAATGTTTATTTATCTTCGAGAGAGAGAGAGGGAGACAGAGTGCAAGTTGGGGAGGGGCAGAGAGAGAGGGAGACACGGAATCCAAAGCAGGCTCCAGGCTCTGAGCCGTCAGCACAGAGCCTGACACGGGGCTTGAACCAACAAACCATGAGATCGTGACCGGAGCCAAAGTCAGACGCTCAACAGACTGAGCCTCACAGTCGTGCCAGTATTTTTCTAATAACAGTTATTAATATCTAATTAAGGAAAAAGAAAATTCTGTAACCTTTAGAAGTAACCAAGTATTTGATCAATATTGCTATAAAATTATGACATGAAAAAATTAAATTAAAAGAGACAAATTTCTTAAAAATTGATCTATTATCCATTAATGTATTCTTTAATGATTAAAATATTTAGTGTAAATGAACTCTCTCTTTTTTAATAACCTATACCGTAATTTCCTTTACATACGTGTTTTTCTGGCTTCTGTCTTAGGAACACTGTTGCCATTCAGGTAACTAAGTTCATGTTTGACCACTTCATCCTCACTACATCGTTGCTATGATTGGTTGATTTTTCAATTTACACAATCTCTAGAATCCACTTTCTCTCATAATAATTATTTACATTTTTGTTACGTCTTCAATTAATCTGAAAAGGAAATTACATTATTTTAGCCTTTCTTTGCTTCAGTCATGCTTACACAACAATGTGAGATTATTGTTAACCAGCTATTGGCATTCTGGGATTTGAGGTTTTAGATATTTTGATTCAGGTGCCGGCAAGGTTTGAAATGTGATCATTGACGAAAGGCTGCTGAAGCAGTTGAAATAATGGACCTTTTCACTGAGGTTGTCGAAGTCACCTTTTATTTATTTATTTAATATGAAATTTATTGTCAAATTGGTTTCCATACAACACCCAGTGCTGATCCCAACAGGTGCCCTCCTCAATGCCCATCACCCACCCTCCCCTCCCTCCAATCCCCCATCAACCCTCAGTCTATCCTCAGTGTTTAAGAGTCTTTTATGGTTTGGCTCCCTCCCTCTCTAACGTTTTTTATTTTTTTTCCCCTTCCCTTCCCCGATGGTCTTCCGTTAAGTTTCTCAGGATCCACATAAGAATGAAAACATACGGTATCTGTCTTTTCCTGTATGACTTATTTCACTTAGCATAACACTCTCCAGTTCCATCCACGTTGCTACAAAAGGCCATATTTCATTCTTTCTCATTGCCAAGTAGTATTCTATTGTGTATATAAACCACAATTTCTTTATGCATTCATCAGTTGATGGACATTTAGGCTCTTTCCATAATTTGGCTATTGTTGAAAGTGTTGCTATAAACATTGGAGTGCAAGTGCCCTTATGCATCAGCACTCCTGTATCCCTTGGGTAAATTTCTAGTAGTGCTATTGCTGGGTCATAGGGTAGATCTGTTTTTAATTTTTTGAGGAACCTCCACAATGTCTTCCAGAGTGAATGCACCAGTTTGCATTCCCACCAACAGTGCAAGAGGTTTCCCATTTCTCCACATGTTCTCCAGCATCTAGTCTCCTGTTTTGTTCATTTTAGCCACTCTGACTGCTGTGAGGTGATATCTCAGTGTGGTTTTGATTTGTATTTCCCTGATAAGGAGTGACATTGGTGCTGGGAGCAACATGCAGAAGAATGAAACTAGACAACTTTCTTATACCATTCACAAAAATAAACTCAAAATGGATGAAGGACCTGAATTTGAGACAGGAAACCATCAAAATCCTAGAGGAGAAAGAAGGAAAAAACCTCTCTGACCTCAGCTGCAGCAATTTCTTACTGGACACATGTCTAAAGGCAAGGGAATTAAAAGCAAAAATGAACTATTGGGGCCTCGTGAAGATAAAAAGCTTCTGCACTGCAAAGGAAACAATCAACAAAACTAAAAGACAACCAACAGAATGGGAAAAGATTTTTGCACATGACCTATTGGACACAGGGCTAGTATCCAAAATCTATAAAGAGTTCACCAAACTCCACACCCGAAAAACAAATAATCCAGTAAAGAAATGGGCAGAAGACATGAATAGACACTTCTCTAAAGAAGACATCCAGATGGCCAACAGGCACATGAAAAGAAGTTACCTTCGATTTTAATAGCACCTGTGGGTAAGAGAAGGAATACAATCCAGGTTCTAGAATCATCGGTGAAAAAGAGGTGAGTTGGGACTCATACTGTTATCCTAATTATGGCCTTCCCAATTCTTCACCATGTATTGAACTACTCGTGTACATAGATGATCTTCTTTCATGAAATATGTTCTTCTTGAGTGATATTTTATATATATTTATTATTGTACTATTATCCCAACATATAAACTGGTATGTATTCATATAGTATGTGTGTAAAAAACCTTCATTAAGTGAATAATAAATGAATTTTAAACACATAGGATATTTATCTGCTCCTTATCATCATTTTTAAGATGTGAAAATTGGGGCCAAGAAGACAAATAAATGTGCAATGTATCAGGTTTGAGGTAAATGAGGATTATAAGTAGCTTGAGTACATAATACAGATTACGTAACAGAGTTTAGATTGATGTTGTTATCCTGGAATCATTTTTATAGCACCACTTTTACTGCCAGTATTTTCCTATATCGCCTCGTGAACAACATGTTCACCCACTTACAACTCAGAACTCTGAAGACTTGTGATTTGTCTACTCTGTCATAGTTTTCCTAATGTTTCCTAATGTTTAAAATTATTTTAACATCTATATGATTAAGAATATGTCGTAAGTGAATAAGGAACTTGTCCGCATTCAAGAACTATTATCCTTGTGGGTATTTTGGTAATGGTTCAGTATTTAATTTTATTTATAATAAGCATACTTAAAATATCACTTCATTTTTTGGATCTATAATTTGGATGGCTATGGGTGAATCGCAATTTATTTATAATTGTAAGTACACGTTACATGAAGATAAAAGAGCAAATTAAGGAAAATTGAGAAAAGAAGCTAAGAAAATAGAAAATTTTACTGATAATTTACCTATGGCAAATTCATTTTGGGGCTAAGTTTATTTACTAGAATTAATCTTTCAATTCAAGGTAGTGGGCAGTGGGTAGCACATACTCAATTCATAACATGATAGATTTTTATTTTGTGCTATGTAATTTTAAGGTTTTTTTTTTAACGTTTATTTACTTTTGAGACATAGAGAGACAGAGCATGAACAGGGGAGGGGCAGAGAGAGACAGAGACACAGAATCCGAAGCAGGCTCCAGGCTCCAAGCTGTCAGCACAGAGCCCGACGCGGGGCTCGAACTCATGGACCGTGAGATCATGACCTGAGCTGAAGTCGGACGCTTAACCGACTGAGCCACCCAGGCTCCCCTGTGCTATATAATTTTAAATATTGACCCAATGGATGACTCTACACATGTACCTCCATCACTTAAGGAAAGAAATAGCAGGACTGTAGTTTTCAGCATAAGGAAGAGGTTATTTCTTCTCTCCGTCTGAGGCCCTGAACCATGCTGCACCCAACAAAACATTTTTGTCCGTATGACTACTGTTTGCTTATGAAAAAGCACTAATTCAGGCTATACAGGATCCCCGCTGCTCTTAAAAATTATATTTTTCTTTTCATTTGCAATCATATAGTGCTTTTATATTATAAAATTTAGAAAATGCAGGTAAATAACAATTTTTAAAAATGTCATCAAACAAAAAAACAAGCATTGTTGCTAGTTTTAACAGTGAACCCTTCCAGAATTCTCCCTCTGCATACATACCACGTAGTGGTAATGACCAAGATCCTCAAACAAGCTTCTGCTCAAATCTGGCCTTTACCACTTACAGCTAAGTGACCTTAGGCATAAGACACAGCTTCTCAGAGGCTCAATTTCCTAAGCAATACAGTGGGAATCATAACTGTATGCACCTCATGTGGCTTTTGTAGATTAATACATAGAAAATGTTTAAATGAATATTTTGTATACTGGTTAGTTATCATTATGATGGGACATTCTTATACATGGATATTTTATACAATATAAAATATAATAATATTTTATATAATTGTATATTCTAATACAGTGCATGTACTTAGTAAATATCTTAATTTTAATTGCTGCATCATATTATCTTATATGAGTATTTTATATATTATTGATTGGTATTATTGGAATTATTTACCAAGTTTATTTTTTCTTAAATAATCATATATATACACGGTAAAAAATTTCTAAGTCTAAAGATATACAAAGTATATATGTATATGTATGTGTGTGTGTGTGTGTGTGTGTGTATATATATATATATATATATTTATACACAGAAGCAACTGAAATTTTAGATACAAGGTTTTTCGTAACCTTGGTTTACCATAACAAAATGTAATTTTATGTCTTTACCCTTTTCCACTGACCTATTATGTTTTGCTGTATTTCGAATCAGTCTATACTCATGGCCTGTTATGACACCTAGTTTTTTGCAAACCACTCTCATTCCCCATGTGCCACTCATTTTATTTTTATCTAGGAAATCTGAAAATCTGTAGAACTAACCATTTTATTTATTCATTCTCTGTGCAGAAATCCACGTAATTAGACCTTATAGCAAACATCACCAAACTGGGCTGTTTAGTTTTATTTCAAATTTATATGTAAATTTACCTCAAAACAAAGATCTCAATGAATCTCACGATACAACCTGAATGTCTTACTGTTTGCCCAGTAAAATCACTCTCTCCCTCTTCCAGGCAATGACTGTTTTCCTCTCATCCTTAAGACTTGAACACTCCCTTTTGCATACTCATTTTAAGGCAATGGCTTTGTATTAGTATTCATGAAGTGGGGAAAACCTAGGTAGAAAACAGGTCATCTCCCCATCCATGAGTCAACACAGAAACTTGAATCGGTAACTAAATTTCTATTGTCTTTCCTGTTACAATGAAAGAAGAGCCTCTGTTCTTCTGGAAGGCCAATACTTCATCTTGTGTTTTGGATGCTGGCCTTTCTCTTTCTCAAGGACTCTGCTTCAGCTCTGCTTTATTCATGATCATTAATCTCCTTGATTCAACTTGATCATTCCCACAGCCTAGCTTTGTTCTTACATATGTATGTATGTATGTAAGTAGGTATGTAGGTATGTATGCATGTAACTATGTATGAATTTATTCATTTTTGCCTTCATTTAAAAAAGCAATCTTTTAGGGTGGCTGGGTGGAAAGTCAGTTAAGTGTCTGACTCTTGATTTCAGCTCAGGTCATGATCTCATGGTTCCTGGGATCGAACCCTATGTCAGGCTCTGTGCTGACAGCATGGAACCTGCTTGAGATTCTCTCTCTCCCTCTCTGTCCCTCCACCCCCCCAAAAATAAATAAATAAACATTTAAAAAACACATAAATAAAAAACAGTTTTTAAGCACATTCTTTTCAGGTACTTCTTCATTATTCCAACCCACTTCTCAAATAAAAAAATAAAAAGAAAAGTAATATTTTATAAAGGATACCCTGTATTTGTTGTTTTACTTGTCCTGTAGTCCTATAGAGCCTTCAATTTTTCTAATTTGCTTTCTGTTGCCACCAATCAACAAAAACTTCTCTTCCGAAGTTCTGTTACCAACATTTTGTTACCAACTCAATAGATATTTCCTTCTCCTCTTTCAAGCCATCTTTCAGGATCATTTCACATGTCAATTGTTTGCCTTTTGAAATACTTTTTTTTTCTATAAATTTCTGTAATGCTATGTTCTCCTGCTTTACCGTTACTCAGTGGATACTTCTCACTCAATATTCCTCCTCTTCAGGGGTTCTAGATATTAAAAAGCTGTATGATTCAATCCTGGCCCTTTTCCATACCACCTAAATGCTGGTAACTTGTAAATTCTGTTCCAAGTCTCACCTATTCCATGAGTCTCAGTCTTGTGTATGTAATGACGTATTTGGTATTTGTTAATGAAACTCAAAATATCCTACAAAGAACCCATTAGTTACCAAAATTGCAACTTGGTTTTCTCACAATCTTCACTCACAATTTCTTGAGCCAGAAAAAAAAACCCACTTCCTTTGTCTCCTTTGCTATCATCCTGGTCTTTGTGATGATTGTATCTCACCCAGACCACTAATAATTTTCCAATAAACTCTGCATACTCTTCAGCACTTTCATATATTTATTCGATAGTATCTAGCATGTTTTAAAAATTTGAAAGGCATATGATCAAAACGTTTAGAAATTAACATGAGAGAATGTCTTAATAAGCTTGGGGTAAGCAAACATTTCCTAGGAAACAAAAAGTATTGATTGTGAAAAAATATTTATGAAGTAGGCTAATTAAAATTAAGAATTTCTAATATTCAAAGTTATTATAAAAAAGCTGAAAAGGCAAGTCACATGTGGAAGAAGATACTTGCCATTTATATATCAGATATAGGATGTAAATACAGTGTATTAACAAACCCAATAAAATATCATTAAGAAAATGCAGATGGCTCAGTTAAAAAATGGATGAATTAGGGGCACCTGAGTGGCTCAGTCGGTTGAGCACCCGACTTCAGCTCCGGTCATGATCTCACGGTTCGTGGGTTCCGGCCCCACGTGGGGCTCTGTGCTGACAGCCCAGAGCCTGGAGCCTGCTTCGGATTCTGTGTCTTCCTCTCTCTCTCTCTGCCCCTCCCCTGCTCACACTCTCTCAATCTCTCTCTCAAAAAATAAATAAACATAATTTTTTTTAAAAAAATGGATAAATTATTAAAACTGGACTTTATGAAAGAGGATATCCACATGGCCAAATAATAGTTAGTTATCAGGGGGATAAAAATTAAATGTTAAATGAGGTATCACTATTAGAATAGCAAAAATTAAAAGGACAATATTATGCATTGTCAAGGTTTTGGAGCAACTAAAACTTTCAAATGCTGCACGCAGGGATATAAATTTTTATAACTGCTTTGCAAAGCCACTTAGCAGAGTGAAAACATGACACAGTAGTCCACTCATTGGTATAAACTTATGAGTTTACCAAAAGACATTAAAGGAATATTATAGAAATAATATTCATAAAAACTTCAACCTGCAAACAGCACAAATGTTTAATTGCAAGAACTACATTATTAAATGGGATAAAAACAATGAAAAAACAAACTACAGCTATATAAATCCAAGGGATGAATCCCATAGACATAGTACTGATAATATCTGATACATGAAGCTTATTTGAATGCAAGCTAAAAGTCCAAGTAAAAAAGATTCTCTGAAAAAGGATAAAAAGTATAGTATTCCATAACCATCTCCTGACTTTTAGTTTTGTTGGCTTATTTTGCATCGTTAGCAGAGTTATACCAGATACTGATTGATATTTCAAATGATCTATATATTTAGTATCTTTGATGTTCTAAGTTTTCAAATTTATTTTGAAATTTTGTATTTTATTATGGAATTTTGGGAGGTTATACCTAGAACTGCTCTATATGTTATATTATAAATATGAGGTTATATTTTCTATAAGTTTTAAATAAAAAAAACATATGTTTAAGGATGTTAACTAAACACATACAACTACATGTCAGGCTGAAATAGCTAATTTGAGGAATAAAAGCCATTATATCCTATTTGCAATTATCAATTGCTGTGTAACGAATATCACCAAACTTGGTGGCTTAAAACAAAATCATTTTATAAACATCTTTTTTTTAATGCTTATTTATTTTTGAGGCAGAGAGAGACAGAGTATGAGTAGGGAAGGGGCAGAGAGAGATGGAGACACAGGATCTGAAACAGGCTCCAGGCTCCGAGCTGTCAACACAGAGCCTGATGTGGGGCTCAAACCCACAAACCGTGAGATCATGACCTGAACCGAAGTCAGACCCTTAACCTACCGAGCCACCCAGGCGCCCCTTATTAACATCTTTTAAAGGTCTGAAGGTTGCTTATGCGATTCGTGGCCAAAGTCACTCGTGGAGCTATGGTCAGACAGTAGATGGAGCTGGTCTGCTTGAAGGCTTCTTTGCTCTCATGACTACAGGTTGAGTGATGTTGGCTGTAGCTGGGAACTCAGCTGGCTCAGTTATCCTGAAAACCTAGGCATAGACCCTCCATGGGGCCTGGACTTCCTCACAGTAGGGCTGGGCTTCATGAGTGAACATCTCAAGTAGACCAAGCGAAAGCTTTATCAAATTTCATGATTTAACCACAGAGGTCGTATAGTGTCATATACACTGCAGGCACAGCTCCACCCAGATTCAAGTGCAGAGGACCTAAACTCCCCCTTCTGGTGGATAAATGTCGACACATTCTGCAGGAAGAGCATGTGAGAGGATGGTAGATATGCTATATGTTCTAACCAGAAAACATTATTGTACATCCAAATGTATTTGCAGTACTGATGCTGAACTAACGATAGTTATTTGCCAAAAAGAGGCTGTCATTGCCATGTCTCATCTTTATTATGATTTAATATATTGCATAAATCTAGTGGAAACAGATTAACATTAATTATGCAGTAACTGATGAAACAAAATATTTGTAAGTACAGTTAATATATAATATGTTTACATATGCTGGATCTTTACTAGACCTAAACTACTTTTAGATTACTTCCTTCCATCCCCAATACTTGTGTTTTAATAAAGAGGTCAGTTTTATTTTTTAATGTCTATTTTTGAGAGAGAGAGAGAGAGAGAGAGAGAGAGAGAGAGAGAGAAGGAGTGGGGCAAGGGGAGAGAGAGAGAGAGAGAGAGATGCAGAATCTGAAGCAAGTTCCAGGCTCTGAGATATCCGTACAGAGCCAGATGTGGGGCTCGAACTCACAAACTGTGAGATCGTGACCTGAGCTGAAGTCAGATGTTCTACCGGCTGAGCAACCTCGGTGCCCCAAGAGGTCAGTATTTTTTTAAAAACATTATTATCAGGTGATAATTCTAAAACTGATTTCTAACATATGTTTTCTCATCAAGAGACATTTAGTCCAGCATTCTATACCTGATAGATTATCATATCCAAATTTACATATTGATGCTGTATGAGCATCATGAGTCAGCATGATGATGACCTTGAAATACAATAATATTTCTATAAATAAATACCTGATTCTGACTATATATTTCACAGGGGAAATATATCATAGTCCATGTTATTGGGAACACATTGGCCTTTTTTGTTTTGCTGATTGTTCAGCACCATGAGAACAATTTATTATGTTAATAGAAAGTATAATGGAAAAGAGAGATTTTGTCTGATATTGAACTGTAATTAAAACGTTAGAGTTGGAATCTGTTTTTAATATAAATGAGAATTCAATAATAAACCCCCTGTGACACAAATTACTTATCTTAGAGAAGCACAAGGAACTTGAGAATTAATAACAATCTGAATATGCATTTAATAAAACTCTGAACTAAACAACATGGGACCAGAAAAAAGGGTGAATTTAGAGTATATTCTTTAACAAATGTGTTAGATAAAGACACTCTGAATTAAGGCTATAGATCATTTTCATCATGGTGTCATGATATGGTCCACTCCAAATTTAATTTTTCACTTTTTTGATAATATTTTATTTGATATCCCTGAACCCATATTATTTTTTCTTTTTGCAACAGAAGAATGAATATTGATTTTCAAGTGGATGATTAATTATTGGTTTATCGTTTTTCAAAAGAGGAAACACAGAGGATCACATATCATGGAGATAACTACTTTATAAAGAACGATCACATGTTCACACACTCATGGGTACATGGAACTAGGGTTCTAACTGACTTCTTTCCAATTCACAGCAATACCAAATGTGCTTCTGATGTGATTTCAGCCATTCTAGTTATATCTGTATATCAGCAATGCCAGAAACTGATTAATGACACAAATACTAGCAAAAAAAGGCCTGTTGCATTTCAATGTTTTATTTTGTTTTGTCTTTTAGTAAAATAGAAGAGAAAAGCAATAGCAGCCCTCCGTCATGTTCTAAGGTGTCTGCATTACTGTATCTTATAAAGTGAATGTTTAGAATATGGCAATGTCATGATGTTTTATTTCTAGATTTCTTTCCCATTTATTTCTTCAATATTTGAAAATAGGGGCAGCTAAGGCGGTAGCCAATAAAGTCTTAAAAATATTTTAAGAGAAATATAACACCTCCCAAAAAACATTTAAAAAATAATGACCATAATAACCTTAGTAGTAACAATTAATTCAATAAGTTCAAACCATCTGAGTGCTTTAAATTAATTAAATTATTTAATATTCACACTAATCCTCTGACTTGTAAAAAATTGGATAAAAGGAAGTTTATAAGCTGTTCAAGGTCACAAGGCTAATAAGTGGCAAGGTAGGGATTTGAACCAGTAAATCCAACTGCAGAGTCTAAACTTAACCTTCTAGAGAACCCAGAGAAATCTGCTGACTTAAGCAGCTGGATAGTTGCTTAACATTTTTACTTTTTGTTGGGTTGGCATCTAATTCTTTGTACTGAATCTAAGCAGTGTGTGTGCGATTTTAAGTGCAGCTCTGGTGTATGAAAAAGACAAGAAGACATCATGCAATTCAATAATCATAACTTATTAGAAAATGACGTGAAATCTATTGGCATACTTAAAGTTCTTTCTCTTATGTCACACAAGTATTCCTCTGCTCCTGTAAAAAGAATTTTTTCGTCAACATCTCTCAAAGAAATATACATATCCCTACTAAATAATTTAAACAAATGGAAAAAAAATGAAATATACACAAAAGGATGGTAGTTTTATACTTTGAAGGATAACAAAATTGTAAGGGAGCTTCCGGAGAAATTCCTAATGTTAAATGTGTTGGTTGCTAAGGTGACTAATTTGAAGGGTAGTGAATGCATGGAATCCTATCTCTGTTAATTAATCAGTTGGTAAACCTTTTACTTATAATCTTTAAATAGTTTTTTCATGTAATTTTGTTTTTGTTTTTGTTTTTGTTTTGGTAAAGCATCATCTATGAGCCCCTGGAATTGAATCGCCTCGTGTAAGGATTTGCTAAGTTAAAGAACCATTATCCTTAAAAGGAATGTACCATTATTTTCCTTAATCTTTTTCATATTATATGGGATTTCTTCATATTAGATAGTCAAGAAAAAGTTTCTAATTATGAAAAGGATGGTATATTAAATCTTGATAATTTCCTGAACAAATTTAGTATGATATGTGAGGCAAGAAAAAATATGGTTGGCCTTATGGCTTAATTCCTTTAAAAACAACAAGGAACTGACTATGTAAGTCTGATTGTCTTAAGCCTAAGTAAATCTGGATTAAATAGATTGCACTTCAGAAAATCTCCCCTTCTATTTAGAAAATTTCTTTTCCCTGAAAGACCAGAAACTTTCACTGTAACATGATTGTATAGATATTTTTTCCCTACTCTTTCCAATCAAGTTAGTCGAGAATTATGAGGGTAAATATTTCTCTAGCATAATCTTCTGTGAGGTGCTCAGGCCGGCTGTGCCCGGCATAAATTACCCTTTTAGTTTAAGAAAACCTCTTGAGGGAGACTACATACAATCTGTAATCTGCTCATTATTTTTTTCTCTTCCAAGTTTTTCTTTAAATTCCAGTTAGTTAACATACAGTGTAATCTTAGTTTCACGTGTAGGATTTAATGAGTCTTCACTTACATACAACACCCAGTACTCATCATAGTGTCTTTCTTAAAACCTATTCCCCATTCAGCCCATCTCCTTGCCCACCTCCCCTGCAACAACCCTCTTGGTTCTCTCTAGTTAAGAGTCTGTTTTATGATTTTCCTCTCTCTCTTTTCCCCCATGTTCATCTGTTTTGTTTCTTAAATTCCACATATGAATGAAATCATATGGCATTTGTCTTTCTCTGACTTTTTTCACTTAGCATAATACACTCTAGCTCCACCCACATCACTGCAAATGGAGAGATTTCATTCTTTTTTAGGGCTGAGTAACATTCCATTTATATGCATATATCACATCTTCTTTATCCATTCATCAGTCGATGGACATTTGGGCTTTTCTATAATGTGGCTATTGTTGATAATGCTGCCATAAACATCCAGGTGCATGTATCCCTTTGAATTTGAATTTTTGTATCCTTTGGGTAAATCCCTAGTAATACAATTTTTATATTGTAGAGTAATTCTATTTCTAACTTTCAGAGGAAATTCCATACTGTTTTCCAGAGTGGCTGCACCAGTTTGTGCAGAGAAAAAGTCTCTTCAACAAATGGTGCTGGGAATACTGGACAGCAACTTGCAAAAGAAAGGAACTGGACAACTTTCTTACACCATACACAGAAAATAAATTGATAATGGGTGAAAGACCTAAATGTGAGACAGGAAACCATCAAAATTCTAGAGGAGAGGGGCATCTGGGTGATTCTGTCAGTTGAGTGTCCAATTCTAGATTTTGGCTCAGGTCATGATCCCAGGGTCATGGGATTGAGCCCAGAGTCGGGCTCCACGCTGAGTGTGGAGCCTGCTTAAGATTCTCTTTCTCTCTGCCCCTCTTCCCCACTTTCATGCTTTGTCTCTAAAATAATAATAATAATAAATTCTAGGGAAAAGCACAGGCAGTAACTTCTTTGACATT